>NC_059133.1:107599798-108214571 GCF_020740605.2 Lemur catta | reverse complement strand
TTAGGGTTAGGGTTAGCATCAGCCCTAGGATAGTGTTTGGGGTAGGGTTAGGGTTAGCATCAGCCCTAGGATAGTGTTAGGGTTAGAGTTAGCATCAGCCCTAGGATAGTCTTAGGGTTAGGGTTAGGGTTAGCATCAGCCCTAGGACAGTGTTATGGTTAGGTTTAGCATCTGCCTTAGGATAGGGTTAGGGTTAGGGTTAGCATCAGCCCTAGGATAGTGTTAGGGTTAGGGTTAGCATCAGCCCTAGGGTAGTCCTACGGTTAGGGTTAGGGTTAGCATCAGCCCTAGGATAGTGTTAGGGTTAGGGTTAGCATCAGCCCTAGGATAGTGTTAGGGTTAGGGTTAGGGTTAGCTTCCGGCCTAGGATAGTGTTAGGCTTAGGGTTAGCATCAGCCTTAGGATAGTGTTAGGGTTAGGGTTAGGGTTAGCGTCAGCCCTAGGATAGTGTTAGGGTTAGGGTTAGCATAAACCCTAGGACAGTGTTACGGTTATGGTTAGGGTTAGCATCAGCCCTAGGATACCGTTAGGGTTAGGGTTAGCATCAACTCTAGGATAGTGTTAGGGTTAGAGTTACGGTTAGCATCAGCCCTAGGATAGTGTTAGGGTTATCGTTAGCATCAGCACTACAATAGTGTTAGGGTTAGGGTTAGGGTTAGCCTCAGCCCTAGGATAGTGTTAGGGGTAGGGTTAGGGGTAGCATCAGTGCTAGGATAGTGTTAGGGTTAGGGTTAGGGTAAGCATCAGCCCTAGGATAGTGTTAGGTTTACGGTTACGGTTAGCATCAGCCTTGGATAATGTCAGGGTTAGGGTTAGCATCAGCCCTTGGATAGTGTTAAGGTTAGGGTTAGGGTTATCATCAGGCCTAGGATAGTGTTAGGGTTAGGGTTAGCATCAGCCCTAGGATAGTATTAGGGTTAGGGTTAGGGTTAGCTTCAGCCCTAGGATATTGTGAGGGTTAGGGTTATCATCAGCCCTTCGATAGTATTAGGGTTAGGATTAGGGTTAGCCTCAGCCCTAGTATAGTGTTAGGGTTAGGGTTACGGTTAGCATCAGCCCTAGGATAGAGTTAGGGTTAGGGTTAGCATCAGCCCTTGGATAGTGTTACGGTTAGGGTTAGGGTTATCATCAGGCCTAGGGTAGTGTTAGGGTTAGGGTTAGCATCAGACCTAGGATAGTGTTAGGGTTAGGGTTAGGGATAGCATCAGCCCTAGGATAGTGTTCGGGTTAGGGTTATCATCAGGCCTAGGATAGTGTCACTGTTAGGGTTAGGGTTAGCATCAGCCCCAGGATAGTGTTAGGGTTAGGGTTAGGGTTAGCGTCAGCCCTAGGATAGTGTTAGGGTTAGGGTTAGCGTTAGCATCCGCCCTAGGATAGTGTTAGGGTTATGGTTAGCATCAGTCCTATGATAGTGCTAGGGTTAGGGTTAGGGTTAGCATCAGCCCTAGGATAGTGTTAAGGTTCGGGTTAGGGTTAGCATCAGGCCTAGGATAGTGTTAGGGTTAGCAGCAGCCTTAGGATAGTGTTAGTGTTAGGGTTAGGGTTAGCATCAGCCCTAGGATAGTTTTAGGGTAAGGGTTAGCATCAGCCTTAGGATAGTGTTAGGGTTAGGGTTAGCATCAGAACTAGGATAGTGTTAGGGTTATGGTTAGGGTTAGCATCAGTGCTAGGACAGTTTTAGTGTTAGGGTTAGGGTTAGCATCAGCTTTGGATAGTGTTAGGGTTAGGGTTAGGGTTAGCATCATCCCTAGGATAGTGTTAGGGTTAGGATTAGCATCTGCGCTAGGATAGTGTTAGGGTTAGGGTTAGGGTTAGCATCAGCCGTAGGATAGTGTTAGGGTTAGGGTTAGGGTTAGCATCAGCCCTAGGATAGTGTTAGGGTTAGGGTTAGCATCAGCCCTAGGATAGTGTTAAGGTTAGGGTTACGGTTAGCATCAGCCTTAGGATAGTGTTAGTGTTAGGGTTAGGGTTATCATTAGGCCTAGGATAGTGTTAGGGTTAGGATTAGCATCAGCGCTAGGATAGTGTTAGGGTTAGGGTTAGGGTTAGCATCAGCCGTAGGATAGTGTGAGGGTTAGGGTTAGGGTTAGCATCAGCCTTAGGATAGTGTTAGGGTTAGGGTTAGCATCAGCCCTAGGATAGTGTTAGGGTTAGGGTTAGGGTTATCATCAGGCCTAGGATAGTGTTAGGGTTAGGGTTAGCATCAGCTCTAGGATAGTGTTAGGGTTAGGGTTAGGGTTAGCATCAGCCTTAGTATAGTGTTAGGGTTAGGATTAGCATCAGCCCTTGGATAGTGTTACGGTTAGGGTTAGGGTTATCATCAGGCCTAGGATAGTGTTAGCGTTAGGGTTAGCATCAGCCCTAGGATAGTGTTAGGGTTAGTGTTAGGGTTAGCATCAGACCTAGGATAGTGTTCGGGTTAGGGTTAGCATCAGCCCTAGGATAGTGTTAGTGTTAGGGTTAGGATTAGCATCAGCCCTAGGATAGTGTTAGGGTTAGGGTTAGGGGTAGCATCAGTGCTAGGATAGTGTTAGGGTTGGGGTTAGGGTTAGCATCAGCCCTAGGATAGTGTTAGGTTTACGGTTACGGTTAGCATCAGCCTTGGATAGTGTCAGGGTTGGGCTTAGCATCAGCCCTTGGATAGTGTTACGGTTAGGGTTAGGGTTATCATCAGGCCTAGGATAGTGTTAGGGTTAGGGTTAGCATCAGCCCTAGGATAATGTTAGGGTTAGGGTTAGGGTTAGCATCAGCCCTAGGATAGTGTTAGTGTTAGGGTTAGCATCAGCCCTAGGATAGTGTTAGTATTTGGGTTAGGGTTATCATCAGGCCTAGGATAGTGTTAGTGTTAGGGTTAGCATCAGCTCTAGGATATTGTTAGGGTTAGGGTTAGGGTTAGCTTCAGCCCTAGGATATTGTTAGGGTTAGGGTTATCATCAGCCCCAGGATAGCGTTAGTGTTAGGGTTAGGGTTAGCATCAGCCCTAGTATAGTGTTAGGGTTATGGTTAGGGTTAGCATCAGCCCTAGGATAGTGTTAGGGTTAGGGTTAGGGTTAGCATCAGCCCTAGGACAGTGTTAAGGTTAGGGTTAACCTCAGCCCTAGGACAATGTTGGGTTAGGGTTAGGGTTAGCATCAGCCCTAGGATAGTGTTTGGGGTAGGGTTAGGGTTAGCATCAGCCCTAGGATAGTGTTAGGGTTAGAGTTAGCATCAGCCCTAGGATAGTCTTAGGGTTAGGGTTAGGGTTAGCATCAGCCCTAGGATAGTGTTATGGTTAGGTTTAGCATCTGCCTTAGGATAGGGTTAGTGTTAGGGTTAGCATCAGCCCTAGGATAGTGTTAGGGTTAGGGTTAGCATCAGCCATAGTGTAGTCCTACGGTTAGGGTTAGGGTTAGCATCAGCCCTAGGATATTGTTAGGGTTAGGGTTAGCATCAGCCCTAGGATAGTGTTAGGGTTAGGGTTAGGGTTAGCTTCCGGCCTAGGATAGTGTTAGGCTTAGGGTTAGCATCAGCCTTAGGATAGTGTTAGGGTTAGGGTTAGGGTTAGCGTCAGCCCTAGGATAGTGTTACGGTTAGGGTTAGCATCAGCCCTAGGATAGTGTTACGGTTATGGTTAGGGTTAGCATCAGCCCTAGGATACCGTTAGGGTTAGGGTTAGCATCAACTCTAGGATAGTGTTAGGGTTAGAGTTACGGTTAGCATCAGCCCTAGGATAGTGTTAGGGTTATCGTTAGCATCAGCCCTACAATAGTGTTAGGGTTAGGGTTAGGGTTAGCCTCAGCCCTAGGATAGTGTTAGGATTAGGTTTAGCATCTGTCCTAGGATAGTGTTACGGGTAGCGTTAGGGTTAGCATCAGCCCTAGGATAGTGTTAGCGTTAGGGTTACCATCAGCGCTAGGATAGTGTTAGGGTTAGGGTTAGGGGTAGCATCAGTGCTAGGATAGTGTTAGGGTTAGGGTTAGGGTAAGCATCAGCCCTAGGATAGTGTTAGGTTTACGGTTACGGTTAGCATCAGCCTTGCATAATGTCAGGGTTAGGGTTAGCATCAGCCCTTGGATAGTGTTAAGGTTAGGGTTAGGGTTATCATCAGGCCTAGGATAGTGTTAGGGTTAGGGTTAGCATCAGCCCTAGGATAGTATTAGGGTTAGGGTTAGGGTTAGCTTCAGCCCTAGGATATTGTGAGGGTTAGGGTTATCATCAGCCCTTCGATAGTGTTAGGGTTAGGGTTAGGGTTATCCTCAGCTCTAGTATAGTGTTAGGGTTAGGGTTACGGTTAGCATCAGCCCTAGGATAGTGTTAGGGTTAGGGTTAGGGATAGCATCAGCCCTAGGATAATGTTCGGGTTAGGGGTAGCATCAGCCCTAGGATAGTGTCAGTGTTAGGGTTAGGGTTAGCATCAGCCCTAGGATAGTGTTTGGGGTAGGGTTAGGGTTAGCATCAGCCCTAGGATAGTGTTAGGGTTAGAGTTAGCATCAGCCCTAGGATAGTGTTAGGGTTAGGGTTAGGGTTAGCATCAGCCCTAGGATAGTGTTAGGGTTAGGTTTAGCATCAGCCTTAGGATAGTGTTAGGGTTAGGGTTAGCATCAGCCCTAGGATAGTGTTAGGGTTAGTGTTAGGGTTAGCATCAGGCCTAGGATAGTGTTAGGTTTAGGGTTAGCATCAGCCTTAGGATAGTGTTAGGGTTAGGGTTAGGGTTAGCATCAGCCCTAGGATAGTGTTAGGGTTAGGGTTAGCATCAGCCCTAGGATAGTGTTAGTGTTAGAATTAGGGTTAGCATCAGCTGTAGGATAGTGTTAGGGATAGGGTTAGCAGCAGCCCTAGGATAGTGTTAGGGTTAGGGTTAGGGTTAGCATCAGCCATAGGATAGTGTTAGGGTTAGGGTTAACCTCAGCCCTAGGACAATGTTGGGTTAGGGTTAGGGTTAGCATCAGCCCTAGGATAGTGTTAGGGTTAGGGTTAGCATCAGCCCTAGGATAGTGTTAGGGCTAGGGTTAGTGTTAGCATCAGACCTAGGATAGTGATAGGGTGATGGTTAGCATCAGCCCTAGTGTACTGTTTGGGTTAGGGTTAGGGTTAGCATCAGCCCTAGCATAGTGTTAGGGTTAGGGTTAGCATCAGCCCTAGGATAGTGTTAGGGTTAGGGTTAGTGTTAGCATCAGACCTAGGATAGTGTTAGGGTTATGATTAGCATCAGCCCTAGGATAGTGTTTGGGTTAGGGTTAGGGTTAGCATCAGCCCTAGGATAGTGTTAGGGTTAGGCTTAGCATCAGCCTTAGGATAGTGTTAGGGTTAGGGTTAGCATCAGCCCTAGGATAGTGTTAGGGTTAGTGTTAGGGTTAGCATCAGGCCTAGGATAGTGTTAGGTTTAGGGTTAGCATCAGCCTTAGGATAGTGTTAGGGTTAGGGTTAGGGTTAGCATCAGCCCTAGGATAGTGTAAGGGTTAGGGTTAGGTTAGCATCAGCCCTAGGATAGTTTTAGGGTAAGGGTTAGCATCAGCCTTAGGATAGTGTTAGGGTTAGGGTTAGCATCAGAACTAGGATAGTGTTAGGGTTATGGTTAGGGTTAGCATCAGCGCTAGGACAGTTTTAGGGTTAGGGTTAGGGTTAGCATCAGCTTTGGATAGTGTTAGGGTTAGGGTTAGGGTTAGCATCATCCCTAGGATAGTGTTAGGGTTAGGATTAGCATCTGCGCTAGGATAGTGTTAGGGTTAGGGTTAGGGTTAGCATCAGCCGTAGGATAGTGTTAGGGTTAGGGTTAGGGTTAGCATCAGCCCTAGGATAGTGTTAGGGTTAGGGTTAGCATCAGCCCTAGGATAGTGTTAAGGTTAGGGTTACGGTTAGCATCAGCCTTAGGATAGTGTTAGTGTTAGGGTTAGGGTTATCATTAGGCCTAGGATAGTGTTAGGGTTAGGATTAGCATCAGCGCTAGGATAGTGTTAGGGTTAGGGTTAGGGTTAGCATCAGCCGTAGGATAGTGTGAGGGTTAGGGTTAGGGTTAGGGTTAGCATCAACCCTAGGATAGTGTTAGGGTTAGGGTTAGCATCAGCCCTAGGATAGTGTTAGGGTTAGGGTTAGGGTTATCATCAGGCCTAGGATAGTGTTAGGGTTAGGGTTAGCATCAGCTCTAGGATAGTGTTAGGGTTAGGGTTAGGGTCAGCATCAGCCTTAGTATAGTGTTAGGGTTAGGGTTAGCATCAGCCCTTGGATAGTGTTACGGTTAGGGTTAGGGTTATCATCAGGCCTAGGATAGTGTTAGGGTTAGGGTTAGCATCAGCCCTAGGATAGTGTTAGGGTTAGTGTTAGGGTTAGCATCAGACCTAGGATAGTGTTCGGGTTAGGGTTAGCATCAGCCCTAGGATAGTGTTAGTGTTAGGGTTAGGATTAGCATCAGCCCTAGGATAGTGTTAGGGTTAGGGTTAGGGTTAGCATCAGCCCTAGGATAGTGTTAGCGTTAGGGTTACCATCAGCACTAGGATAGTGTTAGGGTTAGGGTTAGGGTTAGCATCAGTGCTAGGATAGTGTTAGGGTTAGGTTTAGGGTTAGCATCAGTGCTGGATAGTGTTAGGGTTTGGGTTAGGGTTAGCATCAGCCCTAGGATAGTGTTAGGTTTACGGTTACGGTTAGCATCAGCCTTGGATAGTGTCAGGGTTAGGCTTAGCATCAGCCCTTGGATAGTGTTACGGTTAGGGTTAGGGTTATCATCAGGCCTAGGATAGTGTTAGGGTTAGGGTTAGCATCAGCCCTAGGATAGTGTTAGGGTTAGGGTTAGGGTTAGCATCAGCCCTAGGATAGTGTTAGTGTTAGGGTTAGCATCAGCCCTAGGATAGTGTTAGTATTTGGCTTAGGGTTATCATCAGGCCTAGGATAGTGTTAGTGTTAGGGTTAGCATCAGCTCTAGGATAGTGTTAGGGTTAGGGTTAGGGTTAGCTTCAGCCCTAGGATATTGTTAGGGTTAGGGTTATCATCAGCCCCAGGATAGCGTTAGTGTTAGGGTTAGAGTTAGCATCAGCCCTAGTATAGTGTTAGGGTTATGGTTAGGGTTAGCATCAGCCCTAGGATAGTGTTAGGGTTAGGGTTAGGGTTAGCATCAGCCCTAGGACAGTGTTAAGGTTAGGGTTAACCTCAGCCCTAGGACAATGTTGGGTTAGGGTTAGGGTTAGCATCAGCCCTAGGATAGTGTTTGGGGTAGGGTTAGGGTTAGCATCAGCCCTAGGATAGTGTTAGGGTTAGAGTTAGCATCAGCCCTAGGATAGTCTTAGGGTTAGGGTTAGGGTTAGCATCAGCCCTAGGACAGTGTTATGGTTAGGTTTAGCATCTGCCTTAGGATAGGGTTAGGGTTAGGGTTAGCATCAGCCCTAGGATAGTGTTAGGGTTAGGGTTAGCATCAGCCCTAGGGTAGTCCTACGGTTAGGGTTAGGGTTAGCATCAGCCCTAGGATAGTGTTAGGGTTAGGGTTAGCATCAGCCCTAGGATAGTGTTAGGGTTAGGGTTAGGGTTAGCTTCCGGCCTAGGATAGTGTTAGGCTTAGGGTTAGCATCAGCCTTAGGATAGTGTTAGGGTTAGGGTTAGGGTTAGCGTCAGCCCTAGGATAGTGTTAGGGTTAGGGTTAGCATAAACCCTAGGACAGTGTTACGGTTATGGTTAGGGTTAGCATCAGCCCTAGGATACCGTTAGGGTTAGGGTTAGCATCAACTCTAGGATAGTGTTAGGGTTAGAGTTACGGTTAGCATCAGCCCTAGGATAGTGTTAGGGTTATCGTTAGCATCAGCACTACAATAGTGTTAGGGTTAGGGTTAGGGTTAGCCTCAGCCCTAGGATAGTGTTAGGGGTAGGGTTAGGGGTAGCATCAGTGCTAGGATAGTGTTAGGGTTAGGGTTAGGGTAAGCATCAGCCCTAGGATAGTGTTAGGTTTACGGTTACGGTTAGCATCAGCCTTGGATAATGTCAGGGTTAGGGTTAGCATCAGCCCTTGGATAGTGTTAAGGTTAGGGTTAGGGTTATCATCAGGCCTAGGATAGTGTTAGGGTTAGGGTTAGCATCAGCCCTAGGATAGTATTAGGGTTAGGGTTAGGGTTAGCTTCAGCCCTAGGATATTGTGAGGGTTAGGGTTATCATCAGCACTTCGATAGTGTTAGGGTTAGGATTAGGGTTAGCCTCAGCCCTAGTATAGTGTTAGGGTTAGGGTTACGGTTAGCATCAGCCCTAGGATAGAGTTAGGGTTAGGGTTAGCATCAGCCCTTGGATAGTGTTACGGTTAGGGTTAGGGTTATCATCAGGCCTAGGGTAGTGTTAGGGTTAGGGTTAGCATCAGACCTAGGATAGTGTTAGGGTTAGGGTTAGGGATAGCATCAGCCCTAGGATAGTGTTCGGGTTAGGGTTATCATCAGGCCTAGGATAGTGTCACTGTTAGGGTTAGGGTTAGCATCAGCCCCAGGATAGTGTTAGGGTTAGGGTTAGGGTTAGCGTCAGCCCTAGGATAGTGTTAGGGTTAGGGTTAGCGTTAGCATCCGCCCTAGGATAGTGTTAGGGTTATGGTTAGCATCAGTCCTATGATAGTGCTAGGGTTAGGGTTAGGGTTAGCATCAGCCCTAGGATAGTGTTAAGGTTCGGGTTAGGGTTAGCATCAGGCCTAGGATAGTGTTAGGGTTAGCAGCAGCCTTAGGATAGTGTTAGTGTTAGGGTTAGGGTTAGCATCAGCCCTAGGATAGTTTTAGGGTAAGGGTTAGCATCAGCCTTAGGATAGTGTTAGGGTTAGGGTTAGCATCAGAACTAGGATAGTGTTAGGGTTATGGTTAGGGTTAGCATCAGTGCTAGGACAGTTTTAGTGTTAGGGTTAGGGTTAGCATCAGCTTTGGATAGTGTTAGGGTTAGGGTTAGGGTTAGCATCATCCCTAGGATAGTGTTAGGGTTAGGATTAGCATCTGCGCTAGGATAGTGTTAGGGTTAGGGTTAGGGTTAGCATCAGCCGTAGGATAGTGTTAGGGTTAGGGTTAGGGTTAGCATCAGCCCTAGGATAGTGTTAGGGTTAGGGTTAGCATCAGCCCTAGGATAGTGTTAAGGTTAGGGTTACGGTTAGCATCAGCCTTAGGATAGTGTTAGTGTTAGGGTTAGGGTTATCATTAGGCCTAGGATAGTGTTAGGGTTAGGATTAGCATCAGCGCTAGGATAGTGTTAGGGTTAGGGTTAGGGTTAGCATCAGCCGTAGGATAGTGTGAGGGTTAGGGTTAGGGTTAGCATCAGCCCTAGGATAGTGTTAGGGTTAGGGTTAGCATCAGCCCTAGGATAGTGTTAGGGTTAGGGTTAGGGTTATCATCAGGCCTAGGATAGTGTTAGGGTTAGGGTTAGCATCAGCTCTAGGATAGTGTTAGGGTTAGGGTTAGGGTTAGCATCAGCCTTAGTATAGTGTTAGGGTTAGGATTAGCATCAGCCCTTGGATAGTGTTACGGTTAGGGTTAGGGTTATCATCAGGCCTAGGATAGTGTTAGCGTTAGGGTTAGCATCAGCCCTAGGATAGTGTTAGGGTTAGTGTTAGGGTTAGCATCAGACCTAGGATAGTGTTCGGGTTAGGGTTAGCATCAGCCCTAGGATAGTGTTAGTGTTAGGGTTAGGATTAGCATCAGCCCTAGGATAGTGTTAGGGTTAGGGTTAGGGTTAGCATCAGTGCTAGGATAGTGTTAGGGTTGGGGTTAGGGTTAGCATCAGCCCTAGGATAGTGTTAGGTTTACGGTTACGGTTAGCATCAGCCTTGGATAGTGTCAGGGTTGGGCTTAGCATCAGCCCTTGGATAGTGTTACGGTTAGGGTTAGGGTTATCATCAGGCCTAGGATAGTGTTAGGGTTAGGGTTAGCATCAGCCCTAGGATAATGTTAGGGTTAGGGTTAGGGTTAGCATCAGCCCTAGGATAGTGTTAGTGTTAGGGTTAGCATCAGCCCTAGGATAGTGTTAGTATTTGGGTTAGGGTTATCATCAGGCCTAGGATAGTGTTAGTGTTAGGGTTAGCATCAGCTCTAGGATATTGTTAGGGTTAGGGTTAGGGTTAGCTTCAGCCCTAGGATATTGTTAGGGTTAGGGTTATCATCAGCCCCAGGATAGCGTTAGTGTTAGGGTTAGGGTTAGCATCAGCCCTAGTATAGTGTTAGGGTTATGGTTAGGGTTAGCATCAGCCCTAGGATAGTGTTAGGGTTAGGGTTAGGGTTAGCATCAGCCCTAGGACAGTGTTAAGGTTAGGGTTAACCTCAGCCCTAGGACAATGTTGGGTTAGGGTTAGGGTTAGCATCAGCCCTAGGATAGTGTTTGGGGTAGGGTTAGGGTTAGCATCAGCCCTAGGATAGTGTTAGGGTTAGAGTTAGCATCAGCCCTAGGATAGTCTTAGGGTTAGGGTTAGGGTTAGCATCAGCCCTAGGATAGTGTTATGGTTAGGTTTAGCATCTGCCTTAGGATAGGGTTAGTGTTAGGGTTAGCATCAGCCCTAGGATAGTGTTAGGGTTAGGGTTAGCATCAGCCATAGTGTAGTCCTACGGTTAGGGTTAGGGTTAGCATCAGCCCTAGGATATTGTTAGGGTTAGGGTTAGCATCAGCCCTAGGATAGTGTTAGGGTTAGGGTTAGGGTTAGCTTCCGGCCTAGGATAGTGTTAGGCTTAGGGTTAGCATCAGCCTTAGGATAGTGTTAGGGATAGGGTTAGGGTTAGCGTCAGCCCTAGGATAGTGTTACGGTTAGGGTTAGCATCAGCCCTAGGATAGTGTTACGGTTATGGTTAGGGTTAGCATCAGCCCTAGGATACCGTTAGGGTTAGGGTTAGCATCAACTCTAGGATAGTGTTAGGGTTAGAGTTACGGTTAGCATCAGCCCTAGGATAGTGTTAGGGTTATCGTTAGCATCAGCCCTACAATAGTGTTAGGGTTAGGGTTAGGGTTAGCCTCAGCCCTAGGATAGTGTTAGGATTAGGTTTAGCATCTGTCCTAGGATAGTGTTACGGGTAGCGTTAGGGTTAGCATCAGCCCTAGGATAGTGTTAGCGTTAGGGTTACCATCAGCGCTAGGATAGTGTTAGGGTTAGGGTTAGGGGTAGCATCAGTGCTAGGATAGTGTTAGGGTTAGGGTTAGGGTAAGCATCAGCCCTAGGATAGTGTTAGGTTTACGGTTACGGTTAGCATCAGCCTTGCATAATGTCAGGGTTAGGGTTAGCATCAGCCCTTGGATAGTGTTAAGGTTAGGGTTAGGGTTATCATCAGGCCTAGGATAGTGTTAGGGTTAGGGTTAGCATCAGCCCTAGGATAGTATTAGGGTTAGGGTTAGGGTTAGCTTCAGCCCTAGGATATTGTGAGGGTTAGGGTTATCATCAGCCCTTCGATAGTGTTAGGGTTAGGGTTAGGGTTATCCTCAGCTCTAGTATAGTGTTAGGGTTAGGGTTACGGTTAGCATCAGCCCTAGGATAGTGTTAGGGTTAGGGTTAGGGATAGCATCAGCCCTAGGATAATGTTCGGGTTAGGGGTAGCATCAGCCCTAGGATAGTGTCAGTGTTAGGGTTAGGGTTAGCATCAGCCCTAGGATAGTGTTTGGGGTAGGGTTAGGGTTAGCATCAGCCCTAGGATAGTGTTAGGGTTAGAGTTAGCATCAGCCCTAGGATAGTGTTAGGGTTAGGGTTAGGGTTAGCATCAGCCCTAGGATAGTGTTAGGGTTAGGTTTAGCATCAGCCTTAGGATAGTGTTAGGGTTAGGGTTAGCATCAGCCCTAGGATAGTGTTAGGGTTAGTGTTAGGGTTAGCATCAGGCCTAGGATAGTGTTAGGTTTAGGGTTAGCATCAGCCTTAGGATAGTGTTAGGGTTAGGGTTAGGGTTAGCATCAGCCCTAGGATAGTGTTAGGGTTAGGGTTAGCATCAGCCCTAGGATAGTGTTAGTGTTAGAGTTAGGGTTAGCATCAGCTGTAGGATAGTGTTAGGGATAGGGTTAGCAGCAGCCCTAGGATAGTGTTAGGGTTAGGGTTAGGGTTAGCATCAGCCATAGGATAGTGTTAGGGTTAGGGTTAACCTCAGCCCTAGGACAATGTTGGGTTAGGGTTAGGGTTAGCATCAGCCCTAGGATAGTGTTAGGGTTAGGGTTAGCATCAGCCCTAGGATAGTGTTAGGGCTAGGGTTAGTGTTAGCATCAGACCTAGGATAGTGATAGGGTGATGGTTAGCATCAGCCCTAGTGTACTGTTTGGGTTAGGGTTAGGGTTAGCATCAGCCCTAGCATAGTGTTAGGGTTAGGGTTAGCATCAGCCCTAGGATAGTGTTAGGGTTAGGGTTAGTGTTAGCATCAGACCTAGGATAGTGTTAGGGTTATGATTAGCATTAGCCCTAGGATAGTGTTTGGGTTAGGGTTAGGGTTAGCATCAGCCCTAGGATAGTGTTAGGGTTAGGCTTAGCATCAGCCTTAGGATAGTGTTAGGGTTAGGGTTAGCATCAGCCCTAGGATAGTGTTAGGGTTAGTGTTAGGGTTAGCATCAGGCCTAGGATAGTGTTAGGTTTAGGGTTAGCATCAGCCTTAGGATAGTGTTAGGGTTAGGGTTAGGGTTAGCATCAGCCCTAGGATAGTGTAAGGGTTAGGGTTAGGTTAGCATCAGCCCTAGGATAGTGATAGGGTTAGGGTTAGCATCAGCCCTTGGATAGTGTTAGGGTTTGGGTTAGGGTTAGCATCAGCCCTAGGATAGTGTTAGGGTTAGGGTTAGCATCAGCCCTAGGATAGTGTTAGGGTTAGGGTTAGTGTTAGCATCAAACCTAGGATAGTGTTAGGGTTATGGTTAGCATAAGCCCTAGAATAGTGTTTGAGTTAGGGTTAGGGTTAGCATCAGCCCTAGGATAGTGCTAGGGTTAGGGTTAGCATCAGGCCTAGGATAGTGTTATGGTTAGGGTTAGCATCAGCCCTAGGATAGTGTTAGGGTTAGGGTTAGCATCAGCCCTATGATAGTGTTAGGGTTAGGGTTAGGTTTAGCATCAGCCCTAGGATAGTGTTAGTGTTAGGGTTAGCATCAGCCCTAGGATAGTGTTAAGGTTAGGGTTACTGTTAGCATGAGACCTGGGATAGTGTTAGGGTTATGATTAGCATCAGCCCTAGGATAGTGTTTGGGTTAGGGTTAGATTTAGCATCAGCCCCAGGATAGTGTTAGGGTTGGGGTTAGGGTTAGCATCAGCCCTAGGATAGTGTTAGGGTTAGGGTTAGGGTTAGCATCAGCCCTAGGATAGTGTTAGGGTTATGGTTAGCATAAGCCCTAGGATAGTGTTTGAGTTAGGTTTAGGGTTAGCATCAGCCCTAGGATAGTGCTAGGGTTAGGGTAACCATCAGGCCTAGGATAGTGTTAGGGTTAGGGTTAGCATCAGCCCTAGGATAGTGTTAGGGTTAGGGTTAGGGTTAGCATCAGCCCTAGGATAGTGTTAGGGTTAGGGTTAGCGTCAGCCCTAGGATAGTGTTAGGGTTAGGGTTAGCGTTAGCATCCGCCCTAGGATAGTGTTAGGGTTATGGCTAGCATCAGTCCTATGATAGTGTTAGGGTTAGGGTTAGGGTTAGCATCAGCCCTAGGATAGTGTTAGGGTTAGGGTTAGGGTTATCATCAGGCCTAGGATAGTGTTAGGGTTAGCAGCAGCCTTAGGATAGTGTTAGTGTTAGGGTTAGGGTTAGCATCTGCCCTAGGATAGTTTTAGGGTAAGGGTTAGCATCAGCCTTAGGATAGTGTTAGGGTTAGGGTTAGCATCAGAACTAGGATAGTGTTAGGGTTATGGTTAGGGTTAGCATCAGCGCTAGGACAGTTTTAGGGTTAGGGTTAGGGTTAGCATCAGCCTTAGGATAGTGTTAGGGTTAGGGTTAGGGTTAGCATCATCCCTAGGATAGTGTTAGGGTTAGGATTAGCATCTGCGCTACGATAGTGTTAGGGTTAGGGTTAGGGTTAGCATCAGCCGTAGGATAGTGTTAGGGTTAGGGTTAGGGTTAGCATCAGCCCTAGGATAGTGTTAGGGTTAGGGTTAGCATCAGCCCTAGGATAGTGTTAAGGTTAGGGTTACGGTTAGCATCAGCCCTAGGATAGTGTTAAGGTTAGGGTTACGGTTAGCATCAGCCCTAGGATAGTGTTAGGGTTAGGGTTAGTGTTAGCATCAGCCCTAGGATACTGTTAGGGTTATGGTTAGCATAAACCCAGGGATAGTGTTTGAGTTAAAGTTAGGGTTAGCATCAGCCCTAGGATAGTGCTAGGGTTAGGGTTAGCATCAGGCCTAGGATAGTGTTATGGTTAGGGTTAGCATCAGCCCTAGGATAGTGTTAGGGTTAGGGTTAGCATCAGCCCTAGGATAGTGTTAGGGTTAGCGTTAGGTTTAGCATCAGGCCTAGGGTAGTGTTATGGTTAGGGTTAGCATCAGCCCTAGGATAGTGTTAGGGTTAGTTTTAGGGTTAGCATCAGCCCTAGGATAGTGTTAGGGTTAGGGTTAGCATCAGAACTAGGATAGTGTTAGGGTTAGGGTTAGGGTTAGCATCAGGCCTAGGATAGTGTTAGGGTTAGCAGCAGCCTTAGGATAGTGTTAGTGTTAGGGTTAGGGTTAGCATCAGCCCTAGGATAGTTTTAGGGTAAGGGTTAGCATCAGCCTTAGGATAGTGTTAGGGTTAGGGTTAGCATCAGAACTAGGATAGTGTTAGGGTTATGGTTAGGGTTAGCATCAGCGCTAGGACAGTTTTAGGGTTAGGGTTAGGGTTAGCATCATCCTTAGGATAGTGTTAGGGTTAGGGTTAGGGTTGGGATCATCCCTAGGATAGTGTTAGGGTTAGGGTTAGCATCAGCCCTAGGATAGTGTTAAGGTTAGGGTTACGGTTAGCATCAGCCTTAGGATAGTGTTAGTGTTAGGGTTAGGGTTATCATTAGGCCTAGGATAGTGTTAGGGTTAGGATTAGCATCAGCGCTAGGATAGTGTTAGGGTTAGGGTTAGGTTTAGCATCAGCCATAGGATAGTGTGAGGGTTAGGGTTAGGGTTAGCATCAGCCCTAGGATAGTGTTAGGGTTAGGGTTAGCATCAGCCATAGGATAGTGTTAGGGTTAGGGTTAGGGTTATCATCAGGCCTAGGATAGTGTTAGGGTTAGGGTTAGCATCACCTCTAGGATAGTGTTAGGGTTAGGGTTAGGGTTAGCATCAGCCTTAGTATAGTGTTAGGGTTAGGATTAGCATCAGCCCTTGGATAGTGTTAGGTTTACGGTTACGGTTAGCATCAGCCTTGGATAGTGTCAGGGTTAGGCTTAACATCAGCCCTTGGATAGTGTTACGGTTAGGGTTAGGGTTATCATCAGGCCTAGGATAGTGTTAGGGTTAGGGTTAGCATCAGCCCTAGGATAGTGTTAGGGTTAGGGTTAGGGTTAGCATCAGCCCTAGGATAGTGTTAGTGTTAGGGTTAGAATCAGCCCTAGGATAGTGTTAGTATTTGGGTTAGGGTTATCATCAGGCCTAGGATAGTGTTAGTGTTAGGGTTAGCATCAGCTCTAGGATAGTGTTAGGATTAGGGTTAGGGTTAGCTTCAGCCCTAGGATATTGTTAGGGTTAGGGTTATCATCAGCCCCAGGATAGCGTTAGTGTTAGGGTTAGGGTTAGCATCAGCCCTAGTATAGTGTTAGGGTTATGGTTAGGGTTAGCATCAGCCCTAGGATAGTGTTAGGGTTAGGGTTAGGGTTAGCATCAGCCCTAGGACAGTGTTAAGGTTAGGGTTAACCTCAGCCCTAGGACAATGTTGGGTTACGGTTAGGGTTAGCATCAGCCCTAGGATAGTGTTTGGGGTAGGGTTAGGGTTAGCATCAGCCCTAGGATAGTGTTAGGGTTAGAGTTAGCATCAGCCCTAGGATAGTCTTAGGGTTAGGGTTAGGGTTAGCATCAGCCCTAGGATAGTGTTATGGTTAGGTTTAGCATCTGCCTTAGGATAGGGTTAGGGTTAGGCTTAGCATCAGCCCTAGGATAGTGTTAGGGTTAGGGTTAGCATCAGCCCTAGGGTAGTCCTACGGTTAGGGTTAGGGTTAGCATCAGCCCTAGGATAGTGTTAGGGTTAGGGTTAGCATCAGCCCTAGGATAGTGTTAGGGTTAGGGTTAGGGTTAGCTTCTGGCCTAGGATAGTGTTAGGCTTAGGGTTAGCATCAGCCTTAGGATAGTGTTAGGGTTAGGGTTAGGGTTAGCGTCAGCCCTAGGATAGTGTTAGGGTTAGGGTTAGCATCAACCCTAGGATAGTGTTACGGTTATGGTTAGGGTTAGCATCAGCCCTAGGATACCGTTAGGGTTAGGGTTAGCATCAACTCTAGGATAGTGTTAGGGTTAGAGTTACGGTTAGCATCAGCCCTAGGATAGTGTTAGGGTTATCGTTAGCATCAGCCCTACAATAGTGTTAGGGTTAGGGTTAGGGTTAGCCTCAGCCCTAGGATAGTGTTAGGGTTAGGTTTAGCATCTTTCCTAGGATAGTGTTACGGGTAGCGTTAGGGTTAGCATCAGCCCTAGGATAGTGTTAGCGTTAGGGTTACCATCAGAGCTAGGATAGTGTTAGGGTTAGGGTTAGGGGTAGCATCAGTGCTAGGATAGTGTTAGGGTTAGGGTTAGGGTAAGCATCAGCCCTAGGATAGTGTTAGGTTTACGGTTACGGTTAGCATCAGCCTTGGATAATGTCAGGTTTAGGGTTAGCATCAGCCCTTGGATAGTGTTAAGGTTAGGGTTAGGGTTATCATCAGGCCTAGGATAGTGTTAGGGTTAGGGTTAGCATCAGCCCTAGGATAGTATTAGGGTTAGGGTTAGGGTTAGCTTCAGCCCTAGGATATTGTGAGGGTTAGGGTTATCATCAGCACTTCGATAGTGTTAGGGTTAGGGTTAGGGTTAGCATCAGCCCTAGTATAGTGTTAGGGTTAGGGTTAGGGTTAGCATCAGCCCTAGGATAGTGTTAGGGTTAGGGTTAGCATCAGCCCTTGGATAGTGTTACGGTTAGGGTTAGGGTTATCATCAGGCCTAGGATAGTGTTAGGGTTAGGGTTAGCATCAGACCTAGGATAGTGTTAGGGTTAGGGTTAGGGATAGCATCAGCCCTAGGATAGTGTTCGGGTTAGGGTTAGCATCAGCCCTAGGATAGTGTCAGTGTTAGGGTTAGGGTTAGCATCAGCCCTAGGATAGTGCTTGGGGTAGGGTTAGGGTTAGCATCAGCCCTAGGATAGTGTTAGGGTTAGAGTTAGCATCAGCCCTAGGATAGTGTTAGGGTTAGGGTTAGGGTTAGCATCAGCCCTAGGATAGTGTTAGGGTTAGGTATAGCATCAGCCTTAGGATAGTGTTAGGGTTAGGGTTAGCATCAGCCCTAGGATAGTGTTAGGGTTAGTGTTAGGGTTAGCATCAGGCCTAGGATAGTGTTAGGTTTAGGGTTAGCATCAGCCTTAGGATAGTGTTAGGGTTAGGGTTAGGGTTAGCATCAGCCCTAGGATAGTGTTAGGGTTAGGGTTAGCATCAGCCCTAGGATAGTGTTAGTGTTAGAGTTAGGGTTAGCATCAGCCGTAGGATAGTGTTAGGGTTAGGGTTAGCAGCAGCCCTAGGATAGTGTTAGGGTTAGGGTTAGGATTATCATCAGCCATAGGATAGTGTTAGGGTTAGGGTTAACCTCAGCCCTAGGACAATGTTGGGTTAAGTTTAGAGTTAGCATCAGCCCTAGGATAGTGTTAGGGTTAGGGTTCGCATCAGCCCTAGGATAGTGTTAGGGCTAGGGTTAGTGTTAGCATCAGACCTAGGATAGTGTTAGGGTGATGGTTAGCATCAGCCCTAGTGGAGTGTTTGGGTTAGGGTTAGGGATAGCATCAGCCCTAGCATAGTGTTAGGGTTAGGGTTAGCATCAGCCCTAGGATAGTGTTAGGGTTAGGGTTAGTGTTAGCATCAGACCTAGGATAGTGTTAGGGTTATGATTAGCATCAGCCCTAGGATAGTGTTTGGGTTAGGATTAGGGTTAGCATCAGCCCTAGGATAGTGTTAGGGTTAGGGTTAGGGTTAGCATCAGCCCTAGGATAGTGTTAGTGTTAGGGTTAGGGTTAGCATCAGCCCTAGGATAGTGTAAGGGTTAGGGTTAGGTTAGCATCAGCCCTAGGATAGTGTTAGGGTTAGGGTTAGCATCAGCCCTTGGATAGTGTTAGGGTTTGGGTTAGGGTTAGCATCAGCCCTAGGATAGTGTTAGGGTTAGGGTTAGCATCAGCCCTAGGATAGTGTTAGGGTTAGGGTTAGTGTTAGCATCAAACCTAGGATAGTGTTAGGGTTATGGTTATCATAAGCCCTAGGATAGTGTTTGAGTTAGGCTTAGGGTTAGCATCAGCCCTAGTATAGTGCTAGGGTTAGGGTTAGCATCAGGCCTAGGATAGTGTTATGGTTAGGGTTAGCATCAGCCCTAGGATAGTGTTAGGGTTAGGGTTAGCATCAGCCCTAGGATAGTGTTAGGGTTAGGGTTAGGTTTAGCATCAGCCCTAGGATAGTGTTAGGGTTAGGGTTAGCATCAGCCCTAGGATAGTGTTAAAGTTAGGGTTAGTGTTAGCATGAGACCTGGGATAGTCTTAGGGTTATGATTAGCATCAGCCCTAGGATAGTGTTTGGGTTAGGGTTAGATTTAGCATCAGCCCTAGGATAGTGTTAGGGTTGGGGTTAGGGTTAGCATCAGCCCTAGGATAGTGTTAGGGTTAGGGTTAGGGTTAGCATCAGCCCTAGGATAGTGTTAGGGTTATGGTTAGCACAAGCCCTAGGATATTGTTTGAGTTAGGGTTAGGGTTAGCATCAGCCCTAGGATAGTGCTAGGGTTAGGGTTAGCATCAGGCCTAGGATAGTGTTAGGGTTAGGGTTAGCATCAGCCCTAGGATAGTGTTAGGGGTAGGGTTAGGGTTAGCATCAGCCCTAGGATAGTGTTAGGGTTAGGGTTAGCGTCAGCCCTAGGATAGTGTTAGGGTTAGGGTTAGCGTTAGCATCCGCCCGAGGATAGTGTTAGGGTTATGGTTAGCATCAGTCCTATGATAGTATTAGGGTTAGGGTTAGGGTTAGCATCAGCCCTAGGATAGTGTTAGGGTTAGGGTTAGGGTTAGCATCAGGCCTAGGATAGTGTTAGGGTTAGCAGCAGCCTTAGGATAGTGTTAGTGTTAGGGTTAGGGTTAGCATCAGCCCTAGGATAGTTTTAGGGTAAGGGTTAGCATCAGCCTTAGGATAGTGTTAGGGTTAGGGTTAGCATCAGAACTAGGATAGTGTTAGGGTTATGGTTAGGGTTAGCATCAGCGCTAGGACAGTTTTAGGGTTAGGGTTAGGGTTAGCATCAGCCTTAGGATAGTGTTAGGGTTAGGGTTAGGGTTAGCATCAGCCCTAGGATAGTGTTAGGGTTATGGTTAGCATAAGCCCTAGGATAGTGTTTGAGTTAGGGTTAGGGTTAGCATCAGCCCTAGGATAGTGCTAGGGTTAGGGTTAGCATCAGGCCTGGGATAGTGTTAGGGTTAGGGTTAGGGTTATCATCAGGCCTAGGATAGTGTTAGGGTTAGGGTTAGCATCAGCTCTAGGATAGTGTTAGGGTTAGGGTTAGGCTTAGCATCAGCCTTAGTATAGTGTTAGGGTTAGGATTAGCATCAGCCCTTGGATAGTGTTACGGTTAGGGTTAGGGTTATCATCAGGCCTAGGATAGTGTTAGGGTTAGGGTTAGCATCAGCCCTAGGATAGTGTTAGGGTTAGTGTTAGGGTTAGCATCAGACCTAGGATAGTGTTCGGGTTAGGGTTAGCATCAGCCCTAGGATAGTGTTAGTGTTAGGGTTAGGATTAGCATCAGCCCTAGGATAGTGTTAGGTTTACGGTTACGGTTAGCATCAGCATTGGATAGTGTCAGGGTTAGGGTTAGCATCAGCCCTTGGATAGTGTTAAGTTTAGGGTTAGGGTTACCATCAGGCCTAGGATAGTGTTAGGGTTAGGGTTAGCATCAGCCCTAGCATAGTGTTAGGGTTAGGGTTAGGGTTAGCTTCAGCCCTAGGATATTGTTAGGGTTAGGGTTATCATCAGCCCTTGGATAGTGTTAGGGTTAGGGTTAGGGTTAGCATCAGCCCTAGTATAGTGTTAGGGTTAGGGTTACGGTTAACATCAGCCCTAGGATAGTGTTAGGGTTAGGGTTAGCTTCAGCCCTTGGATAGTGTTACGGTTAGGGTTAGGGTTATCATCAGGCCTAGGATAGTGTTAGGGTTAGGGCTAGCATCAGCCCTAGGATAGTGTTAGGGTTAGGGTTAGGGTTAGCATCAGCCCTAGGATAGTGTTCGGGTTAGGGTTAGCATCAGCCCTAGGATAGTGTTTGGGGTAGGGTTAGGGTTAGCATCACCCCTAGGATAGTGTTAGGGTTAGAGTTAGCATCAGCCCTAGGATAGTGTTAGGGTTAGGGTTAGGGTTAGCATCAGCCCTAGGATAGTGTTAGGGTTAGGTTTAGCATCAGCCTTAGGAGAGTGTTAGGGTTAGGGTTAGCATCAGCCGTAGGATAGTGTTAGGGTTAGTGTTAGGGTTAGCATCAGGCCTAGGATAGTGTTAGGTTTAGGGTTAGCATCAGCCTTACGATAGTGTTAGTGTTAACGTTAAGGTTAGCATCAGCCCTAGGATAGTGTTAGGGTTAGGGTTAGCATCAGCCCTAGGATAGTGTTACTGTTAGGGTTAGGGTTAGCATCAGCCTTAGGATAGTGTTAGGGTTAGGGTTAGCATCAGCCCTAGGATAGTGTTAGGGTTAGGGTTAGGGTTACCATCAGCCATAGGATAGTGTTAGGATTAGGGTTAACCTCAGCCCTAGGACAATGTTGGGTTAGGGTTAGGGTTAGCATCAGCCCTAGGATAGTGTTAGGGTTAGGGTTAGCATCAGCCCTAGGATAGTGTTAGGGCTAGGGTTAGTGTTAGCATCAGACCTAGGACAGTGTTAGGGTGATGGTTAGCATCAGCCCTAGGATAGTGTTAGGGTTATGGTTAGTGTTAGCATCAGACCTAGGATAGTGTTAGGGTTATGATTAGCATCAGCCCTAGGATAGTGTTTGGGTTAGGGTTAGGGTTAGCATCAGCCCTAGGATAGTTTTAGGGTTAGGGTTAGGGTTAGCATCAGCCCTAGGATAGTGTTAGGGTTAGGGTTAGCGTCAGCCCTAGGATAGTGTTAGGGTTAGGGTTAGCGTTAGCATCCGCCCTAGGATAGTGTTAGGGTTATGGTTAGCATCAGTCCTATGATAGTGTTAGGGTTAGGGTTAGGGTTAGCATCAGCCCTAGGATAGTGTTAGGGTTAGGGTTAGGGTTAGCATCAGGCCTAGGATAGTGTTAGGGTTAGCAGCAGCCTTAGGATAGTGTTAGTGTTAGGGTTAGGGTTAGCATCAGCCCTAGGATAGTTTTAGGGTAAGGGTTAGCATCAGCCTTAGGATAGTGTTAGGGTTAGGGTTAGCATCAGAACTAGGATAGTGTTAGGGTTATGGTTAGGGTTAGCATCAGCGCTAGGACAGTTTTAGGGTTAGGGTTAGGGTTAGCATCAGCCTTAGGATAGTGTTAGGGTTAGGGTTAGGGTTAGCATCATCCCTAGGATATTGTTAGGGTTAGGGTTAGCATCAGCCCTAGGATAGTGTTAAGGTTAGGGTTACGGTTAGCATCAGCCTTAGGATAGTGTTAGTGTTAGGGTTAGGGTTATCATTAGGCCTAGGATAGTGTTAGGGTTAGGATTAGCATCAGCGCTAGGATAGTGTTAGGGTTAGTGTTAGGGTTAGCATCAGCCGTAGATTAGTGTTAGGGTTAGGGTTAGGGTTAGCATCAGCCCTAGGATAGTGTTAGGGTTAGGGTTAGCATCAGCCCTAGGATAGTGTTAGGGTTAAGGTTAGGGTTATCATCAGGCCTAGGATAGTGTTAGTGTTAGGGTTAGCATCAGCTCTAGGATAGTGTTAGGGTTAGGGTTAGGCTTAGCACCAGCCTTAGTATAGTGTTAGGGTTAGGATTAGCATCAGCCCTTGGATAGTGTTACGGTTAGGGTTAGGGTTATCATCAGGCCTAGGTTAGTGTTAGGGGTAAGGTTAGCATCAGCACTAGGATAGTGTTAGGGTTAGGGTTAGGGTTAGCATCAGACCTAGGATAGTGTTCGTGTTAGGGTTAGCATCAGCCCTAGGATAGTGTTAGGGTTAGGGTTAGTGTTAGCATCAAACCTAGGATACTGTTAGGGTTATGGTTAGCATAAGCCCAAGGATAGTGTTTGAGTTAGAGTTAGGGTTAGCATCAGCCCTTGGATAGTGCTAGGGTTAGGGTTAGCATCAGGCCTAGGATAGTGTTATGGTTAGGGTTAGCATCAGCCCTAGGATAGTGTTAGGGTTAGGGTTAGCATCAGCCCTATGATAGTGTTAGGGTTAGCGTTAGGTTTAGCATCAGGCCTAGGATAGTGTTATGGTTAGTGTTAGCATCAGCCCTAGGATAGTGTTAAAGTTAGGGTTAGTGTTAGCATCAGACCTGGGACAGTGTTAGGGTTATGATTAGCATCAGCCCTAGGATAGTGTTTGGGTTAGGGTTAGATTTAGCATCAGACCTAGGATAGTGTTAGGGTTGGGGTTAGGGTTAGCATCAGCCCTAGGATAGTGTTAGGGTTAGGGTTAGGGTTAGGGTTAGCATCAGCCCTAGGATAGTGTTAGGGTTATGGTTAGCATAAGCCCTAGGATAGTGTTTGAGTTAGGGTTAGGGTTAGCATCAGCCCTAGGATAGTGCTAGGATTAGGGTTAGCATCAGGCCTGGTATAGTGTTAGGGTTAGGGTTAGCATCAGCCCTATGATAGTGTTAGGGTTAGAGTTAGGGTTAGCATCAGCCCTAGGATAGTGTTAGGGTTAGTGTTAGGGTTAGCATCAGACCTAGGATAGTGTTCGGGTTAGGGTTAGCATCAGCCCTAGGATAGTGTTAGTGTTAGGGTTAGGATTAGCATCAGCCCTAGGATAGTGTTAGGTTTACGGTTACGGTTAGCATCAGCCTTGGATAGTGTCAGGGTTACGGTTAGCATCAGCCCTTGGATAGTGTTAAGTTTAGGGTTAGGGTTACCATCAGGCCTAGGATAGTGTTAGGGTTAGGGTTAGCATCAGCCCTAGGATAGTGTTAGGGTTAGGGTTAGGGTTAGCTTCAGCCCTAGGATATTGTTAGGGTTAGGGTTATCATCAGCCCTTGGATAGTGTTAGGGTTAGGGTTAGGGTTAGCATCAGCCCTAGTATAGTGTTAGGGTTAGGGTTACGGTTAACATCAGCCCTAGGATAGTGTTAGGGTTAGGGTTAGCTTCAGCCCTTGGATAGTGTTACGGTTAGGGTTAGGGTTATCATCGGGCCTAGGATAGTGTTAGGGTTAGGGCTAGCATCAGCCCTAGGATAGTGTTAGGGTTAGGGTTAGGGTTAGCATCAGCCCTAGGATAATGTTCGGGTTAGGGTTAGCATCAGCCCTAGGATATTGTTTGGGGTAGGGTTAGGGTTAGCATCACCCCTAGGATAGTGTTAGGGTTAGAGTTAGCATCAGCCCTAGGATAGTGTTAGGGTTAGGGTTAGGGTTAGCATCAGCCCTAGGATAGTGTTAGGGTTAGGTTTAGCATCAGCCTTAGGAGAGTGTTAGGGTTAGGGTTAGCATCAGCCGTAGGATAGTGTTAGGGTTAGTGTTAGGGTTAGCATCAGGCCTAGGATAGTGTTAGGTTTAGGGTTAGCATCAGCCTTACGATAGTGTTAGGGTTAGGGTTAAGGTTAGCATCAGCCCTAGGATAGTGTTAGGGTTAGGGTTAGCATCAGCCCTAGGATAGTGTTACTGTTAGGGTTAGGGTTAGCATCAGCCTTAGGATATTGTTAGGGTTAGGGTTAGCATCAGCCCTAGGATAGTGTTAGGGTTAGGGTTAGGGTTAGCATCAGCCATAGGATAGTGTTAGGGTTAGGGTTAACCTCAGCCCTAGGACAATGTTGGTTTAGGGTTAGGGTTAGCATCAGCCCTAGGATAGTGTTAGGGTTAGGGTTAGCATCAGCCCTAGGATAGTGTTAGGGCTAGGGTTAGTGTTAGCATCAGACCTAGGATAGTGTTAGGGTGATGGTTAGCATCAGCCCTAGGATAGTGTTAGGGTTAGGGTTAGTGTTAGCATCAGACCTAGGATAGTGTTAGTGTTATGATTAGCATCAGCCCTAGGATAGTGTTTGGGTTAGGGTTAGGGTTAGCATCAGCCCTAGGATAGTGTTAGTGTTAGGGTTAGGGTTAGCATCAGCCCTAGGATAGTGTTAGGGTTAGGGTTAGGGTTAGCATCAGCCCTAGGATAGTGTTAGGGTTAGCAGCAGCCTTAGGATAGTGTTAGTGCTAGGGTTAGGGTTAGCATCAGCCCTAGGATAGTTTTAGGGTAAGGGTTAGCATCAGCCTTAGGATAGTGTTAGGGTTAGGGTTAGCATCAGAACTAGGATACTGTTAGGGTTATGGTTAGGGTTAGCATCAGCGCTAGGACAGTTTTAGGGTTAGGGTTAGGGTTAGCATCAGCCTTAGGATAGTGTTAGGGTTAGGGTTAGGGTTAGCATCATCCCTAGGATATTGTTAGGGTTAGGGTTAGCATCAGCCCTAGGATAGTGTTAAGGTTAGGGTTACGGTTAGCATCAGCCTTAGGATAGTGTTAGTGTTAGGATTAGGGTTATCATTAGGCCTAGGATAGTGTTAGGGTTAGGATTAGCATCAGCGCTAGGATAGTGTTAGGGTTAGGGTTAGGGTTAGCATCAGCCGTAGATTAGTGTTAGGGTTAGGGTTAGGGTTAGCATCAGCCCTAGGATAGTGTTAGGTTTACGGTTACGGTTAGCATCAGCCTTGGATAGTGTCAGGGTTAGGGTTAGCATCAGTCCTTGGATAGTGTTAAGGTTAGGGTTAGGGTTATCATCAGGCCTAGGATAGTGTTAGGGTTAAGGTTAGCATCAGCCCTAGGGTAGTGTTAGGGTTAGGGTTAGGGTTAGTTTCAGCCCTAGGATATTGTTGGGGTTAGGGTTATCATCAGCCCTTGGATAGTGTTAGGGTTAGGGTTAGGGTTAGCATCAGCCCTAGTATAGTGTTAGGGTTAGGGTTACGGTTAACATCAGCCCTAGGATAGTGTTAGGGTTAGGGTTAGCATCACCCTTGGATAGTGTTACGGTTAGGGTTAGGGTTATCATCAGGCCTAGGATAGTGTTAGGGTTAGGGTTAGCATCAGCCCTAGGATAGTGTTAGGGTTATGGTTAGGGTTAGCATCAGCCCTAGGATAGTGTTCGGGTTAGGGTTAGCATCAGCCCTAGGATAGTGTTAGTGTTAGGGTTAGGGTTAGCATCAGCCCTAGGATAGTGTTTGGGGTAGGGTTAGGGTTAGCATCAGCCCTAGGATAGTGTTAGGGTTAGAGTTAGCATCAGCCCTAGGATAGTGTTAGGGTTAGGGTTAGGGTTAGCATCAGCCCTAGGAAAGTGTTAGGGTTAGGTTTAGCATCAGCCTTAGGATAGTGTTAGGGTTAGGGTTAGCATCAGCCCTAGCATAGTGTTAGGGTTAGTGTTAGGGTTAGCATCAGGCCTAGGATAGTGTTAGGTTTAGGTTTAGCATCAGCCTTAGGATAGTGTTAGGGTTAGGGTTAGGGTTAGCATCAGCCCTAGGATAGTGTTAGGGTTAGGGTTAGCATCAGCCGTAGGATAGTGTTAGGGTTAGGGTTAGCATCAGCCCTAGGATAGTGTTAGGGTTAGGGTTAGGGTTAGCATCAGCCATAGGATAGTGTTAGGGTTAGGGTTAACCTCAGCCCTAGGCAATGTTGGGTTACGGTTAGGGTTAGCATCAGCCCTAGGATAGTGTTACGGTTAGGGAAAGCATCAGCCCTAGGATAGTGTTAGGGCTAGGGTTAGTGATAGCATCAGACCTAGGATAGTGTTAGGGTGATGGTTAGCATCAGCCCTAGGGTAGTGTTTGGGTTAGGGTTAGGGTTAGCATCAGCCCTAGCATAGTGTTAGGGTTAGGGTTAGCATCAGCCCTAAGATAGTGTTAGGGTTAGGGTTAGTGTTAGCATCAGACCTAGGATAGTGTTAGGGTTATGATTAGCATCAGCCCTAGGATAGTGTTTGGGTTAGGGTTATTGTTAGCATCAGCCCTAGGATAGTGTTAGGGTTAGGCTTAGGGTTAGCATCATCCCAAGGATAGTGTTAGGGTTAGGGTTAGGGTTAGCATCAGCCCTAGGATAGTGTTAGGGTTGGGGTTACGGTTAGCATCAGGCCTAGGATAGTGTTAGGTTTAGGTTTAGCATCAGCCTTAGGATAGTGTTAGGGTTAGGGTTAGGGTTAGCATCAGCCCTAGGATAGTGTTAGGGTTAGGGTTAGCATCAGCCCTTGGATAGTGTTAGGGTTAGGGTTAGAGTTAGCATCAGCCCTAGGATAATGTTATGGTTAGGGTTAGCATCAGCCCTAGGATAGTGTTAGGGTTAGGGTTAGTGTTAGCATCAAACCTAGGATACTGTTAGGGTTATGGTTAGCATAAGCCCAAGGATAGTGCTAGGGTTAGGGTTAGCATCAGGCCTAGGATAGTGCTAGGGTTAGGGTTAGCATCAGGCCTAGGATAGTGTTATGGTTAGGGTTAGCATCAGCCCTAGGATAGTGTTAGGATTAGGGTTAGCATCAGCCCTAGGATAGTGTTAAAGTTAGGGTTAGTGTTAGCATCAGACCTGGGATAGTGCTAGGGTTATGATTAGCATCAGCCCTAGGATAGTGTTTGGGTTAGGGTTAGATTTAGCATCAGCCCTAGGATAGTGTTAGGGTTGGGGTTAGGGTTAGCATCAGCCCTAGGATAGTGTTAGGGTTAGGGTTAGGGTTAGCATCAGCCCTAGGATAGTGTTAGGGTTATGGTTAGCATAAGCCCTAGGATAATGTTTGAGTTAGGGTTAGGGTTAGCATCAGCCCTAGGATAGTGCTAGGGTTAGGGTTAGCATCAGGCCTGGGATAGTGTTAGGGTTAGGGTTAGCATCAGCCCTAGGATAGTGTTAGGGTTAGAGTTAGGGTTAGCATCAGCCCTAGGATAGTGTTATGTTTAGGGTTAGCATCAGCCCTAGGATAGTGTTAGGGTTAGGGTTAGCGTTAGCATCCGCCCTAGGATAGTGTTAGGGTTATGGTTAGCATCAGTCCTATGATAGTGTTAGGGTTAGGGTTAGGGTTAGCATCAGCCCTAGGATAGTGTTAGTGTTAGGGATAGCATCAGCCCTAGGATAGTGTTAGGGTTAGTTTTAGGGTTAGCATCAGCCCTAGGATAGTGTTATGGTTAGGGTTAGCATCAGAACTAGGATAGTGTTAGGGTTAGGGTTAGGGTTAGCATCAGGCCTAGGATAGTGTTAGGGTTAGCAGCAGCCTTAGGATAGTGTTAGTGTTAGGGTTAGGGTTAGCATCAGCCCTAGGATAGTTTTAGGGTAAGGGTTAGCATCAGCCTTAGGACAGTGTTAGGGTTAGGGTTAGCATCAGAACTAGGATAGTGTTAGCGTTATGGTTAGGGTTAGCATCAGCGCTAGGACAGTTTTAGGGTTAGGGTTAGGGTTAGCATCAGCCTTAGGATAGTGTTAGGGTTAGGGTTATGGTTAGGATCATCCCTAGGATAGGGTTAGGGTTAGGGTTAGCATCAGCCCTAGGATAGTGTTAAGGTTAGGGTTACAGTTAGCATCAGCCTTAGGATAGTGTTAGTGTTAGGGTTAGGGTTATCATTAGGCCTACGATAGTGTTAGGGTTAGGATTAGCATCAGCGCTAGGATAGTGTTAGGGTTAGGGTTAGGTTTATCATCAGCCGTAGGATAGTGTGAGGGTTAGGGTTAGGGTTAGGATCAGCCCTAGGATAGTGTTAGGGTTAGGGTTAGCATCAGCCCTAGGATAGTGTTAGGGTTAGGGTTAGGGTTATCATCAGGCCTAGAATAGTGTTAGGGTAAGGGTTAGCATCAGCTCTAGGATAGTGTTAGGGTTAGGGTTAGGGTTAGCATCAGCCTTAGTATAGTGTTAGGGTTAGGATTAGCATCAGCCCTTGGATAGTGTTACGGTTAGGGTTAGGGTTATCATCAGGCCTAGGATAATGTTAGGTTAGGGTTAGCATCAGCCCTAGGATAGTGTTAGGGTTAGTGTTAGGGTTAGCATCAGACCTAGGATAGTGTTCGGGTTAGGGTTAGCATCAGCCCTAGGATAGTGTTAGTGTTAGGGTTAGGATTAGCATCAGCCCTAGGATAATGTTAGGTTTACGGTTACGGTTAGCATCAGCCTTGGATAGTGTCAGGGTTAGGGTTAGCATCAGCCCTTGGATAGTGTTAAGTTTAGGGTTAGGGTTACCATCAGGCCTAGGATAGTGTTAGGGTTAGGGTTAGCATCAGCCCTAGGATAGTGTTAGGGTTAGGGTTAGGGTTAGCTTCAGCCCTAGGATATTGTTAGGGTTAGGGTTATCATCAGCCCTTGGATAGTGTTAGGGTTAGGGTTAGGGTTAGCATCAGCCCTAGTATAGTGTTAGGGTTAGGGTTACGGTTAACATCAGCCCTAGGATAGTGTTAGGGTTAGGGTTAGCATCAGCCCTTGGATAGTGTTACGGTTAGGGTTAGGGTTATCATCAGGCCTAGGATAGTGTTAGGGTTAGGGCTAGCATCAGCCCTAGGATAGTGTTAGGGTTAGGGTTAGGGTTAGCATCAGCCCTAGGATAGTGTTCGGGTTAGGGTTAGCATCAGCCGTAGGATAGTGTTTGGGGTAGGGTTAGGGTTAGCATCACCCCTAGGATAGTGTTAGGGTTAGAGTTAGCATCAGCCCTAGGATAGTGTTAGGGTTAGGGTTAGGGTTAGCATCAGCCCTAGGATAGTGTTAGGGTTAGGTTTAGCATCAGCCTTAGGAGAGTGTTAGGGTTAGGGTTAGCATCAGCCCTAGGATAGTGTTAGGGTTAGTGTTAGGGTTAGCATCAGGCCTAGGATAGTGTTAGGTTTAGGGTTAGCATCAGCCTTACGATAGTGTTAGGGTTAGGGATAATGTTAGCATCAGCCCTAGGATAGTGTTAGGGTTACGGTTAGCATCAACCCTAGGAAAGTGTTACTGTTAGGGTTAGGGTTAGCATCAGCCTTAGGATAGTGTTAGGGTTAGGGTTAGCATCAGCCCTAGGATAGTGTTAGGGATAGCGTTAGGGTTAGCATCAGCCATAGGATAGTGTTAGGGTTAGGGTTAACCTCAGCCCTAGGACAATGTTGGGTTAGGGTTAGGGTTAGCGTCAGCCCTAGGATAGTGTTAGGGTTAGGGTTAGCATCAGCCCTAGGATAGTGTTAGGGCTAGTGTTAGTGTTAGCATCAGACCTAGGATAGTGTTAGGGTTATGATTAGCATCATCCCTAGGATAGTGTTTGGGTTAGGGTTAGGGTTAGCATCAGCCCTAGGATAGTGTTATGGTTAGGGTTAGGGTTAGCATCAGCCCTAGGATAGTTTTAGGGTTAGGGTTAGGGTTAGCATCAGCCCTAGGATAGTGTTAGGGTTAGAGTTACGGTTAGCATCTGCCCTAGGATAGTGTTAGGGTTAGGGTTAGCATCAGCCCTTGGATAGTGTTAGGGTTAGGGTTAGGGTTAGCATCAGCCCTAGGATAGTGTTAGGGTTAGGGTTAGCATCAGCCCTAGGATAGTGTTAGGGTTAGGGTTAGTGTTAGCATCAGACCTAGGATAGTGTTAGGGTTATGGTTAGCATAATCCTTAGGATAGTGTTTGAGTTAGGGTTAGGGTTAGCATCAGCCCTAGCATAGTGCTAGGGTTAGGGTTAGCATAAGGCCTAGGATAGTGTTAGGGTTAGGGTTAGCATCAGCCCTAGGATAGTGTTAGGGTTAGGGTTAGCATCATCCCTAGGATATTGTTAGGGTTAGGGTTATTGTTAGCATCAGCCCTAGGATAGTGTTAGGGTTAGGGTCATCATCAGCCCTAGGATAGTGTTAGGGTTAGGGTTAGTGTTAGCATCAGACCTGGGATAGTGTTAGAGTTATGATTAGCATCAGCCCTAGGATAGTGTTTGGGTTAGGGTTAGGTTTAGCATGAGCCCTAGGATAGTGTTAGGGTTAGGGTTAGGGTTAGCATCAGCCCTAGGATAGTGTTAGGGTTAGGGTTAGGGTTAGCATCAGCCCTAGGATAGTGTTAGGGTTATGGTTAGCATAAGCCCTAGGATAGTGTTTGAGTTAGGGTTAGGGTTAGCATCAGCCCTAGGATAGTGCTAGGGTTAGGGTTAGCATCAGGCCTAGGATAGTGTTAGGGTTAGGGTTAGTGTCAACCCTAGGATAGTGTTAGGGTTAGGGTTAGGGTTAGCATCAGCCCTAGGATAGTGTTAGGGTTAGGGTTAGCATCAGCCCTAGGATAGTGTTAGGGTTAGTGTTAGATTTAGCATCCGGGCTAGGATAGTGTTAGGGTGAGGGTAAGCATCAGCCTTAGGATAGTGTTAGGGTTAGGGTTAGGGTTAGTATCAGCCCTAGGATAGTGTTATGGTTAGGGTTAGCATCAGCCCTAGGATAGTGTTATGGTTAGGGTTAGGGTTAGCATAGTCCTAGGATAGTGTTAGGGTTAGGGTTAGGGTTAGCATCAGCCCTAGGATAGTGTTAGGGTTAGTGTTAACCTCAGCCCTAGGACAATGTTGGGTTAGGGTTAGGGTTAGCATCAGCCCTAGGATAGTGTTAGGGTTAGGCTTAGCATCAGCCCTAGGATAGTATTAGGGCTAGGGTTAGTGTTAGCATCAGACCTAGGATAGTGTTAGGGTGATGGTTAGCATCAGCCCTAGGACAGTGTTTGGGTTAGGGTTAGGGTTAGCATCAGCCCTAGGATAGTGTTAGGTTTAGGGTTAGCATCAGACCTAGGACAGTGTTAGGGTTAGGGTTAGGGTTCGCATCAGCCCTAGGATAGTGTTAGGGTTAGGGTTAGCATGAGCCCTAGGACAGTGTTATGGTTAGGGTTAGGTTTAGCATAAGCCCTATGATAGTGTTAGGGTTAGGGTTAGGGTTAGCATCAGCCCTAGGATAGTGTTAGGGGTAGGGTTAGCATCAGCCCTAGGATAGTGTTAGGGTTAGGGTTAGTGTTAGCATCAGACCTAGGATATTGTTAGTGTTATGATTAGCATCAGCCCTAGGATAGTGTTCGGGTTAGGGTGAGGGTTAGCATCAGCCCTAGGATAGTGTTAGGGTTAGGGTTAGGGTTAGCATCAGACCTAGGATAGTGTTAGGGTTAGGGTTAGGGTTAGCATCAGCCCTAGGATAGTGTTAGGGTTAGGGTTAGCATCAGCCCTTGGATATGTTACGGTTAGGGTTAGGGTTAGCATCAGCCCTAGGATAGTGTTAGGATTAGGGTTAGCATCAGCCCTAGGATAGTGTTAGGGTTAGGGTTAGTGTTAGCATCAGACCTAGGATAGTGTTAAGGTTATGGTTAGCATAAGCCCTAGGAGAGTGTTTGAGTTAGGGTTAGGGATAGCATCAGCCCTAGGATAGTGCTAGGGTTAGGGTTAGCATCAGGCCTAGGATAGTGTTAGGGTTAGGGTTAGCATCAGCCCTAGGATAGTGTTAGGGTTAGGGTTAGGGTTAGCATCAGCCCTAGGATAGTGTTAGGGTTAGGGCTAGCATCAGCCCTAGGATAGTGTTAGGGATAGGGTTAGGGTTAGCATCAGCCTTAGGATAGTGTTCGGGTTATGGTTAGCATCAGTCCTATCATAGTGTTAGGGTTAGGGTTAGGGTTAGCATCAGCCCTAGGATAGTGTTAGTGTTAGGGATAGCATCAGCCCTAGGATAGTGTTAGGGTTAGTTTTAGGGTTAGCATCAGCCCTAGGATAGTGTTAGGGTTAGGGTTAGCATCAGAACTAGGATAGTGTTAGTGTTAGGGTTAGGGTTAGCATGAGCGCTAGGACAGTTTTAGGGTTAGGGTTAGGGTTAGCATAAGCCTTAGGATAGTGTTAGGGTTAGGGTTAGGGTTACCATCATCCCTAGGATAGTGTTAGGGTTAGGAATAGCATCAGCCCTAGGATAGTGTTAAGGTTAGGGTTACGGTTAGCATCAGCCCTAGGATAGTGTTGGGGTTAGGGTTAGGGTTAGCATCAGGCCTAGGATAGTGTTAGGGTTAGGATTAGCATCAGCGCTAGGATAGTGTTAGGGTTAGGGTTAGGGTTAGCATCAGCCCTAGCATAGTGTTAAGGTTATTGTTACGGTTAGCATCAGCCCTAGGATAGCGTTAGGGTAAGGCTTAGGGTTAGCATCAGCCCTAGGATAGTGTTAGTGTTAGGGTTTGCATCAGACCAAGGATAGTGTTAGGGTTAGGGTTAGGGTTAGCATCAGCCCTAGGATAGTGTTAGGATAGGGTTAGGGTTATCATCAGGCCTAGGATAGTGTTAGGTTTAGGGTTAGCATCAGCCCTAGGATAGTGTTAGGGTTAGGGTTAGGGTTAGCATCAGCCCTAGGATAGTATTAGGGTTAGGGTTAGCATCAGCCCTAGGATAGTGTTAGTGTTAGGGTTAGGGTTAGCATCAGCCCTAGGATAGTGTTAGGGGTAGGGTTAGGGTTAGCATCAGCCCTAGGATAGTGTTAGGGTTAGAGTTAACATCAGCCCTAGGATAGTGTTAGGGTTAGGGTTAGGGTTAGCATCAGCCCTAGGATAGTCTTAGGGTTAGGGTTAGCATCAGCCTTAGGATAGTGTTAGGGTTAGGGTTAGCATCAGCCCTAGGATAGTGTTAGGGTTAGGGTTAGGGTTAGCATCAGGCCTAGGGTAGTGTTACGGTTAGGGTTAGCATCAGCCTTAGGATAGTGATAGGGTTAGGGTTAGGGTTAGCATCAGCCCTAGGATAGTGTTAGGGTTAGGGTTAGGGTTAGCATCAGCCCTAGGATAGTGTTAGGGGTAGGGTTAACCTCAGCCCTAGGACAATGTTGGGTTAGGGTTAGGGTTAGCCTCAGCCCTAGGATAGTGTTAGGGTTAGGGTTAGCATCAGCCCTAGGATAGTGTTAGGGCTAGGGTTATTGTTAGCATGAGACCTAGTATAGTGTTAGGTTCATGGTTAGCATCAGCCCTAGGATGGTGTTTGGGTTAGGGTTAGGGTTAGCATCAGCCCCAGGATAGTGTTAGGGTTAGGGTTAGCATCAGACCTAGGACAGTTTTAGTGTTAGGGTTAGGGTTCGCATCAGCCCTAGGATAGTGTTAGGGTTAGGGTTAGCATCAGCCCTAGGATAGTGTTAGGGTTAGGGTTAGGTTTAGCATCAGCCCTAGGATAGTGTTAGGGTTCGGTTAGGGTTAGCATCAGCCCTAGGATAGTGTTAGGGTTAGGGTTAGCGTTAGCATCAGACCTAGGATAGTGTTAGGGTTATGGTTAGCATAAGCCCTAGGATAGTGTTTGAGTTAGGTTTAGGGTTAGCATCAGCCCTAGTATAGTGCTAGGGTTAGGGCTAGCATCAGCCCTAGGATAGTGTTAAGGTTAGGGTTACGGTTAGCATCAGCCCTAGGATAGTGTTAGGGTTAGGGTTAGGGTTAGCATCAGGCCTAGGATAGTGTCAGGGTTAGGATTAGCATCAGCGCTATGATAGTGTTAGGGTTACGGTTAGGGTTAGCATCAGCCCTAGGATAGTGTTAAGGTTAGGGTTACGGTTAGCATCAGCCCTAGGATAGTGTTAGGGTAAGGCTTAGGGTTAGCATCAGCCCTAGGATAGTGTTAAGGTTAGGGTTTGCATCAGACCAAGGATAGTGTTAGGGTTAGGGTTAGGGTTAGCATCAGCCCTAGGATAGTGTTAGGATAGGGTTAGGGTTATCATCAGGCCTAGGGTAGTGATAGGGTTAGGGTTAGCATCAGCCCTAGGATAGTGTTAGGGTTAGGGTTAGGGTTAGCATCAGCCCTAGGATAGTGTTAGGGTTAGGGTTAGCATCAGCCCTAGGATAGTGTTAGTGTTAGGGTTACGGTTAGCATCAGCCCTAGGATAGTGTTAGGGGTAGGGTTAGGGTTAGCATCAGCCCTAGGATAGTGTTAGGGTTAGAGTTAACATCAGCCCTAGGATAGTGTTAGGGTTAGGGTTAGGGTTAGCATCAGCCCTAGGATAGTGTTAGGGTTAGGGTTAGCATCAGCCTTAGGATAGTGTTAGAGTTAGGGTTAACTTCAGCCCTAGGATAGTGTTACGGTTAGGGTTAGTGTTAGCATCAGCCGTAGGATAGAGTTAGGGTTAGGGTTAGCATCAGCCCTAGGATAGTGTTAGGGTTAGGGTTAGGGTTAGCATCAGCCCTAGGATAGTGTTAGGGTTAGGGTTAGCATCAGCCCTAGGATAGTGTTAGGGTTAGGGTTTGGGTTAGCATCAGCCATAGGATAGTGTTAGGGTTAGGGTTAACCTCAGCCCTAGGACAATGTTGGGTTAGGGTTAGGGTTAGGGTTAGCATCAGCCCTAGGATAGTGTTAGGTTTAGGGTTATCATCAGCCCTAGGATAGTGTTAGGGCTAGGATTAGTGTTTGCATCAGACCTAGGATAGTGTTGGGGTGATGGTTAGCATCAGCCCTAGGGTAGTGTTTGGGTTAGGGTTACGGTTAGCATCAGCCCTAGCATAGTGTTAGGGTTAGGGTTAGCATCAGTCCTCGGATAGTGTTAGGGTTAGGGTTAGTGTTAGCATCAGACCTAGGATAGTGTTAGGGTTATGATTAGCATCAGCCCTAGGATAGTGTTTGGGTTAGGGTTAGGGTTAGCGTCAGCCCTAGGATAGTGTTAGGGTTAGGGTTAGGGTTAGCATCAGCCCTAGGATAGTGTTAGGGTTAGGGTTAGGGTTAGCATCAGCCCTAGGATAGTCTTAGTGTTAGTTTTACGGTTAGCATCAGCCCTAGGATAGTGTTAGGGTTAGGCTTAGCATCAGCCCTTGGATAGTGTTAGGGTTAGGGTTAGGGTTAGCATCAGCCCTAGGATAGTGTTAGGGTTAGGGTTAGCATCAGCCCTAGGATAGTGTTAGGGTTAGGGTTAGTGTTAGCATCAAACCTAGGATAGTGTTAGGGTTATGGTTAGCGTAAGCCCTAGGATAGTGTTTGAGTTTGGGTTAGGGTTAGCATCAGCCCTAGGATAGTGCTAGGGTTGTGGTTAGCATCAGGGCTAGGATAGTGTTATGGTTAGGGTTAGCATCAGGCCAAGGATAGTGTTAGGGTTAGGGTTAGCATCAGCCCTAGGATAGTGTTAGGGTTAGGGTTACGGTTAGCATCAGCCCTAGGATAGTGTTAGGGTTAGGGTTAGGATCAGCCCTTCGATAGTGTTACTGTTAGGGTTAGGGTTAGCATCAGCCCTAGGATAGTGTTAGGGTTAGGGTTAGCATCAGCCCTAGGATAGTGTTAGGGTTAGGGTTAGTGTTAGCATCAGACCTAGGATAGTGTTAGGGTTATGGTTAGCATAAGCCCTAGGATAGTGTTTGAGTTAGGTTTAGGTTTAGCATCAGCCCTAGGATAGTGCTAGGGTTAGGGTTAGCATCAGCCCTAGGATAGTGTTAGGGATAGGGTTAGGGTTAGCATCAGCCCTAGGATAGTGTTAGGATTAGGGTTAGCATCAGCCCTAGGATAGTGTTAGGGTTAGGGTTAGTGTTAGCATCAGACCTAGGATAGTGTTAAGGTTATGGTTAGCATAAGCCCTAGGAGAGTGTTTGAGTTAGGGTTAGGGATAGCATCAGCCCTAGGATAGTGCTAGGGTTAGGGTTAGCATCAGGCCTAGGATAGTGTTAGGGTTAGGGTTAGCATCAGCCCTAGGATAGTGTTAGGGTTAGGGTTAGGGTTAGCATCAGCCCTAGGATAGTGTTAGGGTTAGGGCTAGCATCAGCCCTAGGATAGTGTTAGGGATAGGGTTAGGGTTAGCATCAGCCTTAGGATAGTGTTCGGGTTATGGTTAGCATCAGTCCTATCATAGTGTTAGGGTTAGGGTTAGGGTTAGCATCAGCCCTAGGATAGTGTTAGTGTTAGGGATAGCATCAGCCCTAGGATAGTGTTAGGGTTAGTTTTAGGGTTAGCATCAGCCCTAGGATAGTGTTAGGGTTAGGGTTAGCATCAGAACTAGGATAGTGTTAGTGTTAGGGTTAGGGTTAGCATGAGCGCTAGGACAGTTTTAGGGTTAGGGTTAGGGTTAGCATAAGCCTTAGGATAGTGTTAGGGTTAGGGTTAGGGTTACCATCATCCCTAGGATAGTGTTAGGGTTAGGAATAGCATCAGCCCTAGGATAGTGTTAAGGTTAGGGTTACGGTTAGCATCAGCCCTAGGATAGTGTTGGGGTTAGGGTTAGGGTTAGCATCAGGCCTAGGATAGTGTTAGGGTTAGGATTAGCATCAGCGCTAGGATAGTGTTAGGGTTAGGGTTAGGGTTAGCATCAGCCCTAGCATAGTGTTAAGGTTATTGTTACGGTTAGCATCAGCCCTAGGATAGCGTTAGGGTAAGGCTTAGGGTTAGCATCAGCCCTAGGATAGTGTTAGTGTTAGGGTTTGCATCAGACCAAGGATAGTGTTAGGGTTAGGGTTAGGGTTAGCATCAGCCCTAGGATAGTGTTAGGATAGGGTTAGCGTTATCATCAGGCCTAGGATAGTGTTAGGTTTAGGGTTAGCATCAGCCCTAGGATAGTGTTAGGGTTAGGGTTAGGGTTAGCATCAGCCCTAGGATAGTATTAGGGTTAGGGTTAGCATCAGCCCTAGGATAGTGTTAGTGTTAGGGTTAGGGTTAGCATCAGCCCTAGGATAGTGTTAGGGGTAGGGTTAGGGTTAGCATCAGCCCTAGGATAGTGTTAGGGTTAGAGTTAACATCAGCCCTAGGATAGTGTTAGGGTTAGGGTTAGGGTTAGCATCAGCCCTAGGATAGTCTTAGGGTTAGGGTTAGCATCAGCCTTAGGATAGTGTTAGGGTTAGGGTTAGCATCAGCCCTAGGATAGTGTTAGGGTTAGGGTTAGGGTTAGCATCAGGCCTAGGGTAGTGTTACGGTTAGGGTTAGCATCAGCCTTAGGATAGTGATAGGGTTAGGGTTAGGGTTAGCATCAGCCCTAGGATAGTGTTAGGGTTAGGGTTAGGGTTAGCATCAGCCCTAGGATAGTGTTAGGGGTAGGGTTAACCTCAGCCCTAGGACAATGTTGGGTTAGGGTTAGGGTTAGCCTCAGCCCTAGGATAGTGTTAGGGTTAGGGTTAGCATCAGCCCTAGGATAGTGTTAGGGCTAGGGTTATTGTTAGCATGAGACCTAGTATAGTGTTAGGTTCATGGTTAGCATCAGCCCTAGGATGGTGTTTGGGTTAGGGTTAGGGTTAGCATCAGCCCCAGGATAGTGTTAGGGTTAGGGTTAGCATCAGACCTAGGACAGTTTTAGTGTTAGGGTTAGGGTTCGCATCAGCCCTAGGATAGTGTTAGGGTTAGGGTTAGCATCAGCCCTAGGATAGTGTGAGGGTTAGGGTTAGGGTTAGCATCAGCCCTAGGATAGTATTAGGGTTAGGGTTAGCATCAGCCCTAGGATAGTGTTAGTGTTAGGGTTAGGGTTAGCATCAGCCCTAGGATAGTGTTAGGGGTAGGGTTAGGGTTAGCATCAGCCCTAGGATAGTGTTAGGGTTAGAGTTAACATCAGCCCTAGGATAGTGTTAGGGTTAGGGTTAGGGTTAGCATCAGCCCTAGGATAGTCTTAGGGTTAGGGTTAGCATCAGCCTTAGGATAGTGTTAGGGTTAGGGTTAGCATCAGCCCTAGGATAGTGTTAGGGTTAGGGTTAGGGTTAGCATCAGGCCTAGGGTAGTGTTACGGTTAGGGTTAGCATCAGCCTTAGGATAGTGATAGGGTTAGGGTTAGGGTTAGCATCAGCCCTAGGATAGTGTTAGGGTTAGGGTTAGGGTTAGCATCAGCCCTAGGATAGTGTTAGGGGTAGGGTTAACCTCAGCCCTAGGACAATGTTGGGTTAGGGTTAGGGTTAGCCTCAGCCCTAGGATAGTGTTAGGGTTAGGGTTAGCATCAGCCCTAGGATAGTGTTAGGGCTAGGGTTATTGTTAGCATGAGACCTAGTATAGTGTTAGGTTCATGGTTAGCATCAGCCCTAGGATGGTGTTTGGGTTAGGGTTAGGGTTAGCATCAGCCCCAGGATAGTGTTAGGGTTAGGGTTAGCATCAGACCTAGGACAGTTTTAGTGTTAGGGTTAGGGTTCGCATCAGCCCTAGGATAGTGTTAGGGTTAGGGTTAGCATCAGCCCTAGGATAGTGTTAGGGTTAGGGTTAGGTTTAGCATCAGCCCTAGGATAGTGTTAGGGTTCGGTTAGGGTTAGCATCAGCCCTAGGATAGTGTTAGGGTTAGGGTTAGCGTTAGCATCAGACCTAGGATAGTGTTAGGGTTATGGTTAGCATAAGCCCTAGGATAGTGTTTGAGTTAGGTTTAGGGTTAGCATCAGCCCTAGTATAGTGCTAGGGTTAGGGCTAGCATCAGCCCTAGGATAGTGTTAAGGTTAGGGTTACGGTTAGCATCAGCCCTAGGATAGTGTTAGGGTTAGGGTTAGGGTTAGCATCAGGCCTAGGATAGTGTCAGGGTTAGGATTAGCATCAGCGCTATGATAGTGTTAGGGTTACGGTTAGGGTTAGCATCAGCCCTAGGATAGTGTTAAGGTTAGGGTTACGGTTAGCATCAGCCCTAGGATAGTGTTAGGGTAAGGCTTAGGGTTAGCATCAGCCCTAGGATAGTGTTAGTGTTAGGGTTTGCATCAGACCAAGGATAGTGTTAGGGTTAGGGTTAGGGTTAGCATCAGCCCTAGGATAGTGTTAGGATAGGGTTAGGGTTATCATCAGGCCTAGGGTAGTGATAGGGTTAGGGTTAGCATCAGCCCTAGGATAGTGTTAGGGTTAGGGTTAGGGTTAGCATCAGCCCTAGGATAGTGTTAGGGTTAGGGTTAGCATCAGCCCTAGGATAGTGTTAGTGTTAGGGTTACGGTTAGCATCAGCCCTAGGATAGTGTTAGGGGTAGGGTTAGGGTTAGCATCAGCCCTAGGATAGTGTTAGGGTTAGAGTTAACATCAGCCCTATGATAGTGTTAGGGTTAGGGTTAGGGTTAGCATCAGCCCTAGGATAGTGTTAGGGTTAGGGTTAGCATCAGCCTTAGGATAGTGTTAGAGTTAGGGTTAACTTCAGCCCTAGGATAGTGTTACGGTTAGGGTTAGTGTTAGCATCAGCCGTAGGATAGAGTTAGGGTTAGGGTTAGCATCAGCCCTAGGATAGTGTTAGGGTTAGGGTTAGGGTTAGCATCAGCCCTAGGATAGTGTTAGGGTTAGGGTTAGCATCAGCCCTAGGATAGTGTTAGGGTTAGGGTTAGGGTTAGCATCAGCCATAGGATAGTGTTAGGGTTAGGGTTAACCTCAGCCCTAGGACAATGTTGGGTTAGGGTTAGGGTTAGGGTTAGCATCAGCCCTAGGATAGTGTTAGGTTTAGGGTTATCATCAGCCCTAGGATAGTGTTAGGGCTAGGATTAGTGTTTGCATCAGACCTAGGATAGTGTTGGGGTGATGGTTAGCATCAGCCCTAGGGTAGTGTTTGGGTTAGGGTTACGGTTAGCATCAGCCCTAGCATAGTGTTAGGGTTAGGGTTAGCATCAGTCCTCGGATAGTGTTAGGGTTAGGGTTAGTGTTAGCATCAGACCTAGGATAGTGTTAGGGTTATGATTAGCATCAGCCCTAGGATAGTGTTTTGGTTAGGGTTAGGGTTAGCGTCAGCCCTAGGATAGTGTTAGGGTTAGGGTTAGGGTTAGCATCAGCCCTAGGATAGTGTTAGGGTTAGGGTTAGGGTTAGCATCACCCCTAGGATAGTCTTAGTGTTAGGGTTACGGTTAGCATCAGCCCTAGGATAGTGTTAGGGTTAGGCTTAGCATCAGCCCTTGGATAGTGTTAGGGTTAGGGTTAGGGTTAGCATCAGCCCTAGGATAGTGTTAGGGTTAGGGTTAGCATCAGCCCTAGGATAGTGTTAGGGTTAGGGTTAGTGTTAGCATCAAACCTAGGATAGTGTTAGGGTTATGGTTAGCGTAAGCCCTAGGATAGTGTTTGAGTTTGGGTTAGGGTTAGCATCAGCCCTAGGATAGTGCTAGGGTTGTGGTTAGCATCAGGCCTAGGATAGTGTTATGGTTAGGGTTAGCATCAGGCCAAGGATAGTGTTAGGGTTAGGGTTAGCATCAGCCCTAGGATAGTGTTAGGGTTAGGGTTACGGTTAGCATCAGCCCTAGGATAGTGTTAGGGTTAGGGTTAGGATCAGCCCTTCGATAGTGTTACTGTTAGGGTTAGGGTTAGCATCAGCCCTAGGATAGTGTTAGGGTTAGGGTTAGCATCAGCCCTAGGATAGTGTTAGGGTTAGGGTTAGTGTTAGCATCAGACCTAGGATAGTGTTAGGGTTATGGTTAGCATAAGCCCTAGGATAGTGTTTGAGTTAGGTTTAGGTTTAGCATCAGCCCTAGGATAGTGCTAGGGTTAGGGTTAGCATCAGCCCTAGGATAGTGTTAGGGATAGGGTTAGGGTTAGCATCAGCCCTAGGATAGTGTTAGGATTAGGGTTAGCATCAGCCCTAGGATAGTGTTAGGGTTAGGGTTAGTGTTAGCATCAGACCTAGGATAGTGTTAAGGTTATGGTTAGCATAAGCCCTAGGAGAGTGTTTGAGTTAGGGTTAGGGATAGCATCAGCCCTAGGATAGTGCTAGGGTTAGGGTTAGCATCAGGCCTAGGATAGTGTTAGGGTTAGGGTTAGCATCAGCCCTAGGATTGTGTTAGGGTTAGGGTTAGGGTTAGCATCAGCCCTAGGATAGTGTTAGGGTTAGGGTTAGCATCAGCTCTAGGATAGTGTTAGGGATAGGGTTAGGGTTAGCATCAGCCTTAGGATAGTGTTCGGGTTATGGTTAGCATCAGTCCTATCATAGTGTTAGGGTTAGGGTTAGGGTTAGCATCAGCCCTAGGATAGTGTTAGTGTTAGGGATAGCATCAGCCCTAGGATAGTGTTAGGGTTAGTTTTAGGGTTAGCATCAGCCCTAGGATAGTGTTAGGGTTAGGGTTAGCATCAGAACTAGGATAGTGTTAGTGTTAGGGTTAGGGTTAGCATGAGCGCTAGGACAGTTTTAGGGTTAGGGTTAGGGTTAGCATAAGCCTTAGGATAGTGTTAGGGTTAGGGTTAGGGTTACCATCATCCCTAGGATAGTGTTAGGGTTAGGATTAGCATCAGCCCTAGGATAGTGTTAAGGTTAGGGTTACGGTTAGCATCAGCCCTAGGATAGTGTTGGGGTAAGGGTTAGGGTTAGCATCAGGCCTAGGATAGTGTTAGGGTTAGGATTAGCATCAGCGCTAGGATAGTGTTAGGGTTAGGGTTACGGTTAGCATCAGCCCTAGCATAGTGTTAAGGTTAGGGTTACGGTTAGCATCAGCCCTAGGATAGTGTTAGGGTAAGGCTTAGGGTTAGCATCAGCCCTAGGATAGTGTTAGTGTTAGGGTTTGCATCAGACCAAGGATAGTGTTAGGGTTAGGGTTAGGGTTAGCATCAGCCCTAGGATAGTGTTAGGATAGGGTTAGGGTTATCATCAGGCCTAGGATAGTGTTAGGTTTAGGGTTAGCATCAGCCCTAGGATAGTGTTAGGGTTAGGGTTAGGGTTAGCATCAGCCCTAGGATAGTATTAGGGTTAGGGTTAGCATCAACCCTAGGATAGTGTTAGTGTTAGGGTTAGGGTTAGCATCAGCCCTAGGATAGTGTTAGGGGTAGGGTTAGGGTTAGCATCAGCCCTAGGATAGTGTTAGGGTTAGAGTTAACATCAGCCCTAGGATAGTGTTAGGGTTAGGGTTAGGGTTAGCATCAGCCCTAGGATAGTCTTAGGGTTAGGGTTAGCATCAGCCTTAGGATAGTGTTAGGGTTAGGGTTAACATCAGCCCTAGGATAGTGTTAGGGTTAGGGTTAGGGTTAGGGTTAGCATCAGCCCTAGGATAGTGTTAGGTTTAGGGTTATCATCAGCCCTAGGATAGTGTTAGGGCTAGGATTAGTGTTTGCATCAGACCTAGGATAGTGTTGGGGTGATGGTTAGGATCAGCTCTAGGGTAGTGTTTGGGTTAGGGTTACGGTTAGCATCAGCCCTAGCATAGTGTTAGGGTTAGGGTTAGCATCAGTCCTAGGATAGTGTTAGGGTTAGGGTTAGTGTTAGCATCAGACCTAGGATAGTGTTAGGGTTATGATTAGCATCAGCCCTAGGATAGTGTTTGGGTTAGGGTTAGGGTTAGCGTCAGCCCTAGGATAGTGTTAGGGTTAGGGTTAGGGTTAGCATCAGCCCTAGGATAGTGTTAGGGTTAGGGTTAGGGTTAGCATCAGCCCTAGGATAGTCTTAGTGTTAGGGTTACGGTTAGCATCAGCCCTAGGATAGTGTTAGGGTTAGGCTTAGCATCAGCCCTTGGATAGTGTTAGGGTTAGGGTTAGGGTTAGCATCAGCCCTAGGATAGTGTTAGGGTTAGGGTTAGCATCAGCCCTAGGATAGTGTTAGGGTTAGGGTTAGTGTTAGCATCAAACCTAGGATAGTGTTAGGGTTATGGTTAGCGTAAGCCCTAGGATAGTGTTTGAGTTTGGGTTAGGGTTAGCATCAGCCCTAGGATAGTGCTAGGGTTGTGGTTAGCATCAGGCCTAGGATAGTGTTATGGTTAGGGTTAGCATCAGGCCAAGGATAGTGTTAGGGTTAGGGTTAGCATCAGCCCTAGGATAGTGTTAGGGTTAGGGTTACGGTTAGCATCAGCCCTAGGATAGTGTTAGGGTTAGGGTTAGGATCAGCCCTTCGATAGTGTTACTGTTAGGGTTAGGGTTAGCATCATCCCTAGGATAGTGTTAGGGTTAGGGTTAGCATCAGCCCTAGGATAGTGTTAGGGTTAGGGTTAGTGTTAGCATCAGACCTAGGATAGTGTTAGGGTTATGGTTAGCATAAGCCCTAGGATAGTGTTTGAGTTAGGTTTAGGTTTAGCATCTGCCCTAGGATAGTGCTAGTGTTAGGGTTAGCATCAGCCCTAGGATAGTGTTAGGGATAGGGTTAGGGTTAGCATCAGCCCTAGGATAGTGTTAGCATTAGGGTTAGCATCAGCCCTAGGATAGTGTTAGGGTTAGGGTTAGTGTTAGCATCAGACCTAGGATAGTGTTAAGGTTATGGTTAGCATAAGCCCTAGGAGAGTGTTTGAGTTAGGGTTAGGGATAGCATCAGCCCTAGGATAGTGCTAGGGTTAGGGTTAGCATCAGGCCTAGGATAGTGTTAGGGTTAGGGTTTGCATCAGCCCTAGGATAGTGTTAGGGTTAGGGTTAGGGTTAGCATCAGCCCTAGGATAGTGTTAGGGTTAGGGTTAGCATCAGCCCTAGGATAGTGTTAGGGATAGGGTTAGGGTTAGCATCAGCCTTAGGATAGTGTTCGGTTTATGGTTAGCATCAGTCCTATCATAGTGTTAGGGTTAGGGTTAGGGTTAGCATCAGCCCTAGGATAGTGTTAGTGTTAGGGATAGCATCAGCCCTAGGATAGTGTTAGGGTTAGTTTTAGGGTTAGCATCAGCCCTAGGATAGTGTTAGGGTTAGGGTTAGCATCAGAACTAGGATAGTGTTAGTGTTAGGGTTAGGGTTAGCATGAGCGCTAGGACAGTTTTAGGGTTAGGGTTAGGGTTAGCATAAGCCTTAGGATAGTGTTAGGGTTAGGGTTAGGGTTACCATCATCCCTAGGATAGTGTTAGGGTTAGGATTAGCATCAGCCCTAGGATAGTGTTAAGGTTAGGGTTACGGTTAGCATCAGCCCTAGGATAGTGTTGGGGTTAGGGTTAGGGTTAGCATCAGGCCTAGGATAGTGTTAGGGTTAGGATTAGCATCAGCGCTAGGATAGTGTTAGGGTTAGGGTTAGGGTTAGCATCAGCCCTAGCATAGTGTTAAGGTTAGGGTTACGGTTAGCATCAGCCCTAGGATAGTGTTAGGGTAAGGCTTAGGTTTAGCATCAGCCCTAGGATAGTGTTAGTGTTAGGGTTTGCATCAGACCAAGGATAGTGTTAGGGTTAGGGTTAGGGTTAGCATCAGCCCTAGGATAGTGTTAGGATAGGGTTAGGGTTATCATCAGGCCTAGGATAGTGTTAGGTTTAGGGTTAGCATCAGCCCTAGGATAGTGTTAGGGTTAGGGTTAGGGTTAGCATCAGCCCTAGGATAGTATTAGGGTTAGGGTTAGCATCAGCCCTAGGATAGTGTTAGTGTTAGGGTTAGGGTTAGCATCAGCCCTAGGATAGTGTTAGGGGTAGGGTTAGGGTTAGCATCAGCCCTAGGATAGTGTTAGTGTTAGGGTTTGCATCAGACCAAGGATAGTGTTAGGGTTAGGGTTAGAGTTAACATCAGCCCTAGGATAGTGTTAGGGTTAGGGTTAGGGTTAGCATCAGCCCTAGGATAGTCTTAGGGTTAGGGTTAGCATCAGCCTTAGGATAGTGTTAGGGTTAGGGTTAGCATCAGCCCTAGGATAGTGTTAGGGTTAGGGTTAGGGTTAGCATCAGGCCTAGGGTAGTGTTACGGTTAGGGTTAGCATCAGCCTTAGGATAGTGATAGGGTTAGGGTTAGGGTTAGCATCAGCCCTAGGATAGTGTTAGGGTTAGGGTTAGGGTTAGCATCAGCCCTAGGATAGTGTTAGGGGTAGGGTTAACCTCAGCCCTAGGACAATGTTGGGTTAGGGTTAGGGTTAGCCTCAGCCCTAGGATAGTGTTAGGGTTAGGGTTAGCATCAGCCCTAGGATAGTGTTAGGGCTAGGGTTATTGTTAGCATGAGACCTAGTATAGTGTTAGGTTCATGGTTAGCATCAGCCCTAGGATGGTGTTTGGGTTAGGGTTAGGGTTAGCATCAGCCCCAGGATAGTGTTAGGGTTAGGGTTAGCATCAGACCTAGGACAGTTTTAGTGTTAGGGTTAGGGTTCGCATCAGCCCTAGGATAGTGTTAGGGTTAGGGTTAGCATCAGCCCTAGGATAGTGTTAGGGTTAGGGTTAGGTTTAGCATCAGCCCTAGGATAGTGTTAGGGTTCGGTTAGGGTTAGCATCAGCCCTAGGATAGTGTTAGGGTTAGGGTTAGCGTTAGCATGAGACCTAGGATAGTGTTAGGGTTATGGTTAGCATAAGCCCTAGGATAGTGTTTGAGTTAGGTTTAGGGTTAGCATCAGCCCTAGTATAGTGCTAGGGTTAGGGCTAGCATCAGCCCTAGGGTAGTGTTAAGGTTAGGGTTACGGTTAGCATCAGCCCTAGGATAGTGTTACTGTTAGGGTTAGGGTTAGCATCAGGCCTAGGATAGTGTCAGGGTTAGGATTAGCATCAGCGCTATGATAGTGTTAGGGTTACGGTTAGGGTTAGCATCAGCCCTAGGATAGTGTTAAGGTTAGGGTTACGGTTAGCATCAGCCCTAGGATAGTGTTAGGGTAAGGCTTAGGGTTAGCATCAGCCCTAGGATAGTGTTAGTGTTAGGGTTTGCATCAGACCAAGGATAGTGTTAGGGTTAGGGATAGGGTTAGCATCAGCCCTAGGATAGTGTTAGGATAGGGTTAGGGTTATCATCAGGCCTAGGATAGTGATAGGGTTAGGGTTAGCATCAGCCCTAGGATAGTGTTAGGGTTAGGGTTAGGGTTAGCATCAGCCCTAGGATAGTGTTAGGGTTAGGGTTAGCATCAGCCCTAGGATAGTGTTAGTGTTAGGGTTACGGTTAGCATCATCCCTAGGATAGTGGTAGGGGTAGGGTTAGGGTTAGCATCAGCCCTAGGATAGTGTTAGGGTTAGAGTTAACATCAGCCCTAGGATAGTGTTAGGGTTAGGGTTAGGGTTAGCATCAGCCCTAGGATAGTGTTAGGGTTAGGGTTAGCATCAGCCTTAGGAGAGTGTTAGAGTTAGGGTTAACTTCAGCCCTAGGATAGTGTTACGGTTAGGGTTAGTGTTAGCATCAGCCGTAGGATAGAGTTAGGGTTAGGGTTAGCATCAGCCCTAGGATAGTGTTAGGGTTAGGGTTAGGGTTAGCATCAGCCCTAGGATAGTGTTAGGGTTAGGGTTAGCATCAGCCCTAGGATAGTGTTAGGGTTAGGGTTAGGGTTAGCATCAGCCATAGGATAGTGTTAGGGTTAGGGTTAACCTCAGCCCTAGGACAATGTTGGGTTAGGGTTAGGGTTAGGGTTAGCATCAGCCCTAGGATAGTGTTAGGTTTAGGGTTATCATCAGCCCTAGGATAGTGTTAGGGCTAGGATTAGTGTTTGCATCAGACCTAGGATAGTGTTGGGGTGATGGTTAGCATCAGCCCTAGGGTAGTGTTTGGGTTAGGGTTACGGTTAGCATCAGCCCTAGCATAGTGTTAGGGTTAGGGTTAGCATCAGTCCTAGGATAGTGTTAGGGTTAGGGTTAGTGTTAGCATCAGACCTAGGATAGTGTTAGGGTTATGATTAGCATCAGCCCTAGGATAGTGTTTGGGTTAGGGTTAGGGTTAGCGTCAGCCCTAGGATAGTGTTAGGGTTAGGGTTAGGGTTAGCATCAGCCCTAGGATAGTGTTAGGGTTAGGGTTAGGGTTAGCATCAGCCCTAGGATAGTCTTAGTGTTAGGGTTACGGTTAGCATCAGCCCTAGGATAGTGTTAGGGTTAGGCTTAGCATCAGCCCTTGGATAGTGTTAGGGTTAGGGTTAGGGTTAGCATCAGCCCTAGGATAGTGTTAGGGTTAGGGTTAGCATCAGCCCTAGGATAGTGTTAGGGTTAGGGTTAGTGTTAGCATCAAACCTAGGATAGTGTTAGGGTTATGGTTAGCATAAGCCCTAGGATAGTGTTTGAGTTAGGTTTAGGTTTAGCATCAGCCCTAGGATAGTGCTAGGGTTAGGGTTAGCATCAGCCCTAGGATAGTGTTAAGGTTAGGGTTACGGTTAGCATCAGCCCTAGGATAGTGTTAGGGTTAGGGTTAGGGTTAGCATCAGGCCTAGGATAATGTTAGGGTTAGGATTAGCATCAGTGCTATGATAGTGTTAAGGTTATTGTTAGGGTTAGCATCAGCCCTAGGATAGTGTTAAGGTTAGGCTTTCGGTTAGCATCAGCCCTAGGATAGTGTTAGGGTAAGGCTTAGGGTGAGCATCAGCCCTAGGATAGTGTTAGTGTTAGGGTTTGCATCAGACCAAGGATAGTGTTAGGGTTAGGGTTAGCATCAGCCTTAGGATAGTGTTAGGGTTAGGGTTAGCATCAGCCCTAGGATAGTGTTACGGTTAGGGTTAGGGTTAGCATGAGCCGTAGGATAGTGTTAGGGTTATGGTTAGCATCAGCCTTAGGATAGTGTTAGGGTTAGGGTTAGGGTTAGCATCAGCCCTAGGATAGTGTTAGGCTTAGGGTTAGCATCAGCCCTAGGATAGTGTTAGGGTTAGGGTTAGGGTTAGCATCAGCCATAGGATAGTGTTAGGGTTAGGGTTAACCTCAGCCCTAGGACAATGTTGGGTTAGGGTTAGGGTTAGCGTCAGCCCTAGGATAGTGTTAGGGTTAGGGTTAGTGTTAGCATGAAACCTAGGATAGTGTTAGGGTTATGGTTAGCATAAGCCCTAGGATAGTGTTTGAGTTAGGGTTAGGGTTAGCATCAGCCCTAGGATAGTGCTAGGGTTATTGTTAGCATCAGGCCTAGGATAGTGTTATGGTTAGGGTTAGCATCAGCCCAAGGATGGTGTTAGGGTTAGGGTTAGCATCAGCCCTAGGATAGTGTTAGGGTTAGGTTTACGGTTAGCATCAGCCCTAGGATAGTGTTAGGGTTAGGGTTAGGATCAGCCCTTCGATAGTGTTACTGTTAGGCTTAGGGTTAGCATCAGCCCTAGGATAGTGTTAGGGTTAGGGTTAGCATCAGCCCTAGGATAGTGTTAGGGTTAGGGTTAGTGTTAGCATCAGACCTAGGATAGTGTTAGGGTTATGGTTAGCATAAGCCCTAGGATAGTGTTTGAGTTAGGTTTAGGGTTAGCATCAGCCCTAGGATAGTGCTAGGGTTAGGGTTAGCATCAGCCCTAGGATAGTGTTAAGGTTAGGGTTACGGTTAGCATCAGCCCTAGGATAGTGTTAGGGTTAGGGTTAGGGTTAGCATCTGGCCTGGGATAGTGTTAGGGTTAGGATTAGCATCAGCGCTATGATAGTGTTAAGGTTATTGTTAGGGTTAGCATCAGCACTAGGATAGTGATAAGGTTAGGGTTACGGTTAGAATCAGCCCTAGGATAGTGTTAGGGTAAGGCTTAGGGTTAGCATCAGCCCTAGGATAGTGTTAGTGTTAGGGTTTGCATCAGACCAAGGATAGTGTTAGGGTTAGGGTTAGGGTTAGCATCAGCCCTAGGATAGTGTTAGGATAGGGTTAGGGTTATCATCAGGCCTAGGATAGTGTTAGGGTTAGGGTTAGCATCAGCCCTAGGATAGTGTTAGGGTTAGGGTTAGGGTTAGCATCAGCCCTAGGATAGTGTTAGCGTTAGGGTTAGCATCAGCCCTAGGGTAGTGTTGGTGTTAGAGTTAGGGTTAGCATCAGCCCTAGGATAGTGTTAGGGGTAGGGTTAGGGTTAGCATCAGCCCTAGGATAGTGTTAGGGTTAGAGTTAACATCAGCCCTAGGATAGTGTTAGGGTTAGGGTTAGGGTTAGCATCAGCCCTAGCATAGTGTTAGGGTTAGGGTTACCATCAGCCTTAGGATAGTGTTAGGGTTAGGGTTAGCATCAGCCCTAGGATAGTGTTACGGTTAGGGTTAGGGTTAGCATCAGCCGTAGGATAGTGTTAGGGTTAGGGTTAGCATCAGCCTTAGGATAGTGTTAGGGTTAGGGTTAGGGTTAGCGTCAGCCCTAGGATAGTGTTAGGGTTAGGGTTAGCATCAGCCCTAGGATAGTGTTACGGTAAGGGTTAGGGTTAGCATCAGCCGTAGGATAGTGTTAGGGTTAGGGTTAACCTCAGCCCTAGGAAAATGTTGGGTTAGGGTTAGGGTTAGCATCAGCCCTAGGATAGTGTTAGGGTTAGGGTTAGCATCAGCCCTAGGATAGTGTTAGGGCTAGGATTAGTGTTAGCATCAGACCTAGGATAGTGTTAGGGTGATGGTTAGCATCAGCCCTAGGGTAGTGTTTGGGTTAGGGTTACGGTTAGCATCAGCCCTAGCATAGTGTTAGGGTTAGGGTTAGCATCAGCCCCAGGATAGTGTTAGGGTTAGGGTTAGCATCAGACCTAGGACAGTTTTAGTGTTAGGGTTAGGGTTCGCATCAGCCCTAGGATAGTGTTAGGGTTAGGATTAGCATCAGCCCTAGGATAGTGTTAAGGTTAGGGTTACGGTTAGCATCAGCCCTAGGATAGTGTTGGGGTTAGGGTTAGGGTTAGCATCAGGCCTAGGATAGTGTTAGGGTTAGGATTAGCATCAGCGCTAGGATAGTGTTAGGGTTAGGGTTAGGGTTAGCATCAGCCCTAGCATAGTGTTAAGGTTAGGGTTACGGTTAGCATCAGCCCTAGGATAGTGTTAGGGTAAGGCTTAGGGTTAGCATCAGCCCTAGGATAGTGTTAGTGTTAGGGTTTGCATCAGACCAAGGATAGTGTTAGGGTTAGGGTTAGGGTTAGCATCAGCCCTAGGATAGTGTTAGGATAGGGTTAGGGCTATCATCAGGCCTAGGATAGTGTTAGGTTTAGGGTTAGCATCAGCCCTAGGATAGTGTTAGGGTTAGGGTTAGGGTTAGCATCAGCCCGAGGATAGTATTAGGGTTAGGGTTAGCATCAGCCCTAGGATAGTGTTAGTGTTAGGGTTAGGGTTAGCATCAGCCCTAGGATAGTGTTAGGGGTAGGGTTAGGGTTAGCATCAGCCCTAGGATAGTGTTAGTGTTAGGGTTTGCATCAGACCAAGGATAGTGTTAGGGTTAGGGTTAGAGTTAACATCAGCCCTAGGATAGTGTTAGGGTTAGGGTTAGGGTTAGCCTCAGCCCTAGGATAGTGTTAGGGTTAGGGTTAGCATCAGCCCTAGGATAGTGTTAGGGCTAGGGTTATTGTTAGCATGAGACCTAGTATAGTGTTAGGTTCATGGTTAGCATCAGCCCTAGGATGGTGTTTGGGTTAGGGTTAGGGTTAGCATCAGCCCCAGGATAGTGTTAGGGTTAGGGTTAGCATCAGACCTAGGACAGTTTTAGTGTTAGGGTTAGGGTTCGCATCAGCCCTAGGATAGTGTTAGGGTTAGGGTTAGCATCAGCCCTAGGATAGTGTTAGGGTTAGGGTTAGGTTTAGCATCAGCCCTAGGATAGTGTTAGGGTTCGGTTAGGGTTAGCATCAGCCCTAGGATAGTGTTAGGGTTAGGGTTAGGGTTAGCATCAGCCCTAGGATAGTGTTAGGGTTATGGTTAGCATAAGCCCTAGGATAGTGTTTGAGTTAGGTTTAGGGTTAGCATCAGCCCTAGTATAGTGCTAGGGTTAGGGCTAGCATCAGCCCTAGGGTAGTGTTAAGGTTAGGGTTACGGTTAGCATCAGCCCTAGGATAGTGTTAGGGTTAGGGTTAGGGTTAGCATCAGGCCTAGGATAGTGTCAGGGTTAGGATTAGCATCAGCGCTATGATAGTGTTAGGGTTACGGTTAGGGTTAGCATCAGCCCTAGGATAGTGTTAAAGTTAGGGTTACGGTTAGCATCAGCCCTAGGATAGTGTTAGGGTAAGGCTTAGGGTTAGCATCAGCCCTAGGATAGTGTTAGTGTTAGGGTTTGCATCAGACCAAGGATAGTGTAAGGGTTAGGGTTAGGGTTAGCATCAGCCCTAGGATAGTGTTAGGATAGGGTTAGGGTTATCATCAGGCCTAGGATAGTGATAGGGTTAGGGTTAGCATCAGCCCTAGGATAGTGTTAGGGTTAGGGTTAGGGTTAGCATCAGCCCTAGGATAGTGTTAGGGTTAGGGTTAGCATCAGCCCTAGGATAGTGTTAGTGTTAGGGTTACGGTTAGCATCAGCCCTAGGATAGTGTTAGGGGTAGGGTTAGGGTTAGCATCAGCCCTAGGATAGTGTTAGGGTTAGAGGTAACATCAGCCCTAGGATAGTGTTAGGGTTAGGGTTAGGGTTAGCATCAGCCCTAGGATAGTGTTAGGGTTAGGGTTAGCATCAGCCTTAGGATAGTGTTAGAGTTAGGGTTAACTTCAGCCCTAGGATAGTGTTACGGTTACGGTTAGTGTTAGCATCAGCCGTAGGATAGAGTTAGGGTTAGGGTTAGCATCAGCCCTAGGATAGTGTTAGGGTTAGGGTTAGGGTTAGCATCAGCCCTAGGATAGTGTTAGGGTTAGGGTTAGCATCAACCCTAGGGTAGTGTTAGGGTTACGGTTAGGGTTAGCATCAGCCATAGGATAGTGTAAGGGTTAGGGTTAACCTCAGCCCTAGGACAATGTTGGGTTAGGGTTAGGGTTAGGGTTAGCATCAGCCCTAGGATAGTGTTAGGTTTAGGGTTATCATCAGCCCTAGGATAGTGTTAGGGCTAGGATTAGTGTTTGCATCAGACCTAGGATAGTGTTGGGGTGATGGTTAGCATCAGCCCTAGGGTAGTGTTTGGGTTAGGGTTACGGTTAGCATCAGCCCTAGCATAGTGTTAGGGTTAGGGTTAGCATCAGTCCTAGGATAGTGTTAGGGTTAGGGTTAGTGTTAGCATCAGACCTAGGATAGTGTTAGGGTTATGATTAGCATCAGCCCTAGGATAGTGTTTGGGTTAGGGTTAGGGTTAGCGTCAGCCCTAGGATAGTGTTAGGGTTAGGGTTAGGGTTAGCATCAGCCCTAGGATAGTGTTAGGGTTAGGGTTAGGGTTAGCATCAGCCCTAGGATAGTCTTAGTGTTAGGGTTACGGTTAGCATCAGCCCTAGGATAGTGTTAGGGTTAGGCTTAGCATCAGCCCTTGGATAGTGTTAGGGTTAGGGTTAGGGTTAGCATCAGCCCTAGGATAGTGTTAGGGTTAGGGTTAGCATCAGCCCTAGGATAGTGTTAGGGTTAGGGTTAGTGTTAGCATCAAACCTAGGATAGTGTTAGGGTTATGGTTAGCATAAGCCCAAGGATAGTGTTTGAGTTAGGTTTAGGTTTAGCATCAGCCCTAGGATAGTGCTAGGGTTAGGGTTAGCATCAGCCCTAGGATAGTGTTAAGGTTAGGGTTACGGTTAGCATCAGCCCTAGGATAGTGTTAGGGTTAGGGTTAGGGTTAGCATCAGGCCTAGGATAATGTTAGGGTTAGGATTAGCATCAGTGCTATGATAGTGTTAAGGTTATTGTTAGGGTTAGCATCAGCCCTAGGATAGTGTTAAGGTTAGGCTTACGGTTAGCATCAGCCCTAGGATAGTGTTAGGGTAAGGCTTAGGGTGAGCATCAGCCCTAGGATAGTGTTAGTGTTAGGGTTTGCATCAGACCAAGGATAGTGTTAGGGTTAGGGTTAGCATCAGCCTTAGGATAGTGTTAGGGTTAGGGTTAGCATCAGCCCTAGGATAGTGTTACGGTTAGGGTTAGGGTTAGCATCAGCCGTAGGATAGTGTTAGGGTTATGGTTAGCATCAGCCTTAGGATAGTGTTAGGGTTAGGGTTAGGGTTAGCATCAGCCCTAGGATAGTGTTAGGCTTAGGGTTAGCATCAGCCCTAGGATAGTGTTAGGGTTAGGGTTAGGGTTAGCATCAGCCATAGGATAGTGTTATGGTTAGGGTTAACCTCAGCCCTAGGACAATGTTGGGTTAGGGTTAGGGTTAGCGTCAGCCCTAGGATAGTGTTAGGGTTAGGGTTAGTGTTAGCATGAAACCTAGGATAGTGTTAGGGTTATGGTTAGCATAAGCCCTAGGATAGTGTTTGAGTTAGGGTTAGGGTTAGCATCAGCCCTAGGATAGTGCTAGGGTTATTGGTAGCATCAGGCCTAGGATAGTGTTATGGTTAGGGTTAGCATCAGCCCAAGGATGGTGTTAGGGTTAGGGTTAGCATCAGCCCTAGGATAGTGTTAGGGTTAGGGTTACGGTTAGCATCAGCCCTAGGATAGTGTTAGGGTTAGGGTTAGGATCAGCCCTTCGATAGTGTTACTGTTAGGGTTAGGGTTAGCATCAGCCCTAGGATAGTGTTAGGGTTAGGGTTAGCATCAGCCCTAGGATAGTGTTAGGGTTAGGGTTAGTGTTAGCATCAGACCTAGGATAGTGTTAGGGTTATGGTTAGCATAAGCCCTAGGATAGTGTTTGAGTTAGGTTTAGGGTTAGCATCAGCCCTAGGATAGTGTTAAGGTTAGGGTTACGGTTAGCATCAGCCCTAGGATAGTGTTAGGGTTAGGGTTAGGGTTAGCATCTGCCCTGGGATAGTGTTAGGGTTAGGATTAGCATCAGCGCTATGATAGTGTTAAGGTTATTGTTAGGGTTAGCATCAGCACTAGGATAGTGATAAGGTTAGGGTTACGGTTAGAATCAGCCCTAGGATAGTGTTAGGGTAAGGCTTAGGGTTAGCATCAGCCCTAGGATAGTGTTAGTGTTAGGGTTTGCATCAGACCAAGGATAGTGTTAGGGTTAGGGTTAGGGTTAGCATCAGCCCTAGGATAGTGTTAGGGGTAGGGTTAGGGTTAGCATCAGCCCTAGGATAGTGTTAGGGTTAGAGTTAACATCAGCCCTAGGATAGTGTTAGGGTTAGGGTTAGGGTTAGCATCAGCCCTAGCATAGTGTTAGGGTTAGGGTTACCATCAGCCTTAGGATAGTGTTAGGGTTAGGGTTAGCATCAGCCCTAGGATAGTGTTACGGTTAGGGTTAGGGTTAGCATCAGCCGTAGGATAGTGTTAGGGTTAGGGTTAGCATCAGCCTTAGGATAGTGTTAGGGTTAGGGTTAGGGTTAGCGTCAGCCCTAGGATAGTGTTAGGGTTAGGGTTAGCATCAGCCCTAGGATAGTGTTACGGTAAGGGTTAGGGTTAGCATCAGCCGTAGGATAGTGTTAGGGTTAGGGTTAACCTCAGCCCTAGGAAAATGTTGGGTTAGGGTTAGGGTTAGCATCAGCCCTAGGATAGTGTTAGGGTTAGGGTTAGCATCAGCCCTAGGACAGTGTTAGGGCTAGGATTAGTGTTAGCATCAGACCTAGGATAGTGTTAGGGTGATGGTTAGCATCAGCCCTAGGGTAGTGTTTGGGTTAGGGTTACGGTTAGCATCAGCCCTAGCATAGTGTTAGGGTTAGGGTTAGCATCAGCCCCAGGATAGTGTTAGGGTTAGGGTTAGCATCAGACCTAGGACAGTTTTAGTGTTAGGGTTAGGGTTCGCATCAGCCCTAGGATAGTGTTAGGGTTAGGATTAGCATCAGCCCTAGGATAGTGTTAAGGTTAGGGTTACGGTTAGCATCAGCCCTAGGATAGTGTTGGGGTTAGGTTAGGGTTAGCATCAGGCCTAGGATAGTGTTAGGGTTAGGATTAGCATCAGCGCTAGGATAGTGTTAGGGTTAGGGTTAGGGTTAGCATCAGCCCTAGCATAGTGTTAAGGTTAGGGTTACGGTTAGCATCAGCCCTAGGATAGTGTTAGGGTAAGGCTTAGGGTTAGCATCAGCCCTAGGATAGTGTTAGTGTTAGGGTTTGCATCAGACCAAGGATATTGTTAGGGTTAGGGTTAGGGTTAGCATCAGCCCTAGGATAGTGTTAGGATAGGGTTAGGGTTATCATCAGGCCTAGGATAGTGTTAGGTTTAGGGTTAGCATCAGCCCTAGGATAGTGTTAGGGTTAGGGTTAGGGTTAGCATCAGCCCTAGGATAGTATTAGGGTTAGGGTTAGCATCAGCCCTAGGATAGTGTTAGTGTTAGGGTTAGGGTTAGCATCAGCCCTAGGATAGTGTTAGGGGTAGGGTTAGGGTTAGCATCAGCCCTAGGATAGTGTTAGTGTTAGGGTTTGCATCAGACCAAGGATAGTGTTAGGGTTAGGGTTAGAGTTAACATCAGCCCTAGGATAGTGTTAGGGTTAGGGTTAGGGTTAGCATCAGCCCTAGGATAGTCTTAGGGTTAGGGTTAGTATCAGCCTTAGGATAGTGTTAGGGTTAGGGTTAGCATCAGCCCTAGGATAGTGTTAGGGTTAGGGTTAGGGTTAGCATCAGGCCTAGGGTATTGTTACGGTTAGGGTTAGCATCAGCCTTAGGATAGTGATAGGGTTAGGGTTAGGGTTAGCATCAGCCCTAGGATAGTGTTAGGGTTAGGGTTAGGGTTAGCATCAGCCCTAGGATAGTGTTAGGGGTAGGGTTAACCTCAGCCCTAGGACAATGTTGGGTTAGGGTTAGGGTTAGCCTCAGCCCTAGGATAGTGTTAGGTTTAGGGTTAGCATCAGCCCTAGGATAGTGTTAGGGCTAGGGTTATTGTTAGCATGAGACCTAGTATAGTGTTAGGTTCATGGTTAGCATCAGCCCTAGGATGGTGTTTGGGTTAGGGTTAGGGTTAGCATCAGCCCCAGGATAGTGTTAGGGTTAGGGTTAGCATCAGACCTAGGACAGTTTTAGTGTTAGGGTTAGGGTTCGCATCAGCCCTAGGATAGTGTTAGGGTTAGGGTTAGCATCAGCCCTAGGATAGTGTTAGGGTTAGGGTTAGGTTTAGCATCAGCCCTAGGATAGTGTTAGGGTTCGCTTAGGGTTAGCATCAGCCCTAGGATAGTGTTAGGGTTAGGGTTAGCGTTAGCATCAGACCTAGGATAGTGTTAGGGTTATGGTTAGCATAAGCCCTAGGATAGTGTTTGAGTTAGGTTTAGGGTTAGCATCAGCCCTAGTATAGTGCTAGGGTTAGGGCTAGCATCAGCCCTAGGGTAGTGTTAAGGTTAGGGTTACGGTTAGCATCAGCCCTAGGATAGTGTTAGGTTTAGGGTTAGGGTTAGCATCAGGCCTATAATAGTGTCATGGTTAGGATTAGCATCAGCGCTATGATAGTGTTAGGGTTACGGTTAGGGTTAGCATCAGCCCTAGGATAGTGTTAAGGTTAGGGTTACGGTTAGCATCAGCCCTAGGATAGTGTTAGGGTAAGGCTTAGGGTTAGCATCAGCCCTAGGATAGTGTTAGTGTTAGGGTTTGCATCAGACCAAGTATAGTGTTAGGGTTAGGGTTAGGGTTAGCATCAGCCCTAGGATAGTGTTAGGATAGGGTTAGGGTTATCATCAGGCCTAGGATAGTGATAGGGTTAGGGTTAGCATCAGCCCTAGGATAGTGTTAGGGTTAGGGTTAGTGTTAGCATCAGTCCTAGGATAGTGTTAGGGTTAGGGTTAGCATCAGCCCTAGGATAGTGTTAGTGTTAGGGTTACGGTTAGCATCAGCCCTAGGATAGTGTTAGGGGTAGGGTTAGGGTTAGCATCAGCCCTAGGATAGTGTTTGGGTTAGAGTTAACATCAGCCCTAGGATAGTGTTAGGGTTAGGGTTAGGGTTAGCATCAGCCCTAGGATAGTGTTAGGGTTAGGGTTAGCATCAGCCTTAGGATAGTGTTAGAGTTAGGGTTAACTTCAGCCCTAGGATAGTGTTACGGTTAGGGTTAGTGTTAGCATCAACCGTAGGATAGAGTTAGGGTTAGGGTTAGCATCAGCCCTAGGATAGTGTTAGGGTTAGGGTTAGGGTTAGCATCAGCCCTAGGATAGTGTTAGGGTTAGGGTTAGCATCAGCCCTAGGATAGTGTTAGGGTTAGGGTTAGGGTTAGCATCAGCCATAGGATAGTGTTAGGGTTAGGGTTAACCTCAGCCCTAGGACAATGTTGGGTTAGGGTTAGGGTTAGGGTTAGCATCAGCCCTAGGATAGTGTTAGGTTTAGGGTTATCATCAGCCCTAGGATAGTGTTAGGGCTAGGATTAGTGTTTGCATCAGACCTAGGATAGTGTTGGGGTGATGGTTAGGATCAGCTCTAGGGTAGTGTTTGGGTTAGGGTTACGGTTAGCATCAGCCCTAGCATAGTGTTAGGGTTAGGGTTAGCATCAGTCCTAGGATAGTGTTAGGGTTAGGGTTAGTGTTAGCATCAGACCTAGGATAGTGTTAGGGTTATGATTAGCATCAGCCCTAGGATAGTGTTTGGGTTAGGGTTAGGGTTAGCGTCAGCCCTAGGATAGTGTTAGGGTTAGGGTTAGGGTTCGCATCAGCCCTAGGATAGTGTTAGGGTTAGGGTTAGCATCAGCCCTAGGATAGTGTTAGGGTTAGGGTTAGGTTTAGCATCAGCCCTAGGATAGTGTTAGGGTTCGCTTAGGGTTAGCATCAGCCCTAGGATAGTGTTAGGGTTAGGGTTAGCGTTAGCATCAGACCTAGGTTAGTGTTAGGGTTATGGTTAGCATAAGCCCTAGGATAGTGTTTGAGTTAGGTTTAGGGTTAGCATCAGCCCTAGTATAGTGCTAGGGTTAGGGCTAGCATCAGCCCTAGGGTAGTGTTAAGGTTAGGGTTACGGTTAGCATCAGCCCTAGGATAGTGTTAGGGTTAGGGTTAGGGTTAGCATCAGGCCTATAATAGTGTCATGGTTAGGATTAGCATCAGCGCTATGATAGTGTTAGGGTTACGGTTAGGGTTAGCATCAGCCCTAGGATAGTGTTAAGGTTAGGGTTACGGTTAGCATCAGCCCTAGGATAGTGTTAGGGTAAGGCTTAGGGTTAGCATCAGCCCTAGGATAGTGTTAGTGTTAGGGTTTGCATCAGACCAAGGATAGTGTTAGGGTTAGGGTTAGGGTTAGCATCAGCCCTAGGATAGTGTTAGGATAGGGTTAGGGTTATCATCAGGCCTAGGATAGTGATAGGGTTAGGGTTAGCATCAGCCCTAGGATAGTGTTAGGGTTAGGGTTAGGGTTAGCATCAGCCCTAGGATAGTGTTAGGGTTAGGGTTAGCATCAGCCCTAGGATAGTGTTAGTGTTAGGGTTACGGTTAGCATCAGCCCTAGGATAGTGTTAGGGGTAGGGTTAGGGTTAGCATCAGCCCTAGGATAGTGTTTGGGTTAGAGTTAACATCAGCCCTAGGATAGTGTTAGGGTTAGGGTTAGGGTTAGCATCAGCCCTAGGATAGTGTTAGGGTTAGGGTTAGCATCAGCCTTAGGATAGTGTTAGAGTTAGGGTTAACTTCAGCCCTAGGATAGTGTTACGGTTAGGGTTAGTGTTAGCATCAGCCGTAGGATAGAGTTAGGGTTAGGGTTAGCATCAGCCCTAGGATAGTGTTAGGGTTAGGGTTAGGGTTAGCATCAGCCCTAGGATAGTGTTAGGGTTAGGGTTAGCATCAGCCCTAGGATAGTGTTAGGGTTAGGGTTAGGGTTAGCATCAGCCATAGGATAGTGTTAGGGTTAGGGTTAACCTCAGCCCTAGGACAATGTTGGGTTAGGGTTAGGGTTAGGGTTAGCATCAGCCCTAGGATAGTGTTAGGTTTAGGGTTATCATCAGCCCTAGGATAGTGTTAGGGCTAGGATTAGTGTTTGCATCAGACCTAGGATAGTGTTGGGGTGATGGTTAGGATCAGCTCTAGGGTAGTGTTTGGGTTAGGGTTACGGTTAGCATCAGCCCTAGCATAGTGTTAGGGTTAGGGTTAGCATCAGTCCTAGGATAGTGTTAGGGTTAGGGTTAGTGTTAGCATCAGACCTAGGATAGTGTTAGGGTTATGATTAGCATCAGCCCTAGGATAGTGTTTGGGTTAGGGTTAGGGTTAGCGTCAGCCCTAGGATAGTGTTAGGGTTAGGGTTAGGGTTAGCATCAGCCCTAGGATAGTGTTAGGGTTAGGGTTAGGGTTAGCATCAGCCCTAGGATAGTCTTAGTGTTAGGGTTACGGTTAGCATCAGCCCTAGGATAGTGTTAGGGTTAGGCTTAGCATCAGCCCTTGGATAGTGTTAGGGTTAGGGTTAGGGTTAGCATCAGCCCTAGGATAGTGTTAGGGTTAGGGTTAGCATCAGCCCTAGGATAGTGTTAGGGTTAGGGTTAGTGTTAGCATCAAACCTAGGATAGTGTTAGGGTTATGGTTAGCATAAGCCCTAGGATAGTGTTTGAGTTAGGTTTAGGTTTAGCATCAGCCCTAGGATAGTGCTAGGGTTAGGGTTAGCATCAGCCCTAGGATAGTGTTAAGGTTAGGGTTACGGTTAGCATCAGCCCTAGGATAGTGTTAGGGTTAGGGTTAGGGTTAGCATCAGGCCTAGGATAATGTTAGGGTTAGGATTAGCATCAGTGCTATGATAGTGTTAAGGTTATTGTTAGGGTTAGCATCAGCCCTAGGATAGTGTTAAGGTTAGGCTTACGGTTAGCATCAGCCCTAGGATAGTGTTAGGGTAAGGCTTAGGGTGAGCATCAGCCCTAGGATAGTGTTAGTGTTAGGGTTTGCATCAGACCAAGGATAGTGTTAGGGTTAGGGTTAGCATCAGCCTTAGGATAGTGTTAGGGTTAGGGTTAGCATCAGCCCTAGGATAGTGTTACGGTTAGGGTTAGGGTTAGCATCAGCCGTAGGATAGTGTTAGGGTTATGGTTAGCATCAGCCTTAGGATAGTGTTAGGGTTAGGGTTAGGGTTAGCATCAGCCCTAGGATAGTGTTAGGCTTAGGGTTAGCATCAGCCCTAGGATAGTGTTAGGGTTAGGGTTAGGGTTAGCATCAGCCATAGGATAGTGTTAGGGTTAGGGTTAACCTCAGCCCTAGGACAATGTTGGGTTAGGGTTAGGGTTAGCGTCAGCCCTAGGATAGTGTTAGGGTTAGGGTTAGTGTTAGCATGAAACCTAGGATAGTGTTAGGGTTATGGTTAGCATAAGCCCTAGGATAGTGTTTGAGTTAGGGTTAGGGTTAGCATCAGCCCTAGGATAGTGCTAGGGTTATTGGTAGCATCAGGCCTAGGATAGTGTTATGGTTAGGGTTAGCATCAGCCCAAGGATGGTGTTAGGGTTAGGGTTAGCATCAGCCCTAGGATAGTGTTAGGGTTAGGGTTACGGTTAGCATCAGCCCTAGGATAGTGTTAGGGTTAGGGTTAGGATCAGCCCTTCGATAGTGTTACTGTTAGGGTTAGGGTTAGCATCAGCCCTAGGATAGTGTTAGGGTTAGGGTTAGCATCAGCCCTAGGATAGTGTTAGGGTTAGGGTTAGTGTTAGCATCAGACCTAGGATAGTGTTAGGGTTATGGTTAGCATAAGCCCTAGGATAGTGTTTTTGTTAGGTTTAGGGTTAGCATCAGCCCTAGGATAGTGCTAGGGTTAGGGTTAGCATCAGCCCTAGGATAGTGTTAAGGTTAGGGTTACGGTTAGCATCAGCCCTAGGATAGTGTTAGGGTTAGGGTTAGGGTTAGCATCTGGCCTGGGATAGTGTTAGGGTTAGGATTAGCATCAGCGCTATGATAGTGTTAAGGTTATTGTTAGGGTTAGCATCAGCCCTAGGATAGTGTTAAGGTTAGGGTTAGGGTTAGCATCAGCCCTAGGACAGTGTTAGGGTAAGGCTTAGGGTTAGCATCAGCCCTAGGATAGTGTTAGTGTTAGGGTTTGCATCAGACCAAGGATAGTGTTAGGGTTAGGGTTAGGGTTAGCATCATCCCTAGGATAGTGTTAGGATAGGGTTAGGGTTATCATCAGGCCTAGGATAGTGTTAGGGTTAGGGTTAGCATCAGCCCTAGGATAGTGTTAGGGTTAGGGTTAGGGTTAGCATCAGCCCTAGTATAGTGTTAGTGTTAGGGTTAGCATCAGCCCTAGGATAGTGTTAGGCGTAGGGTTAGGGTTAGCATCAGCCCTAGGATAGTGTTAGGGTTAGAGTTAACATCAGCCCTAGGATAGTGTTAGGGTTAGGGTTAGGGTTAGCATCAGCCCTAGCATAGTGTTAGGGTTAGGGTTAGCATCAGCCTTAGGATAGTGTTAGGGTTAGGGTTAGCATCAGCCCTAGGATAGTGTTACGGTTAGGGTTAGGGTTAGCATCAGCCGTAGGATAGTGTTAGGGTTAGGGTTAGCACCAGCCTTAGGATAGTGTTAAGGTTAGGGTTAGGGTTAGCATCAGCCCTAGGATAGTGTTAGGGTTAGGGTTAGCATCAGCCCTAGGATAGTGTTACGGTAAGGGTTAGGGTTAGCATCAGCCGTAGGATAGTGTTAGGGTTAGGGTTAGCATCAGCCCTAGGATAGTGTTAGGGCTAGGGTTAGGGTTAGCATCAGCCATAGGATAGTGTTAGGGTTAGGGTAAACCTCAGCCCTAGGAAAATGTTGGGTTATGGTTAGGGTTAGCATCAGCCCTAGGATAGTGTTAGGGTTAGGGTTAGCATCAGCCCTAGGATAGTGTTAGGGCTAGGATTAGTGTTAGCATCAGACCTTGGATAGTGTTAGGGGGATGGTTAGCATCAGCCCTAGGGTAGTGTTTGGGTTAGGGTTACTGTTAGCATAAGCGCTAGCATAGTGTTAGGGTTAGGGGTAGCATCAGCCCTAGGATAGTGTTAGGGTTAGGGTTAGTGTTAGCATCAGACCTAGGATAGTGTTAGGGTTATGATTAGCATCAGCCCTAGGATAGTGTTTGGGTTAGGGTTAGGGTTAGCATCAGCCCTAGGATAGTGTTAGGGTTAGGGTTAGGGTTAGCATCAGCCCTAGGATAGTGTTAGGGTTAGGGTTAGGGTTAGCATCAGCCCTAGGATTGTCTTAGGGTTAGGGTTACGGTTAGCATCAGCCCTAGGATAGTGTTAGGGTTAGGGTTAGCATCAGCCCTTGGATAGTGTTAGGGTTAGGGTTAGGGTTAGCATCAGCCCTAGGATAGTGTTAGGGTTAGGGTTAGCATCAGCCCTAGGATAGTGTTAGGGTTAGGGTTAGTGTTAGCATCAAACCTAGGATAGTGTTAGGGTTATCGTTAGCATAAGCCCTAGGATAGTGTTTGAGTTAGGGTTAGGGTTAGCATCAGCCCTAGGATAGTGCTAGGGTTAGGGTTAGCATCTGCCCTAGGATAGTGTTAAGGTTAGGGTTACGGTTAGCATCAGCCCTAGGATAGTGTTAGGTTTAGGGTTAGGGTTAGCATCAGCCCTAGGATAGTGTTAGGGTTAGGTTAGGGTTAGCATCAGCCCTAGGATAGTGTTAGGGGTAGGGTTAGGGTTAGCATCAGCCCTAGAATAGTGTTATGGTTAGGGTTAGGGTTAGCATCAGCCGTAGGATAGTGTTTGGGTTAGGGTTAGCATCAGCCTTAGGATAGTGTTAGGGCTAGGATTAGTGTTTGCATCAGACCTAGGATAGTGTTAGGGTGATGGTTAGCATCAGCCCTAGGGTAGTGTTTGGGTTAGGGTTACGGTTAGCATCAGCCCTAGCATAGTGTTAGGGTTAGGGTTAGCATCAGCCCTAGGATAGTGTTAGGGTTAGGGTTAGTGTTAGCATCAGACCTAGGATAGTGTTAGGGTTATGATTAGCATCAGCCCTAGGATAGTGTTTGGGTTAGGGTTAGGGTTAGCGTCAGCCCTAGGATAGTGTTAGGGTTAGGGTTAGGGTTAGCATCAGCCCTAGGATAGTGTTAGGGTTAGGGTTAGAGTTAGCATCAGCCCTAGGATAGTCTTAGGGTTAGGGTTACGGTTAGCATCAGCCCTAGGATAGTGTTAGGGTTAGGCTTAGCATCAGCCCTTGGATAGAGTTAGGGTTAGGGTTAGGGTTAGCATCAGCCCTAGGATAGTGTTAGGGTTAGGGTTAGCATCAGCCCTAGGATAGTGTTAGGGTTAGGGTTAGTGTTAGCATCAAACCTAGGATAGTGTTAGGGTTATGGTTAGCATAAGCCCTAGGATAGTGTTTGAGTTAGGGTTAGGGTTAGCATCAGACCTAGGATAGTGCTAGCGTTAGGGTTAGCGTCAGGCCTAGGATAGTGTTATGGTTAGGGTTAGCATCAGCCCAAGGATAGTGTTAGGGTTAGGGTTAGCATCAGCCCTAGGATAGTGTTAGGGTTAGGGTTACGGTTAGCATCAGCCCTAGGATAGTGTTAGGGTTAGGGTTAGGATCAGCCCTTCGATAGTGTTACTGTTAGGGTTAGGGTTAGCATCAGCCCTAGGATAGTGTTAGGGTTAGGGTTAGCATCAGCCCTAGGATAGTGTTAGGGTTAGGGTTAGTGTTAGCATCAGACCTAGGATAGTGTTAGGGTTATGGTTAGCATAAGCCCTAGGACAGTGTTTGAGTTAGGTTTAGGGTTAGCATCAGCCCTAGGATAGTGCTGGGGTTAGGGTCAGCATCAGCCCTAGGATAGTGTTAAGGTTAGGGTTACGGTTAGCATCAGCCCTAGGATAGTGCTGGGGTTAGGGTTAGCATCAGCCCTAGGATAGTGTTAAGGTTAGGGTTACGGTTAGCATCAGCCCTAGGATAGTGTTAGGGTTAGGGTTAGGGTTAGCATCTGGCCTAGGTTAGTGTTAGGGTTAGGATTAGCATCAGCGCTATGGTAGTGTTAAGGTTATTGTTAGGGTTAGCATCAGCCCTAGGATAGTGTTAAGGTTAGGGTTACGGTTAGCATCAGCCCTAGGATAGTGTTAGGGTAAGGCTTAGGGTTAGCATCAGCCCTAGGATAGTGTTAGTGTTAGGGTTTGCATCAGACCAAGGATAGTGTTAGGGTTAGGGTTAGGGTTAGCATCATCCCTAGGATAGTGTTAGGATAGGGTTAGGGTTATCATCAGGCCTAGGATAGTGTTAGGGTTAAGGTTAGCATCAGCCCTAGGATAGTGTTAGGGTTAGGGTTAGGGTTAGCATCAGCCCTAGTATAGTGTTAGGGTTAGGGTTAGCATCAGCCCTAGGATAGTGTTAGTGTTAGGGTTAGGGTTAGCATCAGCCCTAGGGTAGTGTTAGGGGTAGGGTTAGGGTTAGCATCAGCCCTAGCATAGTGTTAGGGTTAGGGTTAGCATCAGACTTAGGATAGTGTTAGGGTTAGGGTTAGCATCAGCCCTAGGATAGTGTTACGGTTAGGGTTAGGGTTAGCATCAGCCGTAGGATAGTGTTAGGGTTAGGGTTAGCATCAGCCTTAGGATAGTGTTAGGGTTAGGTTTAGGGTTAGCATCAGCCCTAGAATAGTGTTAGGGTTAGGGTTAGCATCAGCCCTAGGATAGTGTTACGGTAATGGTTAGGGTTAGCATCAGCCGTAGGATAGTTTTAGGGTTAGGGTTAGCATCAGCCCTAGGATAGTGTTAGGGCTAGGGTTAGGGTTAGCATCAGCCATAGGATAGTGTTAGGGTTAGGGTTAACCTCAGCCCTAGGAAAATGTTGTGTTAGGGTTAGGGTTAGCATCAGCCCTAGGATAGTGTTAGGATTAGGGTTAGCATCAGCCCTAGGATAGTGTTAGGGCTAGGATTAGTGTTAGCATCAGACCTAGGATAGTGTTAGGGTGATGGTTAGCATCAGCCCTAGGGTAGTGTTTGGGTTAGGGTTACTGTTAGCATAAGCCCTAGCATAGTGTTAGGGTTAGGGTTAGCATCAGCCCTAGGATAGTGTTAGGGTTAGGGTTAGTGTTAGCATCAGACCTAGGATAGTGTTAGGGTTATGATTAGCATCAGCCCTAGGATAGTGTTTGGGTTAGGGTTAGGGTTAGCATCAGCCCTAGGATAGTGTTAGGGTTAGGGTTAGGGTTAGCATCAGCCCTAGGATAGTGTTAGGGTTAGGGTTAGGGTTAGCATCAGCCCTAGGATAGTGTTAGGGTTAGGGTTAGGGTTAGCATCAGGCCTAGGATAGTGTTAGGGTTAGGATTAGCATCAGCGCTATGATAGTGTTAGGTTTAGGGTTAGGGTTAGCATCAGCCCTAGGATAGTGTTAAGGTTAGGGTTACGGTTAGCATCAGCCCTAGGATAGTGTTAGTGTAAGGCTTAGGGTTAGCATCAGCCCTAGGATAGTGTTAGTGTTAGGGTTTGCATCAGACCAAGGATAGTGTTAGGGTTAACGTTAGGGTTAGCATCAGCCCTAGGATAGTGTTAGGATAGGGTTAGGGTTATCATCAGGCCTAGGATAGTGTTAGGGTTAGGGTTAGCTTCAGCCCTAGGATAGTGTTAGGGTTAGGGTTAGGGTTAGCATCAGCCCTAGGATAGTGTTAGGGTTAGGGTTAGCATCAGCCCTAGGATAGTGTTAGTGTTAGGGTTAGGGTTAGCATCAGCCCTAGGATAGTGTTAGGGGTAGGGTTACGGTTAGCATCAGCCCTAGGATAGTGTTAGGGTTAGAGTTAACATCAGCCCTAGGATAGTGTTAGGGTTATGGTTAGGGTTAGCATCAGCCCTAGGATAGTGTTAGGGTTAGGGTTAGCATCAGCCTTAGGATAGTGTTAGAGTTAGGGTTAGCATCAGCCCTAGGATAGTGTTACGGTTAGGGTTAGGGTTAGCATCAGCCGTAGGATAGAGTTAGGGTTAGGGTTAGCATCAGCCTTAGGATAGTGTTAGGGTTAGGGTTAGGGTTAGCATCAGCCCTAGGATAGTGTTAGGGTTGGGTTAGCATCAGCCCTAGGATAGTGTTAGGTTTAGGGTTAGTGTTAGCATCAGCCATAGGATAGTGTTAGGGTTAGTGTTAACCTCAGCCCTAGGACAATGTTGGGTTAGGGTTAGCATCAGCCCTAGGATAGTGTTAGGGTTAGGGTTAGCATCAGCCCTAGGATAGTGTTAGGGCTAGGATTAGTGTTTGCATCAGACCTAGGATAGTGTTAGGGTGATGGTTAGCATCAGCCCTAGGGTAGTGTTTGGGTTAGGGTTACGGTTAGCATCAGCCCTAGCATAGTGTTAGGGTTAGGGTTAGCATCAGTCCTAGGATAGTGTTAGGGTTAGGGTTAGGGTTAGCATCAGCCCTAGGATAGTGTTAGCGTTAGGGTTAGCATCAGCCCTAGGATAGTGTTAGTGTTAGGGTTAGGGTTAGCATCAGCCCTAGGATAGTGTTAGGGTTAGGGTTAGCATCAGCCCTAGGATAGTGTTAAGGTTAGGGTTAGTGTTAGCATCAGACCTCGGATAGTGTTAGGGTTATGATTAGCATCAGCCATAGGATAGTGTTTGGGTTAGTGTTAGATTTAGCATCAGCCCCAGGATAGTGTTAGGGTTGGGGTTAGGGTTAGCATCAGCCCTAGGATAGTGTTAGGGTTAGGTTAGGGTTAGCATCAGCCCTAGGATAGTGTTAGGGGTAGGGTTTGGGTTAGCATCAGCCCTAGGATAGTGTTACGGTTAGGGTTAGGGTTAGCATCCGCCGTAGGATAGTGTTAGGGTTAGGGTTAGCATCAGCCCTAGGATAGTGTTAGGGTTAGGGTTAGTGTTAGCATCAGACCTAGGATAGTGTTAGGGTTATGGTTAGCATCAGCCCTAGGGTAGTGTTTGGGTTAGGGTTACGGTTAGCATCAGCCCTAGCATAGTTGTAGGGTTAGGGTTAGCATCATCCCTAGGATAGTGTTAGGGTTAGGGTTAGTGTTAGCATCAGACCTAGGATAGTGTTAGGGTTATGATTAGCATCAGCCCTATTATAGTGTTTGGGTTAGGGTTAGGTTTAGCGTCAGCCCTAGGATAGTGTTAGGGTTAGGGTTAGGATTAGCATCAGCCCTAGGATAGTGTTAGGTTTAGGGTTAGGGTTAGCATGAGCCCTAGGATAGTCTTAGGGTTAGGGTTACGGTTAGCATCAGCCCTAGGATAGTGTTAGGGTTAGGCTTAGCATCAGCCCTTGGATAGTGTTAGGGTTAGGGTTACGGTTAGCATCAGCCCTAGGTCAGTGTTAGGGTTAGGGTTAGCATCAGCCCTAGGATAGTGTTAGGGTTAGGGTTAGTGTTAGCATCAAACCTAGGATAGTGTTAGGGTTATGGTTAGCATAAGCCCTAGGATAGTGTTTGAGTTAGGGTTAGGGTTAGCATCAGCCCTAGGATAGTGCTAGCGTTAGGGTTAGCATCAGGCCTAGGATAGTGTTATGGTTAGGGTTAGCATCAGCCCAAGGATAGTGTTAGGGTTAGGGTTAGCATCAGCCCTAGGATAGTGTTAGGGTTAGGGTTACGGTTAGCATCAGCCCTAGGATAGTGTTAGGGTTAGGGTTAGGGTCAGCCCTAGGATAGTGTTTGAGTTAGGTTTAGGGTTAGCATCAGCCCTAGGATAGTGCTGGGGTTAGGGTTAGCATCAGCTCTAGGATAGTGTTAAGGTTAGGGTTAAGGTTAGCATCAGCCCTAGGATAGTGTTAGGGTTAGGGTTAGGGTTAGCATCTGGCCTAGGTTAGTGTTAGGGTTAGGATTAGCATCAGCGCTATGGTAGTGTTAAGGTTATTGTTAGGGTTAGCATCAGCCCTAGGATAGTGTTAAGGTTAGGGTTACGGTTAGCATCAGCCCTAGGATAGTGTTAGGGTAAGGCTTAGGGTTAACATCAGCCCTAGGATAGTGTTAGTGTTAGGGTTTGCATCAGACCAAGGATAGTGTTAGGGTTAGGGTTAGGGTTAGCATCATCCCTAGGATAGTGTTAGGATAGGGTTAGGGTTATCATCAGGCCTAGGATAGTGTTAGGGTTAAGGTTAGCATCAGCCCTAGGATAGTGTTAGGGTTAGGGTTAGGGTTAGCATCAGCCCTAGTATAGTGTTAGGGTTAGGGTTAGCATCAGCCCTAGGATAGTGTTAGTGTTAGGGTTAGGGTTAGCATCAGCCCTAGGGTAGTGTTAGGGGTAGGGTTAGGGTTAGCATCAGCCCTAGCATAGTGTTAGGGTTAGGGTTAGCATCAGACTTAGGATAGTGTTAGGGTTAGGGTTAGCATCAGCCCTAGGATAGTGTTACGGTTAGGGTTAGGGTTAGCATCAGCCGTAGGATAGTGTTAGGGTTAGGGTTAGCATCAGCCTTAGGATAGTGTTAGGGTTAGGTTTAGGGTTAGCATCAGCCCTAGGATAGTGTTAGGGTTAGGGTTAGCATCAGCCCTAGGATAGTGTTACGGTAATGGTTAGGGTTAGCATCAGCCGTAGGATAGTTTTAGGGTTAGGGTTAGCATCAGCCCTAGGATAGTGTTAGGGCTAGGGTTAGGGTTAGCATCAGCCATAGGATAGTGTTAGGGTTAGGGTTAACCTCAGCCCTAGGAAAATGTTGTGTTAGGGTTAGGGTTAGCATCAGCCCTAGGATAGTGTTAGGATTAGGGTTAGCATCAGCCCTAGGATAGTGTTAGGGCTAGGATTAGTGTTAGCATCAGACCTAGGATAGTGTTAGGGTGATGGTTAGCATCAGCCCTAGGGTAGTGTTTGGGTTAGGGTTACTGTTAGCATAAGCCCTAGCATAGTGTTAGGGTTAGGGTTAGCATCAGCCCTAGGATAGTGTTAGGGTTAGGGTTAGTGTTAGCATCAGACCTAGGATAGTGTTAGGGTTATGATTAGCATCAGCCCTAGGATAGTGTTTGGGTTAGGGTTAGGGTTAGCATCAGCCCTAGGATAGTGTTAGGGTTAGGGTTAGGGTTAGCATCAGCCCTAGGATAGTGTTAGGGTTAGGGTTAGGGTTAGCATCAGCCCTAGGATAGTGTTAGGGTTAGGGTTAGGGTTAGCATCAGGCCTAGGATAGTGTTAGGGTTAGGATTAGCATCAGCGCTATGATAGTGTTAGGGTTAGGGTTAGGGTTAGCATCAGCCCTAGGATAGTGTTAAGGTTAGGGTTACGGTTAGCATCAGCCCTAGGATAGTGTTAGTGTAAGGCTTAGGGTTAGCATCAGCCCTAGGATAGTGTTAGTGTTAGGGTTTGCATTAGACCAAGGATAGTGTTAGGGTTAACGTTAGGGTTAGCATCAGCCCTAGGATAGTGTTAGGATAGGGTTAGGGTTATCATCAGGCCTAGGATAGTGTTAGGGTTAGGGTTAGCTTCAGCCCTAGGATAGTGTTAGGGTTAGGGTTAGGGTTAGCATCAGCCCTAGGATAGTGTTAGGGTTAGGGTTAGCATCAGCCCTAGGATAGTGTTAGTGTTAGGGTTAGGGTTAGCATCAGCCCTAGGATAGTGTTAGGGGTAGGGTTACGGTTAGCATCAGCCCTAGGATAGTGTTAGGGTTAGAGTTAACATCAGCCCTAGGATAGTGTTAGGGTTATGGTTAGGGTTAGCATCAGCCCTAGGATAGTGTTAGGGTTAGGGTTAGCATCAGCCTTAGGATAGTGTTAGAGTTAGGGTTAGCATCAGCCCTAGGATAGTGTTACGGTTAGGGTTAGGGTTAGCATCAGCCGTAGGATAGAGTTAGGGTTAGGGTTAGCATCAGCCTTAGGATAGTGTTAGGGTTAGGGTTAGGGTTAGCATCAGCCCTAGGATAGTGTTAGGGTTGGGTTAGCATCAGCCCTAGGATAGTGTTAGGTTTAGGGTTAGTGTTAGCATCAGCCATAGGATAGTGTTAGGGTTAGTGTTAACCTCAGCCCTAGGACAATGTTGGGTTAGGGTTAGCATCAGCCCTAGGATAGTGTTAGGGTTAGGGTTAGCATCAGCCCTAGGATAGTGTTAGGGCTAGGATTAGTGTTTGCATCAGACCTAGGATAGTGTTAGGGTGATGGTTAGCATCAGCCCTAGGGTAGTGTTTGGGTTAGGGTTACGGTTAGCATCAGCCCTAGCATAGTGTTAGGGTTAGGGTTAGCATCAGTCCTAGGATAGTGTTAGGGTTAGGGTTAGTGTTAGCATCAGACCTAGGATAGTGTTAGGGTTAGGGTTAGCATCAGCCCTAGGATAGTGTAAGGGTTAGGGTTAGTGTTAGCATCAAACCTAGGATAGTGTTAGGGTTATGGTTAGCATAAGCCCTGGGATACTGTTTGAGTTAGGGTTAGGGTTAGCATCAGCCCTAGGATAGTGCTAGGGTTAGGGTTAGCATCAGGCCTAGGATAGTGTTATGGTTAGGGTTAGCATCAGCCCAAGGATAGTGTTAGGGTTAGGGTTAGCATCAGCCCTAGGATAGTGTTAGGGTTAGGGTTACGGTTAGCATCAGCCCTAGGATAGTGTTAGGGTTAGGGTTAGGATCAGCCCTTCGATAGTGTTACTGTTAGGTTTAGGGTTAGCATCAGCCCTAGGATAGTGTTAGGGTTAGGGTTAGCATCAGCCCTAGGATAGTGTTAGGGTTAGGGTTAGTGTTAGCATCAGACCTAGGATAGTGTTAGGGTTATGGTTAGCATAAGCCCTAGGATAGTGTTTGAGTTAGGTTTAGGGTTAGCATCAGCCCTAGGATAGTGCTAGGGTTAGGGTTAGCATCAGCCCTAGGATAGTGTTAAGGTTAGGGTTACGGATAGCATCCGCCCTAGGATAGTGTTAGGGTTAGGGTTAGGGCTAGCATCTGGCCTAGGATAGTGTTAGGGTTAGGATTAGCATCAGCGCTATGATAGTGTTAAGGTTATTGTTAGGGTTAGCATCAGCCCTAGGATAGTGTTAAGGTTAGGGTTACGGTTAGCATCAGCCCTAGGATAGTGTTAGAATAAAGCTTAGGGTTAGCATCAGCCCTAGGATAGTGTTAGTGTTAGGGTTTGCATCAGACCAAGGATATTGTTAGGGTTAGGGTTAGGGTTAGCATCAGCCCTAGGATAGTGTTAGGATAGGGTTAGGGTTATCATAAGGCCAAGGATAGTGTTAGGGTTAGGGTTAGCATCAGCCCTAGGATAGTGTTAGGGTTAGAGTTAGGGTTAGCATCAGCCCTAGGATAGTGTTAGCGTTAGGGTTAGCATCAGCCCTAGGATAGTGTTAGTGTTAGGGTTAGGGTTAGCATCAGCCCTAGGATAGTGTTAGGGTTAGGGTTAGCATCAGCCCTAGGATAGTGTTAAGGTTAGGGTTAGTGTTAGCATCAGACCTCGGATAGTGTTAGGGTTATGATTAGCATCAGCCATAGGATAGTGTTTGGGTTAGTGTTAGATTTAGCATCAGCCCCAGGATAGTGTTAGGGTTGGGGTTAGGGTTAGCATCAGCCCTAGGATAGTGTTAGGGTTAGGTTAGGGTTAGCATCAGCCCTAGGATAGTGTTAGGGGTAGGGTTTGGGTTAGCATCAGCCCTAGGATAGTGTTACGGTTAGGGTTAGGGTTAGCATCCGCCGTAGGATAGTGTTAGGGTTAGGGTTAGCATCAGCCCTAGGATAGTGTTAGGGCAAGGATTAGTGTGTGCATGAGACCAAGGTAGTGTTAGGGTGATGGTTAGCATCAGCCCTAGGGTAGTGTTTGGGTTATGGTTACGGTTAGCATCAGCCCTAGCATAGTTGTAGGGTTAGGGTTAGCATCATCCCTAGGATAGTGTTAGGGTTAGGGTTAGTGTTAGCATCAGACCTAGGATAGTGTTAGGGTTATGATTAGCATCAGCCCTATTATAGTGTTTGGGTTAGGGTTAGGTTTAGCGTCAGCCCTAGGATAGTGTTAGGGTTAGGGTTAGGATTAGCATCAGCCCTAGGATAGTGTTAGGTTTAGGGTTAGGGTTAGCATGAGCCCTAGGATAGTCTTAGGGTTAGGGTTACGGTTAGCATCAGCCCTAGGATAGTGTTAGGGTTAGGCTTAGCATCAGCCCTTGGATAGTGTTAGGGTTAGGGTTACGGTTAGCATCAGCCCTAGGTCAGTGTTAGGGTTAGGGTTAGCATCAGCCCTAGGATAGTGTTAGGGTTAGGGTTAGTGTTAGCATCAAACCTAGGATAGTGTTAGGGTTATGGTTAGCATAAGCCCTAGGATAGTGTTTGAGTTAGGGTTAGGGTTAGCATCAGCCCTAGGATAGTGCTAGCGTTAGGGTTAGCATCAGGCCTAGGATAGTGTTATGGTTAGGGTTAGCATCAGCCCAAGGATAGTGTTAGGGTTAGGGTTAGCATCAGCCCTAGGATAGTGTTAGGGTTAGGGTTACGGTTAGCATCAGCCCTAGGATAGTGTTAGGGTTAGGGTTAGGGTCAGCCCTAGGATAGTGTTTGAGTTAGGTTTAGGGTTAGCATCAGCCCTAGGATAGTGCTGGGGTTAGGGTTAGCATCAGCTCTAGGATAGTGTTAAGGTTAGGGTTACGGTTAGCATCAGCCCTAGGATAGTGTTAGGGTTAGGGTTAGGGTTAGCATCTGGCCTAGGATAGTGTTAGGGTTAGGATTAGCATCAGCGCTATGATAGTGTTAAGGTTATTGTTAGGGTTAGTATCAGCCCTAGGATAGTGTTAAGGTTAGGGTTTCGGTTAGCATCAGCCCTAGGATAGTGTTAGGGTAAGGCTTAGGGTTAGCATCAGCCCTAGGATAATGTTAGTGTTAGGGTTTGCATCAGACCAAGGATAGCTTTAGGGTTAGGGTTAGGGTTAGCATCATCCCTAGGATAGTGTTAGGATAGGGTTAGGGTTATCATCAGGCCTAGGATAGTGTTATGGTTAGGGTTAGCATCAGCCCTAGGATAGTGTTAGGGTTAGAGTTAGGGTTAGCATCAGCCCTAGTATAGTGTTAGGGTTAGGGTTAGCATCAGCCCTAGGATATTGTTAGTGTTAGGGTTAGGGTTAGCATCAGCCCTAGGATAGTGTTAGGGGTAGGGTTAGGGTTAGCATCAGCCCTAGGATAGTGTTAGGGTTAGAGTTAACATCAGCCCTAGGATAGTGTTAGTGTTAGGGTTAGGGTTAGCATCAGCCCTAGGATAGTGTTAGGGTTAGGGTTAGCATCAGCCTTAGGATAGTGTTAGGGTTAGGGTTAGCATCAGCCCTAGGATAGTGTTACGGTTAGGGTTAGGGTTAGCATCAGCCGTAGGATAGTGTTAGGGTTAGGGTTAGCATCAGCCTTAGGATAGTGTTAGGGTTAGGGTTAGGGTTAGCATCAGCCCTAGGATAGTGTTAGGGTTAGGGTTAGCATCAGCCCTAGGATAGTGTTACGGTAAGGGTTAGGGTTAGCATCAGCCGTAGTATAGTGTTAGGGTTAGGGTTAGCATCAGCCTTAGGATAGTGTTAGGGTTAGGGTTAGGGTTAGCATCAGCCCTAGGATAGTGTTAGGGTTAGGGTTAGCATCAGCCCTAGGATAGTGTTACGGTAAGGGTTAGGGTTAGCATCAGCCGTAGTATAGTGTTAGGGTTAGGGTTAACCTCAGCCCTAGGATAGTGTTAGGGTTAGGGTTAGGGTTAGCATCAGCCATAGGATAGTGTTAGGGTTAGGGTTAACCTCAGCCCTAGGAAAATGTTGGGTTAGGGTTAAGGTTAGCATCAGCCCTAGGATAGTGTTAGGGTTAGGGTTAGCATCAGCCCTAGGATAGTGTTAAGGTTAGGGTTACGGTTAGCATCAGCCCTAGGATAGTGTTAGGGTTGGGGTTAGGGTTAGCATCAGCCCTAGCATAGTGTTAGGGTTAGGTTAGGGTTAGCATCAGCCCTAGGATAGTGTTAGGGTTATGGTTAGCAGAAGCCCTAGGAATGTGTTTGAGTTAGGGTTAGGGTTAGCATCAGCCCTAGGATAGTGCTAGGGTTAGGGTTAGCATAAGGCCTAGGATAGTGTTAGGGTTAGGGTTCACATCAGCCCTAGGATAGTGTTAGGGTTAGGGTTAGGGTTAGCATCAGCCCTAGGATAGTGTTAGGGTTAGGGTTAGCATCAGCCCTAGGATAGTGTTAGGGTTAGGGTTAGCTTTAGAATCCGCCCTAGGATAGTGTTAGGGTTATGGTTAGCATCAGTCCTATGATAGTGTTAGGGTTAGGGTTAGGGTTAGCATCAGCCCTAGGATAGTGTTAGCGTTAGGGATAGCTTCAGCCCTAGGATAGTGTTAGGGTTAGTTTTATGGTTAGCATCAGCCGTAGGATAGTGTTAGGGTTAGGGTTAGCATCAGAACTAGGATAGTGTTAGGGTTAGGGTTAGGGTTAGCATCAGGCCCAGGATAGTGTTAGGGTTAGCGGCAGCCTTAGGATAGTGTTAGGGTTAGGGTTAGGGTTAGCATCAGCCCTAGGATAGTGTTAGTGTTAGGGATAGCATCAGCCCTAGGATAGTGTTAGGGTTAGTTTTAGGGTTAGCCTCAGCCCTAGGATAGTGTTAGGGTTAGGGTTAGCATCAGCCCTAGGATAGTGTGAGGGCTAGGGTTAGTGTTAGCATGAGACCTAGGATAGTGTTACGTTCATGGTTAGCATCAACCCTAGGATAGTGTTTGGGTTAGGGTTAGGGTTAGCATCAGCCCTAGGATAGTGTTAAGGTTAGGCTTAGCATCAGACCTAGGATAGTTTTAGGGTTAGGGTTAGGGTTCGCATCAGCCCTAGGATAGTGTTAGGGTTAGGGTTAGCATCAGTCCTAGGATAGTGTTAGGGTTAGGGTTAGCATCAGCCCTAGGATAGTGTTAGCGTTAGGGTTAATGTTAGCATCAGGACTAGGGTAGTGTTAGCGTTATGATTAGCATCAGCCCTAGGATAGTGTTTGGCTTAGGGTTCGGGTTAGCATCAGCCCTAGGATAGTGTTAGGGTTAGGGTTAGGGTTAGCATCAGCCCCAGGATAGTGTTAGGGTTAGGGTTAGCATCAGCCCTTCGATAGTGTTACTGTTAGGGTTAGGGTTAGCATCAGCCCTAGCATAGTGTTAGGGTTAGGGTTAGCATCAGCCCTAGGATAGTGTTAGGGTTAGGGTTAGTGTTAGCATCAGACCTAGGATAGTGTTAGGGTTATGGTTAGCATAATCCCTAGGATAGTGTTTGAGTTAGGTTTAGGGTTAGCATCAGCCCTAGGATAGTGCTAGGGTTAGGGTTAGCATCAGCCCTAGGATAGTGTTAAGGTTACGGTTACGGTTACCATCAGCCCTAGGATAGTGTTAGGGTTAGGGTTAGGGTTAGCATCAGGCCTAGGATAGTGTTAGGGTTAGGATTAGCATCAGCGCTAGGATACTGTTAGGGTTAGGGTTAGGGTTAGCATCAGCCCTAGGATAGTGTTAAGGTTAGGGTTACGGGTAGCATCAACCCTAGGATAGCGTTAGGGTAAGGGTTAGGGTTAGCATCAGCCCTAGGATAGTGTTAGTGTTAGGGTTTGCATCAGACCAAGGATAGTGTTAGGGTTAGGGTTAGGGTTAGCATCAGCCCTAGGATAGTGTTAGGATAGGGTTAGGGTTATCATCAGGCCTAGGATAGTGTTAGGGTTAGGGTTAGCATCAGCCCTAGGATAGTGTTTGGGTTAGGGTTAGGGTTAGCATCAGCCCTAGGATAGTGTTAGGGTTAGGGTTAGCACCAGCCCTAGGATAGTGTTAGTGTTAGGGTTAGGGTTAGCATCAGCCCTAGGATAGTGTTAGGGGTAGGGTTAGGGTTAGCATTAGCCCTAGGATAATGTTAGGGTTAGAGTTAACTTCAGCCCTAGGATAGTGTTAGGGTTAGGGTTAGGGTTAGCATCAGCCCTAGGATAGTGTTAGGGTTAGGATTAGCATCAGCCTTAGGATAGTGTTAGGGTTAGGGTTAGCACCAGCCCTAGGATAGTGTTACGGTTAGGGTTAGGGTTAGCATCAGCCGTAGGATAGTGTTAGGGTTAGGGTTAGCATCAGCCTTAGGATAGTGTTAGGGTTAGGGATAGGGTTAGCATCAGCCCTAGGATAGTGTTAGGGTTAGGGTTAGCATCAGCCCTAGGATAGTGTTACGGTTAGGGTTAGGGTTAGCATCACCCGTAGGATAGTGTTAGGGTTAGGGTTAGCATCATCCCTAGGATAGTGTTAGGGTTAGGGTTAGGGTTAGCATCAGCCATAGGATAGTGTTAGGGTTAGGGTTAACCTCAGCCCTAGGACAATGTTGGGTTAGGGTTAGGGTAAGTATCAGCCCTAGGATAGTGTTAGGGTTAGGGTTAGGGTTAGCATCAGCCATAGGATAGTGTGAGGGTTAGGGTTAACCTCAGCCCTAGGAAAACGTTGGGTTAGGATTAGGGTTAGCATCAGCCCTAGGATAGTGTTAGGGTTAGGGTTAGCATCAGCCCTAGGATAGTGTTAAGGGTAGGATTAGTGTTAGCATCAGACCTAGGATAGTGTTAGGGTGATGGTTAGCATCCCCCCTAGGGTAGTGTTTGGGTTAGAGTTACGGTTAGCATCAGCCCTAGCATAGTGTTAGGGTTAGGGTTAGCATCAGCCCTAGGATAGTGTTAGGGTTAGGGTTAGTGTTAGCATCAGACATAGGATAGTGTTAGGGTTATGATTAGCATCAGCCCTAGGATAGTGTTTGGGTTAGGGTTAGGGTTAGCATCAGCCCTAGGATAGTGTTAGGGTTAGGGTTAGGGTTAGCATCAGCCCTAGGATAGTGTTAGTGTTAGGGTTAGGGTTAGCATCAGCCCTAGGATAGTCTTAGGGTTAGGGTTAGTGTTAGCATCAGACCTAGGATAGTGTTAGGGTTATGATTAGCATCAGCCCTATTATAGTGTTTGGGTTAGGGTTAGGTTTAGCGTCAGCCCTAGGATAGTGTTAGGGTTAGGGTTAGGATTAGCATCAGCCCTAGGATAGTGTTAGGTTTAGGGTTAGGGTTAGCATGAGCCCTAGGATAGTCTTAGGGTTAGGGTTACGGTTAGCATCAGCCCTAGGATAGTGTTAGGGTTAGGCTTAGCATCAGCCCTTGGATAGTGTTAGGGTTAGGGTTACGGTTAGCATCAGCCCTAGGTCAGTGTTAGGGTTAGGGTTAGCATCAGCCCTAGGATAGTGTTAGGGTTAGGGTTAGTGTTAGCATCAAACCTAGGATAGTGTTAGGGTTATGGTTAGCATAAGCCCTAGGATAGTGTTTGAGTTAGGGTTAGGGTTAGCATCAGCCCTAGGATAGTGCTAGCGTTAGGGTTAGCATCAGGCCTAGGATAGTGTTATGGTTAGGGTTAGCATCAGCCCAAGGATAGTGTTAGGGTTAGGGTTAGCATCAGCCCTAGGATAGTGTTAGGGTTAGGGTTACGGTTAGCATCAGCCCTAGGATAGTGTTAGGGTTAGGGTTAGGGTCAGCCCTAGGATAGTGTTTGAGTTAGGTTTAGGGTTAGCATCAGCCCTAGGATAGTGCTGGGGTTAGGGTTAGCATCAGCTCTAGGATAGTGTTAAGGTTAGGGTTACGGTTAGCATCAGCCCTAGGATAGTGTTAGGGTTAGGGTTAGGGTTAGCATCTGGCCTAGGATAGTGTTAGGGTTAGGATTAGCATCAGCGCTATGATAGTGTTAAGGTTATTGTTAGGGTTAGTATCAGCCCTAGGATAGTGTTAAGGTTAGGGTTTTGGTTAGCATCAGCCCTAGGATAGTGTTAGGGTAAGGCTTAGGGTTAGCATCAGCCCTAGGATAATGTTAGTGTTAGGGTTTGCATCAGACCAAGGATAGCTTTAGGGTTAGGGTTACGGTTAGCATCATCCCTAGGATAGTGTTAGGATAGGGTTAGGGTTATCATCAGGCCTAGGATAGTGTTATGGTTAGGGTTAGCATCAGCCCTAGGATAGTGTTAGGGTTAGAGTTAGGGTTAGCATCAGCCCTAGTATAGTGTTAGGGTTAGGGTTAGCATCAGCCCTAGGATATTGTTAGTGTTAGGGTTAGGGTTAGCATCAGCCCTAGGATAGTGTTAGGGGTAGGGTTAGGGTTAGCATCAGCCCTAGGATAGTGTTAGGGTTAGAGTTAACATCAGCCCTAGGATAGTGTTAGTGTTAGGGTTAGGGTTAGCATCAGCCCTAGGATAGTGTTAGGGTTAGGGTTAGCATCAGCCTTAGGATAGTGTTAGGGTTAGGGTTAGCATCAGCCCTAGGATAGTGTTACGGTTAGGGTTAGGGTTAGCATCAGCCGTAGGATAGTGTTAGGGTTAGGGTTAGCATCAGCCTTAGGATAGTGTTAGGGTTAGGGTTAGGGTTAGCATCAGCCCTAGGATAGTGTTAGGGTTAGGGTTAGCATCAGCCCTAGGATAGTGTTACGGTAAGGGTTAGGGTTAGCATCAGCCGTAGTATAGTGTTAGGGTTAGGGTTAGCATCAGCCCTAGGATAGTGTTAGGGTTAGGGTTAGGGTTAGCATCAGCCATAGGATAGTGTTAGGGTTAGGGTTAACCTCAGCCCTAGGAAAATGTTGGGTTAGGGTTAAGGTTAGCATCAGCCCTAGGATAGTGTTAGGGTTAGGGTTAGCATCAGCCCTAGGATAGTGTTAAGGTTAGGGTTACGGTTAGCATCAGCCCTAGGATAGTGTTAGGGTTGGGGTTAGGGTTAGCATCAGCCCTAGCATAGTGTTAGGGTTAGGTTAGGGTTAGCATCAGCCCTAGGATAGTGTTAGGGTTATGGTTAGCAGAAGCCCTAGGAATGTGTTTGAGTTAGGGTTAGGGTTAGCATCAGCCCTAGGATAGTGCTAGGGTTAGGGTTAGCATAAGGCCTAGGATAGTGTTAGGGTTAGGGTTCACATCAGCCCTAGGATAGTGTTAGGGTTAGGGTTAGGGTTAGCATCAGCCCTAGGATAGTGTTAGGGTTAGGGTTAGCATCAGCCCTAGGATAGTGTTAGGGTTAGGGTTAGCTTTAGAATCCGCCCTAGGATAGTGTTAGGGTTATGGTTAGCATCAGTCCTATGATAGTGTTAGGGTTAGGGTTAGGGTTAGCATCAGCCCTAGGATAGTGTTAGCGTTAGGGATAGCTTCAGCCCTAGGATAGTGTTAGGGTTAGTTTTATGGTTAGCATCAGCCGTAGGATAGTGTTAGGGTTAGGGTTAGCATCAGAACTAGGATAGTGTTAGGGTTAGGGTTAGGGTTAGCATCAGGCCCAGGATAGTGTTAGGGTTAGCGGCAGCCTTAGGATAGTGTTAGGGTTAGGGTTAGGGTTAGCATCAGCCCTAGGATAGTGTTAGTGTTAGGGATAGCATCAGCCCTAGGATAGTGTTAGGGTTAGTTTTAGGGTTAGCCTCAGCCCTAGGATAGTGTTAGAGTTAGGGTTAGCATCAGCCCTAGGATAGTGTGAGGGCTAGGGTTAGTGTTAGCATGAGACCTAGGATAGTGTTACGTTCATGGTTAGCATCAACCCTAGGATAGTGTTTGGGTTAGGGTTAGGGTTAGCATCAGCCCTAGGATAGTGTTAAGGTTAGGGTTAGCATCAGACCTAGGATAGTTTTAGGGTTAGGGTTAGGGTTCGCATCAGCCCTAGGATAGTGTTAGGGTTAGGGTTAGCATCAGTCCTAGGATAGTGTTAGGGTTAGGGTTAGGTTTAGCATCAGCCCTAGGATAGTGTTAGGGTTCGGTTAGGGTTAGCATCAGCCCTAGGATAGTGTTAGGGTTAGGGTTAGCATCAGCCCTAGGATAGTGTTTGGCTTAGGGTTCGGGTTAGCATCAGCCCTAGGATAGTGTTAGGGTTAGGGTTAGGGTTAGCATCAGCCCCAGGATAGTGTTAGGGTTAGGGTTAGCATCAGCCCTTCGATAGTGTTACTGTTAGGGTTAGGGTTAGCATCAGCCCTAGCATAGTGTTAGGGTGAGGGTTAGCATCAGCCCTAGGATAGTGTTAGGGTTAGGGTTAGTGTTAGCATCAGACCTAGGATAGTGTTAGGGTTATGGTTAGCATAATCCCTAGGATAGTGTTTGAGTTAGGTTTAGGGTTAGCATCAGCCCTAGGATAGTGCTAGGGTTAGGGTTAGCATCAGCCCTAGGATAGTGTTAAGGTTACGGTTACGGTTACCATCAGCCCTAGGATAGTGTTAGGGTTAGGGTTAGGGTTAGCATCAGGCCTAGGATAGTGTTAGGGTTAGGATTAGCATCAGCGCTAGGATACTGTTAGGGTTAGGGTTAGGGTTAGCATCAGCCCTAGGATAGTGTTAAGGTTAGGGTTACGGGTAGCATCAACCCTAGGATAGTGTTAGGGTAAGGGTTAGGGTTAGCATCAGCCCTAGGATAGTGTTAGTGTTAGGGTTTGCATCAGACCAAGGATAGTGTTAGGGTTAGGGTTAGGGTTAGCATCAGCCCTAGGATAGTGTTAGGATAGGGTTAGGGTTATCATCAGGCCTAGGATAGTGTTAGGGTTAGGGTTAGCATCAGCCCTAGGATAGTGTTTGGGTTAGGGTTAGGGTTAGCATCAGCCCTAGGATAGTGTTAGGGTTAGGGTTAGCACCAGCCCTAGGATAGTGTTAGTGTTAGGGTTAGGGTTAGCATCAGCCCTAGGATAGTGTTAGGGGTAGGGTTAGGGTTAGCATTAGAACTAGGATAATGTTAGGGTTAGAGTTAACTTCAGCCCTAGGATAGTGTTAGGGTTAGGGTTAGGGTTAGCATCAGCCCTAGGATAGTGTTAGGGTTAGGATTAGCATCAGCCTTAGGATAGTGTTAGGGTTAGGGTTAGCACCAGCCCTAGGATAGTGTTACGGTTAGGGTTAGGGTTAGCATCAGCCGTAGGATAGTGTTAGGGTTAGGGTTAGCATCAGCCTTAGGATAGTGTTAGGGTTAGGGATAGGGTTAGCATCAGCCCTAGGATAGTGTTAGGGTTAGGGTTAGCATCAGCCCTAGGATAGTGTTACGGTTAGGGTTAGGGTTAGCATCACCCGTAGGATAGTGTTAGGGTTAGGGTTAGCATCATCCCTAGGATAGTGTTAGGGTTAGGGTTAGGGTTAGCATCAGCCATAGGATAGTGTTAGGGTTAGGGTTAACCTCAGCCCTAGGACAATGTTGGGTTAGGGTTAGGGTTAGTATCAGCCCTAGGATAGTGTTAGGGTTAGGGTTAGGGTTAGCATCAGCCATAGGATAGTGTGAGGGTTAGGGTTAACCTCAGCCCTAGGAAAACGTTGGGTTAGGATTAGGGTTAGCATCAGCCCTAGGATAGTGTTAGGGTTAGGGTTAGCATCAGCCCTAGGATAGTGTTAAGGGTAGGATTAGTGTTAGCATCAGACCTAGGATAGTGTTAGGGTGATGGTTAGCATCCCCCCTAGGGTAGTGTTTGGGTTAGAGTTACGGTTAGCATCAGCCCTAGCATAGTGTTAGGGTTAGGGTTAGCATCAGCCCTAGGATAGTGTTAGGGTTAGGGTTAGTGTTAGCATCAGACATAGGATAGTGTTAGGGTTATGATTAGCATCAGCCCTAGGATAGTGTTTGGGTTAGGGTTAGGGTTAGCATCAGCCCTAGGATAGTGTTAGGGTTAGGGTTAGGGTTAGCATCAGCCCTAGGATAGTGTTAGTGTTAGGGTTAGGGTTAGCATCAGCCCTAGGATAGTCTTAGGGTTAGGGTTACGGTTAGCATCAGCCCTAGGATAGTGTTAGGGTTAGGGTTAGCATCAGCCCTTGGATAGTGTTAGGGTTAGGGTTAGCATCAGCCCTAGGATAGTGTTAGGGTTAGGGTTAGCATCAGCCCTAGGATAGTGTTAGGGTTAGGGTTAGTGTTAGCATCAAACCTAGGATAGTGTTAGGGTTATGGTTAGCATCAGCCCTAGGATAGTGTTTGAGTTAGGGTTAGGGTTAGCATCAGCCCTAGGATAGTGCTAGGGTTAGGGTTAGCATCAGGCCTAGGATAGTGTTATGTTTAGGGTTAGCATCAGCCCAAGGATAGTGTTAGGGTTAGGGTTAGCATCAGCCCTAGGATAGTGTTAGGGTTAGGGTTAGGTTTAGCATCAGCCCTAGGATAGTGTTAGGGTTAGGGTTAACATCAGCCCTAGGATAGTGTTAAGGGTAGGGTTAGTGTTAGCATCAGACCTGGGATAGTGTTAGGGTTATGATTAGCATCAGCCCTAGGATAGTGTTTGGGTTAGGGTTAGATTTAGCATCAGCCCTAGGATAGTGTTAGGGTTGGGGTTAGGGTTAGCATCAGCCCTAGGATAGTGTTAGGGTTAGGTTAGGGTTAGCAATAGCCCTAGGATAGTGTTAGGGTTATGGTTAGCAGAAGCCCTAGGATAGTGTTTGAGTTAGGGTTAGGGTTAGCATCAGCCCTAGGATAGTGCTAGGGTTAGGGTGAACATAAGGCCTAGGATAGTGTTAGGGTTAGGGTTCGCATCAGCCCTAGGATAGTGTTAGGGTTATGGTTAGGGTTAGCATCAGCCCTAGGATAGTGTTAGGGTTAGGGTTAGCATAAGCCCTAGGATAGTGTTAGGGTTAGGGTTAGCGTTAGCATCCGCCCTAGGATAGTGTTAGGGTTATGGTTAGCATCAGTCCTATGATAGTGTTAGGGTTAGGGTTAGGGTTAGCATCAGCCCTAGGATGGTGTTAGTGTTATGGATAGCATCAGCCCTAGGATAATGTTAGGGTTAGTTTTAGGGTTAGCATCAGCCCTAGGATAGTGTTAGGGTTAGGGTTAGCATCAGAACTAGGATAGTGTTAGGATTAGGGGTAGGGTTAGCATCAGGCCTAGGATAGTGTTAGGGTTAACAGCAGCCTTAGGATAGTGTTAGGGTTAGGGTTAGGGTTAGCATCAGCCCTAGGATAGTGTTAGTGTTAGGGATAGCATCAGCCCTAGGATAGTGTTAGGGTTAGTTTTAGGGTTAGCCTCAGCTCTAGGATAGTGTTAGGGTTAGGGTTAGCATCAGCCCTAGGATAGTGTGAGGGCTAGGGTTAGTGTTAGTATGAGACCTAGGATAGTGTTACGTTCATGGTTAGCATCAACCCTAGGATAGTGTTTGGGTTAGGGTTAGGGTTAGCATCAGCCCTAGGATAGTGTTAAAGTTAGGGTTAGCATCAGACCTAGGATAGTTTTAGGGTTAGGGTTAGGGTTCGCATCAGCCCTAGGATAGTGTTAGGGTTAGGGTTAGCATCAGCCCTAGGATAGTGTTAGGGTTAGGGTTAGGTTTAGCATCAGCCCTAGGATAGTGTTAGGGTTCGGTTAGGGTTAGCATCGGCCCTAGGATAGTGTTAGGGTTAGGGTTAGCATCAGCCCTAGGATAGTGTTAGGGTTAGGGTTAATGTTAGCATCAGGACTAGGATAGTGTTAGCGTTATGATTAGCATCAGCCCTAGGATAGTGTTTGGTTAGGCTTCGGGTTAGCATCAGCCCTAGGATAGTGTTAGGGTTAGGGTTAGGGATAACATCAGCCCTAGGATAGTGTTAGGGTTAGGGTTAGGGTTAGCATCAGCCCTAGGATAGTGTTAGGGTTAGGGTTAGCATCAGCCCTTCGATAGTGTTACTGTTAGGGTTAGGGTTAGCATCAGCCCTAGCATAGTGTTAGGGTTAGGGTTAGCATCAGCCCTAGGATAGTGTTAGGGTTAGGGTTAGTGTTAGCATCAGACCTAGGATAGTGTTAGGGTTATGGTTAGCATAAGCCCTAGGATAGTGTTTGAGTTAGGTTTAGGGTTAGCATCAGCCCTAGGATAGTGCTAGGTTTAGGGTTAGCATCAGCCCTAGGATAGTGTTAATTTTAGGGTTACGGTTACCATCAGCCCTAGGATAGTGTTAGGGTTAGGGTTAGGGTTAGCATCACGCCTAGGATAGTGTTAGGGTTAGGATTAGCATCAGCGCTAGGATACTGTTAGGGTTAGGGTTGTGGTTAGCATCAGCCCTAGGATAGTGTTAAGGTTAGGGTTACGGGTAGCATCAGCCCTAGGACAGCGTTAGGGTAAGGGTTAGGGTTAGCATCAGCCCTAGGATAGTGATAGTGTTAGGGTTTGCATCAGACCAAGGATAGTGTTAGGGTTAGGGTTAGGGTTAGCATCAGCCCTAGGATAGTGTTAGGATAGGGTTAGGGTTATCATCAGGCCTAGGATAGTGTTAGGTTTAGGGTTAGCATCAGCCCTAGGATAGTGTTTGGGTTAGGGTTAGGGTTAGCATCAGCCCTAGGATAGTGTTAGGGTTAGGGTTAGCATCAGCCCTAGGATAGTGTTAGTGTTAGGGTTAGGGGTAGCATCAGCCCTAGGATAGTGTTAGGGGTAGGGTTAGGGTTAGCATTAGCCCTAGGATAATGTTAGTGTTAGAGTTAACTTCAGCCCTATGATAGTTTTAGGGTTAGGGTTAGGGTTAGCATCAGCCCTAGGATAGTGTTAGGGGTAGGATTAGCATCAGCCTTAGGATAGTGTTAGGGTTAGGGTTAGCACCAGCCCTAGGATAGTGTTACGGTTAGGGTTAGGGTTAGCATCAGCCGTAGGATAGTGTTAGGGTTAGGGTTAGCATCAGCCTTAGGATAGTGTTAGGGTTAGGGATAGGGTTAGCATCAGCCCTAGGATAGAGTTAGGGTTAGGGTTAGCATCAGCCCTAGGATAGTGTTACGGTTAGGGTTAGGGTTAGCATCACCCGTAGGATAGTGTTAGGGTTAGGGTTAGCATCAGCCCTAGGATAGTGTTAGGGTTAGGGTTAGGGTTAGCATCAGCCATAGGATAGTGTTAGGGTTAGGGTTAACCTCAGCCCTAGGACAATGTTGGGTTAGGGTTAGGGTTAGCATCAGCCCTAGGATAGTGTTAGGGTTAGGGTTAGGGTTAGCATCAGCCATAGGATAGTGTTAGTGTTAGGGTTAACCTCAGCCCTAGGAAAACGTTGGGTTAGGGTTAGGGTTAGCATCAGCCCTAGGATAGTGTTAGGTTTAGGGTTCGCATCAGCCCTAGGATAGTGTTAGGGGTAGGATTAGTGTTAGCATCAGACCTAGGATAGTGTTAGGGTGATGGTTAGCATCCCCCCTAGGGTAGTGTTTGGGTTAGAGTTACGGTTAGCATCAGCCCAAGCATAGTGTTAGGGTTAGGGTTAGCATCAGCCCTAGGATAGTGTTAGGGTTAGGGTTAGTGTTAGCATCAGACATAGGATAGTGTTAGGGTTATGATTAGCATCAGCCCTAGGATAGTGTTTGGGTTAGGGTTAGGGTTAGCATCAGCCCTAGGATAGTGTTACGGTTAGGGTTAGGGTTAGCATCAGCCCTAGGATAGTGTTAGGGTTAGGGTTAGGGTTAGCATCAGCCATAGGATAGTGTGAGGGTTAGGGTTAACCTCAGCCCTAGGAAAACGTTGGGTTAGGATTAGGGTTAGCATCAGCCCTAGGATAGTGTTAGGGTTAGGGTTAGCATCAGCCCTAGGATAGTGTTAAGGGTAGGATTAGTGTTAGCATCAGACCTAGGATAGTGTTAGGGTGATGGTTAGCATCCCCCCTAGGGTAGTGTTTGGGTTAGAGTTACGGTTAGCATCAGCCCTAGCATAGTGTTAGGGTTAGGGTTAGCATCAGCCCTAGGATAGTGTTAGGGTTAGGGTTAGTGTTAGCATCAGACATAGGATAGTGTTAGGGTTATGATTAGCATCAGCCCTAGGATAGTGTTTGGGTTAGGGTTAGGGTTAGCATCAGCCCTAGGATAGTGTTAGGGTTAGGGTTAGGGTTAGCATCAGCCCTAGGATAGTGTTAGTGTTAGGGTTAGGGTTAGCATCAGCCCTAGGATAGTCTTAGGGTTAGGGTTACGGTTAGCATCAGCCCTAGGATAGTGTTAGGGTTAGGGTTAGCATCAGCCCTTGGATAGTGTTAGGGTTAGGGTTAGCATCAGCCCTAGGATAGTGTTAGGGTTAGGGTTAGCATCAGCCCTAGGATAGTGTTAGGGTTAGGGTTAGTGTTAGCATCAAACCTAGGATAGTGTTAGGGTTATGGTTAGCATCAGCCCTAGGATAGTGTTTGAGTTAGGGTTAGGGTTAGCATCAGCCCTAGGATAGTGCTAGGGTTAGGGTTAGCATCAGGCCTAGGATAGTGTTATGTTTAGGGTTAGCATCAGCCCAAGGATAGTGTTAGGGTTAGGGTTAGCATCAGCCCTAGGATAGTGTTAGGGTTAGGGTTAGGTTTAGCATCAGCCCTAGGATAGTGTTAGGGTTAGGGTTAACATCAGCCCTAGGATAGTGTTAAGGGTAGGGTTAGTGTTAGCATCAGACCTGGGATAGTGTTAGGGTTATGATTAGCATCAGCCCTAGGATAGTGTTTGGGTTAGGGTTAGATTTAGCATCAGCCCTAGGATAGTGTTAGGGTTGGGGTTAGGGTTAGCATCAGCCCTAGGATAGTGTTAGGGTTAGGTTAGGGTTAGCAATAGCCCTAGGATAGTGTTAGGGTTATGGTTAGCAGAAGCCCTAGGATAGTGTTTGAGTTAGGGTTAGGGTTAGCATCAGCCCTAGGATAGTGCTAGGGTTAGGGTGAACATAAGGCCTAGGATAGTGTTAGGGTTAGGGTTCGCATCAGCCCTAGGATAGTGTTAGGGTTATGGTTAGGGTTAGCATCAGCCCTAGGATAGTGTTAGGGTTAGGGTTAGCATAAGCCCTAGGATAGTGTTAGGGTTAGGGTTAGCGTTAGCATCCGCCCTAGGATAGTGTTAGGGTTATGGTTAGCATCAGTCCTATGATAGTGTTAGGGTTAGGGTTAGGGTTAGCATCAGCCCTAGGATGGTGTTAGTGTTATGGATAGCATCAGCCCTAGGATAATGTTAGGGTTAGTTTTAGGGTTAGCATCAGCCCTAGGATAGTGTTAGGGTTAGGGTTAGCATCAGAACTAGGATAGTGTTAGGATTAGGGGTAGGGTTAGCATCAGGCCTAGGATAGTGTTAGGGTTAACAGCAGCCTTAGGATAGTGTTAGGGTTAGGGTTAGGGTTAGCATCAGCCCTAGGATAGTGTTAGTGTTAGGGATAGCATCAGCCCTAGGATAGTGTTAGGGTTAGTTTTAGGGTTAGCCTCAGCTCTAGGATAGTGTTAGGGTTAGGGTTAGCATCAGCCCTAGGATAGTGTGAGGGCTAGGGTTAGTGTTAGTATGAGACCTAGGATAGTGTTACGTTCATGGTTAGCATCAACCCTAGGATAGTGTTTGGGTTAGGGTTAGGGTTAGCATCAGCCCTAGGATAGTGTTAAAGTTAGGGTTAGCATCAGACCTAGGATAGTTTTAGGGTTAGGGTTAGGGTTCGCATCAGCCCTAGGATAGTGTTAGGGTTAGGGTTAGCATCAGCCCTAGGATGGTGTTAGGGTTAGGGTTAGGTTTAGCATCAGCCCTAGGATAGTGTTAGGGTTCGGTTAGGGTTAGCATCGGCCCTAGGATAGTGTTAGGGTTAGGGTTAGCATCAGCCCTAGGATAGTGTTAGGGTTAGGGTTAATGTTAGCATCAGGACTAGGATAGTGTTAGCGTTATGATTAGCATCAGCCCTAGGATAGTGTTTGGTTAGGCTTCGGGTTAGCATCAGCCCTAGGATAGTGTTAGGGTTAGGGTTAGGGATAACATCAGCCCTAGGATAGTGTTAGGGTTAGGGTTAGGGTTAGCATCAGCCCTAGGATAGTGTTAGGGTTAGGGTTAGCATCAGCCCTTCGATAGTGTTACTGTTAGGGTTAGGGTTAGCATCAGCCCTAGCATAGTGTTAGGGTTAGGGTTAGCATCAGCCCTAGGATAGTGTTAGGGTTAGGGTTAGTGTTAGCATCAGACCTAGGATAGTGTTAGGGTTATGGTTAGCATAAGCCCTAGGATAGTGTTTGAGTTAGGTTTAGGGTTAGCATCAGCCCTAGGATAGTGCTAGGTTTAGGGTTAGCATCAGCCCTAGGATAGTGTTAATTTTAGGGTTACGGTTACCATCAGCCCTAGGATAGTGTTAGGGTTAGGGTTAGGGTTAGCATCACGCCTAGGATAGTGTTAGGGTTAGGATTAGCATCAGCGCTAGGATACTGTTAGGGTTAGGGTTGTGGTTAGCATCAGCCCTAGGATAGTGTTAAGGTTAGGGTTACGGGTAGCATCAGCCCTAGGACAGCGTTAGGGTAAGGGTTAGGGTTAGCATCAGCCCTAGGATAGTGATAGTGTTAGGGTTTGCATCAGACCAAGGATAGTGTTAGGGTTAGGGTTAGGGTTAGCATCAGCCCTAGGATAGTGTTAGGATAGGGTTAGGGTTATCATCAGGCCTAGGATAGTGTTAGGTTTAGGGTTAGCATCAGCCCTAGGATAGTGTTTGGGTTAGGGTTAGGGTTAGCATCAGCCCTAGGATAGTGTTAGGGTTAGGGTTAGCATCAGCCCTAGGATAGTGTTAGTGTTAGGGTTAGGGGTAGCATCAGCCCTAGGATAGTGTTAGGGGTAGGGTTAGGGTTAGCATTAGCCCTAGGATAATGTTAGTGTTAGAGTTAACTTCAGCCCTATGATAGTTTTAGGGTTAGGGTTAGGGTTAGCATCAGCCCTAGGATAGTGTTAGGGGTAGGATTAGCATCAGCCTTAGGATAGTGTTAGGGTTAGGGTTAGCACCAGCCCTAGGATAGTGTTACGGTTAGGGTTAGGGTTAGCATCAGCCGTAGGATAGTGTTAGGGTTAGGGTTAGCATCAGCCTTAGGATAGTGTTAGGGTTAGGGATAGGGTTAGCATCAGCCCTAGGATAGAGTTAGGGTTAGGGTTAGCATCAGCCCTAGGATAGTGTTACGGTTAGGGTTAGGGTTAGCATCACCCGTAGGATAGTGTTAGGGTTAGGGTTAGCATCAGCCCTAGGATAGTGTTAGGGTTAGGGTTAGGGTTAGCATCAGCCATAGGATAGTGTTAGGGTTAGGGTTAACCTCAGCCCTAGGACAATGTTGGGTTAGGGTTAGGGTTAGCATCAGCCCTAGGATAGTGTTAGGGTTAGGGTTAGGGTTAGCATCAGCCATAGGATAGTGTTAGTGTTAGGGTTAACCTCAGCCCTAGGAAAACGTTGGGTTAGGGTTAGGGTTAGCATCAGCCCTAGGATAGTGTTAGGTTTAGGGTTCGCATCAGCCCTAGGATAGTGTTAGGGGTAGGATTAGTGTTAGCATCAGACCTAGGATAGTGTTAGGGTGATGGTTAGCATCCCCCCTAGGGTAGTGTTTGGGTTAGAGTTACGGTTAGCATCAGCCCAAGCATAGTGTTAGGGTTAGGGTTAGCATCAGCCCTAGGATAGTGTTAGGGTTAGGGTTAGTGTTAGCATCAGACATAGGATAGTGTTAGGGTTATGATTAGCATCAGCCCTAGGATAGTGTTTGGGTTAGGGTTAGGGTTAGCATCAGCCCTAGGATAGTGTTACGGTTAGGGTTAGGGTTAGCATCAGCCCTAGGATAGTGTTAGGGTTAGGGTTAGGGTTAGCATCAGCCCTAGGATAGTCTTAGGGTTAGGGTTACGGTTAGCATCAGCCCTAGGATAGTGTTAGGGTTAGGGTTAGCATCAGCCGTTGGATAGTGTTAGGGTTAGGGTTAGCATCAGCCCTAGGATAGTGTTAGGGTTAGGGTTAGCATCAGCCCTAGGATAGTGTTAGGGTTAGGGTTAGTGTTAGCATCAAACCTAGGATAGTGTTAGGGTTATGGTTAGCATCAGCCCTAGGATAGTGTTTGAGTTAGGGTTAGGGTTAGCATCAGCCCTAGGATAGTGCTAGGGTTAGGGTTAGCATCAGGCCTAGGATAGTGTTATGTTTAGGGTTAGCATCAGCCCAAGGATAGTGTTAGGGTTAGGGTTAGCATCAGCCCTAGGATAGTGTTAGGGTTAGGGTTAGGTTTAGCATCAGCCCTAGGATAGTGTTAGGGTTAGGGTTAGCATCAGCCCTAGGATAGTGTTAAGGGTAGGGTTAGTGTTAGCATCAGACCTGGGATAGTGTTAGGGTTATGATTAGCATCAGCCCTAGGATAGTGTTTGGGTTAGGGTTAGATTTAGCATCAGCCCTAGGATAGTGTTAGGGTTGGGGTTAGGGTTAGGATCAGCCCTAGGATAGTGTTAGGGTTAGGTTAGGGTTAGCAGCAGCCCTAGGATAGTGTTAGGGTTATGGTTAGCAGAAGCCCTAGGATAGTGTTTGAGTTAGGGTTAGGGTTAGCATCAGCCCTAGGATAGTGCTAGGGTTAGGGTTAGCATAAGGCCTAGGATAGTGTTAGGGTTAGGGTTCGCATCAGCCCTAGGATAGTGTTAGGGTTATGGTTAGGGTTAGCATCAGCCCTAGGATAGTGTTAGGGTTAGGGTTAGCATCAGCCCTAGGATAGTGTTAGGGTTAGGGTTAGCGTTAGCATCCGCCCTAGGATAGTGTTAGGGTTATGGTTAGCATCAGTCCTATGATAGTGTTAGGGTTAGGGTTAGGGTTAGCATCAGCCCTAGGATGGTGTTAGTGTTAGGGATAGCATCAGCCCTAGGATAGTGTTAGGGTTAGTTTTAGGGTTAGCATCAGCCCTATGATAGTGTTAGGGTTAGGGTTAGCATGAGAACTAGGATAGTGTTAGGATTAGGGTTAGGCTTAGCATCAGGCCTAGGATAGTGTTAGGGTTAGCAGCAGCCTTAGGATAGTGTTAGGGTTAGGGTTAGGGTTAGCATCAGCCCTAGGATAGTGTTAGTGTTAGGGATAGCATCAGCCCTAGGATAGTGTTAGGGTTAGTTTTAGGGTTAGCCTCAGCTCTAGGATAGTGTTAGGGTTAGGGTTAGCATCAGCCCTAGGATAGTGTGAGGGCTAGGGTTAGTGGTAGCATGAGACCTAGGATAGTGTTAGGTTCATGGTTAGCATCAACCCTAGGATAGTGTTTGGGTTAGGGTTAGGGTTAGCATCAGCCCTAGGATAGTGTTAGGGTTAGGGTTAGCATCAGACCTAGGACAGTTTTAGGGTTAGGGTTAGGGTTCGCATCAGCCCTGGGATAGTGTTAGGGTTAGGGTTAGCATCAGCACTTGGATAGTGTTAGGGTTAGGGTTAGGTTTAGCATCAGCCCTAGGATAGTGTTAGGGTTCGGTTATGGTTAGCATCAGCCCTAGGATAGTGTTAGGGTTAGGGTTAGCATCAGCCCTAGGATAGTGTTAGGGTTAGGGTTAATGTTAGCATCAGGCCTAGGATAGTGTTAGGGTTATGATTAGCATCAGCCCTAGGATAGTGTTTGGGTTAGGGTTAGGGTTAGCATCAGCCCTAGGATGGTGTTAGTGTTAGGGTTAGGGTTAGCATCAGCCCTAGGATAGTGTTAGGGTTAGGGTTAGGGTTAGCATCAGCCCTAGGATAGTGTTAGGGTTAGGGTTAGCATCAGCCCTTCGATAGTGTTACTGTTAGGGTTAGGGTTAGCATCAGCCCTTGGATAGCGTTAGGGTTAGGGTTAGCATCAGCCCTAGGATAGTGTTAGGGTTAGGGTTAGTGTTAGCATCAGACCTAGGATAGTGTTAGGGTTATGGTTAGCATAAGCCCTAGGATAGTGTTTGAGTTAGGTTTAGGGTTAGCATCAGCCCTAGGATAGTGCTAGGGTTAGGGTTAGCATCAGCCCTAGGATAGTGTTAAGGTTAGGGTTACGGTTAGCATCAGCCCTAGGATAGTGTTAGGGTTAGGGTTAGGGTTAGCATCAGGCCTAGGATAGTGTTAGGGTTAGGATTAGCATCAGCGCTAGGATAGTGTTAGGGTTAGGGTTAGGGTTAGCATCAGCCCTAGGATAGTGTTAAGGTTAGGGTTACGGTTAGCATCAGCCCTAGGATAGTGTTAGGGTAAGGGTTAGGGTTAGCATCAGCCCTAAGATAGTGTTAGTGTTAGGGTTTGCATCAGACCAAGGATAGTGTTAGGGTTAGGATTAGGGTTAGCATCAGCCCTAGGATAGTGTTAGGGTTAGGGTTAGGGTTATCATCAGGCCTAGGATAGTGTTAGGGTTAGGGTTAGCATCAGGCCTAAGATAGTGTTTGGGTTAGGGTTAGGGTTAGCATAAGCCCTAGGATAGTGTTAGGGTTAGCGTTAGCATCAGCCCTAGGATAGTGTTAGTGTTAGGGTTAGGGTTAGCATCAGCCCTAGGATAGTGTTAGGGGTAGGGTTAGTGTTAGCATCAGCCCTAGGATATTGTTAGGGTTAGAGTTAACTTCAGCCCTAGGATAGTGTTAGGGTTAGGGTTAGGGTTAGCATCAGCCCTAGGATAGTGTTAGGGTTAGGGTTAGCATCAGCCTTAGGATAGTGTTAGGGTTAGGGTTAGCATCAGCCCTAGGATAGTGTTACGGTTAGGGTTAGGGTTAGCATCAGCCTTAGGATAGTGTTAGGGTTAGGGTTAGCATCAGCCCTAGGATAGTGTTAGAGTTAGGGTTAGGTTTAGCATCAGCCATAGGATAGTGTTAGGGTTAGGGTTAACCTCAGCCCTAGGACAATGTTGGGTTAGGGTTTGGGTTAGCATCAGCCCTAGGATAGTGTTAGTGTTAGGGTTAGCATTAGCATTAGGATAGTGTTAGGGCTAGGGTTAGTGTTAGCATCAGACCTAGGATAGTGTTAGGGTGATGGTTAGCATCAGCCCTAAGGTAGTGTTTGGGTTAGGGTTAGGGTTAGCGTCAGCCCTAGCATAGTGTTAGGTTTAGGGTTAGCATCAGCCCTAGGATAGTGTTAGGGTTAGGGTTAGTGTTAGCATCAGACCTAGGATAGTGTTAGGGTTATGATTAGCATCAGCCCTTGGATAGTGTTTGGGTTAGTGATAGGGTTAGCATCAGCCCTAGGATAGTGTTAGGGTTAGGGTTAGGGTTAGCATCAGCCCTAGGATAGTGTTAGGGTTAGGGTTACGGTTAGCATCAGCCCTAGGATAGTGTTAGGGTTAGGGTTAGCATCTCAGCCCTTGGATAGTGTTAGGGTTAGGGTTAGGGTTAGCGTCAGCCCTAGGATAGTGTTAGGGTTAGGGTTAGCATCAGCCCTAGGATAGTGTTAGGGTTAGGGTTAGTGTTAGCATCAAACCTAAGATAGTGTTAGGGTTATGGCTAGCATAAGCCCTAGGATAGTGTTTGAGTTAGCGTTAGTGTTAGCATCAGCCCTAGGATAGTACTAGGGTTAGGGTTAGCATCAGGCCTAGGATAGTGTTATGGTTAGAGTTAGCATCAGCCCTAGGATAGTGTTAGGGTTAGGGTTAGCATCAGCCCTAGGATAGTGTTAGGGTTAGGGTTAGGTTTAGCATCAGCCCTAGGATAGTGTTAGGGTTAGGGTTAGTGTTAGCATCAGACCTGGGATAGTGTTAGGGTTATGATTAGCATCAGCCCTAGGATAGTGTTTGGGTTAGGGTTAGATTTACCATCAGCCCTAGGATAGTGTTAGGGTTGGGGTTAGGGTTAGCATCAGCCCTAGGACAGTGTTAGGGTTATGGTTAGCATAAGCCCAAGGATAGTGTTTGAGTTAGGGTTGGGGTTAGCATAAGCCCTAGGATAGTGCTAGGTTAGGGTTAGCATCAGGCCTAGGATAGTGTTAGGGTTAGGGTTAGCATCAGCCCTAGGATAGTGTTAGGGTGAGGGTTAGGGTTAGCATCAGCCCTAGGATAGTGTTAGGGTTATGGTTAGCATAAGCCCTAGGATAGTGTTTGAGTTAGGCTTAGGGTTAGCATCAGCCCTAGGATAGTGCTAGGGTTAGGGTTAGCATCAGCCCTAGGATAGTGTTAGGGGTAGGGTTAGGGTTAGCATCAGCCCTAGGATAGTGTTAGGGTTAGAGTTAACATCAGCCCTAGGATAGTGTTAGTGTTAGGGTTAGGGTTAGCATCAGCCCTAGGATAGTGTTAGGGTTAGGGTAAGCATCAGCCTTAGGATAGTGTCAGGGTTAGGTTTAGCATCAGCCCTAGGATAGTGTTACGGTTAGGGTTAGGGTTAGCATCAGCCGTAGGATAGTGTTAGGGTTAGGGTTAGCATCAGCCTTAGGATAGTGTTAGGGTTAGGGTTAGGGTTAGCATCAGCCCTAGAATAGTGTTACGGTTAGGGTAAGGGTTAGCATCAGCCGTAGGATAGTGTTAGGGTTAGGGTTAGCATCAGCCCTAGGATAGTGTTAGGGTTAGGGTTAGCATCAGCCCTAGGATAGTGTTAGTGTTAGGGTTAGGGTTAGCATCAGCCCTAGGATAGTGTTAGGGGTAGGGTTAGGGTTAGCATTAGCCCTAGGATAATGTTAGGGTTAGAGTTAACTTCAGCCCTAGGATAGTGTTAGGGTTAGGGTTAGGGTTAGCATCAGCCCTAGGATAGTGTTAGGGTTAGGATTAGCATCAGCCTTAGGATAGTGTTAGGGTTAGGGTTAGCATCAGCCTTAGGATAGTGTTAGGGTTAGGGATAGGGTTAGCATCAGCCCTAGGATAGTGTTAGGGTTAGGGTTAGCATCAGCCCTAGGATAGTGTTACGGTTAGGGTTAGGGTTAGCATCACCCGTAGGATAGTGTTAGGGTTAGGGTTAGCATCAGCCCTAGGATAGTGTTAGGGTTAGGGTTAGGGTTAGCATCAGCCATAGGATAGTGTTAGGTTTAGGGTTAACCTCAGCCCTAGGACAATGTTGGGTTAGGGTTAGGGTTAGCATCAGCCATAGGATAGTGTTAGGGTTAGGGTTAACCTCAGCCCTAGGAAAACGTTGGGTTAGGGTTAGGGTTAGCATCAGCCCTAGGATAGTGTTAGGGTTAGGGTTAGCATCAGCCCTAGGATAGTGTTAGGGGTAGGATTAGTGTTAGCATCAGACCTAGGATAGTGTTAGGGTGATGGTTAGCATCCCCCCTAGGGTAGTGTTTGGGTTAGAGTTACGGTTAGCATCAGCCCAAGCATAGTGTTAGGGTTAGGGTTAGCATCAGCCCTAGGATTGTGTTAGGGTTAGGGTTAGTGTTAGCATCAGACATAGGATAGTGTTAGGGTTATGATTAGCATCAGCCCTAGGATAGTGTTTGGGTTAGGGTTAGGGTTAGCATCAGCCCTAGGATAGTGTTAGGGTTAGGGTTAGGGTTAGCATCAGCCCTAGGATAGTGTTAGGGTTAGGGTTAGGGTTAGCATCAGCCCTAGGATAGTCTTAGGGTTAGGGTTAAGGTTAGCATCAGCCCTAGGATAGTGTTAGGGTTAGGGTTAGCATCAGCCCTTGGATAGTGTTAGGGTTAGGGTTAGCATCAGCCCTAGGATAGTGTTAGGGTTAGGGTTAGCATCAGCCCTAGGATAGTGTTAGCGTTAGGGTTAGTGTTAGCATCAAACCTAGGATAGTGTTAGGGTTATGGTTAGCATCAGCCCTAGGATAGTGTTTGAGTTAGGGTTAGGGTTAGCATCAGCCCTAGGATAGTGCTAGGGTTAGGGTTAGCATCAGGCCTAGGATAGTGTTATGTTTAGGGGTAGCATCAGCCCAAGGATAGTGTTAGGGTTAGGGTTAGCATCAGCCCTAGTATAGTGTTAGGGTTAGGGTTAGGTTTAGCATCAGCCCTAGGATAGTGTTAGGGTTAGGGTTAGCATCAGCCCTAGGATAGTGTTAAGGGTAGGGTTAGTGTTAGCATCAGACCTGGGATAGTGTTAGGGTTATGATTAGCATCAGCCCTAGGATAGTGTTTGGGTTAGGGTTAGATTTAGCATCAGCCCTAGGATAGTGTTAGGGTTGGGGTTAGGGTTAGCATCAGCCCTAGGATAGTGTTAGGGTTAGCTTAGCAGAAGCCCTAGGATAGTGTTTGAGTTAGGGTTAGGGTTAGCATCAGCCCTAGGATAGTGCTAGGGTTAGGGTTAGCATAAGGCCTAGGATAGTGTTAGGGTTAGGGTTCGCATCAGCCCTAGGATAGTGTTAGGCTTATGGTTAGGGTTAGCATCAGCCCTAGGATAGTGTTAGGGTTAGGGTTAGCATCAGCCCTAGGATAGTGTTAGGGTTAGGGTTAGCGTTAGCATCCGCCCTAGGATAGTGTTAGGCTTATGGTTAGCATCAGTCCTATTATAGTGTTAGGGTTAGGGTTAGGGTTAGCATCAGCCCTAGGATGGTGTTAGTGTTAGGGATTGCATCAGCCCTAGGATAGTGTTAGGGTTAGTTTTAGGGTTAGCATCAGCCCTAGGATAGTGTTAGGGTTAGGGTTAGCATCAGAACTAGGATAGTGTTAGGATTAGGGTTAGGGTTAGCATCAGGCCTAGGATAGTGTTAGGGTTAGCAGCAGCCTTAGGATAGTGTTAGGGTTAGGGTTAGGGTTAGCATCAGCCCTAGGATAGTGTTAGTGTTAGGGATAGCATCAGCCCTAGGATAGTGTTAGGGTTAGTTTTAGGGTTAGCCTCAGCTCTAGGATAGTGTTAGGGTTAGGGTTAGCATCAGCCCTAGGATAGTGTGAGGGCTAGGGTTAGTGGTAGCATGAGACCTAGGATAGTGTTAGGTTCATGGTTAGCATCAACCCTAGGATAGTGTTTGGGTTAGGGTTAGGGTTAGCATCAGCCCTAGGATAGTGTTTTGGTTAGGGTTAGCATCAGACCTAGGACAGTTTTAGGGTTACGGTTAGGGTTCGCATCAGCCCTGGGATAGTGTTAGGGTTAGGGTTAGCATCAGCCCTTGGATAGTGTTAGGGTTAGGGTTAGGTTTAGCATCAGCCCTAGGATAGTGTTAGGGTTCGGTTATGGTTAGCATCAGCCCTAGGATAGTGTTAGGGTTAGGGTTAATGTTAGCATCAGGCCTAGGATAGTGTTAGGGTTATGATTAGCATCAGCCCTAGGATAGTGTTTGGGTTAGGGTTAGGGTTAGCATCAGCCCTAGGATGGTGTTAGTGTTAGGGTTAGGGTTAGCATCATCCCTAGGATAGTGTTAGGGTTAGAGTTAGGGTTAGCATCAGCCCTAGGATAGTGTTAGGGTTAGGGTTAGCATCAGCCCTTCGATAGTGTTACTGTTAGGGTTAGGGTTAGCATCAGCCCTTGGATAGTGTTAGGGTTAGGGTTAGCATCAGCCCTAGGATAGTGTTAGGGTTAGGGTTAGTGTTAGCATCAGACCTAGGATAGTGTTAGGGTTATGGTTAGCATAAGCCCTAGGATAGCGTTTGAGTTAGGTTTAGGGTTAGCATCAGCCCTAGGATAGTGCTAGGGTTAGGGTTAGCATCAGCCCTAGGATAGTGTTAAGGTTAGGGTTACGGTTAGCATCAGCCCTAGGATAGTGTTAGGGTTAGGGTTAGGGTTAGCATCAGGCCTAGGATAGTGTTAGGGTTAGGATTAGCATCAGCGCTAGGATAGTGTTAGGGTTAGGGTTAGGGTTAGCATCAGCCCTAGGATAGTGTTAAGGTTAGGGTTACGGTTAGCATCAGCCCTAGGATAGTGTTAGGGTAAGGGTTAGGGTTAGCATCAGCCCTAGGATAGTGTTAGTGTTAGGGTTTGCATCAGACCAAGGATAGTGTTAGGGTTAGGATTAGGGTTAGCATCAGCCCTAGGATAGTGTTACGGTTAGGGTTAGGGTTATCATCAGGCCTAGGATAGTGTTAGGGTTAGGGTTAGCATCAGGCCTAAGATAGTGTTTGGGTTAGGGTTAGGGTTAGCATAAGCCCTAGGATAGTGTTAGGGTTAGCGTTAGCATCAGCCCTAGGATAGTGTTAGTGTTAGGGTTAGGGTTAGCATCAGCCCTAGGATAGTGTTAGGGGTAGGGTTAGGGTTAGCATCAGCCCTAGGATAGTGTTAGGGTTAGAGTTAACTTCAGCCCTAGGATAGTGTTAGGGTTAGGGTTAGGGTTAGCATCAGCCCTAGGATAGTGTTAGGGTTAGGGTTAGCATCAGCCTTAGGATAGTGTTAGGGTTAGGGTTAGCATCAGCCCTAGGATAGTGTTACGGTTAGGGTTAGGGTTAGCATCAGCCGTAGGATAGTGTTAGGGTTAGGGTTAGCATCAGCCCTAGGATAGTGTTAGAGTTAGGGTTAGGGTTAGCATCAGCCATAGGATAGTGTTAGGGTTAGGGTTAACCTCAGCCCTAGGACAATGTTGGGTTAGGGTTAGGGTTAGCATCAGCCCTAGGATAGTGTTAGTGTTAGGGTTAGCATTAGCCCTAGGATAGTGTTAGGGCTAGGGTTAGTGTTAGCATCAGACCTAGGATAGTGTTAGGGTGATGGTTAGCATCAGCCCTAGGGTAGTGTTTGGGTTAGGGTTAGGGTTAGCGTCAGCCCTAGCATAGTGTTAGGTTTAGGGTTAGCATCAGCCCTAGGATAGTGTTAGGGTTAGGGTTAGTGTTAGCATCAGACCTAGGATAGTGTTAGGGTTATGATTAGCTTCAGCCCTTGGATAGTGTTTGGGTTAGTGATAGGGTTAGCATCAGCCCTAGGATAGTGTTAGGGTTAGGGTTAGGGTTAGCATCAGCCCTAGGATAGTGTTAGGGTTAGGGTTACGGTTAGCATCAGCCCTAGGATAGTGTTAGGGTTAGGGTTAGCATCAGCCCTTGGATAGTGTTAGGGTTAGGGTTAGGGTTAGCGTCAGCCCTAGGATAGTGTTAGGTTTAGGGTTAGCATCAGCCCTAGGATAGTGTTAGGGTTAGGGTTAGTGTTAGCATCAAACCTAGGATAGTGTTAGGGTTATGGCTAGCATAAGCCCTAGGATAGTGTTTGAGTTAGCGTTAGTGTTAGCATCAGCCCTAGGATAGTACTAGGGTTAGGGTTAGCATCAGGCCTAGGATAGTGTTATGGTTAGAGTTAGCATCAGCCCTAGGATAGTGTTAGGGTTAGGGTTAGCATCAGCCCTAGGATAGTGTTAGGGTTAGGGTTAGGTTTAGCATCAGCCCTAGGATAGTGTTAGGGTTAGGGTTAGTGTTAGCATCAGACCTGGGATAGTGTTAGGGTTATGATTAGCATCAGCCCTAGGATAGTGTTTGGGTTAGGGTTAGATTTACCATCAGCCCTAGGATAGTGTTAGGGTTGGGGTTAGGGTTAGCATCAGCCCTAGGACAGTGTTAGGGTTATGGTTAGCATAAGCCCAAGGATAGTGTTTGAGTTAGGGTTGGGGTTAGCATAAGCCCTAGGATAGTGCTAGGTTAGGGTTAGCATCAGCCCTAGGATAGTGTTAGGGTTAGGGTTAGCATCAGCCCTAGGATAGTGTTAGGGTGAGGGTTAGGGTTAGCATCAGCCCTAGGATAGTGTTAGGGTTATGGTTAGCATAAGCCCTAGGATAGTGTTTGAGTTAGGCTTAGGGTTAGCATCAGCCCTAGGATAGTGCTAGGGTTAGGGTTAGCATCATCCCTAGGATAGTGTTAGGGGTAGGGTTAGGGTTAGCATCAGCCCTAGGATAGTGTTAGGGTTAGAGTTAACATCAGCCCTAGGATAGTGTTAGGGTTAGGGTTAGGGTTAGCATCAGCCCTAGGATAGTGTTAGGGTTAGGGTAAGCATCAGCCTTAGGATAGTGTCAAGGTTAGGGTTAGCATCAGCCCTAGGATAGTGTTACGGTTAGGGTTAGGGTTAGCATCAGCCGTAGGATAGTGTTAGGGTTAGGGTTAGCATCAGCCTTAGGATAGTGTTAGGGTTAGGGTTAGGGTTAGCATCAGCCCTAGGATACTGTTACGGTTAGGGTAAGGGTTAGCATCAGCCGTAGGATAGTGTTAGGGTTAGGGTTAGCATCAGCCCTAGGATAGTGTTAGGGTTAGGGTTAGGGTTAGCATCAGCCACAGGATAGTGTTAGGGTTAGGGTTAACCTCAGCCCTAGGACAATGTTGGGTTAGGGTTAGGGTTAGCATCAGCCCTAGGATAGTGTTAGGGTTAGGGTTAGCATCAGCCCTAGGATAGTGTTAGGGCTAGGATTAGTGTTAGCATCAGACCTAGGATAGTGTTAGGGTGATGGTTAGCATCAGCCCTAGGGTAGTGTTTGGGTTAGGGTTACGGTTAGCATCAGCCCTAGCATACTGTTAGGGTTAGGGTTAGCATCAGCCCTAGGATAGTGTTAGGGTTAGGGTTACTGTTAGCATCATACCTAGGATAGTGTTAGGGTTATGATTAGCATCAGCCCTAAGATAGTGTTTGGGTTAGGGTTAGGGTTAGCATCAGCCCTAGGATAGTCTTAGGGTTAGGGTTACGGTTAGCATCAGCCCTAGGATAGTGTTAGGGTTAGGGTTATCATCAGCCCTTGGATAGTGTTAGGGTTAGGGTTAGGGTTAGCATCAGCCCTAGGATAGTGTTAGGGTTAGGGTTAGCATCAGCCCTAGGATAGTGTTAGGGTTAGGGTTAGTGTTAGCATCAAACCTAGGATAGTGTTAGGGTTATGGTTAGCATAAGACCTAGGATAGTGTTTCAGTTAGGGTTAGGGTTAGCATCAGCCCTAAGATAGTGCTAGGGTTAGGGTTAGCATCAGGCCTAGGATAGTGTTATGGTTAGGGATAGCATCAGCCCAAGGATAGTGTTAGGGTTAGGGTTAGCATCAGCCCTAGGATAGTGTTAGGGTTAGGGTTAGGTTTAGCATCAGCCCTAGGATAGTGTTAGGGTTAGGGTTAGCATCAGCCCTAGGATAGTGTTAAGGTTAGGGTTAGTGTTAGCATCAGACCTGGGATAGTGTTAGGGTTATGATTAGCATCAGCCCTAGGATAGTGTTTGGGTTAGGGTTAGATTTAGCATCAGCCCTAGGATAGTGTTAGGGTTGGGGTTAGGGTTAGCATCAGTCCTATGATAGTGTAAGGGTTAGGGTTAGGGTTAGCATCAGCCCTAGGATAGTGTTAGTGTTAGGGATAGCATCAGCCCTAGGATAGTGTTAGGGTTAGTTTTAGGGTTAGCATCAGCCCTAGGATAGTGTTAGGGTTAGGGTTAGCATCAGAACTAGGATAGTGTTAGGGTTAGGGTTAGGGTTAGCATCAGGCCTAGGATAGTGTTAGGGTTAGCAGCAGCCTTAGGATAGTGTTAGGGTTAGGGTTAGGGTTAGCATCAGCCCTAGGATAGTGTTAGTGTTAGGGATAGCATCAGCCCTAGGATAGTGTTAGGGTTAGTTTTAGGGTTAGCCTCAGCCCTAGGATAGTGTTAGGGTTAGGGTTAGCATCAGCCCTAGGATAGTGTGAGGGCTAGGGTTAGTGTTAGCATGAGACCTAGGATAGTGTTAGGTTCATGGTTAGCATCAACCCTACGACAGTGTTTGGGTTAGGGTTAGGGTTAGCATCCGCCCTAGGATAGTGTTAGGGTTAGGGTTAGCATCAGACCTAGGACAGTTTTAGGGTTAGGGTTAGGGTTCGCATCAGCCCTAGGATAGTGTTAGGGTTAGGGTTAGCATCAGCCCTAGGATAGTGTTAGGGTTAGGGTTAGGTTTAGCATCAGCCCTAGGATACTGTTAGGGTTCCGTTAGGGTTAGCATCAGCCCTAGGATAGTGTTAGGGTTAGGGTTAGCATCAGCCCTAGGATAGTGTTAGGGTTAGGGTTAATGTTAGCATCAGGCCTAGGATAGTGTTAGGGTTATGATTAGCATCAGCCCTAGGAGAGTGTTTGGGTTAGGGTTAGGGTTAGCATCAGCCCTAGAATAGTGATAGGGTTAGGTTTAGGGTTAGCATCAGCCCTAGGATAGTGTTAGGGTTAGGGTTAGGGTTAGCATCGGCCCTAGGATAGTGTTAGGGTTAGGGTTACGGTTAGCATCAGCCCTAGGATAGTGTTAGGGTTAGGGTTAGCATCAGCCCTAGGATAGTGTTACTGTTAGGGTTAGGGTTAGCATCAGCCCTAGGATAGTGTTAGGGTTAGGTTTAGCATCACCCCTAGGATAGTGTTAGGGTTAGGGTTAGTGTTAGCATCAGACCTAGGATAGTGTTAGGGTTATGGTTAGCATAAGCCCTAGGATAGTGTTTGAGTTAGGTTTAGGGTTAGCATCAGCCCTAGGATAGTGCAAGGGTTAGGGTTAGCATCAGCCCTAGGATAGTGTTAAGGTTAGGGTTACGGTAAGCATCAGCCCTAGGATAGTGTTAGGGTTAGGGTTAGGGTTAGCATCAGGCCTAGGATAGTGTTAGGGTTAGAATTAGCATCAGCGCTAGGATAGTGTTAGGGTTAGGGTTAGGGTTAGCATCAGCCCTAGGATAGTGTTAAGGTTAGGGTTACGGTTATCATCAGCCCTAGGATACTGTTAGGGTAAGGGTTAGGGTTAGCATCAGCCCTAGGATAGTGTTAGTGTTAGGGTTAGCATCAGCCCTAGGATAGTGTTAGGGCTAGGGTTAGTGATAGCATCAGACCTAGGATAGTGTTAGGGTGATGGTTAGCATCAGCCCTAGGGTAGTGTTTGGGTTAGGGTTAGGGTTAGCATCAGCCCTAGCATTGTGTGAGGTTTAGGGTTAGCATCAGCCCTAGGATAGTGTTAGGGTTAGGGTTAGTGTTAGCATCAGACCTAGGATAGTGTTAGGGTTATGATTAGCATCAGCCCTAGGATAGTGTTTGGGTTAGGGTTAGGGTTAGCATCAGCCCTAGGATAGTGTTAGGGTTAGGGTTAGGGTTAGCATCAGCCCTAGGATAGTGTTAGGGTTAGGGTTACGGTTAGCATGGGCCCTAGGATAGTGTTAGGGTTAGTGTTAGCATCAGCCCTTGGATAGTGTTAGGGTTAGGGTTAGGGTTAGCATTAGCCCTAGGATAGTGTTAGGGTTAGGGTTAGCATCAGCCCTAGGATAGTGTTAGGGTTAGGGTTAGTGTTAGCATCAAACCTAGGATAGTGTTAGGGTTATGGTGAGCGTAAGCCCTAGGATAGTGTTTGAGTTAGGGTTAGGGTTAGCATCAGCCCTAGGATAGTACTAGGGTTAGGGTTAGCATCAGGCCAAGGATAGTGTTATGGTTATAGTTAGCATCAGCCCTAGCATAGTGTTAGGGTTAGGGTTAGCATCAGCCCTAGGATAGTGTTAGGGTTAGGGTTAGGTTTAGCATCAGCCCTAGGATAGTGTTAGGGTTAGGGTTAGCATCAGCCCTAGGATAGTGTTAAGGTTATGGTTAGTGTTAGCATCAGACCTGAGATAGTGTTAGGGTTATGATTAGCATCAGCCCTAGGATAGTGTTTGGGTTAGGGTTAGATTTAGCATCAGCCCTAGGATAGTGTTAGGGTTGGGGTTAGGGTTAGCATCAGCCCTAGGATAGTGTTAGGGTTAGGGTTAGGGTTAGTATCAGCCCTAGGATACTGTTAGGGTTATGGTTAGCATAAGCCCTAGGATAGTGTTTGAGTTAGGGTTAGGGTTAGCATCAGCCCTAGGATAGTGCTAGGGTTAGGGTTAGCATCAGGCCTAGGATAGTGTTAGGGTTATGGTTAGCATCAGCCCTAGGATAGTGTTAGGGTTAGGGTTAGGGTTAGCATCAGCCCTAGGATAGTGTTAATGTTAGGGTTAGCATCAGCCCTAGGATAGTGTTAGGGTTAGGGTTAGCGTTAGCATCCACCCTAGGATAGAGTTAGGGTTATGGTTAGCATCAGTCCTATGATAGTGTTAGGGTTAGGGTTAGGGTTAGCATCCGCCCTAGGATAGTGTTAGTGTTAGGGATAGCATCAGCCCTAGGATAGTGTTAGGGTTAGTTTTAGGGTTAGCATCAGCCCTAGGATAGTGTTAGGGTTAGGGTTAGCATCAGAACTAGGATAGAGTTAGGGTTAGGGTTAGGGTTAGCATCAGGCTTAGGATAGTGTTAGGGTTAGCAGCAGCCTTAGGATAGTGTTAGTGTTAGGGTTAGGGTTAGCGTCAGCCCTAGGATAGTTTTAGGGTAAGGGTTAGCATCAGCCTTAGGACAGTGTTAGGGTTAGGTTTAGCATCAGAACTAGGATAGTGTTAGGGTTATGGTTAGGGTTAGCATCAGCGCTAGAACAGTTTTAGTGTTAGGGTTAGGGTTAGCATCAGCCTTAGGATAGTGTTAGGGTTAGGGTTAGCATCAGCCCTAGGATAGTGTTAGGGTTAGGGTTAACCTCAGCCCTAGGACAATGTTGGGTTAGTGTTAGGGTTAGCATCAGCGCTAGGATAGTGTTAGTGTTAGGGTTAGCATCAGCCCTAGGATAGTGTTAGGGCTAGGGTTAGTGTTAGCATCAGACCTAGGATAGTGTTAGGGTGATGGTTAGCATCAGCCCTAGGGTAGTGTTTGGGTTAGGGTTAGGGTTAGCATCAGCCCTAGCATAGTGTTAGAGTTAGGGTTAGCATCAGCCCTAGGATAGTGTTAGGGTTAGGGTTAGTGTTAGCATCAGACCTAGGATAGTGTTAGGGTTATGATTAGCATCAGCACTAGGATAGTGTTTGGGTTAGGGTTAGGGTTAGCATCAGCCCTAGGATAGTGTTAGGGTTAGGGTTAGGGTTAGCATCAGCCCTAGGATAGTGTTAGGGTTAGGGTTACGGTTAGCATCAGCCTTGGATAGTGTTAGGGTTAGGGTTAGCATCAGCCCTTGGATAGTGTTAGGGTTAGGGTTAGGGTTAGCATCAGCCCTAGGATAGTGTTAGGCTTAGGGTTAGCAGCAGAACTAGGATAGTGTTAGGGTTAGGGTTAGTGATAGCATCAAACCTAGGATAGTGTTAGGGTTATGGTTATCGTAAGCCATAGGATAGTGTTTGAGTTAGGGTTAGGGTTAGCATCAGCCCTAGGATAGTACTAGGGTTAGGGTTAGCATCAGGCCTAGGATAGTGTTATGGTTAGAGTTAGCATCAGCCCTAGGATAGTGTTAGGGTTAGGGTTAGCATCAGCCCTAGGATAGTGTTAGGGTTAGGGTTAGGTTTAGCATCAGCCCTAGGATAGTGTTAGGGTTAGGTTTAGCATCAGCCCTAGGAAAGTGTTAAGGTTAGGGTTAGTGTTAGCATCAGACCTGGGATAGTGTTAGGGTTATGATTATCATCAGCCCTAGGATAGTGTTTGGGTTAAGGTTAGATTTAGCATCAGCCCTAGGATAGCGTTAGGGTTGGGGTTAGGGTTAGCATCAGCCCTAGGTTAGTATTAGGGTTAGGGTTAGGGTTAGCATCAGCCCTAGGATAGTGTTAGGGTTATGGTTAGCATAAGCCCTAGGATAGTGTTTGAGTTAGGGTTAGGGATATCATCAGCCCTAGGATAGTGCTAGGGTTAGGGTTAGCTTCAGCCCTAGGATAGTGTTAGGGTTAGGGTTAGCATCAGGCCTAGGATAGTGTTAGGGTTAGGGTTAGCATCAGCCCTAGGATAGTGTTAGGGTTAGGGTTAGTGGTAGCATCAGCCATAGGATAGTGTTAGGGTTATTGTTAACCTCAGCCCTAGGACAATGTTGGGTTAGGGTTAGGGTTAGCATCAGCCGTAGGATAGTGTTAGGGTTAGGGTTAGCATCAGCCCTAGGATAGTGTTAGGGCTAGGATTAGTGTTAGCATCAGACCTAGGATAGTGTTTGGGTGATGGTTAGCATTAGCCCTAGGGTAGTGTTTGGGTTAGGGTTACGGTTAGCATCAGCCCTAGCATAGTGTTAGGGTTAGGGTTAGCATCAGCCCTAGGATAGTGTTAGGGTTAGGGTTACTGTTAGCATCAGACCTAGGATAGTGTTAGGGTTATGATTAGCATCAGCCCTAAGATAGTGTTTGGGTTAGGGTTAGGGTTGGCATCAGCCCTAGGATAGTGTTAGGGTTAGGGTTAGGGTTAGCATCAGCCCTAGGATAGTGTTAGGGTTAGGGTTAGGGTTAGCATCAGCCCTAGGATAGTCTTAGGGTTAGGGTTACGGTTAGCATCAGCCCTAGGATAGTGTTAGGGTTAGGGTTAGCATCAGCCCTTGGATAGTGTTAGGGTTAGGGTTAGGGTTAGCATCAGCCCTAGGATAGTGTTAGGGTTAGGGTTAGCATCAGCCCTAGGATAGTGTTAGTGTTAGGGTTAGTGTTAGCATCAAACCTAGGATAGTGTTAGGGTTATGGTTAGCATAAGCCCTAGGATAGTGTTTGAGTTAGGGTTAGGGTTAGCATCAGCCCTAGGATAGTGTTAGGGTTAGGGTTAGGTTTAGCATCAGCCCTAGGATAGTGTTAGGGTTAGGGTTAGCATCAGCACTAGGATAGTGTTAAGGTTAGGGTTAGTGTTAGCATCAGACCTGGGATAGTGTTAGGGTTATGATTAGCATCAGCCCTAGGATAGTGTTTGGGTTAGGGTTAGATTTAGCATCAGCCCTAGGATAGTGTTAGGGTTGGGGTTAGGGTTAGCATCAGTCCTATGATAGTGTTAGGGTTAGGGTTAGGGTTAGCATCAGCCCTAGGATAGTGTTAGTGTTAGGGATAGCATCAGCCCTAGGATAGTGTTAGGGTTAGTTTTAGGGTTAGCATCAGCCCTAGGATAGTGTTAGGGTTAGGGTTAGCATCAGAACTAGGATAGTGTTAGGGTTAGGGTTAGGGTTAGCATCAGGCCTAGGATAGTGTTAGGGTTAGCAGCAGCCTTAGGATAGTGTTAGGGTTAGGGTTAGGGTTAGCATCAGCCCTAGGATAGTGTTAGTGTTAGGGATAGCATCAGCCCTAGGATAGTGTTAGGGTTAGTTTTAGGGTTAGCCTCAGCCCTAGGATAGTGTTAGGGTTAGGGTTAGCATCAGCCCTAGGATAGTGTGAGGGCTAGGGTTAGTGTTAGCATGAGACCTAGGATAGTGTTAGGTTCATGGTTAGCATAAACCCTACGATAGTGTTTGGGTTAGGGTTATGGTTAGCATCAGCCCTAGGATAGTGTTAGGGTTAGGGTTAGCATCAGACCTAGGACAGTTTTAGGGTTAGGGTTAGGGTTCGCATCAGCCCTAGGATAGTGTTAGGGTTAGGGTTAGCATCAGCCCTAGGATAGTGTTAGGGTTAGGGTTAGGTTTAGCATCAGCCCTAGGATAGTGTTAGGGTTCGGTTAGGGTTAGCATCAGCCCTAGGATAGTGTTAGTGTTAGGGTTAGCATCAGCCCTAGGATAGTGTTAGGGTTAGGGTTAATGTTAGCATCAGGCCTAGGATAGTGTTAGGGTTATGATTAGCATCAGCCCTAGGATAGTGTTTGGGTTAGGGTTAGGGTTAGCATCAGCCCTAGAATAGTGATAGGGTTAGGTTTAGGGTTAGCATCAGCCCTAGGATAGTGTTAGGGTTAGGGTTAGGGTTAGCATCAGACCTAGGATAGTGTTAGGGTTAGGGTTAGGGTTAGCATCAGCCCTAGGATAGTGTTAGGGTTAGGGTTACGGTTAGCATGAGCCCTAGGATTGTGTTAGGGTTATGGTTAGCATAAGCCCTAGGATAGTGTTTGAGTTAGGGTTAGGGATATCATCAGCCCTAGGATAGTGCTAGGGTTAGGGTTAGCATCAGGCCTAGGATAGTGTTAGGGTTAGGGTTAGCATCAGCCCTAGGATAGTGTTAGGGTTAGGGTTAGCATCAGGCCTAGGATAGTGTTAGCGTTAGGGTTAGCATCAGCCCTAGGATAGTGTTAGGGTTAGGGTTAGTGTTAGCATCAGCCATAGGATAGTGTTAGGGTTAGGGTTAACCTCAGCCCTAGGACAATGTTGGGTTACGGTTAGGGTTAGCATCAGCCCTAGGATAGTGTTAGGGCTAGGATTAGTGTTAGCATCAGACCTAGGATAGTGTTAGGGTGATGGTTAGCATCAGCCCTAGGGTAGTGTTTGGGTTAGGGTTACGGTTAGCATCAGCCCTAGCATAGTGTTATGGTTAGGGTTAGCATCAGCCCTAGGATAGTGTTAGGGTTAGGGTTAGTGTTAGCATCAGACCTAGGATAGTGTTAGGGTTATGATTAGCATCAGCCCTAAGATAGTGTTTGGGTTAGGGTAAGGGTTGGCATCAGCCCTTGGATAGTGTTAGGGTTAGGGTTAGGGTTAGCATCAGCCCTAGGATAGTGTTAGGGTTAGGGTTAGGGTTAGCATCAGCCCTAGGATAGTCTTAGGGTTAGGGTTACGGTTAGCATCAGCCCTAGGATAGTGTTAGGGTTAGGGTTAGCATCAGCCCTTGGATAGTGTTAGGGTTAGGGTTAGGGTTAGCATCAGCCCTAGGATAGTGTTAGGGTTAGGGTTAGCATCAGCCCTAGGATAGTGTTAGGGTTAGGGTTAGTGTTAGCATCAAACCTAGGATAGTGTTAGGGTTATGGTTAGCATAAGCCCTAGGATAGTGTTTGAGTTAGGGTTAGGGTTAGCATCAGCCCTAGGATAGTGCTAGGGTTAGGGTTAGCATCAGGCCTAGGATAGTGTTATGGTTAGGGATAGCATCAGCCCAAGGATAGTGTTAGGGTTAGGGTTAGCATCAGCCCTAGGATAGTGTTAGGGTTAGGGTTAGGTTTAGCATCAGCCCTAGGATAGTGTTAGGGTTAGGGTTAGCATCAGCACTAGGATAGTGTTAAGGTTAGGGTTAGTGTTAGCATCAGACCTGGGATAGTGTTAGGGTTATGATTAGCATCAGCCCTAGGATAGTGTTTGGGTTAGGGTTAGATTTAGCATCAGCCCTAGGATAGTGTTAGGGTTGGGGTTAGGGTTAGCATCAGTCCTATGATAGTGTTAGGGTTAGGGTTAGGGTTAGCATCAGCCCTAGGATAGTGTTAGTGTTAGGGATAGCATCAGCCCTAGGATAGTGTTAGGGTTAGTTTTAGGGTTAGCGTCAGCCCTAGGATAGTGTTAGGGTTAGGGTTAGCATCAGAACTAGGATAGTGTTAGGGTTAGGGTTAGGGTTAGCATCAGGCCTAGGATAGTGTTAGGGTTAGCAGCAGCCTTAGGATAGTGTTAGGGTTAGGGTTAGGGTTAGCATCAGCCCTAGGATAGTGTTAGTGTTAGGGATAGCATCAGCCCTAGGATAGTGTTAGGGTTAGTTTTAGGGTTAGCCTCAGCCCTAGGATAGTGTTAGGGTTAGGGTTAGCATCAGCCCTAGGATAGTGTGAGGGCTAGGGTTAGTGTTAGCATGAGACCTAGGATAGTGTTAGGTTCATGGTTAGCATCAACCCTACGATAGTGTTTGGGTTAGGGTTAGGGTTAGCATCAGCCCTAGGATAGTGTTAGGGTTAGGGTTAGCATCAGACCTAGGACAGTTTTAGGGTTAGGGTTAGGGTTCGCATCAGCCCTAGGATAGTGTTAGGGTTAGGGTTAGCATCAGCCCTAGGATAGTGTTAGGGTTAGGGTTAGGTTTAGCATCAGCCCTAGGATAGTGTTAGGGTTCGGTTACGGTTAGCATCAGCCGTAGGATAGTGTTAGGGTTAGGGTTAGCATCAGCCCTAGGATAGTGTTAGGGTTAGGGTTAATGTTAGCATCAGGCCTAGGATAGTGTTAGGGTTATGATTAGCATCAGCCCTAGGATAGTGTTAGGGTTAGGGTTAGTGTTAGCATCAGCCATAGGATAGTGTTAGGGTTAGGGTTAACCTCAGCCCTAGGACAATGTTGGGTTACGGTTAGGGTTAGCATCAGCCCTAGGATAGTGTTAGGGTTAGGGTTAGCATCAGCCCTAGGATAGTGTTAGGGCTAGGATTAGTGTTAGCATCAGACCTAGGATAGTGTTAGGGTGATGGTTAGCATCAGCCCTAGGGTAGTGTTTGGGTTAGGGTTACGGTTAGCATCAGCCCTAGCATAGTGTTATGGTTAGGGTTAGCATCAGCCCTAGGATAGTGTTAGGGTTAGGGTTAGTGTTAGCATCAGACCTAGGATAGTGTTAGGGTTATGATTAGCATCAGCCCTAAGATAGTGTTTGGGTTAGGGTTAGGGTTGGCATCAGCCCTTGGATAGTGTTAGGGTTAGGGTTAGGGTTAGCATCAGCCCTAGGATAGTGTTAGGGTTAGGGTTAGGGTTAGCATCAGCCCTAGGATAGTCTTAGGGTTAGGGTTACGGTTAGCATCAGCCCTAGGATAGTGTTAGGGTTAGGGTTAGCATCAGCCCTTGGATAGTGTTAGGGTTAGGGTTAGGGTTAGCATCAGCCCTAGGATAGTGTTAGGGTTAGGGTTAGCATCAGCCCTAGGATTGTGTTAGGGTTAGGGTTAGTGTTAGCATCAAACCTAGGATAGTGTTAGGGTTATGGTTAGCATAAGCCCTAGGATAGTGTTTGAGTTAGGGTTAGGGTTAGCATCAGCCCTAGGATAGTGCTAGGGTTAGGGTTAGCATCAGGCCTAGGATAGTGTTATGGTTAGGGATAGCATCAGCCCAAGGATAGTGTTAGGGTTAGGGTTAGCATCAGCCCTAGTATAGTGTTAGGGTTAGGGTTAGGTTTAGCATCAGCCCTAGGATAGTGTTAGGGTTAGGGTTAGCATCAGCACTAGGATAGTGTTAAGGTTAGGGTTAGTGTTAGCATCAGACCTGGGATAGTGTTAGGGTTATGATTAGCATCAGCCCTAGGATAGTGTTTGGGTTAGGGTTAGATTTAGCATCAGCCCTAGGATAGTGTTAGGGTTGGGGTTAGGGTTAGCATCAGTCCTATGATAGTGTTAGGGTTAGGGTTAGGGTTAGCATCAGCCCTAGGATAGTGTTAGTGTTAGGGATAGCATCAGCCCTAGGATAGTGTTAGGGTTAGTTTTAGGGTTAGCGTCAGCCCTAGGATAGTGTTAGGGTTAGGGTTAGCATCAGAACTAGGATAGTGTTAGGGTTAGGGTTAGGGTTAGCATCAGGCCTAGGATAGTGTTAGGGTTAGCAGCAGCCTTAGGATAGTGTTAGGGTTAGGGTTAGGGTTAGCATCAGCCCTAGGATAGTGTTAGTGTTAGGGATAGCATCAGCCCTAGGATAGTGTTAGGGTTAGTTTTAGGGTTAGCCTCAGCCCTAGGATAGTGTTAGGGTTAGGGTTAGCATCAGCCCTAGGATAGTGTGAGGGCTAGGGTTAGTGTTAGCATGAGACCTAGGATAGTGTTCGGTTCATGGTTAGCATCAACCCTACGATAGTGTTTGGGTTAGGGTTAGGGTTAGCATCAGCCCTAGGATAGTGTTAGGGTTAGGGTTAGCATCAGACCTAGGACAGTTTTAGGGTTAGGGTTAGGGTTCGCATCAGCCCTAGGATAGTGTTAGGGTTAGGGTTAGCATCAGCCCTAGGATAGTGTTAGGGTTAGGGTTAGGTTTAGCATCAGCCCTAGGATAGTGTTAGGGTTCGGTTACGGTTAGCATCAGCCGTAGGATAGTGTTAGGGTTAGGGTTAGCATCAGCCCTAGGATAGTGTTAGGGTTAGGGTTAATGTTAGCATCAGGCCTAGGATAGTGTTAGGGTTATGATTAGCATCAGCCCTAGGATAGTGTTTGGGTTAGGGTTAGGGTTAGCATCAGCCCTAGAATAGTGATAGGGTTAGGTTTAGGGTTAGCATCAGCCCTAGGATAGTGTTAGGGTTAGGGTTAGGGTTAGCATCAGCCCTAGGATAGTGTTAGGGTTAGGGTTACGGTTAGCATCAGCCCTAGGATAGTGTTAGGGTTAGGGTTAGCATCAGCCCTTCGATAGTGTTACTGTTAGGGTTAGGGTTAGCATCAGCCCTAGGATAGTGTTAGGGTTAGGGTTAGCATCAGCCCTAGGATAGTGTTAGTGTTAGGGTTAGTGTTAGCATCAGACCTAGGATAGTGTTAGGGTTATGGTTAGCATAAGCCCTAGGATAGTGTTTAAGTTAGGTTTAGGGTTAGCATCAGCCCTAGGATAGTGCTAGGGTTAGGGTTAGCATCAGCCCTAGGATAGTGTTAAGGTTAGGGTTACGGTTAGCATCAGCCCTAGGATAGTGTTAGGGTTAGGGTTAGGGTTAGCATCAGGCCTAGGATAGTGTTAGGGTTAGAATTAGCATCAGCGCTAGGATAGTGTTAGGGTTATGGTTAGGGTTAGCATCAGCCCTAGGATAGTGTTAAGGTTAGGGTTACGGTTAGCATCAGCCCTAGGATAGTGTTAGGGTAAGGGTTAGGGTTCGCATCAGCCCTAGGATAGTGTTAGTGTTAGGGTTAGCATCAGCCCTAGTATAGTGTTAGGGCTAGGGTTAGTGATAGCATCAGAACTAGGATAGTGTTAGGGTGATGGTTAGCATCAGCCCTAGGGTAGTGTTTGGGTTAGGGTTACGGTTAGCATCAGCCCTAGCATAGTGTTATGGTTAGGGTTAGCATCAGCCCTAGGATAGTGTTAAGGTTAGGGTTAGTGTTAGCATCAGACCTAGGATAGTGTTAGGGTTATGATTAGCATCAGCCCTAAGATAGTGTTTGGGTTAGGGTTAGGGTTGGCATCAGCCCTTGGATAGTGTTAGGGTTAGGGTTAGTGTTAGCATCAGCCCTAGGATAGTGTTAGGGTTAGGGTTAGGGTTAGCATCAGCCCTAGGATAGTCTTAGGGTTAGGGTTACGGTTAGCATCAGCCCTAGGATAGTGTTAGGGTTAGGGTTAGCATCAGCCCTTGGATAGTGTTAGGGTTAGGGTTAGGGTTAGCATCAGCCCTAGGATAGTGTTAGGGTTAGGGTTAGCATCAGCCCTAGGATAGTGTTAGGGTTAGGGTTAGTGTTAGCATCAAACCTAGGATAGTGTGAGGGTTATGGTTAGCATAAGCCCTAGGATAGTGTTTGAGTTAGGGTTCGGGTTAGCATCAGCCCTAGGATAGTGCTAGGGTTAGGGTTAGCATCAGGCCTAGGACAGTGTTATGGTTAGGGATAGCATCAGCCCAAGGATAGTGCTGGGTTAGGGTTAGCATCAGCCCTAGGATAGTGTTAGGGTTAGGGTTAGGTTTAGCATCAGCCCTAGGATAGTGTTAGGGTTAGGGTTAGCATCAGCACTAGGATAGTGTTAAGGTTAGGGTTAGTGTTAGCATCAGACCTGGGATAGTGTTAGGGTTATGATTAGCATCAGCCCTAGGATAGTGTTTGGGTTAGGGTTAGATTTAGCATCAGCCCTAGGATAGTGTTAGGGTTGGGGTTAGGGTTAGCATCAGTCCTATGATAGTGTTAGGGTTAGGGTTAGGGTTAGCATCAGCCCTAGGATAGTGTTAGTGTTAGGGATAGCATCAGCCCTAGGATAGTGTTAGGGTTAGTTTTAGGGTTAGCGTCAGCCCTAGGATAGTGTTAGGGTTAGGGTTAGCATCAGAACTAGGATAGTGTTAGGGTTAGGGTTAGGGTTAGCATCAGGCCTAGGATAGTGTTAGGGTTAGCAGCAGCCTTAGGATAGTGTTAGGGTTAGTGTTAGGGTTAGCATCAGCCCTAGGATAGTGTTAGTGTTAGGGATAGCATCAGCCCTAGGATAGTGTTAGGGTTAGTTTTAGGGTTAGCCTCAGCCCTAGGATAGTGTTAGGGTTAGGGTTAGCATCAGCCCTAGGATAGTGTGAGGGCTAGAGTTAGTGTTAGCATGAGACCTAGGATAGTGTTAGGTTCATGGTTAGCATCAACCCTACGATAGTGTTTGGGTTAGGGTTAGGGTTAGCATCAGCCGTAGGATAGTGTTAGGGTTAGGGTTAGCATCAGACCTAGGACAGTTTTAGGGTTAGGGTTAGGGTTCGCATCAGCCCTAGGATAGTGTTAGGGTTAGGGTTAGCATCAGCCCTAGGATAGTGTTAGGGTTAGGGTTAGGTTTAGCATCAGCCCTAGGATAGTGTTAGGGTTCGGTTACGGTTAGCATCAGCCCTAGGATAGTGTTAGGGTTAGGGTTAGCATCAGCCCTAGGATAGTGTTAGGGTTAGGGTTAATGTTAGCATCAGGCCTAGGATAGTGTTAGGGTTATGATTAGCATCAGCCCTAGGATAGTGTTTGGGTTAGGGTTAGGGTTAGCATCAGCCCTAGAATAGTGATAGGGTTAGGTTTAGGGTTAGCATCAGCCCTAGGATAGTGTTAGGGTTAGGGTTAGGGTTAGCATCAGCCCTAGGATAGTGTTAGTGTTAGGGTTAGTGTTAGCATCAGACCTAGGATAGTGTTAGGGTTATGGTTAGCATAAGCCCTAGGATAGTGTTTGAGTTAGGTTTAGGGTTAGCATCAGCCCTACGATAGTGCTAGGGTTAGGGTTAGCATCAGCCCTAGGATAGTGTTAAGGTTAGGGTTACGGTTAGCATCAGCCCTAGGATAGTGTTAGGGTTAGGGTTAGGGTTAGCATCAGGCCTAGGATAGTGTTAGGGTTAGAATTAGCATCAGCGCTAGGATAGTTTTAGGGTTATGGTTAGGGTTAGCATCAGCCCTAGGATAGTGTTAAGGTTAGGGTTACGGTTAGCATCAGCCCTAGGATAGTGTTAGGGTAAGGGTTAGGGTTAGCATCAGCCCTAGGATAGTGTTAGTGTTAGGGATAGCATCAGCCTTAGTATAGTGTTAGGGCTAGGGTTAGTGATAGCATCAGAACTAGGATAGTGTTAGGGTGATGGTTAGCATCAGCCCTAGGGTAGTGTTTGGGTTAGGGTTAGGGTTAGCATCAGCCCTAGCATAGTGTGAGGGTTAGGGTTAGCATCAGCCCTAGGATAGTGTTAGGGTTAGGGTTAGTGTTAGCATCAGACCTAGGATAGTGTTAGGGTTATGATTAGCATCAGCCTTAGGATAGTGTTTGTGTTAGGGTTAGGGTTAGCATCAGCCCTAGGATAGTGTTAGGGTTAGGGTTAGGGTTAGCATCACCCCTAGGATAGTCTTAGGGTTAGGGTTACGGTTAGCATGAACCCTAGGATAGTGTTAGGGTTAGTGTTAGCATCAGCCCTTGGATAGTGTTAGGGTTAGGGTTAGGGTTAGCACCAGCCCTAGGATAGTGTTAGGGTTAGGGTTAGCATCAGCCCTAGGATAGTGTTTGAGTTAGGGTTACGGTTAGCATCAGCCCTAGCATAGTGTTATGGTTAGGGTTAGCATCAGCCCTAGGATAGTGTTAAGGTTAGGGTTAGTGTTAGCATCAGACCTAGGATAGTGTTAGGGTTATGATTAGCATCAGCCCTAAGATAGTGTTTGGGTTAGGGTTAGGGTTGGCATCAGCCCTTGCATAGTGTTAGGGTTAGGGTTAGGGTTAGCATCAGCCCTAGGATAGTGTTAGGGTTAGGGTTAGCATCAGCCCTAGGATAGTGTTAGTGTTAGGGTTAGTGTTAGCATCAGACCTAGGATAGTGTTAGGGTTATGGTTAGCATAAGCCCTAGGATAGTGTTTGAGTTAGGTTTAGGGTTAGCATCAGCCCTACGATAGTGCTAGGGTTAGGGTTAGCATCAGCCCTAGGATAGTGTTAAGGTTAGGGTTACGGTTAGCATCAGCCCTAGGATAGTGTTAGGGTTAGGGTTAGGGTTAGCATCAGGCCTAGGATAGTGTTAGGGTTAGAATTAGCATCAGCGCTAGGATAGTGTTAGGGTTATGGTTAGGGTTAGCATCAGCCCTAGGATAGTGTTAAGGTTAGGGTTACGGTTAGCATCAGCCCTAGGATAGTGTTAGGGTAAGGGTTAGGGTTAGCATCAGCCCTAGATAGTGTTAGTGTTAGGGTTAGCATCAGCCTTAGTATAGTGTTAGGGCTAGGGTTAGTGATAGCATCAGAACTAGGATAGTGTTAGGGTGATGGTTAGCATCAGCCCTAGGGTAGTGTTTGGGTTAGGGTTAGGGTTAGCATCAGCCCTAGCATAGTGTGAGGGTTAGGGTTAGCATCAGCCCTAGGATAGTGTTAGGGTTAGGGTTAGTGTTAGCATCAGACCTAGGATAGTGTTAGGGTTATGATTAGCATCAGCCTTAGGATAGTGTTTGTGTTAGGGTTAGGGTTAGCATCAGCCCTAGGATAGTGTTAGGGTTAGGGTTAGGGTTAGCATCAGCCCTAGGATAGTCTTAGGGTTAGGGTTACGGTTAGCATGAACCCTAGGATAGTGTTAGGGTTAGTGTTAGCATCAGCCCTTGGATAGTGTTAGGGTTAGGGTTAGGGTTAGCACCAGCCCTAGGATAGTGTTAGGGTTAGGGTTAGCATCAGCCCTAGGATAGTGTTTGAGTTAGGGTTACGGTTAGCATCAGCCCTAGCATAGTGTTATGGTTAGGGTTAGCATCAGCCCTAGGATAGTGTTAAGGTTAGGGTTAGTGTTAGCATCAGACCTAGGATAGTGTTAGGGTTATGATTAGCATCAGCTCTAAGATAGTGTTTGGGTTAGGGTTAGGGTTGGCATCAGCCCTTGCATAGTGTTAGGGTTAGGGTTAGGGTTAGCATCAGCCCTAGGATAGTGTTAGGGTTAGGGTTAGGGTTAGCATCAGCCCTAGGATAGTCTTAGGGTTAGGGTTACGGTTAGCATCAGCCCTAGGATAGTGTTAGGGTTAGGGTTAGCATCAGCCCTTGGATAGTGTTAGGGTTAGGGTTAGGGTTAGCATCAGCCCTAGGATAGTGTTAGGGTTAGGGTTAGCATCAGCCCAAGGATAGTGTTAGGGTTAGGGTTAGTGTTAGCATCAAACCTAGGATAGTGTGAGGGTTATGGTTAGCATAAGCCCTAGGATAGTGTTTGAGTTAGGGATCGGGTTAGCATCAGCCCTAGGATAGTGCTAGGGTTAGGGTTAGCATCAGGCCTAGGACAGTGTTATGGTTAGGGATAGCATCAGCCCAAGGATAGTGTTAGGGTTAGGGTTAGCATCAGCCCTAGGATAGTGTTAGGGTTAGGGTTAGGTTTAGCATCAGCCCTAGGATAGTGTTAGGGTTAGGGTTAGCATCAGCACTAGGATAGTGTTAAGGTTAGGGTTAGTGTTAGCATAAGACCTGGGATAGTGTTAGGGTTATGATTAGCATCAGCCCTAGGATAGTGTTTGGATTAGGGTTAGATTTAGCATCAGCCCTAGGATAGTGTTAGGGTTGGGGTTAGGGTTAGCATCAGTCCTATGATAGTGTTAGGGTTAGGGTTAGGGTTAGCATCAGCCCTAGGATAGTGTTAGTGTTAGGGATAGCATCAGCCCTAGGATAGTGTTAGGGTTAGTTTTAGGGTTAGCGTCAGCCCTAGGATAGTGTTAGGGTTAGGGTTAGCATCAGAACTAGGATAGTGTTAGGGTTAGGGTTATGGTTAGCATCAGGCCTAGGATAGTGTTAGGGTTAGCAGCAGCCTTAGGATAGTGTTAGGGTTAGGGTTAGGGTTAGCATCAGCCCTAGGATAGTGTTAGTGTTAGGGATAGCATCAGCCCTAGGATAGTGTTAGGGTTAGTTTTAGGGTTAGCCTCAGCCCTAGGATAGTGTTAGGGTTAGGGTTAGCATCAGCCCTAGGATAGTGTGAGGGCTAGAGTTAGTGTTAGCATGAGACCTAGGATAGTGTTAGGTTCATGGTTAGCATCAACCCTACGATAGTGTTTGGGTTAGGGTTAGGGTTAGCATCAGCCCTAGGATAGTGTTAGGGTTAGGGTTAGCATCAGACCTAGGACAGTTTTAGGGTTAGGGTTAGGGTTCGCATCAGCCCTAGGATAGTGTTAGGGTTAGGGTTAGCATCAGCCCTAGGATAGTGTTAGGGTTAGGGTTAGGTTTAGCATCAGCCCTAGGATAGTGTTAGGGTTATGGTTAGCATAAGCCCTAGGATAGTGTTTGAGTTAGGTTTAGGGTTAGCATCAGCCCTACGATAGTGCTAGGGTTAGGGTTAGCATCAGCCCTAGGATAGTGTTAAGGTTAGGGTTACGGTAAGCATCAGCCCTAGGATAGTGTTAGGGTTAGGGTTAGGGTTAGCATCAGGCCTAGGATAGTGTTAGGGTTAGAATTAGCATCAGCGCTAGGATAGTGTTAGGGTTATGGTTAGGGTTAGCATCAGCCCTAGGATAGTGTTAAGGTTAGGGTTACGGTTAGCATCAGCCCTAGGATAGTGTTAGGGTAAGGGTTAGGGTTAGCATCAGCCCTAGGATAGTGTTAGTGTTAGGGTTAGCATCAGCCCTAGTATAGTGTTAGGGCTAGGGTTAGTGATAGCATCAGAACTAGGATAGTGTTAGGGTGATGGTTAGCATCACCCCTCGGGTAGTGTTTGGGTTAGGGTTAGGGTTAGCATCAGCCCTAGCATAGTGTGAGGGTTAGGGTTAGCATCAGCCCTAGGATAGTGTTAGGGTTAGGGTTAGTGTTAGCATCAGACCTAGGATAGTGTTAGGGTTATGATTAGCATCAGCCTTAGGATAGTGTTTGTGTTAGGGTTAGGGTTAGCATCAGCCCTAGGATAGTGTTAGGGTTAGGGTTAGGGTTAGCATCAGCCCTAGGATAGTCTTAGGGTTAGGGTTACGGTTAGCATGAGCCCTAGGATAGTGTTAGGGTTAGTGTTAGCATCAGCCCTTGGATAGTGTTAGGGTTATTGTTAGGGTTAGCATCAGCCCTAGGATAGTGTTAGGGTTAGGGTTAGCATCAGCCCTAGGATAGTGATAGGGTTAGGGTTAGTGTTAGCATCAAACCTAGGATAGTGTTAGGGTTATGGTTAGCATAAGCCCTAGGATAGTGTTTGAGTTAGGGTTAGGGTTAGCATCAGCCCTAGGATAGTACTAGGGTTAGGGTTAGCATCAGGCCAAGGATAGTGTTATGGTTAGAGTTAGCATCAGCCCTAGGATAGTGTTAGGTTTAGGGTTAGCATCAGCCCTAGGATAGTGTTAGGGTTAGGGTTAGGTTTAGCATCAGCCCTAGGATAGTGTTAGGGTTAGGGTTAGTGTTAGCATCAGACCTGAGATAGTGTTAGGGTTATGATTAGCATCAGCCCTAGGATAGTGTTTGGGTTAGGGTTAGATTTAGCATCAGCCCTAGGATAGTGTTAGGGTTGGGGTTAGGGTTAGCATCAGCCCTAGGATAGTGTTAGGGTTAGGGTTAGGGTTAGCATCAGCCCTAGGATAGTGTTAGGGTTATGGTTAGCATAAGCCCTAGGATAGTGTTTGAGTTAGGGTTAGGGTTAGCATCAGCCCTAGGATAGTGCTAGGGTTAGGGTTAGCATCAGGCCTAGGATAGTGTTAGGGTTAGGGTTAGCATCAGCCCTAGGATAGTGTTAGGGTTAGGGTTAGGGTTAGCATCAGCCCTAGGATAGTGTTAATGTTAGGGTTAGCATCAGCCCTAGGATAGTGTTAGGGTTAGGGTTAGCGTTAGCATCCACCCTAGGATAGTGTTAGGGTTATGGTTAGCATCAGTCCTATGATAGTGTTAGGGTTAGGGTTAGGGTTAGCATCAGCCCTAGAATAGTGTTAGTGTTAGCAGCAGCCTTAGGATAGTGTTAGTGTTAGGGTTAGGGTTAGTGTCAGCCCTAGGATAGTTTTAGGGTAAGGGTTAGCATCAGCCTTAGGACAGTGTTAGGGTTAGGGTTAGCATCAGAACTAGGATAGTGTTAGGGTTATGGTTAGGGTTAGCATCAGCGCTAGGACAGTTTTAGGGTTAGGGTTAGGGTTAGCATCAGCCTTAGGATAGTGTTAGGGTTAGGGTTAGCATCAGCCCTAGGATAGTGTTAGGGTTAGGGTTAACCTCAGCCCTAGGACAATGTTGGGTTAGGGTTAGGGTTAGCATCAGCGCTAGGATAGTGTTAGTGTTAGGGTTAGCATCAGCCCTAGGATAGTGTTAGGGCTAGGGTTAGTGTTAGCATCAGACCTAGGATAGTGTTAGGGTGATGGTTAGCATCAGCCCTAGGGTAGTGTTTGGGTTAGGGTTAGGGTTAGCATCAGCCCTAGCATAGTGTTAGAGTTAGGGTTAGCATCAGCCCTAGGATAGTGTTAGGGTTAGGGTTAGTGTTAGCATCAGACCTAGGATAGTGTTAGGGTTATGATTAGCATCAGCCCTAGGATAGTGTTTGGGTTAGGGTTAGGGTTAGCATCAGCCCTAGGATAGTGCTAGGGTTAGGGTTAGGGTTAGCATGAGCCCTAGGATAGTGTTAGGGTTAGGGTTACGGTTAGCATCAGCCCTAGGATAGTGTTAGGGTTAGGGTTAGGGTTAGCATCAGCCCTAGCATAGTGTGAGGGTTAGGGTTAGCATCAGCCCTAGGATAGTGTTAGGGTTAGGGTTAGTGTTAGCATCAGACCTAGGATAGTGTTAGGGTTATGATTAGCATCAGCCTTAGGATAGTGTTTGGGTTAGGGTTAGGGTTAGCATCAGCCCTAGGATAGTGTTAGGGTTAGGGTTAGGGTTAGCATCAGCCCAGGATAGTGTTAGGGTTAGGGTTACGGTTAGCATGAGCCCTAGGATAGTGTTAGGGTTAGTGTTAGCATCAGCCCTTAGATAGTGTTAGGGTTAGGGTTAGGGTTAGCATCAGCCCTAGGATAGTGTTAGGGTTAGGGTTAGCATCAGCCCTAGGATAGTGTTAGGGTTAGGGTTAGTGTTAGCATCAAACCTAGGATAGTGTTAGGGTTATGGTTAGCATAAGCCCTAGGATAGTGATTGAGTTAGGGTTAGGGTTAGCATCAGCCCTAGGATAGTACTAGGGTTAGGGTTAGCATCAGGCCAAGGATAGTGTTATGTTTAGAGTTAGCATCAGCCCTAGGATAGTGTTAGGGTTAGGGTTAGCATCAGCCCTAGGATAGTGTTAGGGTTAGGGTTAGGTTTAGCATCAGCCCTAGGATAGTGTTAGGGTTAGGGTTAGCATCAGCCCTAGGATAGTGTTAAGGTTAGGGTTAGTGTTAGCATGAGACCTGAGATAGTGTTAGGGTTATGATTAGCATCAGCCCTAGGATAGTGTTTGGGTTAGGATTAGATTTAGCATCAGCCCTAGGATAGTGTTAGGGTTGGGGTTAGGGTTAGCATCAGCCCTAGGATAGTGTTAGGGTTAGGGTTAGGGTTAGCATCAGCCCTAGGATAGTGTTAGGGTTATTCTTAGCATAAGCCCTAGGATAGTGTTTGAGTTAGGGTTAGGGTTAGCATCAGCCCTAGGATAGTGCTAGGGTTAGGGTTAGCATCAGGACTAGGATAGTGTTAGGGTTAGGGTTAGCATCAGCCCTAGGATAGTGTTAGGGTTAGGGTTAGGGTTAGCATCAGCCCTAGGATAGTGTTAGGGTTAGGGTTAGCGTTAGCATCCACCCTTGGATAGTGTTAGGGTTATGGTTAGCATCAGTCCTATGATAGTGTTAGGGTTAGGGTTAGGGTTAGCATCAGCCCTAGGATAGTGTTAGTGTTAGCAGCAGCCTTAGGATAGTGTTAGTGTTAGGGTTAGGGTTAGCGTCAGCCCTAGGATAGTTTTAGGGTAAGGGTTAGCATCAGCCTTAGGACAGTGTTAGGGTTAGGGTTAGCATCAGAACTAGGATAGTGTTAGGGTTATGGTTAGGGTTAGCATCAGCGCTAGGACAGTTTTAGGGTTAGGGTTAGGGTTAGCATCAGCCTTAGGATAGTGTTAGGGTTAGGGTTAGCATCAGCCCTAGGATAGTGTTAGGGTTAGGGTTAACCTCAGCCCTAGGACAATGTTGGGTTAGGGTTAGGGTTAGCATCAGCGCTAGGATAGTGTTAGTGTTAGGGTTAGCATCAGCCCTAGGATAGTGTTAGGGCTAGGGTTAGTGTTAGCATCAGACCTAGGATAGTGTTAGGGTGATGGTTAGCATCAGCCCTAGGGTAGTGTTTGGCTTAGGGTTAGGGTTAGCATCAGCCCTAGCATAGTGTTAGAGTTAGGGTTAGCATCAGCCCTAGGTTAGTGTTAGGGTTAGGGTTAGTGTTAGCATCAGACCTAGGATAGTGTTAGGGTTATGATTAGCATCAGCCCTAGGATAGTGTTTGGGTTAGGGTTAGGGTTAGCATCAGCCCTAGGATAGTGTTAGGGTTAGGGTTACGGTTAGCATCAGCCCTAGGATAGTGTTAGGGTTAGGGTTAGCATCAGCCCTTTGATAGTGTTAGGGTTAGGGTTAGGGTTAGCATCAGCCCTAGGATAGTGTTAGGGTTAGTGATAGCAGCAGAACTAGGATAGTGTTAGGGTTAGGGTTAGTGTTAGCATCAAACCTAGGATAGTGTTAGGGTTATGGTTATCGTAAGCCATAGGATAGTGTTTGAGTTAGGGTTAGGGTTAGCATCAGCCCTAGGATAGTACTAGGGTTAGGGTTAGCATCAGGCCTAGGATAGTGTTATGGTTAGAGTTAGCATCAGCCCTAGAATAGTGTTAGGTGTAGGGTTAGCATCAGCCCTAGGATAGTGTTAGGGTTAGGGTTAGGTTTAGCATCAGCCCTAGGATAGTGTTAGGGTTATGGTTAGCATCAGTCCTATGATAGTGTTAGGGTTAGGGTTAGGGTTAGCATCAGCCCTAGAATAGTGTTAGTGTTAGCAGCAGCCTTAGGATAGTGTTAGTGTTAGGGTTAGGGTTAGTGTCAGCCCTAGGATAGTTTTAGGGTAAGGGTTAGCATCAGCCTTAGGACAGTGTTAGGGTTAGGGTTAGCATCAGAACTAGGATAGTGTTAGGGTTATGGTTAGGGTTAGCATCAGCGCTAGGACAGTTTTAGGGTTAGGGTTAGGGTTAGCATCAGCCTTAGGATAGTGTTAGGGTTAGGGTTAGCATCAGCCCTAGGATAGTGTTAGGGTTAGGGTTAACCTCAGCCCTAGGACAATGTTGGGTTAGGGTTAGGGTTAGCATCAGCGCTAGGATAGTGTTAGTGTTAGGGTTAGCATCAGCCCTAGGATAGTGTTAGGGCTAGGGTTAGTGTTAGCATCAGACCTAGGATAGTGTTAGGGTGATGGTTAGCATCAGCCCTAGGGTAGTGTTTGGGTTAGGGTTAGGGTTAGCATCAGCCCTAGCATAGTGTTAGAGTTAGGGTTAGCATCAGCCCTAGGATAGTGTTAGGGTTAGGGTTAGTGTTAGCATCAGACCTAGGATAGTGTTAGGGTTATGATTAGCATCAGCCCTAGGATAGTGTTTGGGTTAGGGTTAGGGTTAGCATCAGCCCTAGGATAGTGCTAGGGTTAGGGTTAGGGTTAGCATGAGCCCTAGGATAGTGTTAGGGTTAGGGTTACGGTTAGCATCAGCCCTAGGATAGTGTTAGGGTTAGGGTTAGGGTTAGCATCAGCCCTAGCATAGTGTGAGGGTTAGGGTTAGCATCAGCCCTAGGATAGTGTTAGGGTTAGGGTTAGTGTTAGCATCAGACCTAGGATAGTGTTAGGGTTATGATTAGCATCAGCCTTAGGATAGTGTTTGGGTTAGGGTTAGGGTTAGCATCAGCCCTAGGATAGTGTTAGGGTTAGGGTTAGGGTTAGCATCAGCCCAGGATAGTGTTAGGGTTAGGGTTACGGTTAGCATGAGCCCTAGGATAGTGTTAGGGTTAGTGTTAGCATCAGCCCTTAGATAGTGTTAGGGTTAGGGTTAGGGTTATCATCAGCCCTAGGATAGTGTTAGGGTTAGGGTTAGCATCAGCCCTAGGATAGTGTTAGGGTTAGGGTTAGTGTTAGCATCAAACCTAGGATAGTGTTAGGGTTATGGTTAGCATAAGCCCTAGGATAGTGATTGAGTTAGGGTTAGGGTTAGCATCAGCCCTAGGATAGTACTAGGGTTAGGGTTAGCATCAGGCCAAGGATAGTGTTATGTTTAGAGTTAGCATCAGCCCTAGGATAGTGTTAGGGTTAGGGTTAGCATCAGCCCTAGGATAGTGTTAGGGTTAGGGTTAGGTTTAGCATCAGCCCTAGGATAGTGTTAGGGTTAGGGTTAGCATCAGCCCTAGGATAGTGTTAAGGTTAGGTTTAGTGTTAGCATGAGACCTGAGATAGTGTTAGGGTTATGATTAGCATCAGCCCTAGGATAGTGTTTGGGTTAGGATTAGATTTAGCATCAGCCCTAGGATAGTGTTAGGGTTGGGGTTAGGGTTAGCATCAGCCCTAGGATAGTGTTAGGGTTAGGGTTAGGGTTAGCATCAGCCCTAGGATAGTGTTAGGGTTATTCTTAGCATAAGCCCTAGGATAGTGTTTGAGTTAGGGTTAGGGTTAGCATCAGCCCTAGGATAGTGCTAGGGTTAGGGTTAGCATCAGGACTAGGATAGTGTTAGGGTTAGGGTTAGCATCAGCCCTAGGATAGTGTTAGGGTTAGGGTTAGGGTTAGCATCAGCCCTAGGATAGTGTTAGGGTTAGGGTTAGCGTTAGCATCCACCCTTGGATAGTGTTAGGGTTATGGTTAGCATCAGTCCTATGATAGTGTTAGGGTTAGGGTTAGGGTTAGCATCAGCCCTAGGATAGTGTTAGTGTTAGCAGCAGCCTTAGGATAGTGTTAGTGTTAGGGTTAGGGTTAGCGTCAGCCCTAGGATAGTTTTAGGGTAAGGGTTAGCATCAGCCTTAGGACAGTGTTAGGGTTAGGGTTAGCATCAGAACTAGGATAGTGTTAGGGTTATGGTTAGGGTTAGCATCAGCGCTAGGACAGTTTTAGGGTTAGGGTTAGGGTTAGCATCAGCCTTAGGATAGTGTTAGGGTTAGGGTTAGCATCAGCCCTAGGATAGTGTTAGGGTTAGGGTTAACCTCAGCCCTAGGACAATGTTGGGTTAGGGTTAGGGTTAGCATCAGCGCTAGGATAGTGTTAGTGTTAGGGTTAGCATCAGCCCTAGGATAGTGTTAGGGCTAGGGTTAGTGTTAGCATCAGACCTAGGATAGTGTTAGGGTGATGGTTAGCATCAGCCCTAGGGTAGTGTTTGGCTTAGGGTTAGGGTTAGCATCAGCCCTAGCATAGTGTTAGAGTTAGGGTTAGCATCAGCCCTAGGTTAGTGTTAGGGTTAGGGTTAGTGTTAGCATCAGACCTAGGATAGTGTTAGGGTTATGATTAGCATCAGCCCTAGGATAGTGTTTGGGTTAGGGTTAGGGTTAGCATCAGCCCTAGGATAGTGTTAGGGTTAGGGTTACGGTTAGCATCAGCCCTAGGATAGTGTTAGGGTTAGGGTTAGCATCAGCCCTTTGATAGTGTTAGGGTTAGGGTTAGGGTTAGCATCAGCCCTAGGATAGTGTTAGGGTTAGTGATAGCAGCAGAACTAGGATAGTGTTAGGGTTAGGGTTAGTGTTAGCATCAAACCTAGGATAGTGTTAGGGTTATGGTTATCGTAAGCCATAGGATAGTGTTTGAGTTAGGGTTAGGGTTAGCATCAGCCCTAGGATAGTACTAGGGTTAGGGTTAGCATCAGGCCTAGGATAGTGTTATGGTTAGAGTTAGCATCAGCCCTAGAATAGTGTTAGGTGTAGGGTTAGCATCAGCCCTAGGATAGTGTTAGGGTTAGGGTTAGGTTTAGCATCAGCCCTAGGATAGTGTTAGGGTTAGGGTTAGCATCAGCCCTAGGATAGTGTTAAGGTTAGGGTTAGTGTTAGCATCAGACCTGGGATAGTGTTAGGGTTATGATTAGCATCAGCCCTAGGATAGTGTTTCCGTTAGGGTTAGATTTAGCATCAGCCCTAGGATAGCGTTAGGGTTGGGGTTAGGGTTAGCATCAGCCCTAGGTTTGTGTTAGGGTTAGGGTTAGGTTTAGCATCAGCCCTAGGATAGTGTTAGGGTTAGGGTTAGTGTTAGCATCAGACCTGAGATAGTGTTAGGGTTATGATTAGCATCAGCCCTAGGATAGTGTTTGGGTTAGGGTTAGATTTAGCATCAGTCCTAGGATAGTGTTAGGGTTGTGGTTAGGGTTAGCATCAGCCCTAGGATAGTGTTAGGGTTAGGGTTAGGGTTAGCATCAGCCCTAGGATAGTGTTAGGGTTATGGTTAGCATAAGCCCTAGGATAGTGTTTGAGTTAGGGTTAGGGTTAGCATCAGCCCTAGGATAGTGCTAGGGTTAGGGTTAGCATCAGGCCTAGGACAGTGTTAGGGTTAGGGTTAGCATCAGCCCTAGGATAGTGTTAGGGTTAGAGTTAGGGTTAGCATCAGCCCTAGGATAGTGTTAATGTTAGGGTTAGCATCAGCCCTAGGATAGTGTTAGGGTTAGGGTTAGCGTTAGCATCCACCCTAGGATAGTGTTAGGGTTATGGTTAGCATCAGTCCTATGATAGTGTTAGGGTTAGGGTTAGGGTTAGCATCAGCCCTAGGATAGTGTTAGTGTTAGCAGCAGCCTTAGGATAGTGTTAGTGTTAGGGTTAGGGTTAGCGTCAGCCCTAGGATAGTTTTAGGGTAAGGGTTAGCATCAGCCTTAGGACAGTGTTAGGGTTAGGGTTAGCATCAGAACTAGGATAGTGTTAGGGTTATGGTTAGGGTTAGCATCAGCGCTAGGACAGTTTTAGGGTTAGGGTTAGGGTTAGCATCAGCCTTAGGATAGTGTTAGGGTTAGGGTTAGCATCAGCCCTAGGATAGTGTTAGGGTTAGGGTTAACCTCAGCCCCAGGACAATGTTGGGTTAGGGTTAGGGTTAGCATCAGCGCTAGGATAGTGTTAGTGTTAGGGTTAGCATCAGCCCTAGGATAGTGTTAGGGCTAGGGTTAGTGTTAGCATCAGACCTAGGATAGTGTTAGGGTGATGGTTAGCATCAGCCCTAGGGTAGTGTTTGGGTTAGGGTTAGGGTTAGCATCAGCCGTAGCATAGTGTTAGAGTTAGGGTTAGCATCAGCCCTAGGATAGTGTTAGGGCTAGGGTTAGTGTTAGCATCAGACCTAGGATAGTGTTAGGGTGATGGTTAGCATCAGCCCTAAGATAGTGTTAGGGTTAGGGTTAGGGTTAGCATCAGCCCTAGGATAGTGTTAGGGTTAGGGTTAGGGTTAGCATCAGCCCTAGGATAATGTTAGGTTTAGGGTTACGGTTAGCATCAGCCCTAGGATAGTGTTAGGGTTAGGGTTAGCATCAGCCCTTGGATAGTGTTAGGGTTAGGGTTAGGGTTAGCATCAGCCCTAGGATAGTGTTAGTGTTAGGGTTAGCAGCAGAACTAGGATAGTGTTAATGTTAGGGTTAGTGTTAGCATCAAACCTAGGATAGTGTTAGGGTTATGGTTATCGTAAGCCATAGGATAGTGTTTGAGTTAGGGTTAGGGTTAGCATCAGCCCTAGGATAGTACTAGGGTTAGGGTTAGCATCAGGCCTAGGATAGTGTTATGGTTAGAGTTAGCATCAGCCCTAGGATAGTGTTAGGGGTAGGGTTAGAATCAGCCCTAGGATAGTGTTAGGGTTAGGGTTAGGTTTAGCATCAGCCCTAGGATAGTGTTAGGGTTAGGGTTAGCATCAGCCCTAGGATAGTGTTAAGGTTAGGGTTAGTGTTATCATCAGATCTGGGATAGTGTTAGGATTATGATTAGCATCAGCCCTAGGATAGTGTTTGCGTTAGGGTTAGATTTAGCATCAGCCCTAGGATAGCGTTAGGGTTGGGGTTAGGGTTAGCATCAGCCCTAGGTTTGTGTTAGGGTTAGGGTTAGGGTTAGCATCAGCCCTAGGATAGTGTTAGGGTTATGGTTAGCATAAGCCCTAGGATAGTGTTTGAGTTAGGGTTAGGGATATCATCAGCCCTAGGATAGTGCTAGGGTTAGGGTTAGCATCAGGCCTAGGATAGTGTTAGGGTTAGGGTTAGCATCAGCCCTAGGATAGTGCTAGGGTTAGGGTTAGGGTTAGCATCAGCCCTAGGATAGTGTTAGGGTTAGGGTTAGCATCCGCCCTAGGATAGTGTTAGGGTTAGGGTTAGCGTTAGCATCTGCCCTAGGATAGTGTTAGGGTTATGGTTAGCATCAGTCCTATGATAGTGTTAGGGTTAGGGTTAGGGTTAGCATCAGCCCTAGGATAGTGTTAGTGTTAGGGATAGCATCAGCCCTAGGATAGTGTTAGCGTTAGTTTTAGGGTTAGCATCAGCCCTAGGATAGTGTTAGCGTTAGGGTTAGCATCAGAACTAGGATAGTGTTAGGGTTAGGGTTAGGGTTAGCATGAGGCCTACGATAGTGTTAGGGTTAGCAGCAGCCTTAGGATAGTGTTAGTGTTAGGGTTAGGGTTAGCTTCAGTCCTAGGATAGTTTTAGGGTAAGGGTTAGCATCAGCCTTAGGACAGTGTTAGGGTTAGGGTTAGCATCAGAACTAGGATAGTGTTAGGGTTATGGTTAGGGTTAGCATCAGCGCTAGGACAGTTTTAGGGTTAGGGTTAGGGTTAGCATCAGCCTTAGGATAGTGTTAGGGTTAGGGTTAGCATCAGCCCTAGGATAGTGTTAAGGTTAGGGTTACGGTTAGCATCAGCCTTAGGATAGTGTTAGTGTTATGGTTAGGGTTATCATTAGGCCTAGGATAGTGTTAGTGTTAGGATTAGCATCAGCGCTACGATAGTGTTAGGGTTAGGGTTAGTATCAGTCCTATGATAGTGTTAGGGTTAGGGTTAGGGTTAGCATCAGCCCTAGAATAGTGTTAGTGTTAGCAGCAGCCTTAGGATAGTGTTAGTGTTAGGGTTAGGGTTAGTGTCAGCCCTAGGATAGTTTTAGGGTAAGGGTTAGCATCAGCCTTAGGACAGTGTTAGGGTTAGGGTTAGCATCAGAACTAGGATAGTGTTAGGGTTATGGTTAGGGTTAGCATCAGCGCTAGGACAGTTTTAGGGTTAGGGTTAGGGTTAGCATCAGCCTTAGGATAGTGTTAGGGTTAGGGTTAGCATCAGCCCTAGGATAGTGTTAGGGTTAGGGTTAACCTCAGCCCTAGGACAATGTTGGGTTAGGGTTAGGGTTAGCATCAGCGCTAGGATAGTGTTAGTGTTAGGGTTAGCATCAGCCCTAGGATAGTGTTAGGGCTAGGGTTAGTGTTAGCATCAGACCTAGGATAGTGTTAGGGTGATGGTTAGCATCAGCCCTAGGGTAGTGTTTGGGTTAGGGTTAGGGTTACCATCAGCCCTAGCATAGTGTTAGAGTTAGGGTTAGCATCAGCCCTAGGATAGTGTTAGGGTTAGGGTTAGTGTTAGCATCAGACCTAGGATAGTGTTAGGGTTATGATTAGCATCAGCCCTAGGATAGTGTTTGGGTTAGGGTTAGGGTTAGCATCAGCCCTAGGATAGTGCTAGGGTTAGGGTTAGGGTTAGCATCAGCCCTAGGATAGTGTTAGGGTTAGGGTTACGGTTAGCATCAGCCCTAGGATAGTGTTAGGGTTAGGGTTAGGGTTAGCATCAGCCCTAGCATAGTGTGAGGGTTAGGGTTAGCATCAGCCCTAGGATAGTGTTACGGTTAGGGTTAGTGTTAGCATCAGACCTAGGATAGTGTTAGGGTTATGATTAGCATCAGCCTTAGGATAGTGTTTGGGTTAGGGTTAGGGTTAGCATCAGCCCTAGGATAGTGTTAGGGTTAGGGTTAGGGTTAGCATCAGCCCAGGATAGTGTTAGGGTTAGGGTTACGGTTAGCATGAGCCCTAGGATAGTGTTAGGGTTAGTGTTAGCATCAGCCCTTAGATAGTGTTAGGGTTAGGGTTAGGGTTAGCATCAGCCCTAGGATAGTGTTAGGGTTAGGGTTAGCATCAGCCCTAGGATAGTGTTAGGGTTAGGGTTAGTGTTAGCATCAAACCTAGGATAGTGTTAGGGTTATGGTTAGCATAAGCCCTAGGATAGTGATTGAGTTAGGGTTAGGGTTAGCATCAGCCCTAGGATAGTACTAGGGTTAGGGTTAGCATCAGGCCAAGGATAGTGTTATGGTTAGAGTTAGCATCAGCCCTAGGATAGTGTTAGGGTTAGGGTTAGCATCAGCCCTAGGATAGTGTTAGGGTTAGGGTTAGGTTTAGCATCAGCCCTAGGATAGTGTTAGGGTTAGGGTTAGCATCAGCCCTAGGATAGTGTTAAGGTTAGGGTTAGTGTTAGCATGAGACCTGAGATAGTGTTAGGGTTATGATTAGCATCAGCCCTAGGATAGTGTTTGGGTTAGGATTAGATTTAGCATCAGCCCTAGGATAGTGTTAGGGTTGGGGTTAGGGTTAGCATCAGCCCTAGGATAGTGTTAGGGTTAGGGTTAGGGTTAGCATCAGCCCTAGGATAGTGTTAGGGTTATTCTTAGCATAAGCCCTAGGATAGTGTTTGAGTTAGGGTTAGGGTTAGCATCAGCCCTAGGATAGTGCTAGGGTTAGGGTTAGCATCAGGCCTAGGATAGTGTTAGGGTTAGGGTTAGCATCAGCCCTAGGATAGTGTTAGGGTTAGGGTTAGGGTTAGCATCAGCCCTAGGATAGTGTTAGGGTTAGGGTTAGCGTTAGCATCCACCCTTGGATAGTGTTAGGGTTATGGTTAGCATCAGTCCTATGATAGTGTTAGGGTTAGGGTTAGGGTTAGCATCAGCCCTAGGATAGTGTTAGTGTTAGCAGCAGCCTTAGGATAGTGTTAGTGTTAGGGTTAGGGTTAGCGTCAGCCCTAGGATAGTTTTAGGGTAAGGGTTAGCATCAGCCTTAGGACAGTGTTAGGGTTAGGGTTAGCATCAGAACTAGGATAGTGTTAGGGTTATGGTTAGGGTTAGCATCAGCGCTAGGACAGTTTTAGGGTTAGGGTTAGGGTTAGCATCAGCCTTAGGATAGTGTTAGGGTTAGGGTTAGCATCAGCCCTAGGATAGTGTTAGGGTTAGGGTTAACCTCAGCCCTAGGACAATGTTGGGTTAGGGTTAGGGTTAGCATCAGCGCTAGGATAGTGTTAGTGTTAGGGTTAGCATCAGCCCTAGGATAGTGTTAGGGCTAGGGTTAGTGTTAGCATCAGACCTAGGATAGTGTTAGGGTGATGGTTAGCATCAGCCCTAGGGTAGTGTTTGGCTTAGGGTTAGGGTTAGCATCAGCCCTAGCATAGTGTTAGAGTTAGGGTTAGCATCAGCCCTAGGTTAGTGTTAGGGTTAGGGTTAGTGTTAGCATGAGACCTAGGATAGTGTTAGGGTTATGATTAGCATCAGCCCTAGGATAGTGTTTGGGTTAGGGTTAGGGTTAGCATCAGCCCTAGGATAGTGTTAGGGTTAGGGTTACGGTTAGCATCAGCCCTAGGATAGTGTTAGGGTTAGGGTTAGCATCAGCCCTTTGATAGTGTTAGGGTTAGGGTTAGGGTTAGCATCAGCCCTAGGATAGTGTTAGGGTTAGTGATAGCAGCAGAACTAGGATAGTGTTAGGGTTAGGGTTAGTGTTAGCATCAAACCTAGGATAGTGTTAGGCTTATGGTTATCGTAAGCCATAGGATAGTGTTTGAGTTAGGGTTAGGGTTAGCATCAGCCCTAGGATAGTACTAGGGTTAGGGTTAGCATCAGGCCTAGGATAGTGTTATGGTTAGAGTTAGCATCAGCCCTAGAATAGTGTTAGGGGTAGGGTTAGCATCAGCCCTAGGATAGTGTTAGGGTTAGGGTTAGGTTTAGCATCAGCCCTAGGTTAGTGTTAGGGTTAGGGTTAGCATCAGCCCTAGGATAGTGTTAAGGTTAGGGTTAGTGTTAGCATCAGACCTGGGATAGTGTTAGGGTTATGATTAGCATCAGCCCTAGGATAGTGTTTCCGTTAGGGTTAGATTTAGCATCAGCCCTAGGATAGCGTTAGGGTTGGGGTTAGGGTTAGCATCAGCCCTAGGTTTGTGTTAGGGTTAGGGTTAGGTTTAGCATCAGCCCTAGGATAGTGTTAGGGTTAGGGTTAGTGTTAGCATCAGACCTGAGATAGTGTTAGGGTTATGATTAGCATCAGCCCTAGGATAGTGTTTGGGTTAGGGTTAGATTTAGCATCAGTCCTAGGATAGTGTTAGGGTTGTGGTTAGGGTTAGCATCAGCCCTAGGATAGTGTTAGGGTTAGGGTTAGGGTTAGCATCAGCCCTAGGATAGTGTTAGGGTTATGGTTAGCATAAGCCCTAGGATAGTGTTTGAGTTAGGGTTAGGGTTAGCATCAGCCCTAGGATAGTGCTAGGGTTAGGGTTAGCATCAGGCCTAGGACAGTGTTAGGGTTAGGGTTAGCATCAGCCCTAGGATAGTGTTAGGGTTAGAGTTAGGGTTAGCATCAGCCCTAGGATAGTGTTAATGTTAGGGTTAGCATCAGCCCTAGGATAGTGTTAGGGTTAGGGTTAGCGTTAGCATCCACCCTAGGATAGTGTTAGGGTTATGGTTAGCATCAGTCCTATGATAGTGTTAGGGTTAGGGTTAGGGTTAGCATCAGCCCTAGGATAGTGTTAGTGTTAGCAGCAGCCTTAGGATAGTGTTAGTGTTAGGGTTAGGGTTAGCGTCAGCCCTAGGATAGTTTTAGGGTAAGGGTTAGCATCAGCCTTAGGACAGTGTTAGGGTTAGGGTTAGCATCAGAACTAGGATAGTGTTAGGGTTATGGTTAGGGTTAGCATCAGCGCTAGGACAGTTTTAGGGTTAGGGTTAGGGTTAGCATCAGCCTTAGGATAGTGTTAGGGTTAGGGTTAGCATCAGCCCTAGGATAGTGTTAGGGTTAGGGTTAACCTCAGCCCCAGGACAATGTTGGGTTAGGGTTAGGGTTAGCATCAGCGCTAGGATAGTGTTAGTGTTAGGGTTAGCATCAGCCCTAGGATAGTGTTAGGGCTAGGGTTAGTGTTAGCATCAGACCTAGGATAGTGTTAGGGTGATGGTTAGCATCAGCCCTAGGGTAGTGTTTGGGTTAGGGTTAGGGTTAGCATCAGCCGTAGCATAGTGTTAGAGTTAGGGTTAGCATCAGCCCTAGGATAGTGTTAGGGTTAGAGTTAGTGTTAGCATCAGACCTAGGATAGTGTTAGGGTTATGATTAGCATCAGCCCTACGATAGTGTTTGGGTTAGGGTTAGGGTTAGCATCAGCCCTAGGATAGTGTTAGGGTTAGGGTTAGGGTTAGCATCAGCCCTAGGATAATGTTAGGTTTAGGGTTACGGTTAGCATCAGCCCTAGGATAGTGTTAGGGTTAGGGTTAGCATCAGCCCTTGGATAGTGTTAGGGTTAGGGTTAGGGTTAGCATCAGCCCTAGGATAGTGTTAGGGTTAGGGTTAGCAGCAGAACTAGGATAGTGTTAATGTTAGGGTTAGTGTTAGCATCAAACCTAGGATAGTGTTAGGGTTATGGTTATCGTAAGCCATAGGATAGTGTTTGAGTTAGGGTTAGGGTTAGCATCAGCCCTAGGATAGTACTAGGGTTAGGGTTAGCATCAGGCCTAGGATAGTGTTATGGTTAGAGTTAGCATCAGCCCTAGGATAGTGTTAGGGGTAGGGTTAGAATCAGCCCTAGGATAGTGTTAGGGTTAGGGTTAGGTTTAGCATCAGCCCTAGGATAGTGTTAGGGTTAGGGTTAGCATCAGCCCTAGGATAGTGTTAAGGTTAGGGTTAGTGTTAGCATCAGATCTGGGATAGTGTTAGGATTATGATTAGCATCAGCCCTAGGATAGTGTTTGCGTTAGGGTTAGATTTAGCATCAGCCCTAGGATAGCGTTAGTGTTGGGGTTAGGGTTAGCATCAGCCCTAGGTTTGTGTTAGGGTTAGGGTTAGGGTTAGCATCAGCCCTAGGATAGTGTTAGGGTTATGGTTAGCATAAGCCCTAGGATAGTGTTTGAGTTAGGGTTAGGGATATCATCAGCCCTAGGATAGTGCTAGGGTTAGGGTTAGCATCAGGCCTAGGATAGTGTTAGGGTTAGGGTTAGCATCAGCCCTAGGATAGTGCTAGGATTAGGGTTAGGGTTAGCATCAGCCCTAGGATAGTGTTAGGGTTAGGGTTAGCATCCGCCCTAGGATAGTGTTAGGGTTAGGGTTAGCGTTAGCATCTGCCCTAGGATAGTGTTAGGGTTATGGTTAGCATCAGTCCTATGATAGTGTTAGGGTTAGGGTTAGGGTTAGCATCAGCCCTAGGATAGTGTTAGTGTTAGGGATAGCATCAGCCCTAGGATAGTGTTAGCGTTAGTTTTAGGGTTAGCATCAGCCCTAGGATAGTGTTAGCGTTAGGGTTAGCATCAGAACTAGGATAGTGTTAGGGTTAGGGTTAGGGTTAGCATGAGGCCTACGATAGTGTTAGGGTTAGCGTCAGTCCTAGGATAGTTTTAGGGTAAGGGTTAGCATCAGCCTTAGGACAGTGTTAGGGTTAGGGTTAGCATCAGAACTAGGATAGTGTTAGGGTTATGGTTAGGGTTAGCATCAGCGCTAGGACAGTTTTAGGGTTAGGGTTAGGGTTAGCATCAGCCTTAGGATAGTGTTAGGGTTAGGGTTAGCATCAGCCCTAGGATAGTGTTAAGGTTAGGGTTACGGTTAGCATCAGCCTTAGGATAGTGTTAGTGTTATGGTTAAGGTTATCATTAGGCCTAGGATAGTGTTAGTGTTAGGATTAGCATCAGCGCTACGATAGTGTTAGGGTTAGGGTTAGGGTTAACATCAGCCGTTGGATAGTGTTAGGGTTAGGGTTAGGGTTAGCATCAGCCCTAGGATATTGTTAAGGTTAGTGTTAGCATCAGCCTTAGTATAGTGTTAGGGTTAGGATTAGCATCAACCCTTGGATAGTATTACGGTTAGGGTTAGGGTTATCATCAGGCCTAGGATAGTGTTAGGGTTAGGGTTAGCATCAGGACTAGGATAGTGTCAGGGTTAGGGTTAGGTTTAGCATCAGCAATAGGATAGTGTTATTGTTAGGGTTAGCATCAGCCCTAGGATAGTGTTAGTGTTAGAGTTAGGATTAGCATCAGCCCTAGGATAGTGTTATGTTTACGGTTACGGTTAGCATCCGCCTTGGATAGTGTCAGGGTTAGGGTTAGCATCAGCCCTTGGATAGTGTTAAGGTTAGGGTTAGGGTTATCATCAGGCCTAGGATAGTGTTAGGGTTAGGGTTAGCATCAGCCCTAGGATAGTGTTAGGGTTAGGGTTAGGGTTAGCTTCAGCCCTAGGATATTGTTAGGGTTAGGGTTATCATCAGCCCTTGGATAGTGTTAGGGTTAGGGTTAGGGTTAGCATCAGCCCTAGTATAGTGTTAGGGTTAGGGTTACGGTTAACATCAGCCCTAGGATAGTGTTAGGGTTAGGGTTAGCATCACCCCTTGGATAGTGTTACGGTTAGGGTTAGGGTTATCATCAGGCCTAGGATAGTGTTAGGGTTAGGGTTAGCATCAGCCCTAGGATAGTGTTAGGGTTAGGGTTAGTGTTAGCATCAGACCTAGGACAGTGTTAGGGTTATGGTTAGCATAAGCCTTAGGATAGTGTTTGAGTTAGGGTTAGGGTTAGCATCAGCCCTAGGATAGTGCTAGGGTTAGGGTTAGCATCAGGCCTAGGATAGTGTTAGGGTTAGGGTTAGCATCAGCCCTAGGATAGTGCTGGGGTTAGGGTTAGCATCAGCCCTAGGATAGTGTTAGGGTTAGGGTTAGTGTTAGCATCAGACCTGGGATAGTGTTAGGGTTATGATTAGCATCAGCCCTAGGATAGTGTTTGGGTTAGGGTTAGGTTTAGCATCAGCCCTAGGATAGTGTTAGGGTTAGGGTTAGTGTTAGCATCAGCCCTAGGATAGTGTTAGTGTTAGGGTTAGGGTTAGCATCAGCCCTAGGATAGTGTTAGGGTTATGGTTAGCATAAGCCCTAGGATAGTGTTTGAGTTAGGGTTAGGGTTAGCATCAGCCCTAGGATAGTGCTAGGGTTAGGGTTAGCATCAGGCCTAGGATAGTGTTAGGGTTAGGGTTAGCATCAGCCCTAGGATAGTGTTAGGGTGAGGGTTAGCATCAGCCCTAGGATAGTGTTAGGGATAGGATTAGCATTAGCATCCGCCCTAGGATAGTGTTAGGGTTATGGTTAGCATCAGTCCTATGACAGTGTTAGGGTTAGGGTTAGGGTTAGCATCAGCCCTAGGATAGTGTTAGTGTTAGGGATAGCATCAGCACTAGGATAGTGTTAGGGTTAGTTTTAGGGTTAGCATCAGCCCTAGGATAGTGTTAGGGTTAGGGTTACCATCAGAACTAGGATGGTGTTAGGGTTAGGGTTAGGGTTAGCATCAGGCCTAGGATAGTGTTAGGGTTAGCTGCAGCCTTAGGATAGTGTTAGTGTTAGGGTTAGGGTTAGCATCAGCCCTAGGATAGTTTTAGGGTAAGGGTTAGCATCAGCCTTAGGATAGTGTTAGGGTTAGGGTTAGCATCAGAACTACGATAGCGTTAGGGTTATGGTTAGGGTTAGCACCAGCGCTAGGACAGTTTTAGGGTTAGGGTTAGGATTAGCATCAGCCTTAGGATAGTGTTAGGGTTAGGGTTAGCATCAGAACTAGGATAGTGTTAGGGTTATGGTTAGAGTTAGCATCAGCCTTAGGATAGTGTTAGGGTTAGGGTTACGGTTAGCATCAGCCCTAGGATAGTGTTAGTTTTAGGGTTAGGGTTATCATCAGGCCTAGGATAGTGTTAGGGTTAGGATTAGCATCAGCGCTAGGATAGTGTTAGGGTTAGGGTTAGGGTTAGCATCAGCCCTAGGATAGTGTTACGGTGAGGGTTAGGGATAGCATCAGCCCTAGGATAGTGTTAGGGTTAGGGTTAGCATCAGCCCTAGGATAGTGTTAGGGTTAGGGTTAGGGTTATCATCAGGCCTAGGATAGTGTTAGGGTTAGGGTTAGCATCAGCCCTAGGATAGTGTTAGGGTTAGGGTTAGGGTTAGCTTCAGCCCTAGGATATTGTTAGGGTTAGGGTTATCATCAGCCCTTGGATAGTGTTAGGGTTAGGGTTAGGGTTAGCATCAGCCCTAGTATAGTGTTAGGGTTAGGGTTACGGTTAACATCAGCCCTAGGATAGTGTTAGGGTTAGGGTTAGCATCAGCCCTTGGATAGTGTTACGGTTAGGGTTAGGGTTATCATCAGGCCTAGGATAACGTTAGGGTTAGGGTTAGCATCAGCCCTAGGATAGTGTTAGGGTTAGGGTTAGGGTTAGCATCAGCCCTAGGATAGTGTTCGGGTTAGGGTTAACATCAGCCCTAGGATAGTGTTAGTGTTAGGGTTAGGGTTAGCATCAGCCCTAGGATAGTGTTTGGGGTAGGGTTAGGGTTAGCATCAGCCCTAGGATAGTGTTAGGGTTAGAGTTAGCATCAGCCCTAGGATAGTGTTAGGGTTAGGGTTAGGGTTAGCATCAGCCCTAGGATAGTGTTAGGGTTAGGTTTAGCATCAGCCTTAGGAGAGTGTTAGGGTTAGGGTTAGCATCAGCCCTAGGATAGTGTTAGGGTTAGTGTTAGGGTTAGCATCAGGCCTAGGATAGTGTTAGGTTTAGGGTTAGCATTAGCCTTACGGCCGTGTTAGGGTTAGGGTTATGGTTAGCATCAGCCCTAGGATAGTGTTAGGGTTAGGGTTAGCATCAGCCCTAGGATAGTGTTACGGTTAGGGTTAGGGTTAGCATCAGCCCTAGGGTAGTGTTAGGGTTAGGGTTAGCATCAGCCCTAGGATAGTGTTAGGGTTAGGGTTAGGTTTAGCATCAGCCATAGGATAGTGTTAGGGTTAGGGTTAACCTCAGCCCTAGGACAATGTTGGGTTAGGGTTAGGGTTAGCATCAGCCCTAGGATAGTGTTAGGGTTAGGGTTAGCATCAGCCCTAGGATAGTGTTAGGGCTAGGGTTAGTGTTAGCATCAGACCTAGGATAGTGTTATGGTGATGGTTAGCATCAGCCCTAGGGTAGTGTTTGGGTTAGGGTTAGAGTTATCATCAGGCCTAGGATAGTGTTAGGGTTAGGGTTAGCATCAGCCCTAGGATAGTGTTAGGGTTAGGGGTAGTGTTAGCATCAGACCTATGATAGTGTTAGGGTTATGATTAGCATCAGCCCTAGGATAGTGTTTGGGTTAGGGTTAGGGGTAGCATCATCCCTAGGATAGTGTTAGGGTTAGGGTTAGGGTTAGCATCAGCCCTAGGATAGTGTTAGGGTTAGGGTTAGGGTTAGCATCAGCCCTAGGGTAGTGTTAGGGTTAGGATTACGGTTAGCATCAGCCCTAGGATAGTGTTAGGGTTAGGGTTAGCATCAGCCCTTGGATAGTGTTAGGGTTAGGGTTAGGGTTAGCATCAGCCCTAGGATAGTGTTAGGGTTAGGGTTAGCATCAGCCCTAGGATAGTGTTAGGGTTAGGGTTAGTGTTAGCATCAGACCTAGGATAGTGTTAGGGTTATGGTTAGCATAAGCCTTAGGATAGTGTTTGAGTTAGGGTTAGGGTTAGCATCAGCCCTAGGATAGTGCTAGGGATAGGGTTAGCATCAGGCCTAGGATAGTGTTAGGGTTAGGGTTAACCTCAGCCCTAGGACAATGTTGGGTTAGGGTTAGGGTTAGCATCAGCCCTAGGATAGTGTTAGGGTGATGGTTAGCATCAGCCCTAGGGTAGTGTTTGGGTTAGGGTTAGAGTTATCATCAGGCCTAGGATAGTGTTAGGGTTAGGGTTAGCATCAGCCCTAGGATAGTGTTAGGGTTAGAGTTAGTGTTAGCATCAGACCTATGATAGTGTTAGGGTTATGATTAGCATCAGCCCTAGGATAGTGTTTGGGTTAGGGTTAGGGTTAGCATCAGCCCTAGGATAGTGTTAGGGTTAGGATTACGGTTAGCGTCAGCCCTAGGATAGTGTTAGGGTTAGGGTTAGCATCAGCCCTTGGATAGTGTTAGGATTAGGGTTACGGTTAGCATCAGCCCTAGGATAGTGTTAGGGTTAGGGTTAGCATCAGCCCTAGGATAGTGTTAGGGTTAGGGTTAGTGTTAGCATCAGACCTAGGATAGTGTTAGGGTTATGGTTAGCATAAGCCTTAGGATAGTGTTTGAGTTAGGGTTAGGGTTAGCATCAGCCCTAGGATAGTGTTAAGGTTAGGGTTAGTGTTAGCATCAGACCTAGGATAGTGTTAGGGTTATGGTTAGCATAAGCCTTAGGATAGTGTTTGAGTTAGGGTTAGGGTTAGCATCAGCCCTAGGATAGTGCTAGGGTTAGGGTTAGCATCAGGCCTAGGATAGTGTTAGGGTTAGGGTTAGCATCAGCCCTAGGATAATGCTGGGGTTAGGGTTAGCATCAGCCCTAGGATAGTGTTAGGGTTAGGGTTAGTGTTAGCATCAGACCTGGGATAGTGTTAGGGTTATGATTAGCATCAGCCCTAGGATAGTGTTTGGGTTAGGGTTAGGTTTAGCATCAGCCCTAGGATAGTGTTAGGGTTAGGGTTAGTGTTAGCATCAGCCCTAGGATAGTGTTAGGGTTAGGGTTAGGGTTAGCATCAGCCGTAGGATAGTGTTAGGGTTATGGTTAGCATAAGCCCTAGGATAGTGTTTGAGTTAGGGTTAGGGTTAGCATCAGCCCTAGGATAGTGCTAGGGTTAGGGTTAGCATCAGGCCTAGGATAGTGTTAGGGTTAGGGTTAGCATCAGCCCTAGGATAGTGTTAGGGTGAGGGTTAGCATCAGCCCTAGGATAGTGTTAGGGATAGGATTAGCTTTAGCATCCGCCCTAGGATAGTGTTAGGGTTATGGTTAGCATCAGTCCTATGACAGTGTTAGGGTTAGGGTTAGGGTTAGCATCAGCCCTAGGATAGTGTTAGTGTTAGGGATAGCATCAGCACTAGGATAGTGTTAGGGTTAGTTTTAGGGTTAGCATCAGCCCTAGGATAGTGTTAGGGTTTTGGTTACCATCAGAACTAGGATGGTGTTAGGGTTAGGGTTAGGGTTAGCATCAGGCCTCGGATAGTGTTAGGGTTAGCTGCAGCCTTAGGATAGTGTTAGTGTTAGGGTTAGGGTTAGCATCAGCCCTAGGATAGTTTTAGGGTAAGGGTTAGCATCAGCCTTAGGATAGTGTTAGGGTTAGGGTTAGCATCAGAACTAGGATAGTGTTAGGGTTATGGTTAGGGTTAGCATCAGCCTTAGGATAGTGTTAGGGTTAGGGTTACGGTTAGCATCAGCCCTAGGATAGTGTTAGTGTTAGGGTTAGGGTTATCATCAGGCCTAGGATAGTGTTAGGGTTAGGATTAGCATCAGCGCTAGGATAGTGTTAGGGTTAGGGTTAGGGTTAGCATCAGCCCTAGGATAGTGTTACGGTGAGGGTTAGGGATAGCATCAGCCCTAGGATAGTGTTAGGGTTAGGGTTAGCATCAGCCCTAGGATAGTGTTAGGGTTAGGGTTAGGGTTATCATCAGGCCTAGGATAGTGTTAGGGTTAGGGTTAGCATCAGCTCTAGGAGAGTGTTAGGGTTAGGGTTAGGGTTAGCATCAGCCTTAGGATAGTGTTCGGGTTAGAATTAGCATAAGCCCTTGGATAGTGTTGCGGTTAGGGTTAGGGTTATCATCAGGCCTAGGATAGTGTTAGGGTTAGGGTTAGCATCAGCACTAGGATAGTGTTAGGGTTAGGGTTAGGGTTAGCATCAGCCCTAGGATAGTGTTAGGGTTAGAGTTAGGGTTAGCATCATCCCTAGGATAGTGTTAGGGTTAGGGTTACGGTTAGCATCAGCCCTAGGATAGTGTTAGGGTTAGGGTTAGCATCAGCCCTTGGACAGTGTTAGGGTTAGGGTTAGGGTTAGCATCAGCCCTAGGATAGTGTTAGGTTTAGGGTTAGCATCAGCCCTAGGATAGTGTTAGGGTTAGAGTTAGTGTTAGCATCAGACCTAGGATATTGTTAGGGTTATGGTTAGCATAAGCCCTAGGATAGTGTTTGAGTTAAGGTTAGGGTTAGCATCAGCCCTAGGATAGTGCTAGGGTTAGCGTTAGCATCAGGCCTAGGATAGTGTTAGGGTTAGGGTTACGGTTAGCATCAGCCCTACGATAGTGTTAGGGTTACGGTTAGCATCAGCCCTTGGATAGTGTTAGGGTTAGGGTTTGGGTTAGCGTCAGGCCTGGGATAGTGTTAGGGTTAGGATTAGCATCAGCGCTAGGATAGTGTTAGGGTTAGGGTTAGGGTTAGCATCAGCCCTAGTATAGTGTTAAGGTTAGGGTTACGGTTAGCAGCAGCCCTAGGATAGTGTTAGGGTAAGGGTTAGGATTAGTCTCAGCCCTAGGATAGTGTTAGTGTTAGGGTTTGTATCAGACCAAGGATAGTGTTAGGGTTAGGGTTAGGGTTAGCATCAGCTCTAGGATAGTGTTAGGGTTAGGGTTAGCATCAGCCCTAGTTTAGTGTTAGTGTTAGGGTTAGGGTTAGCATCAGCCCTAGGATAGTGTTAGGGGTAGGGTTAGGGTTAGCATCAGCCCTAGGATAGTGTTAGTGTTAGAGTTAACATCAGCCCTAGGATAGTGTTAGGGTTAGGGTTAGGGTTAGCATCAGCCCTAGGATAGTGTTAGGGTTAGGGTTAGCATCAGCCTTGGGATAGTGTTAGCGTTAGGGTTAGCATCATCCCTAGGATAGTGTTAGGGTTAGGGTTAGGGTTAGCATCAGGCCTAGGGTAGTGTTAGGGTTAGGGTTAGCATCAGCCTTAGGATAGTGATAGGGTTAGGATTAGGGTTAGCATCAGCCCTAGGATAGTGTTAGGGTTAGGGTTAGGGTTAGCATCAGCCCTAGGATAGTGTTAGGGTTAGGGTTAACCTCAGCCCTAGGACAATGTTGGGTTAGGGTTAGGGTTATCATCAGGCCTAGGATAGTGTTAGGGTTAGGGTTAGCATCAGCCCTAGGATAGTGTTAGTGTTAGGGTTAGCATCAGACCTAGGACAGTTTTAGGGTTAGGGATAGGGTTCGCATCAGCCCTAGGATAGTGTTAGGGTTCGGGTTAGCATCAGCCCTAGGATAGTGTTAGGGTTAGGGCTAGGTTTAGCATCAGCCCTAGGATAGTGTTAGGTTTAGGGTTAGGGTTAGCATTAGCCCTAGGATAGTGTTAGGGTTAGGGTTAGCATCAGCCCTAGGATAGTGTTAGGGTTAGGGTCAGCATCAGCCCTAGGTTAGTGTTAGGGTTAGGGTTAGTGTTATCATCAGACCTAGGATAGTGTTAGGGTTATGATTAGCATCAGCACTAGGATAGTGTTAGGGTTAGGGTTTGGGTTAGCATCAGGCCTGGGATTGTGTTAGGGTTAGGATTAGCATCAGCCTTAGGAGAGTGTTATGGTTAGGGTTAGCATCAGAACTAGGATAGTGTTAGGGTTAGTGTTAGGGTTAGCATCAGGCCTAGGATAGTGTTAGGTTTAGGGTTAGCATTAGCCTTACGGCAGTGTTAGGGTTAGGGTTAGGGTTAGCATCAGCCCTAGGATAGTGTTAGGGTTAGGGTTAGCATCAGCCCTAGGATAGTGTTACGGTTAGGGTTAGGGTTAGCATCAGCCCTAGGATAGTGTTAGGGTTAGGGTTAGCATCAGCCCTAGGAGAGTGTTAGGGTTAGGGTTAGGGTTAGCATCAGTCATAGGATAGTGTTAGGGTTAGGGTTAACCTCAGCCCTAGGACAATGTTGGGTTAGGGTTAGGGTTAGCATCAGCCCTAGGATAGTGTTAGGGTTAGGGTTAGCATCAGCCCTAGGATAGTGTTAGGGCTAGGGTTAGTGTTAGCATCAGACCTAGGATAGTGTTAGGGTGATGGTTAGCATCAGCCCTAGGGCAGTGTTTGGGTTAGGGTTAGAGTTATCATCAGGCCTAGGATAGTGTTAGGGTTAGGGTTAGCATCAGCCCTAGGATAGTGTTAGGGTTAGGGTTAGTGTTAGCATCAGACCTATGATAGTGTTAGGGTTATGATTAGCATCAGCCCTAGGATAGTGTTTGGGTTAGGGTTAGGGTTAGCATCAGCCCTAGGATAGTGTTAGGGTTAGGGTTAGGGTTAGCATCAGCCCTAGGATAGAGTTAGGGTTAGGGTTAGGGTTAGCATCAGCCCTAGGATAGTGTTAGGGTTAGGATTACGGTTAGCATCAGCCCTAGGATAGTGTTAGGGTTAGGGTTAGCATCAGCCCTTGGATAGTGTTAGGGTTAGGGTTAGGGTTAGCATCAGCCCTAGGATAGTGTTAGGGTTAGGGTTAGCATCAGCCCTAGGATAGTGTTAGGGTTAGGGTTAGTGTTAGCATCAGACCTAGGATAGTGTTAGGGTTATGGTTAGCATAAGCCTTAGGATAGTGTTTGTGTTAGGGTTAGTGTTAGCATCAGCCCTAGGATAGTGCTAGGGTTAGGGTTAGCGTGAGGCCTAGGATAGTGTTAGGGTTAGGGTTAGCATCAGCCCTAGGATAGTGCTGGGGTTAGGGTTAGGATCAGCCCTAGGATAGTGTTAGGGTTAGGGTTAGTGTTAGCATCAGACCTGGGATAGTGTTAGGGTTATGATTAGCATCAGCCCTAGGATAGTGTTTGGGTTAGGGTTAGGTTTAGCATCAGCCCTACGATAGTGTTAGGGTTAGGGTTAGTGTTAGCATCAGCCCTAGGATAGTGTTAGTGTTAGGGTTAGGGTTAGCATCAGCCCTAGGATAGTGTTAGGGTTATGGTTAGCATAAGCCCTAGGATAGTGTTTGAGTTAGGGTTAGGGTTAGCATCAGCCCTAGGATAGTGCTAGGGTTAGGGTTAGCATCAGGCCTAGGATAGTGTTAGGGTTAAGGTTAGCATCAGCCCTAGGATAGTGTTAGGGTGAGGGTTAGCATCAGCCCTAGGATAGTGTTAGGGATAGGATTAGCTTTAGCATCCGCCCTAGGATAGTGTTAGGATTATGGTTAGCATCAGTCCTATGACAGTGTTAGGGTTAGGGTTAGGGTTAGCATCAGCCCTAGGATAGTGTTAGTGTTAGGGATAGCATCAGCACTAGGATAGTGTTAGGGTTAGTTTTAGGGTTAGCATCAGCCCTAGGATAGTGTTAGGGTTAGGGTTAGCATCAGAACTAGGATGGTGTTAGGGTTAGGGTTAGGGTTAGTATCAGGCCTAGGATAGTGTTAGTGTTAGCTGCAGCCTTAGGATAGTGTTAGTGTTACGGTTAGGGTTAGCATCAGAACTACGATAGCGTTAGGGTTATGGTTAGGGTTAGCATCAGCGCTAGGACAGTTTTAGGGTTAGGGTTAGGATTAGCATCAGCCTTAGGATAGTGTTAGGGTTAGGGTTAGCATCAGAACTAGGATAGTGTTAGGGTTATGGTTAGGGTTAGCATCAGCCCTAGGATAGTGTTAGTGTTAGGGTTAGGGTTATCATCAGGCCTAGGATAGTGTTAGGGTTAGGGTTAGCATCAGCGCTAGGATAGTTTTAGGGTTAGGGTTAGGGTTAGCATCAGCCCTAGGATAGTGTTACGGTGAGGGTTAGGGTTAGCATCAGCCCTAGGATAGTGTTAGGGTTAGGGTTAGCATCAGCCCTAGGATAGTGTTAGGGTTAGGGTTAGGGTTATCATCAGGCCTAGGATAGTGTTAGGGTTAGGGTTAGCATCAGCTCTAGGAGAGTGTTAGGGTTAGGGTTAGGGTTAGCATCAGCCTTAGGATAGTGTTAGGGTTAGAATTAGCATCAGCCCTTGGATAGTGTTGCGGTTAGGGTTAGGGTTATCATCAGGCCTAGGATAGTGTTAGGGTTAGGGTTAGCATCAGCACTAGGATAGTGTTAGGGTTAGGGTTAGGGTTAGCATCAGCCCTAGGATAGTGTTAGGGTTAGAGTTAGGGTTAGCATCATCCCTAGGATAGTGTTAGGGTTAGGGTTACGGTTAGCATCAGCCCTAGGATAGTGTTAGGGTTAGGGTTAGCATCAGCCCTTGGACAGTGTTAGGGTTAGGGTTAGGGTTAGCATCAGCCCTAGGATAGTGTTAGGTTTAGGGTTAGCATCAGCCCTAGGATAGTGTTAGGGTTAGAGTTAGTGTTAGCATCAGACCTAGGATATTGTTAGGGTTATGGTTAGCATAAGCCCTAGGATAGTGTTTGAGTTAGGGTTAGGGTTAGCATCAGCCCTAGGATAGTGCTAGGGTTAGCGTTAGCATCATGCCTAGGATAGTGTTAGGGTTAGGGTTACGGTTAGCATCAGCCCTAGGATAGTGTTAGGGTTACGGTTAGCATCAGCCCTTGGATAGTGTTAGGGTTAGGGTTTGGGTTAGCATCAGGCCTGGGATAGTGTTAGGGTTAGGATTAGCATCAGCGCTAGGATAGTGTTAGGGTTAGTGTTAGGGTTAGCATCAGCCCTAGTATAGTGTTAAGGTTAGGGTTACGGTTAGCATCAGCCCTAGGATAGTGTTAGGGTAAGGGTTAGGATTAGTCTCAGCCCTAGGATAGTGTTAGTGTTAGGGTTTGCATCAGACCAAGTATAGTGTTAGGGTTAGGGTTAGGGTTAGCATCAGCCCTAGGATAGTGTTAGGGTTAGGGTTATCATCAGCCCTAGGATAGTGTTAGTGTTAGGGTTAGGGTTAGCATCAGCCCTAGGATAGTGTTAGGGGTAGGGTTAGGGTTAGCATCAGCCCTAGGATAGTGTTAGGGTTAGAGTTAACATCAGCCCTAGGATAGTGTTAGGGTTAGGGTTAGGGTTAGCATCAGCCCTAGGATAGTGTTAGGGTTAGGGTTAGCATCAGCCTTAGGATAGTGTTAGGGTTAGGGTTAGCATCATCCCTAGGATAGTGTTAGGGTTAGGGTTAGGGTTAGCATCAGGCCTAGGGTAGTGTTAGGGTTAGGGTTAGCATCAGCCTTAGGATAGTGATAGGGTTAGGGTTAGGGTTAGCATCAGCCCTAGGATAGTGTTAGGGTTAGGGTTAGGGTTAGCATCAGCCCTAGGATAGTGTTAGGGTTAGGGTTAACCTCAGCCCTAGGACAATGTTGGGTTACGGTTAGGGTTAGCATCAGCCCTAGGATAATGTTAGGGTTAGGGTTAGCATTAGCCCTAGGATAGTGTTAGGGCTAGGGTTAGTGATACCATGAGACCTAGGATAGTGTTAGGTTGATGGTTAGCATCAGCCCTAGGATAGTGTTTGGGTTAGGGTTAGGGTTAGCATCAGCCCTAGGATAGTGTTAGGGTTAGGGTTAGCATCAGACCTAGGACAGTTTTAGGGTTAGGGTTAGGGTTCGCATCAGCCCTAGGATAGTGTTAGGGTTCGGGTTAGCATCAGCCCTAGGATAGTGTTAGGGTTAGGGCTAGGTTTAACATCAGCCCTAGGATAGTGTTAGGTTTAGGGTTAGGGTTAGCATTAGCCCTAGGATAGTGTTAGGGTTAGGGTTAGCATCAGCCCTAGGATAGTGTTAGGGCTAGGGTTAGTGTTACCATGAGACCTAGGATAGTGTTAGGTTGATGGTTAGCATCAGCCCTAGCATAGTGTTTGTGTTAGGGTTATGGTTAGCATCAGCCCTAGGATAGTGCTAGGGTTAGGGTTAGCATCAGATCTAGGACAGTTTTAGGGTTAGGGTTAGGGTTCGCATCAGCCCTAGGATAGTGTTAGGGTTAGGGTTAGCATCAGCCCTAGGATAGTGTTAGGGTTAGGGTTAGGTTTAGCATCAGCCCTAGGATAGTGTTAGGTTTAGGGTTAGGGTTAGCATTAGCCCTAGGATAGTGTTAGGGTTAGGGTTAGCATCAGCCCCAGGATAGTGTTAGGGGTAGGGTTAGCATCAGCCCTAGGATAGTGTTAGGGTTAGGGTTAGTGTTAGCATCAGACCTAGGATAGTGTTAGGGTTATGATTAGCATCAGCCCTAGGATAGTGTTTGGGTTAGGGTTAGGGTTAGCATCAGCCCTAGGATAGTGTTAGGGTTATGGTTAGGGTTAGCATCAGCCCTAGGATAGTGTTAGGGTTAGAGTTAGGGTTAGCATCATCCCTAGGATAGTGTTAGGGTTAGGGTTACGGTTAGCATCAGCCCTATGATAGTGTTAGGGTTAGGGTTAGCATCAGCCCTAGGATAGTGTTAGGGTTAGGGTTAGCATCAGCCCTAGGATAGTGTTAGGGTTAGGGTTAGGTTTAGCATCAGCCCTAGGATAGTGTTAGTGTTAGGGTTAGCATCAGCCGTAGGATAGTGTTAGGGTTAGGGTTAGTGTTAGCATCAGACCTGGGATAGTGTTAGGGTTATGATTAGCTTCAGCCCTAGGATAGTGTTTGGGTTAGGGTTAGGTTTAGCTTCAGGCCCTAGGATAGTGTTAGGGTTAGGGTTAGGGTTAGCATCAGCCCTAGGATAGTGTCAGGGTTAGGGTTAGGCTTAGCATCAGCCCCAGGATAGTGTTAGGGTTATGGTTAGCATAAGCCATAGGATAGTGTTTGAGTTAGGGTTAGTGTTAGCATCAGCCCTAGGATAGTGCTAGGGGTAGGGTTAGCATCAGGCCTAGGATAGTGTTAGGTTTAGGGTTAGCATCAGCCCTAGGATAGTGTTAGTGTTAGGGTTAGGGTTAGCATCAGCCCTAGGATAGTGTTAGGGTTATGGTTAGCATCAGTCCTATGATAGTGTTAGGGTTAGGGTTACGGTTAGCATCAGCCCTAGGATAGTGTTAGTGTTAGGGATAGCATCAGCCCTAGGATAGTGTTAGGGTTAGTTTTAGGGTTAGCATCAGCCCTAGGATAGTGTTAGGGTTAGGGTTAGCATCAGAACTAGGATAGTGTTAGGGTTAGGGTTAGGGTTAGCATCAGGCCTAGGATAGTGTTAGGGTTAGCAGCAGCCTTAGGATATTGTTAGTGTTAGGGTTAGGGTTAGCATCAGCCCTAGGATAGTTTTAGGGTAAGGGTTAGCATCAGACTTAGGATAGTGTTAGGGTTAGGGTTAGCATCAGAACTAGGATAGTGTTAGGGTTATGGTAAGGGTTAGCATCAGCGCTAGGACAGTTTTAGGATTAGGGTTAGGGTTAGCATCAGCCCTAGGATAGTGTTAGGGTTAGGGTTAGGGTTAGCATCAGCCCTAGGATAGTGTTAGGGTTAGGGTTAGGGTTAGCATCAGCCCTAGGATAGTGTTAGGGTTAGGGTTAGGGTTAGCATCAGCCCTAGGATAGTGTTAGGGTTACGGTTAGCATCAGCCCTAGGATAGTGTCAGGTTTAGGGTTAGCATCACCCCTAGGATAGTGTTAGGGTTAGGGTTAGTGTTAGCATCAGACCTAGGATAGTGTTAGGGTTATGGTTAGCATAAGCCCTAGGATAGCGTTTGAGTTAGGGTTAGGGTTAGCATCAGCCCTAGGATAGTGCTAGGATTAGGGTTAGCATCAGGCCTAGGATAGTGTTAGGGTTAGGGTTAGCATCAGCCCTAGGATAGTGTTAGGGTTAGGGTTAGCATAAGCCCTAGGATAGTGTTAGGGCTAGGGTTAGCATCAGCCCTAGGATAGTGTTAGGGTTAGGGTTAGTGTTAGCATCAGACCTAGGATAGTGTTAGGGTTATGGTTAGCATAAGCCCTAGGATAGTGTTTGAGTTAGGTTTAGGGTTAGCATCAGCCCTAGGATAGTGCTAGGGTTAGGGTTAGCATCAGCCCTAGGATAGTGTTAAGGTTAGGGTTACGGTTAGCATCAGCGCTAGGATAGTGTTAGGGTTAGGGTTAGGGTTAGCATCAGCCCTAGGATAGTGTTAAGGTTAGGGTTACGGTTACCATCAGCCCTAGGATAGTGTTAGGGTAAGGGTTAGGGTTAGTCTCAGCCCTAGGATAGTGTTAGTGTTAGGGTTTGCATCAGACCAACGATAGTGTTAGGGTTAGAATTAGGGTTAGCATCAGCCCTAGGATAGTGTTAGGGTTATGGTTAGCATCAGCCCTAGGATAGTGTTTGAGTTAGGGTTAGGGTTAGCATCAGCCCTAGGATAGTGCTAGGGTTAGGGTTAGCATCAGGCCTAGGATAGTGTTAGGTTTAGGGTTAGCATCAGCCCTAGGATAGTGTTAGTGTTAGGGTTAGGGTTAGCATCAGCCCTAGGATAGTGTTAGGGTTATGGTTAGCATCAGTCCTATGATAGTGTTAGGGTTAGGGTTAGGGTTAGCATCAGCCCTAGGATAGTGTTAGTGTTAGGGATAGCATCAGCCCTAGGATAGTGTTAGGGTTATTTTTAGGGTTAGCATCAGCCCTAGGATAGTGTTAGGGTTAGGGTTAGCATCAGAACTAGGATAGTGTTATGGTTAGGGTTAGGGTTAGCATCAGGCCTAGGATAGTGTTAGGGTTAGAAGCAGCCTTAGGATAGTGTTAGTGTTAGGGTTAGGGTTAGCATCAGCCCTAGGATAGTTTTAGGGTAAGGGTTAGCATCAGCCTTAGCATAGTGTTAGGGTTAGGGTTAGCATCAGAACTAGGATAGTGTTAGGGTTATGGTAAGGGTTAGCATCAGCGCTAGGACAGTTTTAGGGTTAGGGTTAGTGTTAGCATCAGCCCTAGGATAGTGTTAGGGTTAGGGTTCGGGTTAGCATCAGCCCTAGGATAGTGTTAGGGTTAGGGTTAGGGTTAGCATCAGCCCTAGGATAGTGTTAGGGTTAGGGTTAGGGTTAGCATCAGCCCTAGGATAGTGTTAGGGTTAGGGTTACGGTTAGCATCAGCCCTAGGATAGTGTTAGGGACACGGTTAGCATCAGCAGTAGGATAGTGTTAGGTTTAGGGTTAGCATCACCCCTAGGATAGTGTTAGGGTTAGGGTTAGTGTTAGCATCAGACCTAGGATAGTGTTAGGGTTATGGTTAGCATAAGCCCTAGGATAGTGTTTGAGTTAGGTTTAGGGTTAGCATCAGACCTAGGATAGTGCTAGGGTTAGGGTTAGCATCAGGCCTAGGATAGTGTTAGGGTTAGGGTTAGCATCAGCCCTATGATAGTGTTAGGGTTAGGGTTAGCATCAGCCCTAGGATAGTGTTAGGGCTATGGTTAGTGTTAGCATGAGACCTAGGATAGTGTTAGGTTCATGGTTAGCATCAGCCCTAGGATAGTGTTTGGGTTAGGGTTAGGGTTAGCATCAGCCCTAGGATAGTGTTAGGGTTAGGGTTAGCATCAGACCTAGGACAGTTTTAGGGTTAGGGTTAGGGTTCGCATCAGCCCTAGGATAGTGTTAGGTTTAGGGTTAGCATCAGCCCTAGAATAGTGTTAGGGTTTGGGTTAGGTTTAGCATCAGCCCTATTATAGTGTTAGGGTTCGGTTAGGGTTAGCATCAGCCCTAGGATAGTGTTAGGGTTAGGGTTAATGTTAGCATCAGGCCTAGGATAGTGTTAGGGTTATGATTAGCATCAGCCCTAGGATAGTGTTTGGGTTAGGGTTACGGTTAGCATCAGCCCTAGGATAGTGTTAGGGTTAGGGTTAGCATCAGCCCTTCGAGAGTGTTACTGTTAGGGTTAGGGTTAGCATCAGCCCTAGGATAGTGTTAGGGTTAGGGTTAGCATCAGCCCTAGGATAGTGTTAGGGTTAGGGTTAGTGTTAGCAAAAGACCTAGGATAGTGTTAGGGTTATGATTAGCATCAGCCCTAGGACAGTGTTTGGGTTAGGGTTAGGGTTAGCATCAGCCCTAGGATAGTGTTAGGGTTAGGGTTAGCATCAGCCCTAGGATAGTGTTAGGGTTAGGGTTAGGTTTAGCATCAGCCCTAGGATAGTGTTAGTGTTAGGGTTAGCATCAGCCCTAGGATAGTGTTAGGGTTAGGGTTAGTGTTAGCATCAGACCTGGGATAGTGTTAGGGTTATGATTAGCTTCAGCCCTACGATAGTGTTTGGGTTAGGGTTAGGTTTAGCTTCAGGCCCTAGGATAGTGTTAGGGTTAGGGTTAGGGTTAGCATCAGCCCTAGGATAGTGTCAGGGTTAGGGTTAGGCTTAGCATCAGCCCTTGGATAGTGTTAGGGTTAGGGTTATGGTTAGCATCAGCCCTAGGATAGTGTTAGGGTTAGGGTTAGGGTTAGCATCATCCCTAGGATAGTGTTAGGGTTAGGGTTAGGGTTAGCATCAGCCCTAGGATAGTGTTAGGGTTAGGGTTAGGGTTAGCATCAGCCCTAGGATAGTGTTAGGGTTACGGTTAGCATCAGCCCTAGGATAGTGTCAGGTTTAGGGTTAGCATCACCCCTAGGATAGTGTTAGGGTTAGGGTTAGTGTTAGCATCAGACCTAGGATAGTGTTAGGGTTATGGTTAGCATAAGCCCTAGGATAGCGTTTGAGTTAGGGTTAGGGTTAGCATCAGGCCTAGGATAGTGCTAGGATTAGGGTTAGCATCAGGCCTAGGATAGTGTTAGGTTTAGGGTTAGCATCAGCCCTAGGATAGTGTTAGGGTTAGGGTTAGCATAAGCCCTAGGATAGTGTTAGGGCTAGGGTTAGCATCAGACCTAGGACAGTTTTAGGGTTAGGGTTAGGGTTCGCATCAGCCCTAGGATAGTGTTAGGGTTAGGGTTAGCATCAGCCCTAGGATAGTGTTAGGGTTAGGGTTAGGTTTAGCATCAGCCCTATTATAGTGTTAGGGTTCGGTTTGTGTTAGCATCAGCCCTAGGATAGTGTTAGGGTTAGGGTTAATGTTAGCATCAGGCCTAGGATAGTGTTAGGGTTATGATTAGCATCAGCCCAAGGATAGTGTTTGGGTTAGGGTTAGGGATAGCATCAGCCCTAGGATAGTGTTAGGGTTAGGGTTAGGGTTAGCATCAGCCCTAGGATAGTGTTAGGGTTAGGGTTAGGGTTAGCATCAGCCCTAGGATAGTGTTAGGGTTAGGGTTACGGTTAGCATCAGCCCTAGGATAGTGTTAGGGTTAGGGTTAGCATCAGCCCTTCGATAGTGTTACTGTTAGGGTTAGGGTTAGCATCAGCCCTAGGATAGTGTTAGGGTTAGGGTTAGCATCAGCCCTAGGATAGTGTTAGGGTTAGGGTTAGTGTTAGCATCAGACCTAGGATAGTGTTAGGGTTATGGTTAGCATAAGCCCTAGGATAGTGTTTGAGTTAGGTTTAGGGTTAGCATCAGCCCTAGGATAGTGCTAGGGTTAGGGTTAGCATCAGCCCTAGGATAGTGTTAAGGTTAGGGTTACGGTTAGCATCAGCGCTAGGATAGTGTTAGGGTTAGGGTTAGGGTTAGCATCAGCCCTAGGATAGTGTTAAGGTTAGGGTTACGGTTACCATCAGCCCTAGGATAGTGTTAGGGTAAGGGTTAGGGTTAGTCTCAGCCCTAGGATAGTGTTAGTGTTAGGGTTTGCATCAGACCAACGATAGTGTTAGGGTTAGAATTAGGGTTAGCATCAGCCCTAGGATAGTGTTAGGGTTATGGTTAGCATCAGCCCTAGGATAGTGTTTCAGTTAGGGTTAGGGTTAGCATCAGCCCTAGGATAGTGCTAGGGTTAGGGTTAGCATCAGGCCTAGGATAGTGTTAGGTTTAGGGTTAGCATCAGCCCTAGGATAGTGTTAGTGTTAGGGTTAGGGTTAGCATCAGCCCTAGGATAGTGTTAGGGTTATGGTTAGCATCAGTCCTATGATAGTGTTAGGGTTAGGGTTAGGGTTAGCATCAGCCCTAGGATAGTGTTAGTGTTAGGGATAGCATCAGCCCTAGGATAGTGTTAGGGTTATTTTTAGGGTTAGCATCAGCCCTAGGATAGTGTTAGGGTTAGGGTTAGCATCAGAACTAGGATAGTGTTAGGGTTAGGGTTAGGGTTAGCATCAGGCCTAGGATAGTGTTAGGGTTAGCAGCAGCCTTAGGATAGTGTTAGTGTTAGGGTTAGGGTTAGCATCAGCCCTAGGATAGTTTTAGGGTAAGGGTTAGCATCAGCCTTAGCATAGTGTTAGGGTTAGGGTTAGCATCAGAACTAGGATAGTGTTAGGGTTATGGTAAGGGTTAGCATCAGCGCTAGGACAGTTTTAGGGTTAGGGTTAGTGTTAGCATCAGCCCTAGGATAGTGTTAGGGTTAGGGTTCGGGTTAGCATCAGCCCTAGGATAGTGTTAGGGTTAGGGTTAGCGTTAGCATCAGCCCTAGGATAGTGTTAGGGTTAGGGTTAGGGTTAGCATCAGCCCTAGGTTGGTGTTAGGGTTAGGGTTAGGGTTAGCATCAGCCCTAGGATAGTGTTAGGGTTAGGGTTACGGTTAGCATCAGCCCTAGGATAGTGTTAGGGACACGGTTAGCATCAGCCCTAGGATAGTGTTAGGTTTAGGGTTAGCATCACCCCTAGGATAGTGTTAGGGTTAGGGTTAGTGTTAGCATCAGACCTAGGATAGTGTTAGGGTTATGGTTAGCATAAGCCCTAGGATAGTGTTTGAGTTAGGTTTAGGGTTAGCATCAGACCTAGGATAGTGCTAGGGTTAGGGTTAGCATCAGGCCTAGGATAGTGTTAGGGTTAGGGTTAGCATCAGCCCTATGATAGTGTTAGGGTTAGGGTTAGCATCAGCCCTAGGATAGTGTTAGGGCTATGGTTAGTGTTAGCATGAGACCTAGGATAGTGTTAGGTTCATGGTTAGCATCAGCCCTAGGATAGTGTTTGGGTTAGGGTTAGGGTTAGCATCAGCCCTAGGATAGTGTTAGGGTTAGGGTTAGCATCAGACCTAGGACAGTTTTAGGGTTAGGGTTAGGGTTAGCATCAGCCCTAGGATAGTGTTAGGTTTAGGGTTAGCATCAGCCCTAGAATAGTGTTAGGGTTTGGGTTAGGTTTAGCATCAGCCCTATTATAGTGTTAGGGTTCGGTTAGGGTTAGCATCAGCCCTAGGATAGTGTTAGGGTTAGGGTTAATGTTAGCATCAGGCCTAGGATAGTGTTAGGGTTATGATTAGCATCAGCCCTAGGATAGTGTTTGGGTTAGGGTTACGGTTAGCATCAGCCCTAGGATAGTGTTAGGGTTAGGGTTAGCATCAGCCCTTCGAGAGTGTTACTGTTAGGGTTAGGGTTAGCATCAGCCCTAGGATAGTGTTAGGGTTAGGGTTAGCATCAGCCCTAGGATAGTGTTAGGGTTATGGTTAGGGTTAGCATCAGCCCTAGGATAGTGTTAGGGTTAGAGTTAGGGTTAGCATCATCCCTAGGATAGTGTTAGGGTTATTGTTACGGTTAGCATCAGCCCTAGGATAGTGTTAGGGTTAGGGTTAGCATCAGCCCTAGGATAGTGTTAGGGTTAGGGTTAGCATCAGCCCTAGGATAGTGTTAGGGTTAGGGTTAGGTTTAGCATCAGCCCTAGGATAGTGTTAGTGTTAGGGTTAGCATCAGCCCTAGGATAGTGTTAGGGTTAGGGTTAGTGTTAGCATCAGACCTGGGATAGTGTTAGGGTTATGATTAGCTTCAGCCCTACGATAGTGTTTGGGTTAGGGTTAGGTTTAGCTTCAGGCCCTAGGATAGTGTTAGGGTTAGGGTTAGGGTTAGCATCAGCCCTAGGATAGTGTCAGGGTTAGGGTTAGGCTTAGCATCAGCCCTAGGATAGTGTTAGGGTTAGGGTTATGGTTAGCATCAGCCCTAGGATAGTGTTAGGGTTAGGGTTAGGGTTAGCATCATCCCTAGGATAGTGTTAGGGTTAGGGTTAGGGTTAGCATCAGCCCTAGGATAGTGTTAGGGTTACGGTTGGCATCAGCCCTAGGATAGTGTCAGGTTTAGGGTTAGCATCACCCCTAGGATAGTGTTAGGGTTAGGGTTAGTGTTAGCATCAGACCTAGGATAGTGTTAGGGTTATGGTTAGCATAAGCCCTAGGATAGCGTTTGAGTTAGGGTTAGGGTTAGCATCAGGCCTAGGATAGTGCTAGGATTAGGGTTAGCATCAGGCCTAGGATAGTGTTAGGTTTAGGGTTAGCATCAGCCCTAGGATAGTGTTAGGGTTAGGGTTAGCATAAGCCCTAGGATAGTGTTAGGGCTAGGGTTAGCATCAGACCTAGGACAGTTTTAGGGTTAGGGTTAGGGTTCGCATCAGCCCTAGGATAGTGTTAGGGTTAGGGTTAGCATCAGCCCTAGGATAGTGTTAGGGTTAGGGTTAGGTTTAGCATCAGCCCTATTATAGTGTTAGGGTTCGGTTTGTGTTAGCATCAGCCCTAGGATAGTGTTAGGGTTAGGGTTAATGTTAGCATCAGGCCTAGGATAGTGTTAGGGTTAGGGTTAGCATCAGCCCTTCGATAGTGTTTGGGTTAGGGTTAGGGATAGCATCAGCCCTAGGATAGTGTTAGGGTTAGGGTTAGGGTTAGCATCAGCCCTAGGATAGTGTTAGGGTTAGGGTTACGGTTAGCATCAGCCCTAGGATAGTGTTAGGGTTAGGGTTAGCATCAGCCCTTCGATAGTGTTACTGTTAGGGTTAGGGTTAGCATCAGCCCTAGGATAGTGTTAGGGTTAGGGTTAGCATCAGCCCTAGGATAGTGTTAGGGTTAGGGTTAGTGTTAGCATCAGACCTAGGATAGTGTTAGGGTTATGGTTAGCATAAGCCCTAGGATAGTGTTTGAGTTAGGTTTAGGGTTAGCATCAGCCCTAGGATAGTGCTAGGGTTAGGGTTAGCATCAGCCCTAGGATAGTGTTAAGGTTAGGGTTACGGTTAGCATCAGCGCTAGGATAGTGTTAGGGTTAGGGTTAGGGTTAGCATCAGCCCTAGGATAGTGTTAAGGTTAGGGTTACGGTTACCATCAGCCCTAGGATAGTGTTAGGGTAAGGGTTAGGGTTAGTCTCAGCCCTAGGATAGTGTTAGTGTTAGGGTTTGCATCAGACCAACGATAGTGTTAGGGTTAGAATTAGGGTTAGCATCAGCCCTAGGATAGTGTTAGGGTTATGGTTAGCATCAGCCCTAGGATAGTGTTTGAGTTAGGGTTAGGGTTAGCATCAGCCCTAGGATAGTGCTAGGGTTAGGGTTAGCATCAGGCCTAGGATAGTGTTAGGTTTAGGGTTAGCATCAGCCCTAGGATAGTGTTAGTGTTAGGGTTAGGGTTAGCATCAGCCCTAGGATAGTGTTAGGGTTATGGTTAGCATCAGTCCTATGATAGTGTTAGGGTTAGGGTTAGGGTTAGCATCAGCCCTAGGATAGTGTTAGTGTTAGGGATAGCATCAGCCCTAGGATAGTGTTAGGGTTATTTTTAGGGTTAGCATCAGCCCTAGGATAGTGTTAGGGTTAGGGTTAGCATCAGAACTAGGATAGTGTTAGGGTTAGGGTTAGGGTTAGCATCAGGCCTAGGATAGTGTTAGGGTTAGCAGCAGCCTTAGGATAGTGTTAGTGTTAGGGTTAGGGTTAGCATCAGCCCTAGGATAGTTTTAGGGTAAGGGTTAGCATCAGCCTTAGCATAGTGTTAGGGTTAGGGTTAGCATCAGAACTAGGATAGTGTTAGGGTTATGGTAAGGGTTAGCATCAGCGCTAGGACAGTTTTAGGGTTAGGGTTAGTGTTAGCATCAGCCCTAGGATAGTGTTAGGGTTAGGGTTCGGGTTAGCATCAGCCCTAGGATAGTGTTAGGGTTAGGGTTAGCGTTAGCATCAGCCCTAGGATAGTGTTAGGGTTAGGGTTAGGGTTAGCATCAGCCCTAGGATAGTGTTAGGGTTAGGGTTAGGGTTAGCATCAGCCCTAGGATAGTGTTAGGGTTAGGGTTACGGTTAGCATCAGCCCTAGGATAGTGTTAGGGACACGGTTAGCATCAGCCCTAGGATAGTGTTAGGTTTAGGGTTAGCATCACCCCTAGGATAGTGTTAGGGTTAGGGTTAGTGTTAGCATCAGACCTAGGATAGTGTTAGGGTTATGGTTAGCATAAGCCCTAGGATAGTGTTTGAGTTAGGTTTAGGGTTAGCATCAGACCTAGGATAGTGCTAGGGTTAGGGTTAGCATCAGGCCTAGGATAGTGTTAGGGTTAGGGTTAGCATCAGCCCTATGATAGTGTTAGGGTTAGGGTTAGCATCAGCCCTAGGATAGTGTTAGGGCTATGGTTAGTGTTAGCATGAGACCTAGGATAGTGTTAGGTTCATGGTTAGCATCAGCCCTAGGATAGTGTTTGGGTTAGGGTTAGGGTTAGCATCAGCCCTAGGATAGTGTTAGGGTTAGGGTTAGCATCAGACCTAGGACAGTTTTAGGGTTAGGGTTAGGGTTCGCATCAGCCCTAGGATAGTGTTAGGTTTAGGGTTAGCATCAGCCCTAGAATAGTGTTAGGGTTTGGGTTAGGTTTAGCATCAGCCCTATTATAGTGTTAGGGTTCGGTTAGGGTTAGCATCAGCCCTAGGATAGTGTTAGGGTTAGGGTTAATGTTAGCATCAGGCCTAGGATAGTGTTAGGGTTATGATTAGCATCAGCCCTAGGATAGTGTTTGGGTTAGGGTTACGGTTAGCATCAGCCCTAGGATAGTGTTAGGGTTAGGGTTAGCATCAGCCCTTCGAGAGTGTTACTGTTAGGGTTAGGGTTAGCATCAGCCCTAGGATAGTGTTAGGGTTAGGGTTAGCATCAGCCCTAGGATAGTGTTAGGGTTAGGGTTAGTGTTAGCATCAGACCTAGGATAGTGTTAGGGTTATGATTAGCATCAGCCCTAGGACAGTGTTTGGGTTAGGGTTAGGGTTAGCATCAGCCCTAGGATAGTGTTAGGGTTATGGTTAGGGTTAGCATCAGCCCTAGGATAGTGTTAGGGTTAGAGTTAGGGTTAGCATCATCCCTAGGATAGTGTTAGGGTTATTGTTACGGTTAGCATCAGCCCTAGGATAGTGTTAGGGTTAGGGTTAGCATCAGCCCTAGGATAGTGTTAGGGTTAGGGTTAGCATCAGCCCTAGGATAGTGTTAGGGTTAGGGTTAGGTTTAGCATCAGCCCTAGGATAGTGTTAGTGTTAGGGTTAGCATCAGCCCTAGGATAGTGTTAGGGTTAGGGTTAGTGTTAGCATCAGACCTGGGATAGTGTTAGGGTTATGATTAGCTTCAGCCCTACGATAGTGTTTGGGTTAGGGTTAGGTTTAGCTTCAGGCCCTAGGATAGTGTTAGGGTTAGGGTTAGGGTTAGCATCAGCCCTAGGATAGTGTCAGGGTTAGGGTTAGGCTTAGCATCAGCCCTAGGATAGTGTTAGGGTTATGGTTAGCATAAGCCCTAGGATAGTGTTTGAGTTAGGGTTAGGGTTAGCATCAGCCCTAGGATAGTGCCAGGGGTAGGGTTAGCATCAGGCCTAGGATAGTGTTAGGTTTAGGGTTAGCATCAGCCCTAGGATAGTGTTAGTGTTAGGGTTAGGGTTAGCATCAGCCCTAGGATAGTTTTAGGGCTATGGTTAGCATCAGTCCTATGATAGTGTTAGGGTTAGGGTTACGGTTAGCATCAGCCCTTGGATAGTGTTAGTGTTAGGGATAGCATCAGCCCTAGGATAGTGTTAGGGTTAGGGTTAGCATCAGAACTAGGATAGTGTTAGGGTTAGGGTTAGGGTTAGCATCAGGCCTAGGATAGTGTCAGGGTTAGCAGCAGCCTTAGGATAGTGTTAGTGTTAGGGTTAGGGTTAGCATCAGCCCTAGGATAGTTTTAGGGTAAGGGTTAGCATCAGACTTAGGATAGTGTTAGGGTTAGGGTTAGCATCAGAACTAGGATAGTGTTAGGGTTATGGTAAGGGTTAGCATCAGCGCTAGGACAGTTTTAGGGTTAGGGTTAGGGTTAGCATCAGCCCTAGGTTAGTGTTAGGGTTAGGGTTAGGGTTAGCGTCAGCCCTAGGATAGTGTTAGGGTTAGGGTTAGGGTTAGCATCAGCCCTAGGATAGTGTTAGGGTTAGGGTTAGGGTTAGCATCATCCCTAGGATAGTGTTAGGGTTAGGGTTAGGGTTAGCATCAGCCCTAGGATAGTGTTAGGGTTAGGGTTACGGTTAGCATCAGCCCTAGGATAGTGTTAGCGTTACGGTTAGCATCAGCCCTAGGATAGTGTCAGGTTTAGGGTTAGCATCACCCCTAGGATAGTGTTAGGGTTAAGGTTAGTGTTAGCATAAGACCTAGGATAGTGTTAGGGTAATGGTTAGCATAAGCCCTAGGATAGTGTTTGAGTTAGGGTTAGGGTTAGCATCAGCCCTAGGATAGTGCTAGGGTTAGGGTTAGCATCAGGCCTAGGATAGTGTTAGGGTTAGGGTTAGCATCAGCCCTAGGATAGTGTTAGGGTTAGGGTTAGCATCAGCCCTAGGATAGTGTTAGGGCTAGGGTTAGCATCAGACCTAGGACAGTTTTAGGGTTAGGGTTAGGGTTCGCATCAGCCCTAGGATTGTGTTAGGGTTAGGGTTAGCATCAGCCCTAGGATAGTGTTAGGGTTAGGGTTAGGTTTAGCATCAGCCCTATTATAGTGTTAGGGTTCGGTTTGTGTTAGCATCAGCCCTAGGATAGTGTTAGGGTTAGGGTTAATGTTAGCATCAGGCCTAGGATAGTGTTAGGGTTATGATTAGCATCAGCCCTAGGATAGTGTTTGGGTTAGGGTTAGGGATAGCATCAGCCCTAGGATAGTGTTAGGGTTAGGGTTAGGGTTAGCATCAGCCCTAGGATAGTGTTAGGGTTAGGGTTAGGGTTAGCATCAGCCCTAGGATAGTGTTAGGGTTAGGGTTACGGTTAGCATCAGCCCTAGGATAGTGTTAGGGTTAGGGTTAGCATCAGCCCTTCGATAGTGTTACTGTTAGGGTTAGGGTTAGCATCAGCCCTAGGATAGTGTTAGGGTTAGGGTTAGCATCAGAACTAGGGTAGTGTTAGGGTTAGGGTTAGGGTTAGCATCAGGCCTAGGATAGTGTTAGGGTTAGCATCAGCCTTAGGATAGTGTTAGTGTTAGGGTTAGGGTTAGCATCAGCCCTAGGATAGTTTTAGGGTAAGGGTTAGCATCAGCCTTAGCATAGTGTTAGGGTTAGGGTTAGCATCAGAACTAGGATAGTGTTAGGGTTATGGTAAGGGTTAGCATCAGCGCTAGGACAGTTTTAGGGTTAGGGTTAGGGTTAGCATCAGGCCTAGGATAGTGTTAGGGTTAGGGTTAGCATCAGCACTAGGATAGTGTTAGGGTTAGGGTTAGGGTTAGAATCAGCCCTAGGATAGTGTTCGGGTTAGGGTTAGCATCAGCCCTAAGATAGTGTTAGTGTTAGGGTTAGGGTCAGCATCAGCCATAGGATAGTGTTAGGGTTAGGGTTAGGGTTAGCATCAGCCCTAGGATAGTGTTAGGGTTAGAGTTAGCATCAGCCCTAGGATAGTGTTAGGGTTAGGGTTAGGGTTCGCCTCAGCCCTAGGATAGTGTTAGGGTTAGGGTTAGCATCAGCCTTAGGATAGTGTTAGGGTTAGGGTTAGCATCAGCCCTAGGATAGTGTTAGGGTTAGGGTTAGATTTAGCATCCGGGCTAGGATAGTGTTAGGGTTAGGGTAAGCATCAGCCTTAGGATAGTGTTAGGGTTAGGGTTAGGGTTAGCATCAGCCCTAGGATAGTGTTAGGGTTAGGGTTAGCATCAACCCTAGGATACTGTTACGGTTAGGGTTAGGGTTAGCATCAGCCCTAGGATAGTGTTAGGGTTAGGGTTAGTGTTATCATTAGACCTAGGATAGTGTTAAGGTTATGGTTAGCATAAGCCCTAGGAGAGTGTTTGATTAGGGTTAGGGTTAGCATCAGCCCTAGGATAGTGCTAGGGTTAGGGTTAGCTTCAGGCCTAGGATAGTGTTAGGGGTAGGGTTAGCATCAGCCCTAGGATAGTGTTAGGGTTAGGGTTAGGGTTAGCATCAGCCCTAGGATAGTGTTAGGGTTAGGGTTAGCATCAGCCCTAGGATAGTGTTAGCAATAGGGTTAGGGTTAGCATCAGCCCTAGGATAGTGTTAGGGTTATGGTTAGCATCAGTCCTATCATAGTGTTTGGGTTAGGGTTAGGGTTAGCATCAGCCCTAGGATAGTGTTAGTGTTAGGTATAGCATTAGCCCTAGGATAGTGTTAGGGTTAGTTTTAGGGTTAGCATCAGCCCTAGGATAGTGTTAGGGTTAGGGTAGCATCAGAACTAGGATAGTGTTAGTGTTAGGGTTAGGGTTAGCATCAGCGATAGCACAGTTTTAGGGTTAGGGTTAGGGTTAGCATCAGCCTTAGGATAGTGTTAGGGTTAGGGTTAGGGTGAGCATCATCCCTAGGATAGTGTTAGGGTTAGGATTAGCATCAGCCCTAGGATAGTGTTAAGGTTAGGGTTACGGTTAGCATCAGCCCTAGGATAGCGTTGGTGTTAGGGTTAGGGTTAGCATCAGGCCTAGGATAGTGGTAGGGTTAGGATTAGCATCATCGCTAGGATAGTGTTAGTGTTAGGGTTTGCATCAGACCAAGGATAGTGTTAGGGTTAGGGTTAGGGTTAGCATCAGCCCTAGGATAGTGTTAGGATAGGGTTAGGGTTATCATAAGGCCTAGGATAGTGTTAGGGTTAGGGTTACCATCAGTCCTAGGATAGTGTTAGGGTTAGGGTTAGGGTTAGCATCAGCCCTAGGACAGTGTTAGGGTTAGGGTTAGCATCAGCCCTAGGATAGTGTTAGTGTTAGGGTTAGGGTTAGCATCAGCCCTAGGATAGTGTTAGGGGTAGGGTTAGGGTTAGCATCAGCCCTAGGATAGTGTTAGGGTTAGAGTTAACATCAGCCCTAGGGTAGTGTTAGGGTTAGGGTTAGGGTTAGCATCAGCCCTAGGATAGTGTTAGGGTTAGGGTTAGCATCAGCCTTAGGATAGTGTTAGGGTTAGGGTTAGCATCAGCCCTAGGATAGTGTTAGGGTTAGGGTTAGGGTTAGCATCAGGCCTAGGGTAGTGTTAGGGTTAGGGTTAGCATCAGCCTTAGGATAGTGATAGGGTAAGGGTTAGGGTTAGCATCAGCCCTAGGATAGTGTTAGGGTTAGGGTTAGGGTTAGCATCAGCCCTAGGATAGTGTTAGGGTTAGGGTTAACCTCAGCCCTAGGACAATGTTGGGTTAGGGTTAGGGTTAGCCTCAGCCCTAGGATAGTGTTAGGGTTAGGGTTAGCATTAGCCCTAGGATAGTGTTAGGGCTAGGGTTAGTGTTAGCATGAGACCTAGGATAGTGTTAGGTTCATGGTTAGCATCAGCCCTAGGATAGTGTTTGGGTTAGGGTTAGGGTTAGCATCAGCCCTAGGATAGTGTTAGGGTTAGGGTTAGCATCAGACCTAGGACAGTTTTAGGGTTAGGGTTAGGGTTCGCATCAGCCCTAGAATAGTGTTAGGGTTAGGGTTAGCATCATCCCTAGGATAGTGTTAGGGTTAGGGTTAGGTTTAGCATTAGCCCTAGGATAGTGTTAGGTTTAGGGTTAGGGTTAGCATTAGCCCTAGGATAGTGTTAGGGTTAGGGTTAGCATCAGCCCTAGGATAGTGTTTGGGTTAGGGTTAGGGTTAGCATCAGCCCTAGGATAGTGTTAGGGTTAGGGTTAGGGTTAGCATCAGCCCTAGGATAGTGTTAGGGTCAGAGTTAGGGTTAGCATCATCCCTAGGATAGTGTTAGGGTTAGGGTTACGGTTAGCATCAGCCCTAGGATAGTGTTAGGGTTAGGGTTAGCATGAGCCCTTGGATAGTGTTAAGGTTAGGGTTAGGGTTAGCATCAGCCCTAGGATAGTGTTAGGTTTAGGGTTAGCATCAGCCCTAGGATAGTGTTAGGGTTAGAGTTAGTGTTAGCATCAGACCTAGGATATTGTTAGGGTTATGATTAGTTTCAGCCCTAGGATAGTGTTTGGGTAAGGGTTAGGTTTAGCAGCAGACCTAGGATAGTGTTAGGGTTAGGGTTAGGGTTAGCATCAGCCCTAGGATAGTGTTAGGGTTAGGGTTAGGGTTAGCATCAGCCCTAGGATAGTGTTAGGGTTATGGTTAGCATAAGCCCTAGGATAGTGTTTGAGTTAGGGTTAGGGTTAGCATCAGCCCTAGGATAGTGCTAGGGTTAGGGTTAGCATCAGGCCTAGGATAGTGTTAGGTTTAGGGTTAGCATCAGCCCTAGGATATTGTTAGGGTTAGGGTTAGGGTTAGCATCAGCCCTAGGATAGTGTTAGGGTTATGGTTAGCATCAGTCCTATGATAGTGTTAGGGTTAGGGTTAGGGTTAGCATCAGCCCTAGGATAGTGTTAGTGTTAGGGATAGCATCAGCCCTAGGATAGTGTTAGGTTTAGTTTTAGGGTTAGCATCAGCCCTAGGATAATGTTAGGGTTAGGGTTAGCGTCAGAACTAGGATAGTGTTAGGGTTAGGGTTAGGGTTAGCATCAGGCCTAGGATAGTGTTAGGGTTAGCAGCAGAGTTAGGATAGTGTTAGTGTTAGGATTACGGTTAGCATCAGCCCTAGGATAGTCTTAGGGTAAGGGTTAGCATCAGCCTTAGGATAGTGTTAGGGTTAGGGTTAGCATCAGACCTAGGATAGTGTTAGGGTTATGGTAAGTGTTAGCATCAGCGCTAGGACAGTTTTAGGGTTAGGGTTAGGGTTAGCATCAGCCCTAGGATAGTGTTAGGGTTAGGGTTAGGGTTAGCATCAGCCCTAGGATAGTGTTAGGGTTAGGGTTAGGGTTAGCATCAGCCCTAGGATACTGTTAGGGTTAGGGTTAGGGTTAGCATCAGCCCTAGGATAGTGTTAGGGTTAGGGTTAGGGTTAGCATCAGCCCTAGGATAGTGTTAGGGTTAGGGTTACGGTTAGCATCAGCCCTAGGAGAGTGTTAGGGTTACGGTTAGCATCAGCCCTTGGATAGTGTTAGGGTTAGGGTTTGGGTTAACATCAGGCCTGGGATAGTGTTAGGGTTAGGATTAGCATCAGCGCTAGGATAGTGTTAGGGCTAGGGTTAGGGTTAGCACCAGCCCTAGGATAGTGTTAAGGTTAGGGTTACGGTTAGCATCAGCCCTAGGATAGTGTTAGGGTAAGGGTTAGGGTTAGTCTCAGCCCTAGGATAGTGTTAGTGTTAGGGTTTGCATCAGACCAAGGATAGTGTTAGGGTTAGGGTTAGGGTTAGCATCAGCCCTAGGATAGTGTTAGGGTTAGGGTTAGCATCAGCCCTAGGATAGTGTTAGTGTTAGGGTTAGGGTTAGCATCAGCCCTAGGATAGTGTTAAGGTTAGAGTTAACATCAGCCCTAGGATAGTGTTAGGGTTAGGGTTAGGGTTAGCATCAGCCCTAGGATATTGTTAGGGTTAGGGTTAGCATCAGCCTTAGGATAGTGTTAGGGTTAGGGTTAGCATCATCCCTAGGATAGTGTTAGGGTTAGGGTTAGGGTTAGCATCAGGCCTAGGGTAGTGTTAGGGTTAGGGTTAGCATCAGCCTTAGGATAGTGATAGGGTTAGGGTTAGGGTTAGCATCAGCCCTAGGATAGTGTTAGGGTTAGGGTTAGGGTTAGCATCAGCCCTAGGATAGTGTTAGGGTTAGGGTTAACCTCAGCCCTAGGACAATGTTGGGTTACGGTTAGGGTTAGCATCAGCCCTAGGATAGTGTTAGGGTTAGGGTTAGCATCAGCCCTAGGATAGTGTTAGGGCTAGGGTTAGTGTTACCATGAGACCTAGGATAGTGTTAGGTTGATGGTTAGCATCAGCCCTAGGATAGTGTTTGGGTTAGGGTTAGGGTTAGCATCAGCCCTAGGATAGTGTTAGGGTTAGGGTTAGCATCAGACCTAGGACAGTTTTAGGGTTAAAATTAGGGTTCGCATCAGCCCTAGGATAGTGTTAGGGTTAGGTTTAGCTTCAGGCCCTAGGATAGTGTTAGGGTTAGGGTTAGGGTTAGCATCAGCCCTAGGATAGTGTCAGGGTTAGGGTTAGGCTTAGCATCAGCCCTAGGATAGTGTTAGGGTTATGGTTAGCATAAGCCCTAGGATAGTGTTTGAGTTAGGGTTAGGGTTAGCATCAGCCCTAGGATAGTGCCAGGGGTAGGGTTAGCATCAGGCCTAGGATAGTGTTAGGTTTAGGGTTAGCATCAGCCCTAGGATAGTGTTAGTGTTAGGGTTAGGGTTAGCATCAGCCCTAGGATAGTTTTAGGGCTATGGTTAGCATCAGTCCTATGATAGTGTTAGGGTTAGGGTTACGGTTAGCATCAGCCCTTGGATAGTGTTAGTGTTAGGGATAGCATCAGCCCTAGGATAGTGTTAGGGTTAGGGTTAGCATCAGAACTAGGATAGTGTTAGGGTTAGGGTTAGGGTTAGCATCAGGCCTAGGATAGTGTCAGGGTTAGCAGCAGCCTTAGGATAGTGTTAGTGTTAGGGTTAGGGTTAGCATCAGCCCTAGGATAGTTTTAGGGTAAGGGTTAGCATCAGACTTAGGATAGTGTTAGGGTTAGGGTTAGCATCAGAACTAGGATAGTGTTAGGGTTATGGTAAGGGTTAGCATCAGCGCTAGGACAGTTTTAGGGTTAGGGTTAGGGTTAGCATCAGCCCTAGGTTAGTGTTAGGGTTAGGGTTAGGGTTAGCGTCAGCCCTAGGATAGTGTTAGGGTTAGGGTTAGGGTTAGCATCAGCCCTAGGATAGTGTTAGGGTTAGGGTTAGGGTTAGCATCATCCCTAGGATAGTGTTAGGGTTAGGGTTAGGGTTAGCATCAGCCCTAGGATAGTGTTAGGGTTAGGGTTACGGTTAGCATCAGCCCTAGGATAGTGTTAGCGTTACGGTTAGCATCAGCCCTAGGATAGTGTCAGGTTTAGGGTTAGCATCACCCCTAGGATAGTGTTAGGGTTAAGGTTAGTGTTAGCATAAGACCTAGGATAGTGTTAGGGTAATGGTTAGCATAAGCCCTAGGATAGTGTTTGAGTTAGGGTTAGGGTTAGCATCAGCCCTAGGATAGTGCTAGGGTTAGGGTTAGCATCAGGCCTAGGATAGTGTTAGGGTTAGGGTTAGCATCAGCCCTAGGATAGTGTTAGGGTTAGGGTTAGCATCAGCCCTAGGATAGTGTTAGGGCTAGGGTTAGCATCAGACCTAGGACAGTTTTAGGGTTAGGGTTAGGGTTCGCATCAGCCCTAGGATTGTGTTAGGGTTAGGGTTAGCATCAGCCCTAGGATAGTGTTAGGGTTAGGGTTAGGTTTAGCATCAGCCCTATTATAGTGTTAGGGTTCGGTTTGTGTTAGCATCAGCCCTAGGATAGTGTTAGGGTTAGGGTTAATGTTAGCATCAGGCCTAGGATAGTGTTAGGGTTATGATTAGCATCAGCCCTAGGATAGTGTTTGGGTTAGGGTTAGGGATAGCATCAGCCCTAGGATAGTGTTAGGGTTAGGGTTAGGGTTAGCATCAGCCCTAGGATAGTGTTAGGGTTAGGGTTAGGGTTAGCATCAGCCCTAGGATAGTGTTAGGGTTAGGGTTACGGTTAGCATCAGCCCTAGGATAGTGTTAGGGTTAGGGTTAGCATCAGCCCTTCGATAGTGTTACTGTTAGGGTTAGGGTTAGCATCAGCCCTAGGATAGTGTTAGGGTTAGGGTTAGCATCAGAACTAGGGTAGTGTTAGGGTTAGGGTTAGGGTTAGCATCAGGCCTAGGATAGTGTTAGGGTTAGCATCAGCCTTAGGATAGTGTTAGTGTTAGGGTTAGGGTTAGCATCAGCCCTAGGATAGTTTTAGGGTAAGGGTTAGCATCAGCCTTAGCATAGTGTTAGGGTTAGGGTTAGCATCAGAACTAGGATAGTGTTAGGGTTATGGTAAGGGTTAGCATCAGCGCTAGGACAGTTTTAGGGTTAGGGTTAGGGTTAGCATCAGGCCTAGGATAGTGTTAGGGTTAGGGTTAGCATCAGCACTAGGATAGTGTTAGGGTTAGGGTTAGGGTTAGAATCAGCCCTAGGATAGTGTTCGGGTTAGGGTTAGCATCAGCCCTAAGATAGTGTTAGTGTTAGGGTTAGGGTCAGCATCAGCCATAGGATAGTGTTAGGGTTAGGGTTAGGGTTAGCATCAGCCCTAGGATAGTGTTAGGGTTAGAGTTAGCATCAGCCCTAGGATAGTGTTAGGGTTAGGGTTAGGGTTCGCCTCAGCCCTAGGATAGTGTTAGGGTTAGGGTTAGCATCAGCCTTAGGATAGTGTTAGGGTTAGGGTTAGCATCAGCCCTAGGATAGTGTTAGGGTTAGGGTTAGATTTAGCATCCGGGCTAGGATAGTGTTAGGGTTAGGGTAAGCATCAGCCTTAGGATAGTGTTAGGGTTAGGGTTAGGGTTAGCATCAGCCCTAGGATAGTGTTAGGGTTAGGGTTAGCATCAACCCTAGGATACTGTTACGGTTAGGGTTAGGGTTAGCATCAGCCCTAGGATAGTGTTAGGGTTAGGGTTAGTGTTATCATTAGACCTAGGATAGTGTTAAGGTTATGGTTAGCATAAGCCCTAGGAGAGTGTTTGATTAGGGTTAGGGTTAGCATCAGCCCTAGGATAGTGCTAGGGTTAGGGTTAGCTTCAGGCCTAGGATAGTGTTAGGGGTAGGGTTAGCATCAGCCCTAGGATAGTGTTAGGGTTAGGGTTAGGGTTAGCATCAGCCCTAGGATAGTGTTAGGGTTAGGGTTAGCATCAGCCCTAGGATAGTGTTAGCAATAGGGTTAGGGTTAGCATCAGCCCTAGGATAGTGTTAGGGTTATGGTTAGCATCAGTCCTATCATAGTGTTTGGGTTAGGGTTAGGGTTAGCATCAGCCCTAGGATAGTGTTAGTGTTAGGTATAGCATTAGCCCTAGGATAGTGTTAGGGTTAGTTTTAGGGTTAGCATCAGCCCTAGGATAGTGTTAGGGTTAGGGTAGCATCAGAACTAGGATAGTGTTAGTGTTAGGGTTAGGGTTAGCATCAGCGATAGCACAGTTTTAGGGTTAGGGTTAGGGTTAGCATCAGCCTTAGGATAGTGTTAGGGTTAGGGTTAGGGTGAGCATCATCCCTAGGATAGTGTTAGGGTTAGGATTAGCATCAGCCCTAGGATAGTGTTAAGGTTAGGGTTACGGTTAGCATCAGCCCTAGGATAGCGTTGGTGTTAGGGTTAGGGTTAGCATCAGGCCTAGGATAGTGGTAGGGTTAGGATTAGCATCATCGCTAGGATAGTGTTAGTGTTAGGGTTTGCATCAGACCAAGGATAGTGTTAGGGTTAGGGTTAGGGTTAGCATCAGCCCTAGGATAGTGTTAGGATAGGGTTAGGGTTATCATAAGGCCTAGGATAGTGTTAGGGTTAGGGTTACCATCAGTCCTAGGATAGTGTTAGGGTTAGGGTTACGGTTAGCATCAGCCCTAGGACAGTGTTAGGGTTAGGGTTACCATCAGCCCTAGGATAGTGTTAGGGGTAGGGTTAGGGTTAGCATCAGCCCTAGGATAGTGTTAGGGTTAGAGTTAACATCAGCCCTAGGGTAGTGTTAGGGTTAGGGTTAGGGTTAGCATCAGCCCTAGGATAGTGTTAGGGTTAGGGTTAGCATCAGCCTTAGGATAGTGTTAGGGTTAGGGTTAGCATCAGCCCTAGGATAGTGTTAGGGTTAGGGTTAGGGTTAGCATCAGGCCTAGGGTAGTGTTAGGGTTAGGGTTAGCATCAGCCTTAGGATAGTGATAGGGTAAGGGTTAGGGTTAGCATCAGCCCTAGGATAGTGTTAGGGTTAGGGTTAGGGTTAGCATCAGCCCTAGGATAGTGTTAGGGTTAGGGTTAACCTCAGCCCTAGGACAATGTTGGGTTAGGGTTAGGGTTAGCCTCAGCCCTAGGATAGTGTTAGGGTTAGGGTTAGCATTAGCCCTAGGATAGTGTTAGGGCTAGGGTTAGTGTTAGCATGAGACCTAGGATAGTGTTAGGTTCATGGTTAGCATCAGCCCTAGGATAGTGTTTGGGTTAGGGTTAGGGTTAGCATCAGCCCTAGGATAGTGTTAGGGTTAGGGTTAGCATCAGACCTAGGACAGTTTTAGGGTTAGGGTTAGGGTTCGCATCAGCCCTAGAATAGTGTTAGGGTTAGGGTTAGCATCATCCCTAGGATAGTGTTAGGGTTAGGGTTAGGTTTAGCATTAGCCCTAGGATAGTGTTAGGTTTAGGGTTAGGGTTAGCATTAGCCCTAGGATAGTGTTAGGGTTAGGGTTAGCATCAGCCCTAGGATAGTGTTTGGGTTAGGGTTAGGGTTAGCATCAGCCCTAGGATAGTGTTAGGGTTAGGGTTAGGGTTAGCATCAGCCCTAGGATAGTGTTAGGGTCAGAGTTAGGGTTAGCATCATCCCTAGGATAGTGTTAGGGTTAGGGTTACGGTTAGCATCAGCCCTAGGATAGTGTTAGGGTTAGGGTTAGCATGAGCCCTTGGATAGTGTTAAGGTTAGGGTTAGGGTTAGCATCAGCCCTAGGATAGTGTTAGGTTTAGGGTTAGCATCAGCCCTAGGATAGTGTTAGGGTTAGAGTTAGTGTTAGCATCAGACCTAGGATATTGTTAGGGTTATGATTAGTTTCAGCCCTAGGATAGTGTTTGGGTAAGGGTTAGGTTTAGCAGCAGACCTAGGATAGTGTTAGGGTTAGGGTTAGGGTTAGCATCAGCCCTAGGATAGTGTTAGGGTTAGGGTTAGGGTTAGCATCAGCCCTAGGATAGTGTTAGGGTTATGGTTAGCATAAGCCCTAGGATAGTGTTTGAGTTAGGGTTAGGGTTAGCATCAGCCCTAGGATAGTGCTAGGGTTAGGGTTAGCATCAGGCCTAGGATAGTGTTAGGTTTAGGGTTAGCATCAGCCCTAGGATATTGTTAGGGTTAGGGTTAGGGTTAGCATCAGCCCTAGGATAGTGTTAGGGTTATGGTTAGCATCAGTCCTATGATAGTGTTAGGGTTAGGGTTAGGGTTAGCATCAGCCCTAGGATAGTGTTAGTGTTAGGGATAGCATCAGCCCTAGGATAGTGTTAGGTTTAGTTTTAGGGTTAGCATCAGCCCTAGGATAATGTTAGGGTTAGGGTTAGCGTCAGAACTAGGATAGTGTTAGGGTTAGGGTTAGGGTTAGCATCAGGCCTAGGATAGTGTTAGGGTTAGCAGCAGAGTTAGGATAGTGTTAGTGTTAGGATTACGGTTAGCATCAGCCCTAGGATAGTCTTAGGGTAAGGGTTAGCATCAGCCTTAGGATAGTGTTAGGGTTAGGGTTAGCATCAGACCTAGGATAGTGTTAGGGTTATGGTAAGTGTTAGCATCAGCGCTAGGACAGTTTTAGGGTTAGGGTTAGGGTTAGCATCAGCCCTAGGATAGTGTTAGGGTTAGGGTTAGGGTTAGCATCAGCCCTAGGATAGTGTTAGGGTTAGGGTTAGGGTTAGCATCAGCCCTAGGATACTGTTAGGGTTAGGGTTAGGGTTAGCATCAGCCCTAGGATAGTGTTAGGGTTAGGGTTAGGGTTAGCATCAGCCCTAGGATAGTGTTAGGGTTAGGGTTACGGTTAGCATCAGCCCTAGGAGAGTGTTAGGGTTACGGTTAGCATCAGCCCTTGGATAGTGTTAGGGTTAGGGTTTGGGTTAACATCAGGCCTGGGATAGTGTTAGGGTTAGGATTAGCATCAGCGCTAGGATAGTGTTAGGGCTAGGGTTAGGGTTAGCACCAGCCCTAGGATAGTGTTAAGGTTAGGGTTACGGTTAGCATCAGCCCTAGGATAGTGTTAGGGTAAGGGTTAGGGTTAGTCTCAGCCCTAGGATAGTGTTAGTGTTAGGGTTTGCATCAGACCAAGGATAGTGTTAGGGTTAGGGTTAGGGTTAGCATCAGCCCTAGGATAGTGTTAGGGTTAGGGTTAGCATCAGCCCTAGGATAGTGTTAGTGTTAGGGTTAGGGTTAGCATCAGCCCTAGGATAGTGTTAAGGTTAGAGTTAACATCAGCCCTAGGATAGTGTTAGGGTTAGGGTTAGGGTTAGCATCAGCCCTAGGATATTGTTAGGGTTAGGGTTAGCATCAGCCTTAGGATAGTGTTAGGGTTAGGGTTAGCATCATCCCTAGGATAGTGTTAGGGTTAGGGTTAGGGTTAGCATCAGGCCTAGGGTAGTGTTAGGGTTAGGGTTAGCATCAGCCTTAGGATAGTGATAGGGTTAGGGTTAGGGTTAGCATCAGCCCTAGGATAGTGTTAGGGTTAGGGTTAGGGTTAGCATCAGCCCTAGGATAGTGTTAGGGTTAGGGTTAACCTCAGCCCTAGGACAATGTTGGGTTACGGTTAGGGTTAGCATCAGCCCTAGGATAGTGTTAGGGTTAGGGTTAGCATCAGCCCTAGGATAGTGTTAGGGCTAGGGTTAGTGTTACCATGAGACCTAGGATAGTGTTAGGTTGATGGTTAGCATCAGCCCTAGGATAGTGTTTGGGTTAGGGTTAGGGTTAGCATCAGCCCTAGGATAGTGTTAGGGTTAGGGTTAGCATCAGACCTAGGACAGTTTTAGGGTTAAAATTAGGGTTCGCATCAGCCCTAGGATAGTGTTAGGGTTAGGGTTAGCATCAGCCCTAGGATAGTGTTAGGGTTAGGGCTAGGTTTAGCATCAGCCCTAGGATAGTGTTAGGTTTAGGGTTAGGGTTAGCATTAGCCCTAGGATAGTGTTAGGGTTAGGGTTAGCATCAGCCCTAGGATAGTGTTAGTGTTAGGGTTAGCATCAGCCCTAGGATAGTGTTAGGGTTAGGGTTAGTGTTAGCATCAGACCTAGGATAGTGTTAGGGTTATGATTAGCATCAGCCCTAGGATAGTGTTAGGGTTAGGGTTTGGGTTAGCATCAGGCCTGGGATAGTGTTAGGGTTAGGATTAGCATCAGCGCTAGGATAGTGTTCTGGTTAGGTTTAGGGTTAGCATCAACCCTAGGATAGTGTTAAGGTTAGGGTTACGGTTAGCATCAGCCCTAGGATAGTGTTAGGGTAAGGGGTAGGGTTAGTCTCAGCCCTAGGATAGTGTTAGTGTTAGGGTTTGCATCAGACCAAGGATAGTGTTAGGGTTAGGGTTAGGGTTAGCATCAGGCCTAGGATAGTGTTAGGATTAGGGTTAGATTTAGCATCCGGGCTAGGATAGTGTTAGGGTTAGGGTAAGCATCAGCCTTAGGATAGTGTTAGGGTTAGGGTTAGGGTTAGCATCAGCCCTAGGATAGTGTTAGGGTTAGGGTTAGCATCAACCCTAGGATACTGTTACGGTTAGGGTTAGGGTTAGCATCAGCCCTAGGAGAGTGTTAGGCTTAGGGTTAGTGTTATCATCAGACCTAGGATAGTGTTAAGGTTATGGTTAGCATAAGCCCTAGGAGAGTGTTTGAGTTAGGGTTAGGGTTAGCATCAGCCCTAGGATAGTGCTAGGGTTAGGGTTAGCTTCAGGCCTAGGATAGTGTTAGGGGTAGGGTTAGCATCAGCCCTAGGATAGTGTTAGGGTTAGGTTTAGGGTTAGCATCAGCCCTAGGATAGTGTTAGGGTTAGGGTTAGCATCAGCCCTAGGATAGTGTTAGCAATAGGGTTAGGGTTAGCATCAGCCCTAGGATAGTGTTAGGGTTATGGTTAGCATCAGTCCTATCATAGTGTTTGGGTTAGGGTTAGGGTTAGCATCAGCCCTAGGATAGTGTTAGTGTTAGGTATAGCATTAGCCCTAGGATAGTGTTAGGGTTAGTTTTAGGGTTAGCATCAGCCCTAGGATAGTGTTAGGGTTAGGGTAGCATCAGAACTAGGATAGTGTTAGTGTTAGGGTTAGGGTTAGCATCAGCGATAGCACAGTTTTAGGGTTAGGGTTAGGGTTAGCATCAGCCTTAGGATAGTGTTAGGGTTAGGGTTAGGGTGAGCATCATCCCTAGGATAGTGTTAGGGTTAGGATTAGCATCAGCCCTAGGATAGTGTTAAGGTTAGGGTTACGGTTAGCATCAGCCCTAGGATAGTGTTGGTGTTAGGGTTAGGGTTAGCATCAGGCCTAGGATAGTGGTAGGGTTAGGATTAGCATCATCGCTAGGATAGTGTTAGTGTTAGGGTTTGCATCAGACCAAGGATAGTGTTAGGGTTAGGGTTAGGGTTAGCATCAGCCCTAGGATAGTGTTAGGATAGGGTTAGGGTTATCATAAGGCCTAGGATAGTGTTAGGGTTAGGGTTAGCATCAGTCCTAGGATAGTGTTAGGGTTAGGGTTAGGGTTAGCATCAGCCCTAGGACAGTGTTAGGGTTAGGGTTAGCATCAGCCCTAGGATAGTGTTAGTGTTAGGGTTAGGGTTAGCATCAGCCCTAGGATAGTGTTAGGGGTAGGGTTAGGGTTAGCATCAGCCCTAGGATAGTGTTAGGGTTAGAGTTAACATCAGCCCTAGGGTAGTGTTAGGGTTAGGGTTAGGGTTAGCATCAGCCCTAGGATAGTGTTAGGGTTAGGGTTAGCATCAGCCTTAGGATAGTGTTAGGGTTAGGGTTAGCATCAGCCCTAGGATAGTGTTAGGGTTAGGGTTAGGGTTAGCATCAGGCCTAGGGTAGTGTTAGGGTTAGGGTTAGCATCACCCTTAGGATAGTGATAGGGTAAGGGTTAGGGTTAGCATCAGCCCTAGGATAGTGTTAGGGTTAGGGTTAGGGTTAGCATCAGCCCTAGGATAGTGTTAGGGTTAGGGTTAACCTCAGCCCTAGGACAATGTTGGGTTAGGGTTAGGGTTAGCCTCAGCCCTAGGATAGTGTTAGGGTTAGGGTTAGCATTAGCCCTAGGATAGTGTTAGGGCTAGGGTTAGTGTTAGCATGAGACCTAGGATAGTGTTAGGTTCATGGTTAGCATCAGCCCTAGGATAGTGTTTGGGTTAGGGTTAGGGTTAGCATCAGCCCTAGGATAGTGTTAGGGTTAGGGTTAGCATCAGACCTAGGAGAGTTTTAGGGTTAGGGTTAGGGTTCGCATCAGCCCTAGAATAGTGTTAGGGTTAGGGTTAGCATCATCCCTAGGATAGTGTTAGGGTTAGGGTTAGGTTTAGCATTAGCCCTAGGATAGTGTTAGGTTTAGGGTTAGGGTTAGCATTAGCCCTAGGATAGTGTTAGGGTTAGGGTTAGCATCAGCCCTAGGATAGTGTTTGGGTTAGGGTTAGGGTTAGCATCAGCCCTAGGATAGTGTTAGGGTTAGGATTAGGGTTAGCATCAGCCCTAGGATAGTGTTAGGGTCAGAGTTAGGGTTAGCATCATCCCTAGGATAGTGTTAGGGTTAGGGTTACGGTTAGCATCAGCCCTAGGATAGTGTTAGGGTTAGGGTTAGCATGAGCCCTTGGATAGTGTTAAGGTTAGGGTTAGGGTTAGCATCAGCCCTAGGATAGTGTTAGGTTTAGGGTTAGCATGAGCCCTAGGATAGTGTTAGGGTTAGAGTTAGTGTTAGCATCAGACCTAGGATATTGTTAGGGTTATGATTAGCTTCAGCCCTAGGATAGTGTTTGGGTAAGGGTTAGGTTTAGCAGCAGACCTAGGATAGTGTTAGGGTTAGGGTTAGGGTTAGCATCAGCCCTAGGATAGTGTTAGGGTTAGGGTTAGGGTTAGCATCAGCCCTAGGATAGTGTTAGGGTTATGGTTAGCATAAGCCCTAGGATAGTGTTTGAGTTAGGGTTAGGGTTAGCATCAGCCCTAGGATAGTGCTAGGGTTAGGGTTAGCATCAGGCCTAGGATAGTGTTAGGTTTAGGGTTAGCATCAGCCCTAGGATATTGTTAGGGTTAGGGTTAGGGTTAGCATCAGCCCTAGGATAGTGTTAGGGTTATGGTTAGCATCAGTCCTATGATAGTGTTAGGGTTAGGGTTAGGGTTAGCATCAGCCCTAGGATAGTGTTACTGTTAGGGATAGCATCAGCCCTAGGATAGTGTTAGGTTTAGTTTTAGGGTTAGCATCAGCCCTAGGATAATGTTAGCGTTAGGGTTAGCGTCAGAACTAGGATAGTGTTAGGGTTAGGGTTAGGGTTAGCATCAGGCCTAGGATAGTGTTAGGGTTAGCAGCAGAGTTAGGATAGTGTTAGTGTTAGGGTTACGGTTAGCATCAGCCCTAGGATAGTCTTAGGGTAAGGGTTAGCATCAGACTTAGGATAGTGTTAGGGTTAGGGTTAGCATCAGACCTAGGATAGTGTTAGGGTTATGGTAAGGGTTAGCATCAGCGCTAGGACAGTTTTAGGGTTAGGGTTAGGGTTAGCATCAGCCCTAGGATAGTGTTAGGGTTAGGGTTAGGGTTAGCATCAGCCCTAGGATAGTGTTAGGGTTAGGGTTAGGGTTAGCATCAGCCCTAGGATACTGTTAGGGTTAGGGTTAGGGTTAGCATCAGCCCCAGGATAGTGTTAGGGTTAGGGTTAGGGTTAGCATCAGCCCTAGGATAGTGTTAGGGTTAGGGTTACGGTTAGCATCAGCCCTAGGATAGTGTTAGGGTTACGGTTAGCATCAGCCCTTGGATAGTGTTAGGGTTAGGGTTTGGGTTAACATCAGGCCTGGGATAGTGTTAGGGTTAGGATTAGCATCAGCGCTAGGATAGTGTTAGGGCTAGGGTTAGGGTTAGCACCAGCCCTAGGATAGTGTTAAGGTTAGGGTTACGGTTAGCATCAGCCCTAGGATAGTGTTAGGGTAAGGGTTAGGGTTAGTCTCAGCCCTAGGATAGTGTTAGTGTTAGGGTTTGCATCAGACCAAGGATAGTGTTAGGGTTAGGGTTAGGGTTAGCATCAGCCCTAGGATAGTGTTAGGGTTAGGGTTAGCATCAGCCCTAGGATAGTGTTAGTGTTAGGGTTAGGGTTAGCATCAGCCCTAGGATAGTGTTAAGGTTAGAGTTAACATCAGCCCTAGGATAGTGTTAGGGTTAGGGTTAGGGTTAGCATCAGCCCTAGGATAGTGTTAGGGCTAGGGTTAGTGTTAGCATGAGACCTAGGATAGTGTTAGGTTCATGGTTAGCATCAGCCCTAGGATAGTGTTTGGGTTAGGGTTAGGGTTAGCATCAGCCCTAGGATAGTGTTAGGGTTAGGGTTAGCATCAGACCTAGGAGAGTTTTAGGGTTAGGGTTAGGGTTCGCATCAGCCCTAGAATAGTGTTAGGGTTAGGGTTAGCATCATCCCTAGGATAGTGTTAGGGTTAGGGTTAGGTTTAGCATTAGCCCTAGGATAGTGTTAGGTTTAGGGTTAGGGTTAGCATTAGCCCTAGGATAGTGTTAGGGTTAGGGTTAGCATCAGCCCTAGGATAGTGTTTGGGTTAGGGTTAGGGTTAGCATCAGCCCTAGGATAGTGTTAGGGTTAGGATTAGGGTTAGCATCAGCCCTAGGATAGTGTTAGGGTCAGAGTTAGGGTTAGCATCATCCCTAGGATAGTGTTAGGGTTAGGGTTACGGTTAGCATCAGCCCTAGGATAGTGTTAGGGTTAGGGTTAGCATGAGCCCTTGGATAGTGTTAAGGTTAGGGTTAGGGTTAGCATCAGCCCTAGGATAGTGTTAGGTTTAGGGTTAGCATCAGCCCTAGGATAGTGTTAGGGTTAGAGTTAGTGTTAGCATCAGACCTAGGATATTGTTAGGGTTATGATTAGCTTCAGCCCTAGGATAGTGTTTGGGTAAGGGTTAGGTTTAGCAGCAGACCTAGGATAGTGTTAGGGTTAGGGTTAGGGTTAGCATCAGCCCTAGGATAGTGTTAGGGTTAGGGTTAGGGTTAGCATCAGCCCTAGGATAGTGTTAGGGTTATGGTTAGCATAAGCCCTAGGATAGTGTTTGAGTTAGGGTTAGGGTTAGCATCAGCCCTAGGATAGTGCTAGGGTTAGGGTTAGCATCAGGCCTAGGATAGTGTTAGGTTTAGGGTTAGCATCAGCCCTAGGATATTGTTAGGGTTAGGGTTAGGGTTAGCATCAGCCCTAGGATAGTGTTAGGGTTATGGTTAGCATCAGTCCTATGATAGTGTTAGGGTTAGGGTTAGGGTTAGCATCAGCCCTAGGATAGTGTTACTGTTAGGGATAGCATCAGCCCTAGGATAGTGTTAGGTTTAGTTTTAGGGTTAGCATCAGCCCTAGGATAATGTTAGCGTTAGGGTTAGCGTCAGAACTAGGATAGTGTTAGGGTTAGGGTTAGGGTTAGCATCAGGCCTAGGATAGTGTTAGGGTTAGCAGCAGAGTTAGGATAGTGTTAGTGTTAGGGTTACGGTTAGCATCAGCCCTAGGATAGTCTTAGGGTAAGGGTTAGCATCAGCCTTAGGATAGTGTTAGGGTTAGGGTTAGCATCAGACCTAGGATAGTGTTAGGGTTATGGTAAGGGTTAGCATCAGCGCTAGGACAGTTTTAGGGTTAGGGTTAGGGTTAGCATCAGCCCTAGGATAGTGTTAGGGTTAGGGTTAGGGTTAGCATCAGCCCTAGGATAGTGTTAGGGTTAGGGTTAGGGTTAGCATCAGCCCTAGGATACTGTTAGGGTTAGGGTTAGGGTTAGCATCAGCCCCAGGATAGTGTTAGGGTTAGGGTTAGGGTTAGCATCAGCCCTAGGATAGTGTTAGGGTTAGGGTTACGGTTAGCATCAGCCCTAGGATAGTGTTAGGGTTACGGTTAGCATCAGCCCTTGGATAGTGTTAGGGTTAGGGTTTGGGTTAACATCAGGCCTGGGATAGTGTTAGGGTTAGGATTAGCATCAGCGCTAGGATAGTGTTAGGGCTAGGGTTAGGGTTAGCACCAGCCCTAGGATAGTGTTAAGGTTAGGGTTACGGTTAGCATCAGCCCTAGGATAGTGTTAGGGTAAGGGTTAGGGTTAGTCTCAGCCCTAGGATAGTGTTAGTGTTAGGGTTTGCATCAGACCAAGGATAGTGTTAGGGTTAGGGTTAGGGTTAGCATCAGCCCTAGGATAGTGTTAGGGTTAGGGTTAGCATCAGCCCTAGGATAGTGTTAGTGTTAGGGTTAGGGTTAGCATCAGCCCTAGGATAGTGTTAAGGTTAGAGTTAACATCAGCCCTAGGATAGTGTTAGGGTTAGGGTTAGGGTTAGCATCAGCCCTAGGATATTGTTAGGGTTAGGGTTAGCATCAGCCTTAGGATAGTGTTAGGGTTAGGGTTAGCATCATCCCTAGGATAGTGTTAGGGTTAGGGTTAGGGTTAGCATCAGGCCTAGGGTAGTGTTAGGGTTAGGGTTAGCATCAGCCTTAGGATAGTGATAGGGTTAGGGTTAGGGTTAGCATCAGCCCTAGGATAGTGTTAGGGTTAGGGTTAGGGTTAGCATCAGCCCTAGGATAGTGTTAGGGTTAGGGTTAACCTCAGCCCTAGGACAATGTTGGGTTACGGTTAGGGTTAGCATCAGCCCTAGGATAGTGTTAGGGTTAGGGTTAGCATCAGCCCTAGGATAGTGTTAGGGCTAGGGTTAGTGTTACCATGAGACCTAGGATAGTGTTAGGTTGATGGTTAGCATCAGCCCTAGGATAGTGTTTGGGTTAGGGTTAGGGTTAGCATCAGCCCTAGGATAGTGTTAGGGTTAGGGTTAGCATCAGACCTAGGACAGTTTTAGGGTTAGGGTTAGGGTTCGCATCAGCCCTAGGATAGTGTTAGGGTTAGGGTTAGCATCAGCCCTAGGATAGTGTTAGGGTTAGGGCTAGGTTTAGCATCAGCCCTAGGATAGTGTTAGGTTTAGGGTTAGGGTTAGCATTAGCCCTAGGATAGTGTTAGGGTTAGGGTTAGCATCAGCCCTAGGATAGTGTTAGTGTTAGGGTTAGCATCAGCCGTAGGATAGTGTTAGGGTTAGGGTTAGTGTTAGCATCAGACCTAGGATAGTGTTAGGGTTATGATTAGCATCAGCCCTAGGATAGTGTTAGGGTTAGGGTTTGGGTTAGCATCAGGCCTGGGATAGTGTTAGGGTTAGGATTAGCATCAGCGCTAGGATAGTGTTCTGGTTAGGTTTAGGGTTAGCATCAACCCTAGGATAGTGTTAAGGTTAGGGTTACGGTTAGCATCAGCCCTAGGATAGTGTTAGGGTAAGGGGTAGGGTTAGTCTCAGCCCTAGGATAGTGTTAGTGTTAGGGTTTGCATCAGACCAAGGATAGTGTTAGGGATAGGGTTAGGGTTAGCATCAGGCCTAGGATAGTGTTAGGGTTAGGGTTAGCATCAGCACTAGGATAGTGTTAGGGTTAGGGTTAGGGTTAGAATCAGCCCTAGGATAGTGTTCGGGTTAGGGTTAGCATCAGCCCTAAGATAGTGTTAGTGTTAGGGTTAGGGTTAGCATCAGCCATAGGATAGTGTTAGGGTTGGGGTTAGGGTTAGCATCAGCCCTAGGATAGTGTTAGGGTTAGAGTTAGCATCAGCCCTAGGATAGTGTTAGGGTTAGGGTTAGGGTTCGCCTCAGCCCTAGGATAGTGTTAGGGTTAGGGTTAGCATCAGCCTTAGGATAGTGTTAGGGTTAGGATTAGCATCAGCCCTAGGATAGTGTTAGGGTTAGGGTTAGATTTAGCATCCGGGCTAGGATAGTGTTAGGGTTAGGGTAAGCATCAGCCTTAGGATAGTGTTAGGGTTAGGGTTAGGGTTAGCATCAGCCCTAGGATAGTGTTAGGGTTAGGGTTAGCATCAGCCCTAGGATAGTGTTAGCAATAGGGTTAGGGTTAGCATCTGCCCTAGGATAGTGTTAGGGTTATGGTTAGCATCAGTCCTATCATAGTGTTTGGGTTAGGGTTAGGGTAAGCATCAGCCCTAGGATAGTGTTAGTGTTAGGTATAGCATTAGCCCTAGGATAGTGTTAGGGTTAGTTTTAGGGTTAGCATCAGCCCTAGGATAGTGTTAGGGTTAGGGTAGCATCAGAACTAGGATAGTGTTAGTGTTAGGGTTAGGGTTAGCATCAGCGATAGCACAGTTTTAGGGTTAGGGTTAGGGTTAGCATCAGCCTTAGGATAGTGTTAGGGTTAGGGTTAGGGTGAGCATCATCCCTAGGATAGTGTTAGGGTTAGGATTAGCATCAGCCCTAGGATAGTGTTAAGGTTAGGGTTACGGTTAGCATCAGCCCTAGGATAGTGTTGGTGTTAGGGTTAGGGTTAGCATCAGGCCTAGGATAGTGGTAGGGTTAGGATTAGCATCATCGCTAGGATAGTGTTAGTGTTAGGGTTTGCATCAGACCAAGGATAGTGTTAGGGTTAGGGTTAGGGTTACCATCAGCCCTAGGATAGTGTTAGGATAGGGTTAGGGTTATCATAAGGCCTAGGATAGTGTTAGGGTTAGGGTTAGCATCAGTCCTAGGATAGTGTTAGGGTTAGGGTTAGGGTTAGCATCAGCCCTAGGATAGTGTTAGGGTTAGGGTTAGCATCAGCCCTAGGATAGTGTTAGTGTTAGGGTTAGGGTTAGCATCAGCCCTAGGATAGTGTTAGGGGTAGGGTTAGGGTTAGCATCAGCCCTAGGATAGTGTTAGGGTTAGAGTTAACATCAGCCCTAGGGTAGTGTTAGGGTTAGGGTTAGGGTTAGCATCAGCCCTAGGATAGTGTTAGGGTTAGGGTTAGCATCAGCCTTAGGATAGTGTTAGGGTTAGGGTTAGCATCAGCCCTAGGATAGTGTTAGGGTTAGGGTTAGGGTTAGCATCAGGCCTAGGGTAGTGTTAGGGTTAGGGTTAGCATCAGCCTTAGGATAGTGATAGGGTAAGGGTTAGGGTTAGCCTCAGCCCTAGGATAGTGTTAGTGTTAGGGTTAGGGTTAGCATCAGCCCTAGGATAGTGTTAGGGTTAGGGTTAACCTCAGCCCTAGGACAATGTTGGGTTAGGGTTAGGGTTAGCCTCAGCCCTAGGATAGTGTTAGGGTTAGGGTTAGCATTAGCCCTAGGATAGTGTTAGGGCTAGGGTTAGTGTTAGCATGAGACCTAGGATAGTGTTAGGTTCATGGTTAGCATCAGCCCTAGGATAGTGTTTGGGTTAGGGTTAGGGTTAGCATCAGCCCTAGGATAGTCTTAGGGTTAGGGTTAGCATCATCCCTAGGATAGTGTTAGGGTTAGGGTTAGGTTTAGCATTAGCCCTAGGATAGTGTTAGGTTTAGGGTTAGGGTTAGCATTAGCCCTAGGATAGTGTTAGGGTTAGGGTTAGCATCAGCCCTAGGATAGTGTTAGGGTTAGGGTTAGGGTTAGCATCAGCCCTAGGATAGTGTTAGGGTTAGGGTTAGGGTTAGCATCAGCCCTAGGATAGTGTTAGGGTTATGGTTAGCATAAGCCCTAGTATAGTGTTTGAGTTAGGGTTAGGGTTAGCATCAGACCTAGAATAGTGCTAGGGTTAGGGTTAGCATCAGGCCTAGGATAGTGTTAGGTTTAGAGTTAGCATCAGCCCTAGGATATTGTTAGGGTTAGGGTTAGGGTTAGCATCAGCCCTAGGATAGTGTTAGGGTTATGGTTAGCATCAGTCCTATGATAGTGTTAGGGTTAGGGTTAGGGTTAGCATCAGCCCTAGGATAGTGTTAGTGTTAGGGATAGCATCAGCCCTAGGATAGTGTTAGGTTTAGTTTTAGGGTTAGCATCAGCCCTAGGATAATGTTAGGGTTAGGGTTAGCGTCAGAACTAGGATAGTGTTAGGGTTAGGGTTAGGGTTAGCATCAGGCCTAGGATAGTGTTAGGGTTAGCAGCAGAGTTAGGATAGTGTTAGTGTTAGGGTTACGGTTAGCATCAGCCCTAGGATAGTCTTAGGGTAAGGGTTAGCATCAGCCTTAGGATAGTGTTAGGGTTAGGGTTAGCATCAGACCTAGGATAGTGTTAGGGTTATGGTAAGGGTTAGCATCAGCGCTAGGACAGTTTTAGGGTTAGGGTTAGGGTTAGCATCAGCCCTAGGATAGTGTTAGGGTTAGGGTTAGTGTTAGCATCAGCCCTAGGATAGTGTTAGGGTTAGGGATAGGGTTAGCATCAGCCCTAGGATACTGTTAGGGTTAGGGTTAGGGTTAGCATCAGCCCTAGGATAGTGTTAGGGTTAGGGTTAGGGTTAGCATCAGCCCTAGGATAGTGTTAGGGTTAGGGTTACGGTTAGCATCAGCCCTAGGATAGTGTTAGGGTTACGGTTAGCATCAGCCCTTGGATAGTGTTAGGGTTAGGGTTTGGGTTAACATCAGGCCTGGGATAGTGTTAGGGTTAGGATTAGCATCAGCGCTAGGATAGTGTTAGGGCTAGGGTTAGGGTTAGCATCAGCCCTAGGATAGTGTTAAGGTTAGGGTTACGGTTAGCATCAGCCCTAGGATAGTGTTAGGGTAAGGGTTAGGGTTAGTCTCAGCCCTAGGATAGTGTTAGTGTTAGGGTTTGCGTCAGACCAAGGATAGTGTTAGGGTTAGGGTTAGGGTTAGCATCAGCCCTAGGATAGTGTTAGGGTTAGGGTTAGCATCAGCCCTAGGATAGTGTTAGTGTTAGGGTTAGGGTTAGCATCAGCCCTAGGATAGTGTTAAGGTTAGAGTTAACATCAGGCCTAGGATAGTGTTAGGGTTAGGGTTAGGGTTAGCATCAGCCCTAGGATATTGTTAGGGTTAGGGTTAGCATCAGCCTTAGGATAGTGATAGGGTTAGGGTTAGGGTTAGCATCAGCCCTAGGATAGTGTTAGGGTTAGGGTTAGGGTTAGCATCAGCCCTAGGATAGTGTTAGGGTTAGGGTTAACCTCAGCCCTAGGACAATGTTGGGTTACGGTTAGGGTTAGCATCAGCCCTAGGATAGTGTTAGGGTTAGGGTTAGCATCAGCCCTAGGATAGTGTTAGGGCTAGGGTAAGTGTTACCATGAGACCTAGGATAGTGTTAGGTTGATGGTTAGCATCAGCCCTAGGATAGTGTTTGGGTTAGGGTTAGGGTTAGCATCAGCCCTAGGATAGTGTTAGTGTTAGGGTTAGCATCAGACCTAGGACAGTTTTAGGGTTAGGGTTAGGGTTCGCATCAGCCCTAGGATAGTGTTAGGGTTAGGGTTAGCATCAGCCCTAGGATAGTGTTAGGGTTAGGGCTAGGTTTAGCATCAGCCCTAGGATAGTGTTAGGTTTAGGGTTAGGGTTAGCATTAGCCCAAAATAGTGTTAGGGTTAGGGTTAGCATCAGCCCTAGGATAGTGTTAGTGTTAGGGTTAGCATCAGCCCTAGGATAGTGTTAGGGTTAGGGTTAGTGTTAGCATCAGACCTAGGATAGTGTTAGGGTTATGATTAGTATCAGCCCTAGGATAGTGTTAGGGTGAGGGTTTGGGTTAGCATCAGGCCTGGGATAGTGTTAGGGTTAGGATTAGCATCAGCGCTAGGATAGTGTTCTGGTTAGGTTTAGGGTTAGCATCAACCCTAGGATAGTGTTAAGGTTAGGGTTACGGTTAGCATCAGCCCTAGGATAGTGTTAGGGTAAGGGGTAGGGTTAGTCTCAGCCCTAGGATAGTGTTAGTGTTAGGGTTTGCATCAGACCAAGGATAGTGTTAGGGTTAGGGTTAGGGTTAGCATCAGCCCTAGGATAGTGTAAGGATAGCGCTAGGGTTATCATCAGCCCTAGGATAGTGTTAGGGGTAGGGTTAGGGTTAGCATCAGCCCTAGGATAGTGTTAGGGTTAGAGTTAACATCAGCCCTAGGTTAGTGTTAGGGTTAGGGTTAGGGTTAGCATCAGCCCTAGGATAGTGTTAGGGTTAGGGTTAGCATCAGCCTTAGGATAGTGTTAGGGTTAGGGTTAGCATCAGCCCTATGATAGTGTTAGGGTTAGGGTTAGGGTTAGCATCAGGCCTAGAATAGTGTTAGGGTTAGGGTTAGCATCAGCCTTAGGATAGTGATAGGGTTAGGGTTAGGGTTAGCATCAGCCCTAGGATAGTGTTAGGGTTAGGGTTAGGGTTAGCATCAGCCCTAGGATAGTGTCAGGGTTAGGGTTAACCTCAGCCCTAGGACAATGTTGGGTTAGGGTTAGGGTTAGCCTGAGCCATAGGATAGTGTTAGGGTTAGGGTTAGCATTAGCCCTAGGATAGTGTTAGGGCTAGGGTTAGTGTTAGGATGAGACCTAGGATAGTGTTAGGTTCATGGTTAGCATCAGCCCTAGGATAGTGTTTGGGTTAGGGTTAGGGTTAGCATCAGCCCTAGGATAGTGTTAGGGTTAGGGTTAGCATCAGACCTAGGACAGTTTTAGGGTTAGGGTTAGGGTTCGCATCAGCCCTAGGATAGTGTTAGGGTTAGGGTTAGCATCAGCCCTAGGATAGTGTTAGGGTTAGGGTTAGGTTTAGCATCAGCCCTAGGATAGTGTTAGGTTTAGGGTTAGGGTTAGCATTAGCCCTAGGATAGTGTTAGGGTTAGGGTTAGCATCAGCCCTAGGATAGTGTTAGGGTTAGGGTTAGCATCAGCCCTAGGATAGTGTTAGGGTTAGGGTTAGTGTTAGCATCAGACCTAGGATAGTGTTAGGGTTATGATTAGCATCAGCCCTAGGATAGTGTTAGGGTTAGGGTTAGTGTTAGCATCAGACCTAGGATAGTGTTAGGGTTAGGGTTAGCATCAGCCCTAGGATAGTGTTTGGGTTAGGGTTAGGGTTAACATCAGCCCTAGGATAGTGTTAGGTTTAGGGTTAGGGTTAGCATCAGCCCTAGGATAGTGTTAGGGTCAGAGTTAGGGTTAGCATCATCCCTAGGATAGTTTTAGGGTTAGGGTTACGGTTAGCATCAGCCCTAGGATAGTGTTAGGGTTAGGGTTAGCATCAGCCCTTGGATAGTGTTAGGGTTAGTGTTAGGGTTAGCATCAGCCCTAGGATAGTGTTAGGTTTAGGGTTAGCATCAGCCCTAGGATAGTGTTAGGGTTAGAGTTAGTGTTAGCATCAGACCTAGGATATTGTTAGGGTAATGGTTAGCATAAGCCCTAGGATAGTGTTTGAGTTAGGGTTAGGGTTAGCATCAGCCCTAGGATAGTGTTAGGGTTAGGGTTAGCATCAGCACTAGGATAGTGTTAGGGTTAGGGTTAGGTTTAGCATGAGCCCTAGGATAGAGTTAGTGTTAGGGTTAGCATCAGCCCTAGGATTGTGTTAGGGTTAGGGTTAGTGTTATCATCAGACCTGGGATAGTGTTAGGGTTATGATTAGCTTCAGCCCTAGGATAGTGTTTGGGTAAGGGTTAGGTTTAGCAGCAGACCTAGGATAGTGTTAGGGTTAGGGTTAGGGTTAGCATCAGCCCTAGGATAGTGTTAGGGTTAGGGTTATGGTTAGCATCAGCCCTAGGATAGTGTTAGGGTTATGGTTAGCATAAGCCCTAGGATAGTGTTTGAGTTAGGGTTAGGGTTAGCATCAGCCCTAGGATAGTGCTAGGGTTAGGGTTAGCATCAGGCCTAGGATAGTGTTAGGTTTAGGGTTAGCATCAGCCCTAGGATAGTGTTAGGGTTAGGTTTAGGGTTACCATCAGCCCTAGGATAGTGTTAGGGTTATGGTTAGCATCAGTCCTATGATAGTGTTAGGGTTAGGGTTAGGGTTAGCATCAGCCCTAGGATAGTGTTAGTGTTAGGGATAGCATCAGCCCTAGGATAGTGTTAGGTTTAGTTTTAGGGTTAGCATCAGCCCTAGGATAATGTTAGGGTTAGGGTTAGCGTCAGAACTAGGATAGTGTTAGGGTTAGGGTTAGGGTTAGCATCAGGCCTAGGATAGTGTTAGGGTTAGCAGCAGAGTTAGGATAGTGTTAGTGTTAGGGTTACGGTTAGCATCAGCCCTAGGATAGTCTTAGGGTAAGGGTTAGCATCAGCCTTAGGATAGTGTTAGGGTTAGGGTTAGCATCTGAACTAGGATAGTGTTAGGGTTATGGTAAGGGTTAGCATCAGCGCTAGGACAGTTTTAGGGTTAGGGTTAGGGTTAGCATCAGCCCTAGGATAGTGTTAGGGTTAGGGTTAGGGTTAGCATCAGCCCTAGGATAGTGTTAGGGTTAGGGTTAGCATCAGCCCTAGGATAGTGTTTGGGTTAGGGTTAGGGTTAGCATCAGCCCTAGGATAGTGTTAGGGTTAGGGTTAGGGTTAGCATCAGCCCTAGGATAGTGTTAGGGTCAGAGTTAGGGTTAGCATCATCCCTAGGATAGTGTTAGGGTTAGGGTTACGGTTAGCATCAGCCCTAGGATAGTGTTAGGGTTAGGGTTAGCATCAGCCCTTGGATAGTGTTAGGGTTAGTGTTAGGGTTAGCATCAGCCCTAGGATAGTGTTTGGGTTAGGGTTAGGGTTAGCATCAGCCCTAGGATAGTGTTAGTGTTAGGGTTAGCATCAGACCTAGGACAGTTTTAGGGTTAGGGTTAGGGTTCGCATCAGCCCTAGGATAGTGTTAGGGTTAGGGTTAGCATCAGCCCTAGGATAGTGTTAGGGTTAGGGCTAGGTTTAGCATCAGCCCTAGGATAGTGTTAGGTTTAGGGTTAGGGTTAGCATTAGCCCAAAATAGTGTTAGGGTTAGGGTTAGCATCAGCCCTAGGATAGTGTTAGTGTTAGGGTTAGCATCAGCCCTAGGATAGTGTTAGGGTTAGGGTTAGTGTTAGCATCAGACCTAGGATAGTGTTAGGGTTATGATTAGTATCAGCCCTAGGATAGTGTTAGGGTGAGGGTTTGGGTTAGCATCAGGCCTGGGATAGTGTTAGGGTTAGGATTAGCATCAGCGCTAGGATAGTGTTCTGGTTAGGTTTAGGGTTAGCATCAACCCTAGGATAGTGTTAAGGTTAGGGTTACGGTTAGCATCAGCCCTAGGATAGTGTTAGGGTAAGGGGTAGGGTTAGTCTCAGCCCTAGGATAGTGTTAGTGTTAGGGTTTGCATCAGACCAAGGATAGTGTTAGGGTTAGGGTTAGGGTTAGCATCAGCCCTAGGATAGTGTAAGGATAGCGCTAGGGTTATCATCAGCCCTAGGATAGTGTTAGGGGTAGGGTTAGGGTTAGCATCAGCCCTAGGATAGTGTTAGGGTTAGAGTTAACATCAGCCCTAGGATAGTGTTAGGGTTAGGGTTAGGGTTAGCATCAGCCCTAGGATAGTGTTAGGGTTAGGGTTAGCATCAGCCTTAGGATAGTGTTAGGGTTAGGGTTAGCATCAGCCCTAGGATAGTGTTAGGGTTAGGGTTAGGGTTAGCATCAGGCCTAGAATAGTGTTAGGGTTAGGGTTAGCATCAGCCTTAGGATAGTGATAGGGTTAGGGTTAGGGTTAGCATCAGCCCTAGGATAGTGTTAGGGTTAGGGTTAGGGTTAGCATCAGCCCTAGGATAGTGTCAGGGTTAGGGTTAACCTCAGCCCTAGGACAATGTTGGGTTAGGGTTAGGGTTAGCCTGAGCCATAGGATAGTGTTAGGGTTAGGGTTAGCATTAGCCCTAGGATAGTGTTAGGGCTAGGGTTAGTGTTAGGATGAGACCTAGGATAGTGTTAGGTTCATGGTTAGCATCAGCCCTAGGATAGTGTTTGGGTTAGGGTTAGGGTTAGCATCAGCCCTAGGATAGTGTTAGGGTTAGGGTTAGCATCAGACCTAGGACAGTTTTAGGGTTAGGGTTAGGGTTCGCATCAGCCCTAGGATAGTGTTAGGGTTAGGGTTAGCATCAGCCCTAGGATAGTGTTAGGGTTAGGGTTAGGTTTAGCATCAGCCCTAGGATAGTGTTAGGTTTAGGGTTAGGGTTAGCATTAGCCCTAGGATAGTGTTAGGGTTAGGGTTAGCATCAGCCCTAGGATAGTGTTAGGGTTAGGGTTAGCATCAGCCCTAGGATAGTGTTAGGGTTAGGGTTAGTGTTAGCATCAGACCTAGGATAGTGTTAGGGTTATGATTAGCATCAGCCCTAGGATAGTGTTAGGGTTAGGGTTAGTGTTAGCATCAGACCTAGGATAGTGTTAGGGTTAGGGTTAGCATCAGCCCTAGGATAGTGTTTGGGTTAGGGTTAGGGTTAACATCAGCCCTAGGATAGTGTTAGGTTTAGGGTTAGGGTTAGCATCAGCCCTAGGATAGTGTTAGGGTCAGAGTTAGGGTTAGCATCATCCCTAGGATAGTTTTAGGGTTAGGGTTACGGTTAGCATCAGCCCTAGGATAGTGTTAGGGTTAGGGTTAGCATCAGCCCTTGGATAGTGTTAGGGTTAGTGTTAGGGTTAGCATCAGCCCTAGGATAGTGTTAGGTTTAGGGTTAGCATCAGCCCTAGGATAGTGTTAGGGTTAGAGTTAGTGTTAGCATCAGACCTAGGATATTGTTAGGGTAATGGTTAGCATAAGCCCTAGGATAGTGTTTGAGTTAGGGTTAGGGTTAGCATCAGCCCTAGGATAGTGTTAGGGTTAGGGTTAGCATCAGCACTAGGATAGTGTTAGGGTTAGGGTTAGGTTTAGCATGAGCCCTAGGATAGAGTTAGTGTTAGGGTTAGCATCAGCCCTAGGATTGTGTTAGGGTTAGGGTTAGTGTTATCATCAGACCTGGGATAGTGTTAGGGTTATGATTAGCTTCAGCCCTAGGATAGTGTTTGGGTAAGGGTTAGGTTTAGCAGCAGACCTAGGATAGTGTTAGGGTTAGGGTTAGGGTTAGCATCAGCCCTAGGATAGTGTTAGGGTTAGGGTTATGGTTAGCATCAGCCCTAGGATAGTGTTAGGGTTATGGTTAGCATAAGCCCTAGGATAGTGTTTGAGTTAGGGTTAGGGTTAGCATCAGCCCTAGGATAGTGCTAGGGTTAGGGTTAGCATCAGGCCTAGGATAGTGTTAGGTTTAGGGTTAGCATCAGCCCTAGGATAGTGTTAGGGTTAGGTTTAGGGTTACCATCAGCCCTAGGATAGTGTTAGGGTTATGGTTAGCATCAGTCCTATGATAGTGTTAGGGTTAGGGTTAGGGTTAGCATCAGCCCTAGGATAGTGTTAGTGTTAGGGATAGCATCAGCCCTAGGATAGTGTTAGGTTTAGTTTTAGGGTTAGCATCAGCCCTAGGATAATGTTAGGGTTAGGGTTAGCGTCAGAACTAGGATAGTGTTAGGGTTAGGGTTAGGGTTAGCATCAGGCCTAGGATAGTGTTAGGGTTAGCAGCAGAGTTAGGATAGTGTTAGTGTTAGGGTTACGGTTAGCATCAGCCCTAGGATAGTCTTAGGGTAAGGGTTAGCATCAGCCTTAGGATAGTGTTAGGGTTAGGGTTAGCATCTGAACTAGGATAGTGTTAGGGTTATGGTAAGGGTTAGCATCAGCGCTAGGACAGTTTTAGGGTTAGGGTTAGGGTTAGCATCAGCCCTAGGATAGTGTTAGGGTTAGGGTTAGGGTTAGCATCAGCCCTAGGATAGTGTTAGGGTTAGGGTTAGCATCAGCCCTAGGATAGTGTTTGGGTTAGGGTTAGGGTTAGCATCAGCCCTAGGATAGTGTTAGGGTTAGGGTTAGGGTTAGCATCAGCCCTAGGATAGTGTTAGGGTCAGAGTTAGGGTTAGCATCATCCCTAGGATAGTGTTAGGGTTAGGGTTACGGTTAGCATCAGCCCTAGGATAGTGTTAGGGTTAGGGTTAGCATCAGCCCTTGGATAGTGTTAGGGTTAGTGTTAGGGTTAGCATCAGCCCTAGGATAGTGTTAGGTTTAGGGTTAGCATCAGCCCTAGGATAGTGTTAGGGTTAGAGTTAGTGTTAGCATCAGACCTAGGATATTGTTAGGGTAATGGTTAGCATAAGCCCTAGGATAGTGTTTGAGTTAGGGTTAGGGTTAGCATCAGCCCTAGGATAGTGTTAGGGTTAGGGTTAGCATCAGCACTAGGATAGTGTTAGGGTTAGGGTTAGGTTTAGCATGAGCCCTAGGATAGAGTTAGTGTTAGGGTTAGCATCAGCCCTAGGATTGTGTTAGGGTTAGGGTTAGTGTTATCATCAGACCTGGGATAGTGTTAGGGTTATGATTAGCTTCAGCCCTAGGATAGTGTTTGGGTAAGGGTTAGGTTTAGCAGCAGACCTAGGATAGTGTTAGGGTTAGGGTTAGGGTTAGCATCAGCCCTAGGATAGTGTTAGGGTTAGGGTTATGGTTAGCATCAGCCCTAGGATAGTGTTAGGGTTATGGTTAGCATAAGCCCTAGGATAGTGTTTGAGTTAGGGTTAGGGTTAGCATCAGCCCTAGGATAGTGCTAGGGTTAGGGTTAGCATCAGGCCTAGGATAGTGTTAGGTTTAGGGTTAGCATCAGCCCTAGGATAGTGTTAGGGTTAGGGTTAGGGTTACCATCAGCCCTAGGATAGTGTTAGGGTTATGGTTAGCATCAGTCCTATGATAGTGTTAGGGTTAGGGTTAGGGTTAGCATCAGCCCTAGGATAGTGTTAGTGTTAGGGATAGCATCAGCCCTAGGATAGTGTTAGGTTTAGTTTTAGGGTTAGCATCAGCCCTAGGATAATGTTAGGGTTAGGGTTAGCGTCAGAACTAGGATAGTGTTAGGGTTAGGGTTAGGGTTAGCATCAGGCCTAGGATAGTGTTAGGGTTAGCAGCAGAGTTAGGATAGTGTTAGTGTTAGGGTTACGGTTAGCATCAGCCCTAGGATAGTCTTAGGGTAAGGGTTGGCATCAGCCTTAGGATAGTGTTAGGGTTAGGGTTAGCATCTGAACTAGGATAGTGTTAGGGTTATGGTAAGGGTTAGCATCAGCGCTAGGACAGTTTTAGGGTTAGGGTTAGGGTTAGCATCAGCCCTAGGATAGTGTTAGGGTTAGGGTTAGGGTTAGCATCAGCCCTAGGATAGTGTTAGGGTTAGGGTTAGGGTTAGCATCAGACCTAGGATAGTGTTAGGGTTATGATTAGCATCAGCCCTAGGATAGTGTTAGGGTTAGGGTTAGTGTTAGCATCAGACCTAGGATAGTGTTAGGGTTAGGGTTAGCATCAGCCCTAGGATAGTGTTTTGGTTAGGGTTAGGGTTAGCATCAGCCCTAGGATAGTGTTAGGGTTAGGGTTAGGGTTAGCATCAGCCCTAGGATAGTGTTAGGGTCAGAGTTAGGGTTAGCATCATCCCTAGGATAGTGTTAGGGTTAGGGTTACGGTTAGCATCAGCCCTAGGATAGTGTTAGGGTTAGGGTTAGCATCAGCCCTTGGATAGTGTTAGGGTTAGTGTTAGGGTTAGCATCAGCCCTAGGATAGTGTTAGGTTTAGGGTTAGCATCAGCCCTAGGATAGTGTTAGGGTTAGAGTTAGTGTTAGCATCAGACCTAGGATATTGTTAGGGTAATGGTTAGCATAAGCCCTAGGATAGTGTTTGAGTTAGGGTTAGGGTTAGCATCAGCCCTAGGATAGTGTTAGGGTTAGGGTTAGCATCAGCACTAGGATAGTGTTAGGGTTAGGGTTAGGTTTAGCATGAGCCCTAGGATAGAGTTAGTGTTAGGGTTAGCATCAGCCCTAGGATTGTGTTAGGGTTAGGGTTAGTGTTATCATCAGACCTGGGATAGTGTTAGGGTTATGATTAGCTTCAGCCCTAGGATAGTGTTTGGGTAAGGGTTAGGTTTAGCAGCAGACCTAGGATAGTGTTAGGGTTAGGGTTAGGGTTAGCATCAGCCCTAGGATAGTGTTAGGGTTAGGGTTATGGTTAGCATCAGCCCTAGGATAGTGTTAGGGTTATGGTTAGCATAAGCCCTAGGATAGTGTTTGAGTTAGGGTTAGGGTTAGCATCAGCCCTAGGATAGTGCTAGGGTTAGGTTTAGCATCAGGCCTAGGATAGTGTTAGGTTTAGGGTTAGCATCAGCCCTAGGATAGTGTTAGGGTTAGGGTTAGGGTTACCATCAGCCCTAGGATAGTGTTAGGGTTATGGTTAGCATCAGTCCTATGATAGTGTTAGGGTTAGGGTTAGGGTTAGCATCAGCCCTAGGATAGTGTTAGTGTTAGGGATAGCATCAGCCCTAGGATAGTGTTAGGTTTAGTTTTAGGGTTAGCATCAGCCCTAGGATAATGTTAGGGTTAGGGTTAGCGTCAGAACTAGGATAGTGTTAGGGTTAGGGTTAGGGTTAGCATCAGGCCTAGGATAGTGTTAGGGTTAGCAGCAGAGTTGGGATAGTGTTAGTGTTAGGGTTACGGTTAGCATCAGCCCTAGGATAGTCTTAGGGTAAGGGTTAGCATCAGCCTTAGGATAGTGTTAGGGTTAGGGTTAGCATCTGAACTAGGATAGTGTTAGGGTTATGGTAAGGGTTAGCATCAGCGCTAGGACAGTTTTAGGGTTAGGGTTAGGGTTAGCATCAGCCCTAGGATAGTGTTAGGGTTAGGGTTAGGGTTAGCATCAGCCCTAGGATAGTGTTAGGGTTAGGGTTAGGGTTAGCATCAGCCCTAGGATACTGTTAGGGTTAGGGTTAGGGTTAGCATCAGCCCTAGGATAGTGTTAGGGTTAGGGTTAGGGTTAGCATCAGCCCTAGGATAGTGTTAGGGTTAGGGTTACGGTTAGCATCAGCCCTAGGATAGTGTTAGGGTTACGGTTAGCATCAGCCCTTGGATAGTGTTAGGGTTAGGGTTTGGGTTAGCATCAGGCCTGGGATAGTGTTAGGGTTAGGATTAGCATCAGCGCTAGGATAGTGTTAGGGTTACGGTTAGGGTTAGCATCAGCCCTAGGATAGTGTTAAGGTTAGGGTTACGGTTAGCATCAGCCCTAGGATAGTGTTAGGGTAAGGGTTAGGGTTAGTCTCAGCCCTAGGATAGTGTTAGTGTTAGGGTTTGCATCAGACCAAGGATAGTGTTAGGGTTAGGGTTAGGGTTAGCATCAGCCCTAGGATAGTGTTAGGGTTAGGGTTAGCATCAGCCCTAGGATAGTGTTAGTGTTAGGGTTAGGGTTAGCATCAGCCCTAGGATAGTGTTAGGGTTAGAGTTAACATCAGCCCTAGGATAGTGGTAGGGTTAGGGTTAGGGTTAGCATCAGCCCTAGGATAGTGTTAGGGTTATGGTTAGCATCAGTCCTATGATAGTGTTAGGGTTAGGGTTAGGGTTAGCATCAGCCCTAGGATAGTGTTAGTGTTAGGGATAGCATCAGCCCTAGGATAGTGTTAGGTTTAGTTTTAGGGTTAGCATCAGCCCTAGGATAATGTTAGGGTTAGGGTTAGCGTCAGAACTAGGATAGTGTTAGGGTTAGGGTTAGGGTTAGCATCAGGCCTAGGATAGTGTTAGGGTTAGCAGCAGAGTTAGGATAGTGTTAGTGTTAGGGTTACGGTTAGCATCAGCCCTAGGATAGTCTTAGGGTAAGGGTTGGCATCAGCCTTAGGATAGTGTTAGGGTTAGGGTTAGCATCTGAACTAGGATAGTGTTAGGGTTATGGTAAGGGTTAGCATCAGCGCTAGGACAGTTTTAGGGTTAGGGTTAGGGTTAGCATCAGCCCTAGGATAGTGTTAGGGTTAGGGTTAGGGTTAGCATCAGCCCTAGGATAGTGTTAGGGTTAGGGTTAGGGTTAGCATCAGACCTAGGATAGTGTTAGGGTTATGATTAGCATCAGCCCTAGGATAGTGTTAGGGTTAGGGTTAGTGTTAGCATCAGCCCTAGGATAGTGTTTGGGTTAGGGTTAGGGTTAGCATCAGCCCTAGGATAGTGTTAGGGTTATGGTTAGGGTTAGCATCAGCCCTAGGATAGTGTTAGGGTTAGAGTTAGGGTTAGCATCATCCCTAGGATAGTGTTAGGGTTAGGGTTAGCATCAGCCCTAGGATAGTGTTAGGGTTAGGGTTACGGTTAGCATCAGCACTAGGATAGTGTTAGGGTTAGGGTTAGCATCACCCCTTCGATAGTGTTACTGTTAGGGTTAGGGTTAGCATCAGCCCTAGGATAGTGTTAGGGTTAGGGTTAGCATCAGCCCTAGGATGGTGTTAGGGTTAGGGTTAGGGTTAGCATCAGCCCTAGGATAGTATTAGGGTTAGGGTTAGCATCAGCCCTAGGATAGTGTTAGTGTTAGGGTTAGGGTTAGCATCAGCCCTAGCATAGTGTTAGGGTTAGGGTTAGGGTTAGCATCAGCCCTAGGATAGTGTTAGGGTTAGGGTTAGGGTTAGCATCAGCCCTAGGATATTATTAGGGTTAGGGTTAGCATCAGCCCTAGGATAGTGTTAGGGTTAGGGTTAGGGTTAGCACCTGGCCTAGGATAGTGTTAGTGTTAGGGTTAGCATCAGCCTTAGGATAGTGTTAGGGTTAGGGTTAGGGTTAGCATCAGCCGTAGGATAGTGTTAGGTTTAGGGTTAGCCTCAGCCCTAGGATAGTGTTAGGTTTAGGGTTAGGGTTAGCATTAGCCCTAGGATAGTGTTAGGGTTAGGGTTAGCATCAGCCCTAGGATAGTGTTAGGGTTAGGGTTAGCATCAGCCCTAGGATAGTGTTAGGGTTAGGGTTAGTGTTAGCATCAGACCTAGGATAGTGTTAGGGTTATGATTAGCATCAGCCCTAGGATAGTGTTAGGGTTAGGGTTAGTGTTAGCATCAGACATAGGATAGTGTTAGGGTTAGGGTTAGCATCTGAACTAGGATAGTGTTAGGGTTATGGTAAGGGTTAGCATCAGCGCTAGGACAGTTTTAGGGTTAGGGTTAGGGTTAGCATCAGCCCTAGGATAGTGTTAGGGTTAGGGTTAGGGTTAGCATCAGCCCTAGGATAGTGTTAGGGTTAGGGTTAGGGTTAGCATCAGACCTAGGATAGTGTTAGGGTTATGATTAGCATCAGCCCTAGGATAGTGTTAGGGTTAGGGTTAGTGTTAGCATCAGACCTAGGATAGTGTTAGGGTTAGGGTTAGCATCAGCACTAGGATAGTGTTTTGGTTAGGGTTAGGGTTAGCATCAGCCCTAGGATAGTGTTAGGGTTAGGGTTAGGGTTAGCATCAGCCCTAGGATAGTGTTAGGGTCAGAGTTAGGGTTAGCATCATCCCTAGGATAGTGTTAGGGTTAGGGTTACGGTTAGCATCAGCCCTAGGATAGTGTTAGGGTTAGGGTTAGCATCAGCCCTTGGATAGTGTTAGGGTTAGTGTTAGGGTTAGCATCAGCCCGAGAATAGTGTTAGGTTTAGGGTTAGCATCAGCCCTAGGATAGTGTTAGGGTTAGAGTTAGTGTTAGCATCAGACCTAGGATATTGTTAGGGTAATGGTTAGCATAAGCCCTAGGATAGTGTTTGAGTTAGGGTTAGGGTTAGCATCAGCCCTAGGATAGTGTTAGGGTTAGGGTTAGCATCAGCACTAGGATAGTGTTAGGGTTAGGGTTAGGTTTAGCATGAGCCCTAGGATAGAGTTAGTGTTAGGGTTAGCATCAGCCCTAGGATTGTGTTAGGGTTAGGGTTAGTGTTATCATCAGACCTGGGATAGTGTTAGGGTTATGATTAGCTTCAGCCCTAGGATAGTGTTTGGGTAAGGGTTAGGTTTAGCAGCAGACCTAGGATAGTGTTAGGGTTAGGGTTAGGGTTAGCATCAGCCCTAGGATAGTGTTAGGGTTAGGGTTATGGTTAGCATCAGCCCTAGGATAGTGTTAGGGTTATGGTTAGCATAAGCCCTAGGATAGTGTTTGAGTTAGGGTTAGGGTTAGCATCAGCCCTAGGATAGTGCTAGGGTTAGGTTTAGCATCAGGCCTAGGATAGTGTTAGGTTTAGGGTTAGCATCAGCCCTAGGATAGTGTTAGGGTTAGGGTTAGGGTTACCATCAGCCCTAGGATAGTGTTAGGGTTATGGTTAGCATCAGTCCTATGATAGTGTTAGGGTTAGGGTTAGGGTTAGCATCAGCCCTAGGATAGTGTTAGTGTTAGGGATAGCATCAGCCCTAGGATAGTGTTAGGTTTAGTTTTAGGGTTAGCATCAGCCCTAGGATAATGTTAGGGTTAGGGTTAGCGTCAGAACTAGGATAGTGTTAGGGTTAGGGTTAGGGTTAGCATCAGGCCTAGGATAGTGTTAGGGTTAGCAGCAGAGTTAGGATAGTGTTAGTGTTAGGGTTACGGTTAGCATCAGCCCTAGGATAGTCTTAGGGTAAGGGTTAGCATCAGCCTTAGGATAGTGTTAGGGTTAGGGTTAGCATCTGAACTAGGATAGTGTTAGGGTTATGGTAAGGGTTAGCATCAGCGCTAGGACAGTTTTAGGGTTAGGGTTAGGGTTAGCATCAGCCCTAGGATAGTGTTAGGGTTAGGGTTAGAGTTAGCATCAGCCCTAGGATAGTGTTAGGGTTAGGGTTAGGGTTAGCATCAGCCCTAGGATACTGTTAGGGTTAGGGTTAGGGTTAGCATCAGCCCTAGGATAGTGTTAGGGTTAGGGTTAGGGTTAGCATCAGCCCTAGGATAGTGTTAGGGTTAGGGTTACGGTTAGCATAAGCCCTAGGATAGTGTTAGGGTTACGGTTAGCATCAGCCCTTGGATAGTGTTAGGGTTAGGGTTTGGGTTAGCATCAGGCCTGGGATAGTGTTAGGGTTAGGATTAGCATCAGCGCTAGGATAGTGTTAGGGTTACGTTTAGGGTTAGCATCAGCCCTAGGATCGTGTTAAGGTTAGGGTTACGGTTAGCATCAGCCCTAGGATAGTGTTAGGGTAAGGGTTAGGGTTAGTCTCAGCCCTAGGATAGTGTTAGTGTTAGGGTTTGCATCAGACCAAGGATAGTGTTAGGGTTAGGGTTAGGGTTAGCATCAGCCCTAGGATAGTGTTAGGGTTAGGGTTAGCATCAGCCCTAGGATAGTGTTAGTGTTAGGGTTAGGGTTAGCATCAGCCCTAGGATAGTGTTAGGGTTAGAGTTAACATCAGCCCTAGGATAGTGTTAGGGTTAGGGTTAGGGTTAGCATCAGCCCTAGGATAGTGTTAGGGTTAGGGTTAGCATCAGCCATAGGATAGTGTTAGGGTTAGGGTTAGCATCATCCCTAGGATAGTGTTAGGGTTAGGGTTAGGGTTAGCATCAGGCCTAGGGTAGTGTTAGGGTTAGGGTTAGCATCAGCCCTAGGATAGTGTTAGGGTTAGGGTTAGGGTTAGCATCAGCCCTAGGATAGTGTTAGGGTTACGGTAAGGTTTAGCATCAGCCCTAGGATAGTGTTAGGGTTAGGGTTAACCTCAGCCCTAGGACAATGTTGGGTTAGCGTTAGGGTTAGCATCAGCCCTAGGATAATGTTAGGGTTAGGGTTAGCATCAGCCCTAGGATAGTGTTAGGGCTAGGGTTAGTGTTACCATGAGACCTAGGATAGTGTTAGGTTGATGGTTAGCATCAGCCCTAGGATAGTGTTTGGGTTAGGGTTAGGGTTAGCATCAGCCCTAGGATAGTGTTAGGGTTAGGGTTAGCATCAGCCCTAGGATAGTGTTAGGGTTAGGGTTAGGTTTAGCATCAGCCCTAGGATAGTGTTAGGTTTAGGGTTAGGGTTAGCATTAGCCCTAGGATAGTGTTAGGGTTAGGGTTAGCATCAGCCCTAGGATAGTGTTAGGGGTAGGTTTAGCATCAGCCCTAGGATAGTGTTTGGGTTAGGGTTAGTGTTAGCATCAGACCTAGGATAGTGTTAGGGTTATGATTAGCATCAGCCCTAGGACAGTGTTTGGTTTAGGGTTAGGGTTAGCATCAGCCCTAGGATAGTGTTAGGGTTATGGTTAGGGTTAGCATCAGCCCTAGGATAGTGTTAGGGTTAGAGTTAGGGTTAGCATCATCCCTAGGATAGTGTTAGGGTTAGGGTTAGCATCAGACCTAGGATAGTGTTAGGGTTAGGGTTAGCATCAGCCCTAGGATACTGTTAGGGTTAGGGTTAGGTATAGCATCAGCCCTAGGATAGTGTTAGTGTTAGGGTTAGCATCAGCCCTAGGATAGTGTTAGGGTTAGGGTTAGTGTTAGCATCAGACCTGGGATAGTGTTAGGGTTATGATTATCTTCAGCCCTAGGATAGTGTTTGGGTTAGGGTTAGGTTTAGCATCAGCCCTAGGATAGTGTTAGGGGTAGGGTTAGGGTTAGCATCAGCCCTAGGATAGTGTCAGGGTTAGGGTTAGGCTTAGCATCAGCCCTAGGATAGTGTTAGGGTTATGGTTAGCATAAGCCCTAGGATAGTGTTTGAGTTAGGGTTAGGGTTAGCATCAGCCCTAGGATAGTGCTAGGGTTAGGGTTAGCATCAGGCCTAGGATAGTGTTAGGTTTAGGGTTAGCATCAGCCCTAGGATAGTGTTAGTGTTAGGGTTAGGGTTAGCATCAGCCCTAGGATAGTGTTAGGGTTATGGTTAGCATCAGTCCTATGATAGTGTTAGGGTTAGGGTTAGGGTTAGCATCAGCCCTAGGATAGTATTAGTGTTAGGGATAGCATCAGCCCTAGGATAGTGTTAGGGTTAGTTTTAGGGTTAGCATCAGCCCTAGGATAGTGTTAGGGTTAGGGTTAGCATCAGAACTAGGATAGTGTTAGGGTTAGGGTTAGGGTTAGCATCAGGCCTAGGATAGTGTTAGGGTTAGCAGCAGCCTTAGGTTAGTGTTAGTGTTAGGGTTAGGGTTAGCATCAGCACTAGGATAGTTTTAGGGTAAGGGTTAGCATCAGCCTTAGGATAGTGTTAGGGTTAGGGTTAGCATCAGAACTGGGATAGTGTTAGGGTTATGGTAAGGGTTAGCATCAGCGCTAGGACAGTTTTAGGGTTAGGGTTAGGGTTAGCATCATCCCTAGGATAGTGTTAGTGTTAGGGTTACGGTTAGCATCAGCCCTAGGATAGTGTTAGGGTTACGGTTAGCATCAGCCCTAGGATAGTGTTAGGTTTAGGGTTAGCATCACCCCAGGATAGTGTTAGGGTTAGGGTTAGTGTTAGCATCAGACCTAGGATAGTGTTAGGGTTATGGTTAGCATAAGCCCTAGGATAGTGTTTGAGTTAGGGTTAGGGTTAGCATCAGCCCTAGGATAGTGCTAGGGTTAGGGTTAGCATCAGGCCTAGGTTAGTGTTAGGGTTAGGGTTAGTATCAGCCCTAGGATAGTGTTAGGGTTACGGTTAGCATCAGCCCTAGGATAGTGTTAGGGCTAGGGTTAGTGTTAGCATGAGACCTAGGATAGTGTTAGGTTCATGGTTAGCATCAGCCCTAGGATAGTGTTTGGGTTAGGGTTAGGGTTAGCATCAGCCCTAGGATAGTGTTAGGGTTAGGGTTAGCATCAGACCTAGGACAGTTTTAGGGTTAGGGTTAGGGTTCGCATCAGCCCTAGGATAGTGTTAGGGTTAGGGTTAGCAACAGCCCTAGGATAGTGTTAGGGTTAGGGTTAGGTATAGCATCAGCCCTATTATAGTGTTAGGGTTCGGTTAGGGTTAGCATCAGCCCTAGGATAGTGTTAGGGTTAGGGTTAATGTTAGCATCAGGCCTATAATAGTGTTATTGTTATGATTAGCATCAGCCCTAGGATAGTGTTTGGGTTAGGGTTAGGGATAGCATCAGCCCTAGGATAGTGTTAGGGTTAGGGTTAGGGTTAGCGTCAGCCCTAGGATAGTGTTGGGGTTAGGGTTAGGGTTAGCATCAGCCCTAGGATAGTGTTAGGGTTAGGGTTAGGGTTAGCATCAGCACTAGGATAGTGTTAGGGTTAGGGTTAGCATCACCCCTTCGATAGTGTTACTGTTAGGGTTAGGGTTAGCATCAGCCCTAGGATAGTGTTAGGGTTAGGGTTAGCATCAGCCCTAGGATAGTGTTAGGGTTAGGGTTAGGGTTAGCATCAGCCCTAGGATAGTATTAGGGTTAGGGTTAGCATCAGCCCTAGGATAGTGTTAGTGTTAGGGTTAGGGTTAGCATCAGCCCTAGCATAGTGTTAGGGTTAGGGTTAGGGTTAGCATCAGCCCTAGGATAGTGTTAGGGTTAGGGTTAGGGTTAGCATCAGCCCTAGGATATTATTAGGGTTAGGGTTAGCATCAGCCCTAGGATAGTGTTAGGGTTAGGGTTAGGGTTAGCACCTGGCCTAGGATAGTGTTAGTGTTAGGGTTAGCATCAGCCTTAGGATAGTGTTAGGGTTAGGGTTAGGGTTAGCATCAGCCCTAGGATAGTGTTAGGTTTAGGGTTAGCCTCAGCCCTAGGATAGTGTTAGGTTTAGGGTTAGGGTTAGCATTAGCCCTAGGATAGTGTTAGGGTTAGGGTTAGCATCAGCCCTAGGATAGTGTTAGGGTTAGGGTTAGCATCAGCCCTAGGATAGTGTTAGGGTTAGGGTTAGTGTTAGCATCAGACCTAGGATAGTGTTAGGGTTATGATTAGCATCAGCCCTAGGATAGTGTTAGGGTTAGGGTTAGTGTTAGCATCAGACATAGGATAGTGTTAGGGTTAGGGTTAGCATCAGCCCTAGGATAGTGTTTGGGTTAGGGTTAGGGTTAACATCAGCCCTAGGATAGTGTTAGGGTTAGGGTTAGGGTTAGCATCAGCCCTAGGATAGTGTTAGGGTCAGAGTTAGGGTTAGCATCATTCCTAGGATAGTTTTAGGGTTAGGGTTACGGTTAGCATCAGCCCTAGGATAGTGTTAGGGTTAGGGTTAGCATCAGCCCTTGGATAGTGTTAGGGTTAGTGTTAGGGTTAGCATCAGCCCTAGGATAGTGTTAGGTTTAGGGTTAGCATCAGCCCTAGGATAGTGTTAGGGTTAGAGTTAGTGTTAGCATCAGACCTAGGATATTGTTAGGGTAATGGTTAGCATAAGCCCTAGGATAGTGTTTGAGTTAGGGTTAGGGTTAGCATCAGCCCTAGGATAGTGTTAGGGTTAGGGTTAGCATCAGCACTAGGATAGTGTTAGGGTTAGGGTTAGGTTTAGCATGAGCCCTAGGATAGAGTTAGTGTTAGGGTTAGCATCAGCCCTAGGATTGTGTTAGGGTTAGGGTTAGTGTTATCATCAGACCTGGGATAGTGTTAGGGTTATGATTAGCTTCAGCCCTAGGATAGTGTTTGGGTAAGGGTTAGGTTTAGCAGCAGACCTAGGATAGTGTTAGGGTTAGGGTTAGGGTTAGCATCAGCCCTAGGATAGTGTTAGGGTTAGGGTTATGGTTAGCATCAGCCCTAGGATAGTGTTAGGGTTATGGTTAGCATAAGCCCTAGGATAGTGTTTGAGTTAGGGTTAGGGTTAGCATCAGCCCTAGGATAGTGCTAGGGTTAGGGTTAGCATCAGGCCTAGGATAGTGTTAGGTTTAGGGTTAGCATCAGCCCTAGGATAGTGTTAGGGTTAGGGTTAGGGTTACCATCAGCCCTAGGATAGTGTTAGGGTTATGGTTAGCATCAGTCCTATGATAGTGTTAGGGTTAGGGTTAGGGTTAGCATCAGCCCTAGGATAGTGTTAGTGTTAGGGATAGCATCAGCCCTAGGATAGTGTTAGGTTTAGTTTTAGGGTTAGCATCAGCCCTAGGATAATGTTAGGGTTAGGGTTAGCGTCAGAACTAGGATAGTGTTAGGGTTAGGGTTAGGGTTAGCATCAGGCCTAGGATAGTGTTAGGGTTAGCAGCAGAGTTAGGATAGTGTTAGTGTTAGGGTTACGGTTAGCATCCGCCCTAGGATAGTCTTAGGGTAAGGGTTAGCATCAGCCTTAGGATAGTGTTAGGGTTAGGGTTAGCATCTGAACTAGGATAGTGTTAGGGTTATGGTAAGGGTTAGCATCAGCGCTAGGACAGTTTTAGGGTTAGGGTTAGGGTTAGCATCAGCCCTAGGATAGTGTTAGGGTTAGGGTTAGGGTTAGCATCAGCCCTAGGATAGTGTTAGGGTTAGGGTTAGCATCAGCCCTAGGATAGTGTTTGGGTTAGGGTTAGGGTTAGCATCAGCCCTAGGATAGTGTTAGGGTTAGGGTTAGGGTTAGCATCAACCCTAGGATAGTGTTAGGGTCAGAGTTAGGGTTAGCATCATCCCTAGGATAGTGTTAGGGTTAGGGTTACGGTTAGCATCAGCCCTAGGATAGTGTTAGGGTTAGGGTTAGCATCAGCCCTTGGATAGTGTTAGGGTTAGTGTTAGGGTTAGCATCAGCCCTAGGATAGTGTTAGGTTTAGGGTTAGCATCAGCCCTAGGATAGTGTTAGGGTTAGAGTTAGTGTTAGCATCAGACCTAGGATATTGTTAGGGTAATGGTTAGCATAAGCCCTAGGATAGTGTTTGAGTTAGGGTTAGGGTTAGCATCAGCCCTAGGATAGTGTTAGGGTTAGGGTTAGCATCAGCACTAGGATAGTGTTAGGGTTAGGGTTAGGTTTAGCATGAGCCCTAGGATAGAGTTAGTGTTAGGGTTAGCATCAGCCCTAGGATTGTGTTAGGGTTAGGGTTAGTGTTATCATCAGACCTGGGATAGTGTTAGGGTTATGATTAGCTTCAGCCCTAGGATAGTGTTTGGGTAAGGGTTAGGTTTAGCAGCAGACCTAGGATAGTGTTAGGGTTAGGGTTAGGGTTAGCATCAGCCCTAGGATAGTGTTAGGGTTAGGGTTATGGTTAGCATCAGCCCTAGGATAGTGTTAGGGTTATGGTTAGCATAAGCCCTAGGATAGTGTTTGAGTTAGGGTTAGGGTTAGCATCAGCCCTAGGATAGTGCTAGGGTTAGGGTTAGCATCAGGCCTAGGATAGTGTTAGGTTTAGGGTTAGCATCAGCCCTAGGATAGTGTTAGGGTTAGGGTTAGGGTTACCATCAGCCCTAGGATAGTGTTAGGGTTATGGTTAGCATCAGTCCTATGATAGTGTTAGGGTTAGGGTTAGGGTTAGCATCAGCCCTAGGATAGTGTTAGTGTTAGGGATAGCATCAGCCCTAGGATAGTGTTAGGTTTAGTTTTAGGGTTAGCATCAGCCCTAGGATAATGTTAGGGTTAGGGTTAGCGTCAGAACTAGGATAGTGTTAGGGTTAGGGTTAGGGTTAGCATCAGGCCTAGGATAGTGTTAGGGTTAGCAGCAGAGTTAGGATAGTGTTAGTGTTAGGGTTACGGTTAGCATCAGCCCTAGGATAGTCTTAGGGTAAGGGTTGGCATCAGCCTTAGGATAGTGTTAGGGTTAGGGTTAGCATCTGAACTAGGATAGTGTTAGGGTTATGGTAAGGGTTAGCATCAGCGCTAGGACAGTTTTAGGGTTAGGGTTAGGGTTAGCATCAGCCCTAGGATAGTGTTAGGGTTAGGGTTAGGGTTAGCATCAGCCCTAGGATAGTGTTAGGGTTAGGGTTAGGGTTAGCATCAGACCTAGGATAGTGTTAGCGTTATGATTAGCATCAGCCCTAGGATAGTGTTAGGGTTAGGGTTAGTGTTAGCATCAGACCTAGGATAGTGTTAGGGTTAGGGTTAGCATCAGCCCTAGGATAGTGTTTGGGTTAGGGTTAGGGTTAGCATCAGCCCTAGGATAGTGTTAGGGTTAGGGTTAGGGTTAGCATCAGCCCTAGGATAGTGTTGGGGTCAGAGTTAGGGTTAGCATCATCCCTAGGATAGTGTTAGGGTTAGGGTTACGGTTAGCATCAGCCCTAGGATAGTGTTAGGGTTAGGGTTAGCATCAGCCCTTGGATAGTGTTAGGGTTAGTGTTAGGGTTAGCATCAGCCCTAGGATAGTGTTAGGTTTAGGGTTAGCATCAGCCCTAGGATAGTGTTAGGGTTAGAGTTAGTGTTAGCATCAGACCTAGGATATTGTTAGGGTAATGGTTAGCATCAGCCCTAGGATAGTGTTTGGGTTAGGGTTAGGGTTAGCATCAGCCCTAGGATAGTGTTAGGGTTAGGGTTAGGGTTAGCATCAGCCCTAGGATAGTGTTAGGGTCAGAGTTAGGCTTAGCATCATCCCTAGGATAGTGTTAGGGTTAGGGTTACGGTTAGCATCAGCCCTAGGATAGTGTTAGGGTTAGGGTTAGCATCAGCCCTTGGATAGTGTTAGGGTTAGTGTTAGGGTTAGCATCAGCCCTAGGATAGTGTTAGGTTTAGGGTTAGCATCAGCCCTAGGATAGTGTTAGGGTTAGAGTTAGTGTTAGCATCAGACCTAGGATATTGTTAGGGTAATGGTTAGCATAAGCCCTAGGATAGTGTTTGAGTTAGGGTTAGGGTTAGCATCAGCCCTAGGATAGTGTTAGGGTTAGGGTTAGCATCAGCACTAGGATAGTGTTAGGGTTAGGGTTAGGTTTAGCATGAGCCCTAGGATAGAGTTAGTGTTAGGGTTAGCATCAGCCCTAGGATTGTGTTAGGGTTAGGGTTAGTGTTATCATCAGACCTGGGATAGTGTTAGGGTTATGATTAGCTTCAGCCCTAGGATAGTGTTTGGGTAAGGGTTAGGTTTAGCAGCAGACCTAGGATAGTGTTAGGGTTAGGGTTAGGGTTAGCATCAGCCCTAGGATAGTGTTAGGGTTAGGGTTATGGTTAGCATCAGCCCTAGGATAGTGTTAGGGTTATGGTTAGCATAAGCCCTAGGATAGTGTTTGAGTTAGGGTTAGGGTTAGCATCAGCCCTAGGATAGTGCTAGGGTTAGGGTTAGCATCAGGCCTAGGATAGTGTTAGGTTTAGGGTTAGCATCAGCCCTAGGATAGTGTTAGGGTTAGGGTTAGGGTTACCATCAGCCCTAGGATAGTGTTAGGGTTATGGTTAGCATCAGTCCTATGATAGTGTTAGGGTTAGGGTTAGGGTTAGCATCAGCCCTAGGATAGTGTTAGTGTTAGGGATAGCATCAGCCCTAGGATAGTGTTAGGTTTAGTTTTAGGGTTAGCATCAGCCCTAGGATAATGTTAGGGTTAGGGTTAGCGTCAGAACTAGGATAGTGTTAGGGTTAGGGTTAGGGTTAGCATCAGGCCTAGGATAGTGTTAGGGTTAGCAGCAGAGTTAGGATAGTGTTAGTGTTAGGGTTACGGTTAGCATCAGCCCTAGGATAGTCTTAGGGTAAGGGTTGGCATCAGCCTTAGGATAGTGTTAGGGTTAGGGTTAGCATCTGAACTAGGATAGTGTTAGGGTTATGGTAAGGGTTAGCATCAGCGCTAGGACAGTTTTAGGGTTAGGGTTAGGGTTAGCATCAGCCCTAGGATAGTGTTAGGGTTAGGGTTAGGGTTAGCATCAGCCCTAGGATAGTGTTAGGGTTAGGGTTAGGGTTAGCATCAGACCTAGGATAGTGTTAGGGTTATGATTAGCATCAGCCCTAGGATAGTGTTAGGGTTAGGGTTAGTGTTAGCATCAGACCTAGGATAGTGTTAGGGTTAGGGTTAGCATCAGCCCTAGGATAGTGTTTGGCTTAGGGTTAGGGTTAGCATCAGCCCTAGGATAGTGTTAGGGTTAGGGTTAGGGTTAGCATCAGCCCTAGGATAGTGTTAGGGTCAGAGTTAGGGTTAGCATCATCCCTAGGATAGTGTTAGGGTTAGGGTTACGGTTAGCATCAGCCCTAGGATAGTGTTAGGGTTAGGGTTAGCATCAGCCCTTGGATAGTGTTAGGGTTAGTGTTAGGGTTAGCATCAGCCCTAGGATAGTGTTAGGTTTAGGGTTAGCATCAGCCCTAGGATAGTGTTAGGGTTAGAGTTAATGTTAGCATCAGACCTAGGATATTGTTAGGGTAATGGTTAGCATAAGCCCTAGGATAGTGTTTGAGTTAGGGTTAGGGTTAGCATCAGCCCTAGGATAGTGTTAGGGTTAGGGTTAGCATCAGCACTAGGATAGTGTTAGGGTTAGGGTTAGGTTTAGCATGAGCCCTAGGATAGAGTTAGTGTTAGGGTTAGCATCAGCCCTAGGATTGTGTTAGGGTTAGGGTTAGTGTTATCATCAGACCTGGGATAGTGTTAGGGTTATGATTAGCTTCAGCCCTAGGATAGTGTTTGGGTAAAGGTTAGGTTTAGCAGCAGACCTAGGATAGTGTTAGGGTTAGGGTTAGGGTTAGCATCAGCCCTAGGATAGTGTTAGGGTTAGGGTTATGGTTAGCATCAGCCCTAGGATAGTGTTAGGGTTATGGTTAGCATAAGCCCTAGGATAGTGTTTGAGTTAGGGTTAGGGTTAGCATCAGCCCTAGGATAGTGCTAGGGTTAGGGTTAGCATCAGGCCTAGGATAGTGTTAGGTTTAGGGTTAGCATCAGCCCTAGGATAGTGTTAGGGTTAGGGTTAGGGTTACCATCAGCCCTAGGATAGTGTTAGGGTTATGGTTAGCATCAGTCCTATGATAGTGTTAGGGTTAGGGTTAGGGTTAGCATCAGCCCTAGGATAGTGTTAGTGTTAGGGATAGCATCAGCCCTAGGATAGTGTTAGGTTTAGTTTTAGGGTTAGCATCAGCCCTAGGATAATGTTAGGGTTAGGGTTAGCGTCAGAACTAGGATAGTGTTAGGGTTAGGGTTAGGGTTAGCATCAGGCCTAGGATAGTGTTAGGGTTAGCAGCAGAGTTAGGATAGTGTTAGTGTTAGGGTTACGGTTAGCATCATCCCTAGGATAGTCTTAGGGTAAGGGTTAGCATCAGCCTTAGGATAGTGTTAGGGTTAGGGTTAGCATCTGAACTAGGATAGTGTTAGGGTTATGGTAAGGGTTAGCATCAGCGCTAGGACAGTTTTAGGGTTAGGGTTAGGGTTAGCATCAGCCCTAGGATAGTGTTAGGGTTAGGGTTAGGGTTAGCATCAGCCCTAGGATAGTGTTAGGGTTAGGGTTAGGGTTAGCATCAGCCCTAGGATACTGTTAGGGTTAGGGTTAGGGTTAGCATCAGCCCTAGGATAGTGTTAGGGTTAGGGTTAGGGTTAGCATCAGCCCTAGGATAGTGTTAGGGTTAGGGTTACGGTTAGCATAAGCCCTAGGATAGTGTTAGGGTTACGGTTAGCATCAGCCCTTGGATAGTGTTAGGGTTAGGGTTTGGGTTAGCATCAGGCCTGGGATAGTGTTAGGGTTAGGATTAGCATCAGCGCTAGGATAGTGTTAGGGTTACGTTTAGGGTTAGCATCAGCCCTAGGATAGTGTTAAGGTTAGGGTTACGGTTAGCATCAGCCCTAGGATAGTGTTAGGGTAAGGGTTAGGGTTAGTCTCAGCCCTAGGATAGTGTTAGTGTTAGGGTTTGCATCAGACCAAGGATAGTGTTAGGGTTAGGGTTAGGGTTAGCATCAGCCCTAGGATAGTGTTAGGGTTAGGGTTAGCATCAGCCCTAGGATAGTGTTAGTGTTAGGGTTAGGGTTAGCATCAGCCCTAGGATAGTGTTAGGGTTAGAGTTAACATCAGCCCTAGGATAGTGTTAGGGTTAGGGTTAGGGTTAGCATCAGCCCTAGGATAGTGTTAGGGTTAGGGTTAGCATCAGCCATAGGATAGTGTTAGGGTTAGGGTTAGCATCATCCCTAGGATAGTGTTAGGGTTAGGGTTAGGGTTAGCATCAGGCCTAGGGTAGTGTTAGGGTTAGGGTTAGCATCAGCCTTAGGATAGTGATAGGGTTAGGGTTAGGGTTAGCATCAGCCCTAGGATAGTGTTAGGGTTAGGGTTAGGGTTAGCATCAGCCCTAGGATAGTGTTAGGGTTACGGTAAGGTTTAGCATCAGCCCTAGGATAGTGTTAGGGTTAGGGTTAACCTCAGCCCTAGGACAATGTTGGGTTAGCGTTAGGGTTAGCATCAGCCCTAGGATAATGTTAGGGTTAGGGTTAGCATCAGCCCTAGGATAGTGTTAGGGCTAGGGTTAGTGTTACCATGAGACCTAGGATAGTGTTAGGTTGATGGTTAGCATCAGCCCTAGGATAGTGTTTGGGTTAGGGTTAGGGTTAGCATCAGCCCTAGGATAGTGTTAGGGTTAGGGTTAGCATCAGACCTAGCACAGTTTTAGGGTTAGGGTTAGGGTTCGCATCAGCCCTAGGATAGTGTTAGGGTTAGGGTTAGCATCAGCCCTAGGATAGTGTTAGGGTTAGGGTTAGGTTTAGCATCAGCCCTAGGATAGTGTTAGGTTTAGGGTTAGGGTTAGCATTAGCCCTAGGATAGTGTTAGGGTTAGGGTTAGCATCAGCCCTAGGATAGTGTTAGGGGTAGGTTTAGCATCAGCCCTAGGATAGTGTTTGGGTTAGGGTTAGTGTTAGCATCAGACCTAGGATAGTGTTAGGGTTATGATTAGCATCAGCCCTAGGATAGTGTTTGGGTTAGGGTTAGGGTTAGCATCAGCCCTAGGATAGTGTTAGGGTTATGGTTAGGGTTAGCATCAGCCCTAGGATAGTGTTAGGGTTAGAGTTAGGGTTAGCATCATCCCTAGGATAGTGTTAGGGTTAGGGTTAGCATCAGACCTAGGATAGTGTTAGGGTTAGGGTTAGCATCAGCCCTAGGATAGTGTTAGGGTTAGGGTTAGGTATAGCATCAGCCCTAGGATAGTGTTAGTGTTAGGGTTAGCATCAGCCCTAGGATAGTGTTAGGGTTAGGGTTAGTGTTAGCATCAGACCTGGGATAGTGTTAGGGTTATGATTATCTTCAGCCCTAGGATAGTGTTTGGGTTAGGGTTAGGTTTAGCATCAGCCCTAGGATAGTGTTAGGGGTAGGGTTAGGGTTAGCATCAGCCCTAGGATAGTGTCAGGGTTAGGGTTAGGCTTAGCAGCAGCCCTAGGATAGTGTTAGGGTTATGGTTAGCATAAGCCCTAGGATAGTGTTTGAGTTAGGGTTAGGGTTAGCATCAGCCCTAGGATAGTGCTAGGGTTAGGGTTAGCATCAGGCCTAGGATAGTGTTAGGTTTAGGGTTAGCATCAGCCCTAGGATAGTGTTAGTGTTACGGTTAGGGTTAGCATCAGCCCTAGGATAGTGTTAGGTTTAGGGTTAGCATCAGCCCTAGGATAGTGTTAGTGTTAGGGTTAGGGTTAGCATCAGCCCTAGGATAGTGTTAGGGTTATGGTTAGCATCAGTCCTATGATAGTGTTAGGGTTAGGGTTAGGGTTAGCATCAGCCCTAGGATAGTATTAGTGTTAGGGATAGCATCAGCCCTAGGATAGTGTTAGGGTTAGTTTTAGGGTTAGCATCAGCCCTAGGATAGTGTTAGGGTTAGGGTTAGCATCAGAACTAGGATAGTGTTAGGGTTAGGGTTAGGGTTAGCATCAGGCCTAGGATAGTGTTAGGGTTAGCAGCAGCCTTAGGATAGTGTTAGTGTTAGGGTTAGGGTTAGCATCAGCACTAGGATAGTTTTAGGGTAAGGGTTAGCATCAGCCTTAGGATAGTGTTAGGGTTAGGGTTAGCATCAGAACTGGGATAGTGTTAGGGTTATGGTAAGGGTTAGCATCAGCGCTAGGACAGTTTTAGTGTTAGGGTTAGGGTTAGCATCATCCCTAGGATAGTGTTAGTGTTAGGGTTACGGTTAGCATCAGCCCTAGGATAGTGTTAGGGTTACGGTTAGCATCAGCCCTAGGATAGTGTTAGGTTTAGGGTTAGCATCACCCCAGGATAGTGTTAGGGTTAGGGTTAGTGTTAGCATCAGACCTAGGATAGTGTTAGGGTTATGGTTAGCATAAGCCCTAGGATAGTGTTTGAGTTAGGGTTAGGGTTAGCATCAGCCCTAGGATAGTGCTAGGGTTAGGGTTAGCATCAGGCCTAGGTTAGTGTTAGGGTTAGGGTTAGTATCAGCCCTAGGATAGTGTTAGGGTTACGGTTAGCATCAGCCCTAGGATAGTGTTAGGGCTAGGGTTAGTGTTAGCATGAGACCTAGGATAGTGTTAGGTTCATGGTTAGCATCAGCCCTAGGATAGTGTTTGGGTTAGGGTTAGGGTTAGCATCAGCCCTAGGATAGTGTTAGGGTTAGGGTTAGCATCAGACCTAGGACAGTTTTAGGGTTAGGGTTAGGGTTCGCATCAGCCCTAGGATAGTGTTAGGGTTAGGGTTAGCAACAGCCCTAGGATAGTGTTAGGGTTAGGGTTAGGTATAGCATCAGCCCTATTATAGTGTTAGGGTTCGGTTAGGGTTAGCATCAGCCCTAGGATAGTGTTAGGGTTAGGGTTAATGTTAGCATCAGGCCTAGGATAGTGTTATTGTTATGATTAGCATCAGCCCTAGGATAGTGTTTGGGTTAGGGTTAGGGATAGCATCAGCCCTAGGATAGTGTTAGGGTTAGGGTTAGGGTTAGCGTCAGCCCTAGGATAGTGTTGGGGTTAGGGTTAGGGTTAGCATCAGCCCTAGGATAGTGTTAGGGTTAGGGTTACGGTTAGCATCAGCACTAGGATAGTGTTAGGGTTAGGGTTAGCATCACCCCTTCGATAGTGTTACTGTTAGGGTTAGGGTTAGCATCAGCCCTAGGATAGTGTTAGGGTTAGGGTTAGCATCAGCCCTAGGATAGTGTTAGGGTTAGGGTTAGGGTTAGCATCAGCCCTAGGATAGTATTAGGGTTAGGGTTAGCATCAGCCCTAGGATAGTGTTAGTGTTAGGGTTAGGGTTAGCATCAGCCCTAGCATAGTGTTAGGGTTAGGGTTAGGGTTAGCATCAGCCCTACGATAGTGTTAGGGTTAGGGTTAGGGTTAGCATCGGCCCTAGGATATTATTAGGGTTAGGGTTAGCATCAGCCCTAGGATAGTGTTAGGGTTAGGGTTAGGGTTAGCACCAGGCCTAGGATAGTGTTAGTGTTAGGGTTAGCATCAGCCTTAGGATAGTGTTAGGGTTAGGGTTAGGGTTAGCATCAGCCGTAGGATAGTGTTAGGGTTAGGGTTAGCCTCAGCCCTAGGATAGTGTTAGAGTTAGGGTTAGGGTTAGCATCAGCCCTAGGATAATGTTAGGGTTAGGGTTAGGGTTAGCATCAGCCCTATGATAGTGTTAGTGTTAGGGTTAGCATCAGCCCTAGGATAGTGTTAGGGTAAGGGTTAGGGTTAGCATCAGCCCTAGGATAGTATTAGGGTTAGGGTTAGGGTTAGGGTTAGCGTTAGCATCAGCTCTAGTATAGTGTTAGGGTTAGGGTTAGGGTTAGCATCAGCCCTAGGATAGTGTTAGGGTTAGGGTTAGGGTTAGCATCAGCCCTAGGATAGTGTTAGGGTTAGGGTTAGCATCAGCCCTAGGATAGTGTTAGGGTTAGGGTTAGGGTTAGCATCCGCCCTAGGATAGTGTTAGGGTTAGGGATAGGGTTAGCATCAGCCCTAGGATAGTGTTAGGGTTAGGGTTAGGGTTAGCATCAGCCCTAGGATAGTGTTAGGGTAAGGGTTAGGGTTAGCATCAGGCCTAGGATAGTGTTAGGGTTACGGTTAGAATCAGCCCTAGGATAGTGTTAGGTTTAGGGTTAGGGTTAGCATCAGCCCTAGGACAGTGTTAGGTTTAGGGTTATGGATATCATCAGGCATAGGATATGGTTAGTGTTAGGGTTAGCATCAGCCCTAGGATAGTGTTTGGGTTAGGGTTAGGGTTAGCATCAGCCCTAGGATAGTGTTAGGGTTAGGGTTAGCATCAGACCTAGCACAGTTTTAGGGTTAGGGTTAGGGTTCGCATCAGCCCTAGGATAGTGTTAGGGTTAGGGTTAGCATCAGCCCTAGGATAGTGTTAGGGTTAGGGTTAGGTTTAGCATCAGCCCTAGGATAGTGTTAGGTTTAGGGTTAGGGTTAGCATTAGCGCTAGGATAGTGTTAGGGTTAGGGTTAGCATCAGCCCTAGGATAGTGTTAGGGGTAGGTTTAGCATCAGCCCTAGGATAGTGTTTGGGTTAGGGTTAGTGTTAGCATCAGACCTAGGATAGTGTTAGGGTTATGATTAGCATCAGCCCTAGGATAGTGTTTGGGTTAGGGTTAGGGTTAGCATCAGCCCTAGGATAGTGTTAGGGTTATGGTTAGGGTTAGCATCAGCCCTAGGATAGTGTTAGGGTTAGAGTTAGGGTTAGCATCATCCCTAGGATAGTGTTAGGGTTAGGGTTAGCATCAGACCTAGGATAGTGTTAGGGTTAGGGTTAGCATCAGCCCTAGGATAGTGTTAGGGTTAGGGTTAGGTATAGCATCAGCCCTAGGATAGTGTTAGTGTTAGGGTTAGCATCAGCCCTAGGATAGTGTTAAGGTTAGGGTTAGTGTTAGCATCAGACCTGGGATAGTGTTAGGGTTATGATTATCTTCAGCCCTAGGATAGTGTTTGGGTTAGGGTTAGGTTTAGCATCAGCCCTAGGATAGTGTTAGGGGTAGGGTTAGGGTTAGCATCAGCCCTAGGATAGTGTCAGGGTTAGGGTTAGGCTTAGCAGCAGCCCTAGGATAGTGTTAGGGTTATGGTTAGCATAAGCCCTAGGATAGTGTTTGAGTTAGGGTTAGGGTTAGCATCAGCCCTAGGATAGTGCTAGGGTTAGGGTTAGCATCAGGCCTAGGATAGTGTTAGGTTTAGGGTTAGCATCAGCCCTAGGATAGTGTTAGTGTTACGGTTAGGGTTAGCATCAGCCCTAGGATAGTGTTAGGTTTAGGGTTAGCATCAGCCCTAGGATAGTGTTAGTGTTAGGGTTAGGGTTAGCATCAGCCCTAGGATAGTGTTAGGGTTATGGTTAGCATCAGTCCTATGATAGTGTTAGGGTTAGGGTTAGGGTTAGCATCAGCCCTAGGATAGTATTAGTGTTAGGGATAGCATCAGCCCTAGGATAGTGTTAGGGTTAGTTTTAGGGTTAGCATCAGCCCTAGGATAGTGTTAGGGTTAGGGTTAGCATCAGAACTAGGATAGTGTTAGGGTTAGGGTTAGGGTTAGCATCAGGCCTAGGATAGTGTTAGGGTTAGCAGCAGCCTTAGGATAGTGTTAGTGTTAGGGTTAGGGTTAGCATCAGCACTAGGATAGTTTTAGGGTAAGGGTTAGCATCAGCCTTAGGATAGTGTTAGGGTTAGGGTTAGCATCAGAACTGGGATAGTGTTAGGGTTATGGTAAGGGTTAGCATCAGCGCTAGGACAGTTTTAGTGTTAGGGTTAGGGTTAGCATCATCCCTAGGATAGTGTTAGTGTTAGGGTTACGGTTAGCATCAGCCCTAGGATAGTGTTAGGGTTACGGTTAGCATCAGCCCTAGGATAGTGTTAGGTTTAGGGTTAGCATCACCCCAGGATAGTGTTAGGGTTAGGGTTAGTGTTAGCATCAGACCTAGGATAGTGTTAGGGTTATGGTTAGCATAAGCCCTAGGATAGTGTTTGAGTTAGGGTTAGGGTTAGCATCAGCCCTAGGATAGTGCTAGGGTTAGGGTTAGCATCAGGCCTAGGTTAGTGTTAGGGTTAGGGTTAGTATCAGCCCTAGGATAGTGTTAGGGTTACGGTTAGCATCAGCCCTAGGATAGTGTTAGGGCTAGGGTTAGTGTTAGCATGAGACCTAGCATAGTGTTAGGTTCATGGTTAGCATCAGCCCTAGGATAGTGTTTGGGTTAGGGTTAGGGTTAGCATCAGCCCTAGGATAGTGTTAGGGTTAGGGTTAGCATCAGACCTAGGACAGTTTTAGGGTTAGGGTTAGGGTTCGCATCAGCCCTAGGATAGTGTTAGGGTTAGGGTTAGCAACAGCCCTAGGATAGTGTTAGGGTTAGGGTTAGGTATAGCATCAGCCCTATTATAGTGTTAGGGTTCGGTTAGGGTTAGCATCAGCCCTAGGATAGTGTTAGGGTTAGGGTTAATGTTAGCATCAGGCCTAGGATAGTGTTATTGTTATGATTAGCATCAGCCCTAGGATAGTGTTTGGGTTAGGGTTAGGGATAGCATCAGCCCTAGGATAGTGTTAGGGTTAGGGTTAGGGTTAGCGTCAGCCCTAGGATAGTGTTGGGGTTAGGGTTAGGGTTAGCATCAGCCCTAGGATAGTGTTAGGGTTAGGGTTACGGTTAGCATCAGCACTAGGATAGTGTTAGGGTTAGGGTTAGCATCACCCCTTCGATAGTGTTACTGTTAGGGTTAGGGTTAGCATCAGCCCTAGGATAGTGTTAGGGTTAGGGTTAGCATCAGCCCTAGGATAGTGTTAGGGTTAGGGTTAGGGTTAGCATCAGCCCTAGGATAGTATTAGGGTTAGGGTTAGCATCAGCCCTAGGATAGTGTTAGTGTTAGGGTTAGGGTTAGCATCAGCCCTAGCATAGTGTTAGGGTTAGGGTTAGGGTTAGCATCAGCCCTAGGATAGTGTTAGGGTTAGGGTTAGGGTTAGCATCAGCCCTAGGATATTATTAGGGTTAGGGTTAGCATCAGCCCTAGGATAGTGTTAGGGTTAGGGTTAGGGTTAGCACCAGGCCTAGGATAGTGTTAGTGTTAGGGTTAGCATCAGCCTTAGGATAGTGTTAGGGTTAGGGTTAGGGTTAGCATCAGCCGTAGGATAGTGTTAGGGTTAGGGTTAGCCTCAGCCCTAGGATAGTGTTAGAGTTAGGGTTAGGGTTAGCATCAGCCCTAGGATAATGTTAGGGTTAGGGTTAGGGTTAGCATCAGCCCTATGATAGTGTTAGTGTTAGGGTTAGCATCAGCCCTAGGATAGTGTTAGGGTAAGGGTTAGGGTTAGCATCAGCCCTAGGATAGTATTAGGGTTAGGGTTAGGGTTAGGGTTAGCGTTAGCATCAGCTCTAGTATAGTGTTAGGGTTAGGGTTAGGGTTAGCATCAGCCCTAGGATAGTGTTAGGGTTAGGGTTAGGGTTAGCATCAGCCCTAGGATAGTGTTAGGGTTAGGGTTAGCATCAGCCCTAGGATAGTGTTAGGGTTAGGGTTAGGGTTAGCATCCGCCCTAGGATAGTGTTAGGGTTAGGGATAGGGTTAGCATCAGCCCTAGGATAGTGTTAGGGTTAGGGTTAGGGTTAGCATCAGCCCTAGGATAGTGTTAGGGTAAGGGTTAGGGTTAGCATCAGGCCTAGGATAGTGTTAGGGTTACGGTTAGAATCAGCCCTAGGATAGTGTTAGGTTTAGGGTTAGGGTTAGCATCAGCCCTAGGACAGTGTTAGGTTTAGGGTTATGGATATCATCAGGCATAGGATATGGTTAGTGTTAGGGTTAGCATCAGCCCTAGGATAGTGTTAGGGTTAGGGTTAGGGTTAGCATCAGCCCTAGGATAGTGTTAGGGTTAGGGTTAGGGTTAGCATCAACCCTAGGATACTGTTAGGGTTAGGGTTAGGGTTAGCATCAGCCCTAGTATATTATTAGGGTTAGGGTTAGCATCAGCCCTAGAATAGTGTTAGGGTTAGGGTTAGGGTTAGCACCAGGCCTAGGATAGTGTTAGTGTTAGGGATAGCATCAGCCTTAGGATAGTTTTAGGGTTAGGGTTAGGGTTAGCATCAGCCGTAGGATAGTGTTAGGGTTAGGGTTAGCCTCAGCCCTAGGATAGTGTTAGAGTTAGGGTTAGTGTTAGCATCAGCCCTAGGATAGTGATAGGGTTAGGGTTTGGGTTAGCATCTGCCCTAGGATAGTGTTAGTGTTAGGGTTAGCATCAGCCCTAGGATAGTGTTAGCGTTAGGGTTAGGGTTAGCATCAGCCTTAGGATAGTATTAGGGTTAGGGTTAGGGTTAGGGTTAGGGTTAGCATCAGCTCTAGGATAGTGTTAGGGTTAGGGTTAGGGTTAGCATCAGCCCTACGATAGTGTTAGGGTTAGGGTTAGGGATAGCATCAGGCCTAGGATAGTGTTAGGGTTAGGGTTAGCATCAGCCCTAGGATAGTGTTAGGGTTAGGGTTAGGGTTAGCATCAGCCCTAGGATAGTGTCATGGTTAGGGTTAGCATCAACCCTAGGATAGTGTTTGGGTTAGGGTTAGGGTTAGCATCAGCCCTAGGATAGTGTTAGGGTTAGGGTTAGCCTCAGCCCTAGGAGAGTGTTAGGGTTGGGGATAGGGTTTGCATCAGGCCTAGGATAGTGTTAGGGTTAGGGTTAGGGTTATCATCAGCCCTAGGATAGTGTTAGGGTTAGGGTTAGCATCAGCCCTAGGATAGTGTTAGGGTTAGGGTTAGCATCAGCCCTAGGATAGTGTTAGGGTTAGGATTAGGGTTAGCATCAGGCCTAGGATAGTGTTAGGGTTAGGGTTAGCATCAGACCTACTATAGTGTTAGGGTTATTGTTAGGGTTAGCATCAGCCCTAGGATAGTGTCAGGGTTAGGTTTAGAATCAGCCCTAGGAGAGTGTTAGTGTTAGGGTTAACATCAGGCCTAGGATAGTGTTAGGGTTAGGGTTAGGGTTAGCATCAGCCCTAGGATAGTGTTAGGGTTAGGGTTAGCATCAGGCCTAGGATAGTGTTAGGGTTAGGGTTAGCATCAGCCCTAGGAGAGTGTTTGGGTTAGGGTTCGGGTTAGCATCAGCCCTAGGATAGTGTTAGGGTTAGGGTTAATATCAGCCCTAGGATAGTGTTAAGGTTAGGGTTAGGGTTAGCATCAGCCCTAGGATAGTGTAAGTGTTAGGGTTAGGGTTAGCATCAGGCCTAGTCGAGTGTTAGGTTTAGCGTTAGGATCAGCCCTAGGATAGTGTTAGGGTTAGGGTTAGGGTTAGCATCAACCCTAGGATACTGTTAGGGTTAGGGTTATGGTTAGCATCAGCCCTAGTATATTATTAGGGTTAGGGTTAGCATCAGCCCTAGAATAGTGTTAGGGTTAGGGTTAGGGTTAGCACCAGGCCTAGGATAGTCTTAGTGTTAGGGTTAGAATCAGCCTTATGATAGTGTTAGGGTTAGGGTTAGGGTTAGCATCAGCCGTAGGATAGTGTTAGGGTTAGGGTTAGCCTCAGCCCTAGGATAGTGTTAGAGTTAGGGTTAGTGTTAGCATCAGCCCTAGGATAGTGATAGGGTTAGGGTTTGGGTTAGCATCAGCCCTAGGATAGTGTTAGTGTTAGGGTTAGCATCAGCCCTAGGATAGTGTTAGCGTTAGGGTTAGGGTTAGCATCAGCCCTAGGATAGTATTAGGGTTAGGGTTAGGGTTAGGGTTAGGGTTAGCATCAGCTCTAGGATAGTGTTAGGGTTAGGGTTAGGGTTAGCATCAGCCCTACGATAGTGTTAGGGTTAGGGTTAGGGTTAGCATCAGGCCTAGGATAGTGTTAGGGTTAGGGTTAGCATCAGCCCTAGGATAGTGTTAGGGTTAGGGTTAGGGTTAGCATCATCCCTAGGATAGTGTCAGGGTTAGGGTTAGCATCAACCCTAGGATAATGTTTGGGTTAGGGTTAGGGTTAGCATCAGCCCTAGGATAGTGTTAGGGTTAGGGTTAGCCTCAGCCCTAGGAGAGTGTTAGGGGTAGGGATAGGGTTAGCATCAGGCCTAGGATAGTGTTAGGGTTAGGGTTAGGGTTAGCATCAGGCCTATGATAGTGTTAGGGTTACGGTTAGAATCAGCCCTAGGATAGTGTTAGGGTTAGGGTTAGGGTTAGCATCAGCCGTAGGATAGTGTTAGGGTTAGGGTTAGCCTCAGCCCTAGGATAGTGTTAGAGTTAGGGTTAGTGTTAGCATCAGCCCTAGGATAGTGATAGGGTTAGGGTTTGGGTTAGCATCAGCCCTAGGATAGTGTTAGTGTTAGGGTTAGCATCAGCCCTAGGATAGTGTTAGCGTTAGGGTTAGGGTTAGCATCAGCCTTAGGATAGTATTAGGGTTAGGGTTAGGGTTAGGGTTAGGGTTAGCATCAGCTCTAGGATAGTGTTAGGGTTAGGGTTAGGGTTAGCATCAGCCCTACGATAGTGTTAGGGTTAGGGTTAGGGATAGCATCAGGCCTAGGATAGTGTTAGGGTTAGGGTTAGCATCAGCCCTAGGATAGTGTTAGGGTTAGGGTTAGGGTTAGCATCAGCCCTAGGATAGTGTCATGGTTAGGGTTAGCATCAACCCTAGGATAGTGTTTGGGTTAGGGTTAGGGTTAGCATCAGCCCTAGGATAGTGTTAGGGTTAGGGTTAGCCTCAGCCCTAGGAGAGTGTTAGGGTTGGGGATAGGGTTTGCATCAGGCCTAGGATAGTGTTAGTGTTAGAGTCAGGGTTAGCATCAGGCCTATGATAGTGTTAGGGTTACCGTTAGAATCAGCCCTAGGATAGTGTTAGGGTTAGGGTTAGGTTTACCATCAGCCCTAGGATAGTGTTAGGGTTAGGGTTAACCTCAGCCCTAGGACAATGTTGGGTTAGGGTTAGGGTTAGCCTCAGCCATAGGATAGTGTTAGGGTTAGGGTTAGCATTAGCCCTAGGATAGTGTTAGGGCTAGGGTTAGTGTTAGGATGAGACCTAGGATAGTGTTAGGTTCATGGTTAGCATCAGCCCTAGGATAGTGTTTGGGTTAGGGTTAGGGTTAGCATCAGCCCTAGGATAGTGTTAGGGTTAGGGTTAGCATCAGACCTAGGACAGTTTTAGGGTTAGGGTTAGGGTTCGCATCAGCCCTAGGATAGTGTTAGGGTTAGGGTTAGCATCAGCCCTAGGATAGTGTTAGGGTTAGGGTTAGGTTTAGCATCAGCCCTAGGATAGTGTTAGGTTTAGGGTTAGGGTTAGCATTAGCCCTAGGATAGTGTTAGGGTTAGGGTTAGGATCAGCCCTAGCATAGTGTTAGGGTTAGGGTTAGCATCAGCCCTAGGATAGTGTTAGGGTTAGGGTTAGTGTTAGCATCAGACCTAGGATAGTGTTAGGGTTATGATTAGCATCAGCCCTAGGATAGTGTTAGGGTTAGGGTTAGTGTTAGCATCAGACCTAGGATAGTGTTAGGGTTAGGGTTAGCATCAGCCCTAGGATAGTGTTTGGGTTAGGGTTAGGGTTAGCATCAGCCCTAGGATAGTGTTAGGGTTAGGGTTAGGGTTAGCATCAGCCCTAGGATAGTGTTAGGGTCAGAGTTAGGGTTAGCATCATCCCTAGGATAGTGTTAGGGTTAGGGTTACGGTTAGCATCAGCCCTAGGATAGTGTTAGGGTTAGGGTTAGCATCAGCCCTTGGATAGTGTTAGGGTTAGTGTTAGGGTTAGCATCAGCCCTAGGATAGTGTTAGGTTTAGGGGTAGCATCAGCCCTAGGATAGTGTTAGGGTTAGAGTTAGTGTTAGCATCAGACCTAGGATATTGTTAGGGTAATGGTTAGCATAAGCCCTAGGATAGTGTTTGAGTTAGGGTTAGGGTTAGCATCAGCCCTAGGATAGTGTTAGGGTTAGGGTTAGCATCAGCACTAGGATAGTGTTAGGGTTAGGGTTAGGTTTAGCATGAGCCCTAGGATAGAGTTAGTGTTAGGGTTAGCATCAGCCCTAGGATTGTGTTAGGGTTAGGGTTAGTGTTATCATCAGACCTGGGATAGTGTTAGGGTTATGATTAGCTTCAGCCCTAGGATAGTGTTTGGGTAAGGGTTAGGTTTAGCAGCAGACCTAGGATAGTGTTAGGGTTAGGGTTAGGGTTAGCATCAGCCCTAGGATAGTGTTAGGGTTAGGGTTATGGTTAGCATCAGCCCTAGGATAGTGTTAGGGTTATGGTTAGCAAAAGCCCTAGGATAGTGTTTGAGTTAGGGTTAGGGTTAGCATCAGCCCTAGGATAGTGCTAGGGTTAGGGTTAGCATCAGGCCTAGGATAGTGTTAGGTTTAGGGTTAGCATCAGCCCTAGGATAGTGTTAGGGTTAGGGTTAGGGTACCATCAGCCCTAGGATAGTGTTAGGGTTATGGTTAGCATCAGTCCTATGATAGTGTTAGGGTTAGGGTTAGGGTTAGCATCAGCCCTAGGATAGTGTTAGGGTTAGGGTTAGGGTTAGCATCAGCCCTAGGATACTGTTAGGGTTAGGGTTAGGGTTAGCATCAGCCCTAGGATAGTGTTAGGGTTAGGGTTTGGGTTAGCATCAGGCCTGGGATAGTGTTAGGGTTAGGATTAGCATCAGCGCTAGGATAGTGTTAGGGTTACGGTTAGGGTTAGCATCAGCCCTAGGATAGTGTTAAGGTTAGGGTTACGGTTAGCATCAGCCCTAGGATAGTGTTAGGGTAAGGCTTAGGGTTAGTCTCAGCCCTAGGATAGTGTTAGTGTTAGGGTTTGCATCAGACCAAGGATAGTGTTAGGGTTAGGGTTAGGGTTAGCATCAGCCCTAGGATAGTGTTAGGGTTAGGGTTAGCATCAGCCCTAGGATAGTGTTAGTGTTAGGGTTAGGGTTAGCATCAGCCCTAGGATAGTGTTAGGGTTAGAGTTAACATCAGCCCTAGGATAGTGTTAGGGTTAGGGTTAGGGTTAGCATCAGCCCTAGGATAGTGTTAGGGTTAGGGTTAGCATCAGCCTTAGGATAGTGTTAGGGTTAGGGTTAGCATCATCCCTAGGATAGTGTTAGGGTTAGGGTTAGGGTTAGCATCAGGCCTAGGGTAGTGTTAGGGTTAGGGTTAGCATCAGCCTTAGGATAGTGATAGGGTTAGGGTTAGGGTTAGCATCAGCCCTAGGATAGTGTTAGGGTTAGGGTTAGGGTTAGCATCAGCCCTAGGATAGTGTTAGGGTTACGGTAAGGTTTAGCATCAGCCCTAGGATAGTGTTACGGTTAGGGTTAACCTCAGCCCTAGGACAATGTTGGGTTAGCGTTAGGGTTAGCATCAGCCCTAGGATAATGTTAGGGTTAGGGTTAGCATCAGCCCTAGGATAGTGTTAGGGCTAGGGTTAGTGTTACCATGAGACCTAGGATAGTGTTAGGTTGATGGTTAGCATCAGCCGTAGGATAGTGTTTGTGTTAGGGTTAGGGTTAGCATCAGCCCTAGGATAGTGTTAGGGTTAGGGTTAGCATCAGACCTAGCACAGTTTTAGGGTTAGGGTTAGGGTTCGCATCAGCCCTAGGATAGTGTTAGGGTTAGGGTTAGCATCAGCCCTAGGATAGTGTTAGGGTTAGGGTTAGGTTTAGCATCAGCCCTAGGATAGTGTTAGGTTTAGGGTTAGGGTTAGCATTAGCCCTAGGATAGTGTTAGGGTTAGGGTTAGCATCAGCCCTAGGATAGTGTTAGGGGTAGGTTTAGCATCAGCCCTAGGATAGTGTTAGGGTTATGGTTAGCATAAGCCCTAGGATAGTGTTTGAGTTAGGGTTAGGGTTAGCATCAGCCCTAGGATAGTGCTAGGGTTAGGGTTAGCATCAGGCCTAGGATAGTGTTAGGTTTAGGGTTAGCATCAGCCCTAGGATAGTGTTAGTGTTAGGGTTAGGGTTAGCATCAGCCCTAGGATAGTGTTAGGGTTATGGTTAGCATCAGTCCTATGATAGTGTTAGGGTTAGGGTTAGGGTTAGCATCAGCCCTAGGATAGTGTTAGTGTTAGGGATAGCATCAGCCCTAGGATAGTGTTAGGGTTAGTTTTAGGGTTAGCATCAGCCCTAGGATAGTGTTAGGGTTAGGGTTAGCATCAGAACTAGGATAGTGTTAGGGTTAGGGTTAGGGTTAGCATCAGGCCTAGGATAGTGTTAGGGTTAGCAGCAGCCTTAGGATAGTGTTAGTGTTAGGGTTAGGGTTAGCATCAGCACTAGGATAGTTTTAGGGTAAGGGTTAGCATCAGCCTTAGGATAGTGTTAGGGTTAGGGTTAGCATCAGAACTGGGATAGTGTTAGGGTTATGGTAAGGGTTAGCATCAGCGCTAGGACAGTTTTAGGGTTAGGGTTAGGGTTAGCATCATCCCTAGGATAGTGTTAGGGTTAGGGTTAGGGTTAGCATCAGCCCTAGGATAGTGTTAGTGTTAGGGTTACGGTTAGCATCAGCCCTAGGATAGTGTTAGGGTTACGGTTAGCATCAGCCCTAGGATAGTGTTAGGTTTAGGGTTAGCATCACCCCAGGATAGTGTTAGGGTTAGGGTTAGTGTTAGCATCAGACCTAGGATAGTGTTAGGGTTATGGTTAGCATAAGCCCTAGGATAGTGTTTGAGTTAGGGTTAGGGTTAGCATCAGCCCTAGGATAGTGCTAGGGTTAGGGTTAGCATCAGGCCTAGGTTAGTGTTAGGGTTAGGGTTAGTATCAGCCCTAGGATAGTGTTAGGGTTACGGTTAGCATCAGCCCTAGGATAGTGTTAGGGCTAGGGTTAGTGTTAGCATGAGACCTAGGATAGTGTTAGGTTCATGGTTAGCATCAGCCCTAGGATAGTGTTTGGGTTAGGGTTAGGGTTAGCATCAGCCCTAGGATAGTGTTAGGGTTAGGGTTAGCATCAGACCTAGGACAGTTTTAGGGTTAGGGTTAGGGTTCGCATCAGCCCTAGGATAGTGTTAGGGTTAGGGTTAGCAACAGCCCTAGGATAGTGTTAGGGTTAGGGTTAGGTATAGCATCAGCCCTATTATAGTGTTAGGGTTCGGTTAGGGTTAGCATCAGCCCTAGGATAGTGTTAGGGTTAGGGTTAATGTTAGCATCAGGCCTAGGATAGTGTTATTGTTATGATTAGCATCAGCCCTAGGATAGTGTTTGGGTTAGGGTTAGGGATAGCATCAGCCCTAGGATAGTGTTAGGGTTAGGGTTAGGGTTAGCGTCAGCCCTAGGATAGTGTTGGGGTTAGGGTTAGGGTTAGCATCAGTCCTAGGATAGTGTTAGGGTTAGGGTTACGGTTAGCATCAGCACTAGGATAGTGTTAGGGTTAGGGTTAGCATCACCCCTTCGATAGTGTTACTGTTAGGGTTAGGGTTAGCATCAGCCCTAGGATAGTGTTAGGGTTAGGGTTAGCATCAGCCCTAGGATAGTGTTAGGGTTAGGGTTAGGGTTAGCATCAGCCCTAGGATACTATTAGGGTTAGGGTTAGCATCAGCCCTAGGATAGTGTTAGTGTTAGGGTTAGGGTTAGCATCAGCCCTAGCATAGTGTTAGCGTTAGGGTTAGGGTTAGCATCAGCCCTAGGATAGTGTTAGGGTTAGGGTTAGGGTTAGCACCAGGCCTAGGATAGTGTTAGTGTTAGGGTTAGCATCAGCCTTAGGATAGTGTTAGGGTTAGGGTTAGGGTTAGCATCAGCCGTAGGATAGTGTTAGGGTTAGGGTTAGCCTCAGCCCTAGGATAGTGTTAGAGTTAGGGTTAGGGTTAGCATCAGCCCTAGGATAATGTTAGGGTTAGGGTTAGGGTTAGCATCAGCCCTATGATAGTGTTAGTGTTAGGGTTAGCATCAACCCTAGGATAGTGTTGGGGTAAGGGTTAGGGTTAGCATCAGCCCTAGGATAGTATTAGGGTTAGGGTTAGGGTTAGGGTTAGCGTTAGCATCAGCTCTAGTATAGTGTTAGGGTTAGGGTTAGGGTTAGCATCAGCCCTAGGATAGTGTTAGGGTTAGGGTTAGGGTTAGCATCAGCCCTAGGATAGTGTTAGGGTTAGGGTTAGCATCAGCCCTAGGATAGTGTTAGGGTTAGGGTTAGGGTTAGCATCCGCCCTAGGATAGTGTTAGGGTTAGGGATAGGGTTAGCATCAGCCCTAGGATAGTGTTAGGGTTAGGGTTAGGGTTAGCATCAGCCCTAGGATAGTGTTAGGGTAAGGGTTAGGGTTAGCATCAGGCCTAGGATAGTGTTAGGGTTACGGTTAGAATCAGCCCTAGGATAGTGTTAGGTTTAGGGTTAGGGTTAGCATCAGCCCTAGGACAGTGTTAGGTTTAGGGTTATGGATATCATCAGGCATAGGATATGGTTAGTGTTAGGGTTAGCATCAGCCCTAGGATAGTGTTAGGGTTAGGGTTAGGGTTAGCATCAGCCCTAGGATAGTGTTAGGGTTAGGGTTAGGGTTAGCATCAACCCTAGGATACTGTTAGGGTTAGGGTTAGGGTTAGCATCAGCCCTAGTATATTATTAGGGTTAGGGTTAGCATCAGCCCTAGAATAGTGTTAGGGTTAGGGTTAGGGTTAGCACCAGGCATAGGATAGTGTTAGTGTTAGGGATAGCATCAACCTTAGGATAGTTTTAGGGTTAGGGTTAGGGTTAGCATCAGCCGTAGGATAGTGTTAGGGTTAGGGTTAGCCTCAGCCCTAGGATAGTGTTAGAGTTAGGGTTAGTGTTAGCATCAGCCCTAGGATAGTGATAGGGTTAGGGTTTGGGTTAGCATCAGCCCTAGGATAGTGTTAGTGTTAGGGTTAGCATCAGCCCTAGGATAGTGTTAGCGTTAGGGTTAGGGTTAGCATCAGCCTTAGGATAGTATTAGGGTTAGGGTTAGGGTTAGGGTTAGCATCAGCTCTAGGATAGTGTTAGGGTTAGGGTTAGGGTTAGCATCAGCCCTACGATAGTGTTAGGGTTAGGGTTAGGGATAGCATCAGGCCTAGGATAGTGTTAGGGTTAGGGTTAGCATCAGCCCTAGGATAGTGTTAGGGTTAGGGTTAGGGTTAGCATCAGCCCTAGGATAGTGTCATGGTTAGGGTTAGCATCAACCCTAGGATAGTGTTTGGGTTAGGGTTAGGGTTAGCATCAGCCCTAGGAGAGTGTTAGGGTTGGGGATAGGGTTTGCATCAGGCCTAGGATAGTGTTAGTGTTAGAGTCAGGGTTAGCATCAGGCCTATGATAGTGTTAGGGTTACCGTTAGAATCAGCCCTAGGATAGTGTTAGGGTTAGGGTTAGGGTTACCATCAGCCCTAGGATAGTGTTAGGTTTAGGGTTAGGGATATCATCAGGCCTAGGATATTGTTAGGGTTAGGGTTAGCATCAGCCCTAGGATAGTGTTAGAGTTAGGGTTAGGGTTAGCATCAGCCCTAGGATAGTGTTAGGGTTAGGGTTAGGGTTAGCATCAGCCCTAGGATAGTGTTATGGTTAGGGTTAGGGTTAGCATCAGCCCTAGGATATTATTAGGGTTAGGGTTAGCATCAGCCCTAGGATAGTGTTAGGGTTAGGATTAGGGTTAGCACCAGGCCTAGGATAGTGTTAGTGTTAGGGTTAGCATCAGCCTTAGGATAGTGTTAGGGTTAGGGTTAGGGTTAGCATCAGCCATAGGATAGTGTTAGGGTTAGGGTTAGCCTCAGCCCTAGGATAGTGTTAGAGCTAGGGTTAGGGTTAGCATCAGCCCTAGGATAGTGTTAGGGTTAGGGTTATGGTTAGCATCAGCCCTAGGATAGTGTTAAGGTTAGGGTTAGCATCAGCACTAGGATAGTGTTAGGGTTAGGGTTAGGGTTAGCATTAGCCCTAGGATAGTTTTAGGGTTATGGTTAGCATCAGCCCTAGGATAGAGTTAGGGTTAGGGTTAGCCTCAGCCCTAGGAGAGTGTTAGGGTTAGGGATAGGGTTAGCATCAGCCCTAGGATAGTGTTAGGGTTAGGGTTAGGGTTAGCATCAGCCCTAGGATAGTGTTAGGGTTAGGGTTAGCATCAGCCCTAGGATAGTGTTAGGGTTAGGGTTAGGGTTAGCATCAGCCCTAGGATAGTGTTAGGGTTAGGGTTAGCATCAGACCTACTATAGTGTTAGGGTTAGTGTTAGGGTTAGCATCAGCCCTAGGATAGTGTCAGGGTTAGGTTTAGAATCAGCCCTAGGAGAGTGTTAGTGTTAGGGTTAACATCAGGCCTAGGATAGTGTTAGGGTTAGGGTTAGGGTTAGCATCAGCCCTAGGATAGTGTTAGGATTAGGGTTAGCATCAGGCCTAGGATAGTGTTAGGGTTAGGGTTAGCATCAGCCCTAGGAGAGTGTTTGGGTTAGGGTTCGGGTTAGCATCAGCCCTAGGATAGTGTTAGGGTTAGGGTTAACATCAGCCCTAGGATAGTGTTAAGGTTAGGGTTAGGGTTAGCATCAGCCCTAGGATAGTGTAAGTGTTAGGGTTAGGGTTAGCATCAGGCCTAGTAGAGTGTTACGGTTAGCGTTAGGATCAGCCCTAGGATAGTGTTAGGGTTAGGGTTAGGGTTAGCATCAACCCTAGGATACTGTTAGGGTTAGGGTTATGGTTAGCATCAGCCCTAGTATATTATTAGGGTTAGGGTTAGCATAAGCCCTAGAATAGTGTTAGGGTTAGGGTTAGGGTTAGCACCAGGCCTAGGATAGTCTTAGTGTTAGGGTTAGCATTAGCCTTAGGATAGTGTTAGGGTTAGGGTTAGGGTTAGCATCAGCCGTAGGATAGTGTTAGGGTTAGGGTTAGCCTCAGCCCTAGGATAGTGTTAGAGTTAGGGTTAGTGTTACCATCAGCCCTAGGATAGTGATAGGGTTAGGGTTTGGGTTAGCATCAGCCCTAGTATAGTGTTAGTGTTAGGGTTAGCATCAGCCCTAGGATAGTGTTAGCGTTAGGGTTAGGGTTAGCATCAGCCCTAGGATAGTATTAGGGTTAGGGTTAGGGTTAGGGTTAGGGTTAGCATCAGCTCTAGGATAGTGTTAGGGTTAGGGTTAGGGTTAGCATCAGCCCTACGATAGTGTTAGGGTTAGGGTTAGGGTTAGCATCAGGCCTAGGATAGTGTTAGGGTTAGGGTTAGCATCAGCCCTAGGATAGTGTTAGGGTTAGGGTTAGGGTTAGCATCAGCCCTAGGATAGTGTCAGGGTTAGGGTTAGCATCAACCCTAGGATAATGTTTGGGTTAGGGTTAGGGTTAGCATCAGCCCTAGGATAGTGTTAGGGTTAGGGTTAGCCTCAGCCCTAGGAGAGTGTTAGGGGTAGGGATAGGGTTAGCATCAGGCCTAGGATAGTGTTAGGGTTAGGGTTAGGGTTAGCATCAGGCCTATGATAGTGTTAGGGTTACGGTTAGAATCAGCCCTAGGATAGTGTTAGGGTTAGGGTTAGGGTTAGCATCAGCCCTAGGTTAGTGTTAGGTTTAGGGTTAGGGATATCATCAGGCCTAGGATATTGTTAGGGTTAGGGTTAGCATCAGCCCTAGGATAGTGTTAGAGTTAGGGTTAGGGTTAGCATCAGCCCTAGGATAGTGTTAGGGTTAGGGTTAGCCTCAGCCCTAGGATAGTGTTAGAGTTAGGGTTAGTGTTAGCATCAGCCCTAGGATAGTGATAGGGTTAGGGTTTGGGTTAGCATCAGCCCTAGGATAGTGTTAGTGTTAGGGTTAGCATCAGCCCTAGGATAGTGTTAGCGTTAGGGTTAGGGTTAGCATCAGCCTTAGGATAGTATTAGGGTTAGGGTTAGGGTTAGGGTTAGCATCAGCCCTAGGATAGTGTTAGGGTTACGGTTAGCATCAGCCCTAGGATAGTGTTAGGTTTAGGGTTAGCATCACCCCAGGATAGTGTTAGGGTTAGGGTTAGTGTTAGCATCAGACCTAGGATAGTGTTAGGGTTATGGTTAGCATAAGCCCTAGGATAGTGTTTGAGTTAGGGTTAGGGTTAGCATCAGCCCTAGGATAGTGCTAGGGTTAGGGTTAGCATCAGGCCTAGGTTAGTGTTAGGGTTAGGGTTAGTATCAGCCCTAGGATAGTGTTAGGGTTACGGTTAGCATCAGCCCTAGGATAGTGTTAGGGCTAGGGTTAGTGTTAGCATGAGACCTAGGATAGTGTTAGGTTCATGGTTAGCATCAGCCCTAGGATAGTGTTTGGGTTAGGGTTAGGGTTAGCATCAGCCCTAGGATAGTGTTAGGGTTAGGGTTAGCATCAGACCTAGGACAGTTTTAGGGTTAGGGTTAGGGTTCGCATCAGCCCTAGGATAGTGTTAGGGTTAGGGTTAGCAACAGCCCTAGGATAGTGTTAGGGTTAGGGTTAGGTATAGCATCAGCCCTATTATAGTGTTAGGGTTCGGTTAGGGTTAGCATCAGCCCTAGGATAGTGTTAGGGTTAGGGTTAATGTTAGCATCAGGCCTAGGATAGTGTTATTGTTATGATTAGCATCAGCCCTAGGATAGTGTTTGGGTTAGGGTTAGGGATAGCATCAGCCCTAGGATAGTGTTAGGGTTAGGGTTAGGGTTAGCGTCAGCCCTAGGATAGTGTTGGGGTTAGGGTTAGGGTTAGCATCAGTCCTAGGATAGTGTTAGGGTTAGGGTTACGGTTAGCATCAGCACTAGGATAGTGTTAGGGTTAGGGTTAGCATCACCCCTTCGATAGTGTTACTGTTAGGGTTAGGGTTAGCATCAGCCCTAGGATAGTGTTAGGGTTAGGGTTAGCATCAGCCCTAGGATAGTGTTAGGGTTAGGGTTAGGGTTAGCATCAGCCCTAGGATACTATTAGGGTTAGGGTTAGCATCAGCCCTAGGATAGTGTTAGTGTTAGGGTTAGGGTTAGCATCAGCCCTAGCATAGTGTTAGCGTTAGGGTTAGGGTTAGCATCAGCCCTAGGATAGTGTTAGGGTTAGGGTTAGGGTTAGCACCAGGCCTAGGATAGTGTTAGTGTTAGGGTTAGCATCAGCCTTAGGATAGTGTTAGGGTTAGGGTTAGGGTTAGCATCAGCCGTAGGATAGTGTTAGGGTTAGGGTTAGCCTCAGCCCTAGGATAGTGTTAGAGTTAGGGTTAGGGTTAGCATCAGCCCTAGGATAATGTTAGGGTTAGGGTTAGGGTTAGCATCAGCCCTATGATAGTGTTAGTGTTAGGGTTAGCATCAACCCTAGGATAGTGTTGGGGTAAGGGTTAGGGTTAGCATCAGCCCTAGGATAGTATTAGGGTTAGGGTTAGGGTTAGGGTTAGCGTTAGCATCAGCTCTAGTATAGTGTTAGGGTTAGGGTTAGGGTTAGCATCAGCCCTAGGATAGTGTTAGGGTTAGGGTTAGGGTTAGCATCAGCCCTAGGATAGTGTTAGGGTTAGGGTTAGCATCAGCCCTAGGATAGTGTTAGGGTTAGGGTTAGGGTTAGCATCCGCCCTAGGATAGTGTTAGGGTTAGGGATAGGGTTAGCATCAGCCCTAGGATAGTGTTAGGGTTAGGGTTAGGGTTAGCATCAGCCCTAGGATAGTGTTAGGGTAAGGGTTAGGGTTAGCATCAGGCCTAGGATAGTGTTAGGGTTACGGTTAGAATCAGCCCTAGGATAGTGTTAGGTTTAGGGTTAGGGTTAGCATCAGCCCTAGGACAGTGTTAGGTTTAGGGTTATGGATATCATCAGGCATAGGATATGGTTAGTGTTAGGGTTAGCATCAGCCCTAGGATAGTGTTAGGGTTAGGGTTAGGGTTAGCATCAGCCCTAGGATAGTGTTAGGGTTAGGGTTAGGGTTAGCATCAACCCTAGGATACTGTTAGGGTTAGGGTTAGGGTTAGCATCAGCCCTAGTATATTATTAGGGTTAGGGTTAGCATCAGCCCTAGAATAGTGTTAGGGTTAGGGTTAGGGTTAGCACCAGGCATAGGATAGTGTTAGTGTTAGGGATAGCATCAACCTTAGGATAGTTTTAGGGTTAGGGTTAGGGTTAGCATCAGCCGTAGGATAGTGTTAGGGTTAGGGTTAGCCTCAGCCCTAGGATAGTGTTAGAGTTAGGGTTAGTGTTAGCATCAGCCCTAGGATAGTGATAGGGTTAGGGTTTGGGTTAGCATCAGCCCTAGGATAGTGTTAGTGTTAGGGTTAGCATCAGCCCTAGGATAGTGTTAGCGTTAGGGTTAGGGTTAGCATCAGCCTTAGGATAGTATTAGGGTTAGGGTTAGGGTTAGGGTTAGCATCAGCTCTAGGATAGTGTTAGGGTTAGGGTTAGGGTTAGCATCAGCCCTACGATAGTGTTAGGGTTAGGGTTAGGGATAGCATCAGGCCTAGGATAGTGTTAGGGTTAGGGTTAGCATCAGCCCTAGGATAGTGTTAGGGTTAGGGTTAGGGTTAGCATCAGCCCTAGGATAGTGTCATGGTTAGGGTTAGCATCAACCCTAGGATAGTGTTTGGGTTAGGGTTAGGGTTAGCATCAGCCCTAGGAGAGTGTTAGGGTTGGGGATAGGGTTTGCATCAGGCCTAGGATAGTGTTAGTGTTAGAGTCAGGGTTAGCATCAGGCCTATGATAGTGTTAGGGTTACCGTTAGAATCAGCCCTAGGATAGTGTTAGGGTTAGGGTTAGGGTTACCATCAGCCCTAGGATAGTGTTAGGTTTAGGGTTAGGGATATCATCAGGCCTAGGATATTGTTAGGGTTAGGGTTAGCATCAGCCCTAGGATAGTGTTAGAGTTAGGGTTAGGGTTAGCATCAGCCCTAGGATAGTGTTAGGGTTAGGGTTAGGGTTAGCATCAGCCCTAGGATAGTGTTATGGTTAGGGTTAGGGTTAGCATCAGCCCTAGGATATTATTAGGGTTAGGGTTAGCATCAGCCCTAGGATAGTGTTAGGGTTAGGATTAGGGTTAGCACCAGGCCTAGGATAGTGTTAGTGTTAGGGTTAGCATCAGCCTTAGGATAGTGTTAGGGTTAGGGTTAGGGTTAGCATCAGCCATAGGATAGTGTTAGGGTTAGGGTTAGCCTCAGCCCTAGGATAGTGTTAGAGCTAGGGTTAGGGTTAGCATCAGCCCTAGGATAGTGTTAGGGTTAGGGTTATGGTTACCATCAGCCCTAGGATAGTGTTAAGGTTAGGGTTAGCATCAGCACTAGGATAGTGTTAGGGTTAGGGTTAGGGTTAGCATTAGCCCTAGGATAGTTTTAGGGTTATGGTTAGCATCAGCCCTAGGATAGAGTTAGGGTTAGGGTTAGCCTCAGCCCTAGGAGAGTGTTAGGGTTAGGGATAGGGTTAGCATCAGCCCTAGGATAGTGTTAGGGTTAGGGTTAGGGTTAGCATCAGCCCTAGGATAGTGTTAGGGTTAGGGTTAGCATCAGCCCTAGGATAGTGTTAGGGTTAGGGTTAGGGTTAGCATCAGCCCTAGGATAGTGTTAGGGTTAGGGTTAGCATCAGACCTACTATAGTGTTAGGGTTAGTGTTAGGGTTAGCATCAGCCCTAGGATAGTGTCAGGGTTAGGTTTAGAATCAGCCCTAGGAGAGTGTTAGTGTTAGGGTTAACATCAGGCCTAGGATAGTGTTAGGGTTAGGGTTAGGGTTAGCATCAGCCCTAGGATAGTGTTAGGATTAGGGTTAGCATCAGGCCTAGGATAGTGTTAGGGTTAGGGTTAGCATCAGCCCTAGGAGAGTGTTTGGGTTAGGGTTCGGGTTAGCATCAGCCCTAGGATAGTGTTAGGGTTAGGGTTAACATCAGCCCTAGGATAGTGTTAAGGTTAGGGTTAGGGTTAGCATCAGCCCTAGGATAGTGTAAGTGTTAGGGTTAGGGTTAGCATCAGGCCTAGTAGAGTGTTACGGTTAGCGTTAGGATCAGCCCTAGGATAGTGTTAGGGTTAGGGTTAGGGTTAGCATCAACCCTAGGATACTGTTAGGGTTAGGGTTATGGTTAGCATCAGCCCTAGTATATTATTAGGGTTAGGGTTAGCATAAGCCCTAGAATAGTGTTAGGGTTAGGGTTAGGGTTAGCACCAGGCCTAGGATAGTCTTAGTGTTAGGGTTAGCATTAGCCTTAGGATAGTGTTAGGGTTAGGGTTAGGGTTAGCATCAGCCGTAGGATAGTGTTAGGGTTAGGGTTAGCCTCAGCCCTAGGATAGTGTTAGAGTTAGGGTTAGTGTTACCATCAGCCCTAGGATAGTGATAGGGTTAGGGTTTGGGTTAGCATCAGCCCTAGTATAGTGTTAGTGTTAGGGTTAGCATCAGCCCTAGGATAGTGTTAGCGTTAGGGTTAGGGTTAGCATCAGCCCTAGGATAGTATTAGGGTTAGGGTTAGGGTTAGGGTTAGGGTTAGCATCAGCTCTAGGATAGTGTTAGGGTTAGGGTTAGGGTTAGCATCAGCCCTACGATAGTGTTAGGGTTAGGGTTAGGGTTAGCATCAGGCCTAGGATAGTGTTAGGATTAGGGTTAGCATCAGCCCTAGGATAGTGTTAGGGTTAGGGTTAGGGTTAGCATCAGCCCTAGGATAGTGTCAGGGTTAGGGTTAGCATCAACCCTAGGATAATGTTTGGGTTAGGGTTAGGGTTAGCATCAGCCCTAGGATAGTGTTAGGGTTAGGGTTAGCATCAGCACTAGGATAGTGTTAGGGTTAGGGTTAGGGTTAGCATTAGCCCTAGGATAGTGTTAGGGTTATGGTTAGCATCAGCCCTAGGATAGAGTTAGGGTTAGGGTTAGCCTCAGCCCCAGGAGAGTGTTAGGGTTAGGGATAGGGTTAGCATCAGCCCTAGGATAGTGTTAGGGTTAGGGTTAGGGTTAGCATCAGCCCTAGGATAGTGTTAGGGTTAGGGTTAGCATCAGCCCTAGGATAGTGTTAGGGTTAGGGTTAGGGTTAGCATCAGCCCTAGGATAGTGTTAGGGTTAGGGTTAGCATCAGACCTACTATAGTGTTAGGGTTAGTGTTAGGGTTAGCATCAGCCCTAGGATAGTGTCAGGGTTAGGTTTAGAATCAGCCCTAGGAGAGTGTTAGTGTTAGGGTTATCATCAGGCCTAGGATAGTGTTAGGGTTAGGGTTAGGGTTAGCATAAGCCCTAGGATAGTGTTAGGATTAGGGTTAGCATCAGGCCTAGGATAGTGTTAGGGTTAGGGTTAGCATCAGCCCTAGGAGAGTGTTTGGGTTAGGGTTCGGGTTAGCATCAGCCCTAGGATAGTGTTAGGGTTAGGGTTAACATCAGCCCTAGGATAGTGTTAAGGTTAGGGTTAGGGTTAGCATCAGCCCTAGGATAGTGTAAGTGTTAGGGTTAGGGTTAGCATCAGGCCTAGTAGAGTGTTACGGTTAGCGTTAGGATCAGCCCTAGGATAGTGTTAGGGTTAGGGTTAGGGTTAGCATCAACCCTAGGATACTGTTAGGGTTAGGGTTATGGTTAGCATCAGCCCTAGTATATTATTAGGGTTAGGGTTAGCATAAGCCCTAGAATAGTGTTAGGGTTAGGGTTAGGGTTAGCACCAGGCCTAGGATAGTCTTAGTGTTAGGGTTAGCATTAGCCTTAGGATAGTGTTAGGGTTAGGGTTAGGGTTAGCATCAGCCGTAGGATAGTGTTAGGGTTAGGGTTAGCCTCAGCCCTAGGATAGTGTTAGAGTTAGGGTTAGTGTTACCATCAGCCCTAGGATAGTGATAGGGTTAGGGTTTGGGTTAGCATCAGCCCTAGTATAGTGTTAGTGTTAGGGTTAGCATCAGCCCTAGGATAGTGTTAGCGTTAGGGTTAGGGTTAGCATCAGCCCTAGGATAGTATTAGGGTTAGGGTTAGGGTTAGGGTTAGGGTTAGCATCAGCTCTAGGATAGTGTTAGGGTTAGGGTTAGGGTTAGCATCAGCCCTACGATAGTGTTAGGGTTAGGGTTAGGGTTAGCATCAGGCCTAGGATAGTGTTAGGGTTAGGGTTAGCATCAGCCCTAGGATAGTGTTAGGGTTAGGGTTAGGGTTAGCATCAGCCCTAGGATAGTGTCAGGGTTAGGGTTAGCATCAACCCTAGGATAATGTTTGGGTTAGGGTTAGGGTTAGCATCAGCCCTAGGATAGTGTTAGGGTTAGGGTTAGCCTCAGCCCTAGGAGAGTGTTAGGGGTAGGGATAGGGTTAGCATCAGGCCTAGGATAGTGTTAGGGTTAGGGTTAGGGTTAGCATCAGGCCTATGATAGTGTTAGGGTTACGGTTAGAATCAGCCCTAGGATAGTGTTAGGGTTAGGGTTAGGGTTAGCATCAGCCCTAGGTTAGTGTTAGGTTTAGGGTTAGGGATATCATCAGGCCTAGGATATTGTTAGGGTTAGGGTTAGCATCAGCCCTAGGATAGTGTTAGAGTTAGGGTTAGGGTTAGCATCAGCCCTAGGATAGTGTTAGGGTTAGGGTTAGCCTCAGCCCTAGGATAGTGTTAGAGTTAGGGTTAGTGTTAGCATCAGCCCTAGGATAGTGATAGGGTTAGGGTTTGGGTTAGCATCAGCCCTAGGATAGTGTTAGTGTTAGGGTTAGCATCAGCCCTAGGATAGTGTTAGCGTTAGGGTTAGGGTTAGCATCAGCCTTAGGATAGTATTAGGGTTAGGGTTAGGGTTAGGGTTAGCATCAGCTCTAGGATAGTGTTAGGGTTAGGGTTAGGGTTAGCATCAGCCCTACGATAGTGTTAGGGTTAGGGTTAGGGATAGCATCAGGCCTAGGATAGTGTTAGGGTTAGGGTTAGCATCAGCCCTAGGATAGTGTTAGGGTTAGGGTTAGGGTTAGCATCAGCCCTAGGATAGTGTCATGGTTAGGGTTAGCATCAACCCTAGGATAGTGTTTGGGTCAGGGTTAGGGTTAGCATCAGCCCTAGGATAGTGTTAGGGTTAGGGTTAGCCTCAGCCCTAGGAGAGTGTTAGGGTTGGGGATAGGGTTTGCATCAGGCCTAGGATAGTGTTAGTGTTAGAGTCAGGGTTAGCATCAGGCCTATGATAGTGTTAGGGTTACCGTTAGAATCAGCCCTAGGATAGTGTTAGGGTTAGGGTTAGGGTTACCATCAGCCCTAGGATAGTGTTAGGTTTAGGGTTAGGGATATCATCAGGCCTAGGATATTGTTAGGGTTAGGGTTAGCATCAGCCCTAGGATAGTGTTAGAGTTAGGGTTAGGGTTAGCATCAGCCCTAGGATAGTGTTAGGGTTAGGGTTAGGGTTAGCATCAGCCCTAGGATAGTGTTATGGTTAGGGTTAGGGTTAGCATCAGCCCTAGGATATTATTAGGGTTAGGGTTAGCATCAGCCCTAGGATAGTCTTAGTGTTAGGGTTAGCATTAGCCTTAGGATAGTGTTAGGGTTAGGGTTAGGGTTAGCATCAGCCGTAGGATAGTGTTAGGGTTAGGGTTAGCCTCAGCCCTAGGATAGTGTTAGAGTTAGGGTTAGTGTTACCATCAGCCCTAGGATAGTGATAGGGTTAGGGTTTGGGTTAGCATCAGCCCTAGTATAGTGTTAGTGTTAGGGTTAGCATCAGCCCTAGGATAGTGTTAGCGTTAGGGTTAGGGTTAGCATCAGCCCTAGGATAGTATTAGGGTTAGGGTTAGGGTTAGGGTTAGGGTTAGCATCAGCTCTAGGATAGTGTTAGGGTTAGGGTTAGGGTTAGCATCAGCCCTACGATAGTGTTAGGGTTAGGGTTAGGGTTAGCATCAGGCCTAGGATAGTGTTAGGGTTAGGGTTAGCATCAGCCCTAGGATAGTGTTAGGGTTAGGGTTAGGGTTAGCATCAGCCCTAGGATAGTGTCAGGGTTAGGGTTAGCATCAACCCTAGGATAATGTTTGGGTTAGGGTTAGGGTTAGCATCAGCCCTAGGATAGTGTTAGGGTTAGGGTTAGCCTCAGCCCTAGGAGAGTGTTAGGGGTAGGGATAGGGTTAGCATCAGGCCTAGGATAGTGTTAGGGTTAGGGTTAGGGTTAGCATCAGGCCTATGATAGTGTTAGGGTTACGGTTAGAATCAGCCCTAGGATAGTGTTAGGGTTAGGGTTAGGGTTAGCATCAGCCCTAGGTTAGTGTTAGGTTTAGGGTTAGGGATATCATCAGGCCTAGGATATTGTTAGGGTTAGGGTTAGCATCAGCCCTAGGATAGTGTTAGAGTTAGGGTTAGGGTTAGCATCAGCCCTAGGATAGTGTTAGGGTTAGGGTTAGCATCAGCCCTAGGATAGGGTTTGGGTTACGGTTAGGGTTAGCATCAGCCCTAGGATATTATTAGGGTTAGGGTTAGCATCAGCCCTAGGATAGTGTTAGCGTTAGGGTTAGGGTTAGCATCAGCCCTAGGATAGTATTAGAGTTAGGGTTAGGGTTAGGGTTAGGGTTAGCATCAGCTCTAGGATAGTGTTAGGGTTAGGGTTAGGGTTAGCATCAGCCCTAGGATAGTGTTAGGGTTAGGGTTAGGGTTAGCATCAACCCTAGGATACTGTTAGGGTTAGGGTTAGGGTTAGAATCAGCCCTAGTATATTATTAGGGTTAGGGTTAGCATCAGCCCTAGAATAGTGTTAGGGTTAGGGTTAGGGTTAGCACCAGGCCTAGGATAGTGTTAGTGTTAGGGATAGCATCAGCCTTAGGATAGTTTTAGGGTTAGGGTTAGGGTTAGCATCAGCCGTAGGATAGTGTTAGGGTTAGGGTTAGCCTCAGCCCTAGGATAGTGTTAGAGTTAGGGTTAGTGTTAGCATCAGCCCTAGGATAGTGATAGGGTTAGGGTTTGGGTTAGGGTTAGGGTTAGCATCAGCTCTAGGATAGCGTTAGGGTTAGGGTTAGGGTTAGCATCAGCCCTAGGATAGTATTAGAGTTAGGGTTAGGGTTAGGGTTAGGGTTAGCATCAGCTCTAGGATAGTGTTAGGGTTAGGGTTAGGGTTAGCATCAGCCCTAGGATAGTGTTAGGGTTAGGGTTAGGGTTAGCATCAACCCTAGGATACTGTTAGGGTTAGGGTTAGGGTTAGCATCAGCCCTAGTATATTATTAGGGTTAGGGTTAGCATCAGCCCTAGAATAGTGTTAGGGTTAGGGTTAGGGTTAGCACCAGGCCTAGGATAGTGTTAGTGTTAGGGATAGCATCAGCCTTAGGATAGTTTTAGGGTTAGGGTTAGGGTTAGCATCAGCCGTAGGATAGTGTTAGGGTTAGGGTTAGCCTCAGCCCTAGGATAGTGTTAGAGTTAGGGTTAGTGTTAGCATCAGCCCTAGGATAGTGATAGGGTTAGGGTTTGGGTTAGCATCAGCCCTAGGATAGTGTTAGTGTTAGAGTTAGCATCAGCCCTAGGATAGTGTTAGCGTTAGGGTTAGGGTTAGCATCAGCCTTAGGATAGTATTAGGGTTAGGGTTAGGGTTAGGGTTAGGGTTAGCATCAGCTCTAGGATAGTGTTAGGGTTAGGGTTAGGGTTAGCATCAGCCCTACGATAGTGTTAGGGTTAGGGTTAGGGATAGCATCAGGCCTAGGATAGTGTTAGGGTTAGGGTTAGCATCAGCCCTAGGATAGTGTTAGGGTTAGGGTTAGGGTTAGCATCAGCCCTAGGATAGTGTCATGGTTAGGGTTAGCATCAACCCTAGGATAGTGTTTGGGTTAGGGTTAGGGTTAGCATCAGCCCTAGGATAGTGTTAGGGTTAGGGTTAGCCTCAGCCCTAGGAGAGTGTTAGGGTTGGGGATAGGGTTTGCATCAGGCCTAGGATAGTGTTAGTGTTAGAGTCAGGGTTAGCATCAGGCCTATGATAGTGTTAGGGTTACCGTTAGAATCAGCCCTAGGATAGTGTTAGGGTTAGGGTTAGGGTTACCATCAGCCCTAGGATAGTGTTAGGTTTAGGGTTAGGGATATCATCCGGCCTAGGATATTGTTAGGGTTAGGGTTAGCATCAGCCCTAGGATAGTGTTAGAGTTAGGGTTAGGGTTAGCATCAGCCCTAGGATAGTGTTAGGCTTAGGGTTAGGGTTAGCATCAGCCCTAGGATAGTGTTAGGGTTAGGGTTAGGGTTAGCATCAGCCCTAGGATATTATTAGGGTTAGGGTTAGCATCAGCCCTAGGATAGTGTTAGGGTTAGGATTAGGGTTAGCACCAGGCCTAGGATAGTGTTAGTGTTAGGGTTAGCATCAGCCTTAGGATAGTGTTAGGGTTAGGGTTAGGGTTAGCATCAGCCATAGGATAGTGTTAGGGTTAGGGTTAGCCTCAGCCCTAGGATAGTGTTAGAGCTAGGGTTAGGGTTAGCATCAGCCCTAGGATAGTGTTAGGGTTAGGGTTAGGGTTAGCATTAGCCCTAGGATAGTGTTAGGGTTATGGTTAGCATCAGCACTAGGATAGTGTTAGGGTTAGGGTTAGGGTTAGCATTAGCCCTAGGATAGTGTTAGGGTTATGGTTAGCATCAGCCCTAGGATAGAGTTAGGGTTAATGTTAGCCTCAGCCCTAGGAGAGTGTTAGGGTTAGGGATAGGGTTAGCATCAGCCCTAGGATAGTGTTAGGGTTAGGGTTAGGGTTAGCATCAGCCCTAGGATAGTGTTAGGGTTAGGGTTAGCATCAGCCCTAGGATAGTGTTAGGGTTAGGGTTAGCATCAGCCCTAGGATAGTGTTAGGGTTAGGGTTAGGGTTAGCATCAGCCCTAGGATAGTGTTAGGGTTACGGTTAGCATCAGACCTACTATAGTGTTAGGGTTAGTGTTAGGGTTAGCATCAGCCCTAGGATAGTGTCAGGGTTAGGTTTAGAATCAACCCTAGGAGAGTGTTAGTGTTAGGGTTAACATCAGGCCTAGGATAGTGTTAGGGTTAGGGTTAGGGTTAGCATCAGCCCTAGGATAGTGTTAGGGTTAGGGTTAGCATCAGGCCTAGGATAGTGTTAGGGTTAGGGTTAGCATCAGCCCTAGGAGAGTGTTTGGGTTAGGGTTCGGGTTAGCATCAGCCCTAGGATAGTGTTACGGTTAGGGTTAACATCAGCCCTAGGATAGTGTTAAGGTTAGGGTTAGGGTTAGCATCAGCCCTAGGATAGTGTAAGTGTTAGGGTTAGGGTTAGCATCAGGCCTAGTAGAGTGTTAGGGTTAGCGTTAGGATCAGCCCTAGGATAGTGTTAGGGTTAGGGTTAGGGTTAGCGTCAACCCTAGGATACTGTTAGGGTTAGGGTTATGGTTAGCATCAGCCCTAGTATATTATTAGGGTTAGGGTTAGCATCAGCCCTAGAATAGTGTTAGGGTTAGGGTTAGGGTTAGCACCAGGCCTAGGATAGTCTTAGTGTTAGGGTTAGCATCAGCCTTAGGATAGTGTTAGGGTTAGGGTTAGGGTTAGCATCAGCCGTAGGATAGTGTTAGGGTTAGGGTTAGCCTCAGCCCTAGGATAGTGTTAGAGTTAGGGTTAGTGTTAGCATCAGCCCTAGGATAGTGATAGGGTTAGGGTTTGGGTTAGCATCAGCCCTAGGATAGTGTTAGTGTTAGGGTTAGCATCAGCCCTAGGATAGTGTTAGCGTTAGGGTTAGGGTTAGCATCAGCCCTAGGATAGTATTAGGGTTAGGGTTAGGGTTAGGGTTAGGGTTAGCATCAGCTCTAGGATAGTGTTAGGGTTAGGGTTAGGGTTAGCATCAGCCCTACGATAGTGTTAGGGTTAGGGTTAGGGTTAGCATCAGGCCTAGGATAGTGTTAGGGTTAGGGTTAGCATCAGCCCTAGGATAGTGTTAGGGTTAGGGTTAGGGTTAGCATCAGCCCTAGGATAGTGTCAGGGTTAGGGTTAGCATCAACCCTAGGATAATGTTTGGGTTAGGGTTAGGGTTAGAATCAGCCCTAGGATAGTGTTAGGGTTAGGGTTAGCCTCAGCCCTAGGAGAGTGTTAGGGGTAGGGATAGGGTTAGCATCAGGCCTAGGATAGTGTTAGGGTTAGGGTTAGGGTTAGCATCAGGCCTATGATAGTGTTAGGGTTGCGGTTAGAATCAGCCCTAGGATAGTGTTAGGGTTAGGGTTAGGGTTAGCATCAGCCCTAGGTTAGTGTTAGGTTTAGGGTTAGGGATATCATCAGGCCTAGGATATTGTTAGGGTTAGGGTTAGCATCAGCCCTAGGATAGTGTTAGAGTTAGGGTTAGGGTTAGCATCAGCCCTAGGATAGTGTTAGGGTTAGGGTTAGGGTTAGCATCAGCCCTAGGATAGTGTTTGGGTTACGGTTAGGGTTAGCATCAGCCCTAGGATATTATTAGGGTTAGGGTTAGCATCAGCCCTAGGATAGTGTTAGCGTTAGGGTTAGGGTTAGCATCAGCCCTAGGATAGTATTAGAGTTAGGGTTAGGGTTAGGGTTAGGGTTAGCATCAGCTCTAGGATAGTGTTAGGGTTAGGGTTAGGGTTAGCATCAGCCCTACGATAGTGTTAGGGTTAGGGTTAGGGTTAGCATCAGGCCTAGGATAGTGTTAGGGTTAGGGTTAGCATCAGCCCTAGGATAGTGTTAGGGTTAGGGTTAGGGTTAGCATCAGCCCTAGGATAGTGTCAGGATTAGGGTTAGCATCAACCCTAGGATAATGTTTGGGTTAGGGTTAGGGTTAGCATCAGCCCTAGGATAGTGTTAGGGTTAGGGTTAGCCTCAGCCCTAGGAGAGTGTTAGGGGTAGGGATAGGGTTAGCATCAGGCCTAGGATAGTGTTAGGGTTAGGGTTAGGGTTACCATCAGGCCTATGATAGTGTTAGGGTTACGGTTAGAATCAGCCCTAGGATAGTGTTAGGGTTAGGGTTAGGGTTAGCATCAGCCCTAGGATAGTGTTAGGGTTAGGATTAGCATCAGCCCTAGTATATTATTAGGGTTAGGGTTAGCATCAGCCCTAGAATAGTGTTAGGGTTAGGGTTAGGGTTAGCACCAAGCCTAGGATAGTGTTAGTGTTAGGGATAGCATCAGCCTTAGGATAGTTTTAGGGTTAGGGTTAGGGTTAGCATCAGCCGTAGGATAGTGTTAGGGTTAGGGTTAGCCTCAGCCCTAGGATAGTGTTAGAGTTAGGGTTAGTGTTAGCATCAGCCCTAGGATAGTGATAGGGTTAGGGTTTGGGTTAGCATCAGCCCTAGGATAGTGTTAGTGTTAGGGTTAGCATCAGCCCTAGGATAGTGTTAGCGTTAGGGTTAGGCTTAGCATCAGCCTTAGGATAGTATTAGGGTTAGGGTTAGGGTTAGGGTTAGGGTTAGCATCAGCTCTAGGATAGTGTTAGGGTTAGGGTTAGGGTTAGCATCAGCCCTACGATAGTGTTAGGGTTAGGGTTAGGGATAGCATCAGGCCTAGGATAGTGTTAGGGTTAGGGTTAGCATCAGCCCTAGGATAGTGTTAGGGTTAGGGTTAGGGTTAGCATCAGCCCTAGGATAGTGTCATGGTTAGGGTTAGCATCAACCCTAGGATAGTGTTTGGGTTAGGGTTAGGGTTAGCATCAGCCCTAGGATAGTGTTAGGGTTAGGGTTAGCCTCAGCCCTAGGAGAGTGTTAGGGTTGGGGATAGGGTTTGCATCAGGCCTAGGATAGTGTTAGTGTTAGAGTCAGGGTTAGCATCAGGCCTATGATAGTGTTAGGGTTACCGTTAGAATCAGCCCTAGGATAGTGTTAGGGTTAGGGTTAGGGTTACCATCAGCCCTAGGATAGTGTTAGGTTTAGGGTTAGGGATATCATCAGGCCTAGGATATTGTTAGGGTTAGGGTTAGCATCAGCCCTAGGATAGTGTTAGAGTTAGGGTTAGGGTTAGCATCAGCCCTAGGATAGTGTTAGGCTTAGGGTTAGGGTTAGCATCAGCCCTAGGATAGTGTTAGGGTTAGGGTTAGGGTTAGCATCAGCCCTAGGATATTATTAGGGTTAGGGTTAGCATCAGCCCTAGGATAGTGTTAGGGTTAGGATTAGGGTTAGCACCAGGCCTAGGATAGTGTTAGTGTTAGGGTTAGCTTCAGCCTTAGGATAGTGTTAGGGTTAGGGTTAGGGTTAGCATCAGCCATAGGATAGTGTTAGGGTTAGGGTTAGCCTCAGCCCTAGGATAGTGTTAGAGCTAGGGTTAGGGTTAGCATCAGCCCTAGGATAGTGTTAGGGTTAGGGTTAGGGTTAGCATTAGCCCTAGGATAGTGTTAGGGTTATGGTTAGCATCAGCACTAGGATAGTGTTAGGGTTAGGGTTAGGGTTAGCATTAGCCCTAGGATAGTGTTAGGGTTATGGTTAGCATCAGCCCTAGGATAGAGTTAGGGTTAATGTTAGCCTCAGCCCTAGGAGAGTGTTAGGGTTAGGGATAGGGTTAGCATCAGCCCTAGGATAGTGTTAGGGTTAGGGTTAGGGTTAGCATCAGCCCTAGGATAGTGTTAGGGTTAGGGTTAGCATCAGCCCTAGGATAGTGTTAGGGTTAGGGTTAGCATCAGCCCTAGGATAGTGTTAGGGTTAGGATTAGGGTTAGCATCAGCCCTAGGATAGTGTTAGGGTTAGGGTTAGCATCAGACCTACTATAGTGTTAGGGTTAGTGTTAGGGTTAGCATCAGCCCTAGGATAGTGTCAGGGTTAGGTTTAGAATCAGCCCTAGGAGAGTGTTAGTGTTAGGGTTAACATCAGGCCTAGGATAGTGTTAGGGTTAGGGTTAGGGTTAGCATCAGCCCTACGATAGTGTTAGGGTTAGGGTTAGCATCAGGCCTAGGATAGTGTTAGGGTTAGGGTTAGCATCAGCCCTAGGAGAGTGTTTGGGTTAGGGTTCGGGTTAGCATCAGCCCTAGGATAGTGTTAGGGTTAGGGTTAACATCAGCCCTAGGATAGTGTTAAGGTTAGGGTTAGGGTTAGCATCAGCCCTAGGATAGTGTAAGTGTTAGGGTTAGGGTTAGCATCAGGAATAGTAGAGTGTTAGGGTTAGCGTTAGGATCAGCCCTAGGATAGTGTTAGGGTTAGGGTTAGGGTTAGCGTCAACCCTAGGATACTGTTAGGGTTAGGGTTATGGTTAGCATCAGCCCTAGTATATTATTAGGGTTAGGGTTAGCATCAGCCCTAGAATAGTGTTAGGGTTAGGGTTAGGGTTAGCACCAGGCCTAGGATAGTCTTAGTGTTAGGGTTAGCATCAGCCTTAGGATAGTGTTAGGGTTAGGGTTAGGGTTAGCATCAGCCGTAGGATAGTGTTAGGGTTAGGGTTAGCCTCAGCCCTAGGATAGTGTTAGAGTTAGGGTTAGTGTTAGCATCAGCCCTAGGATAGTGATAGGGTTAGGGTTTGGGTTAGCATCAGCCCTAGGATAGTGTTAGTGTTAGGGTTAGCATCAGCCCTAGGATAGTGTTAGCGTTAGGGTTAGGGTTAGCATCAGCCCTAGGATAGTATTAGGGTTAGGGTTAGGGTTAGGGTTAGGGTTAGCATCAGCTCTAGGATAGTGTTAGGGTTAGGGTTAGGGTTAGCATCAGCCCTACGATAGTGTTAGGGTTAGGGTTAGGGTTAGCATCAGGCCTAGGATAGTGTTAGGGTTAGGGTTAGCATCAGCCCTAGGATAGTGTTAGGGTTAGGGTTAGGGTTAGCATCAGCCCTAGGATAGTGTCAGGGTTAGGGTTAGCATCAACCCTAGGATAATGTTTGGGTTAGGGTTAGGGTTAGCATCAGCCCTAGGATAGTGTTAGGGTTAGGGTTAGCCTCAGCCCTAGGAGAGTGTTAGGGGTAGGGATAGGGTTAGCATCAGGCCTAGGATAGTGTTAGGGTTAGGGTTAGGGTTAGCATCAGGCCTATGATAGTGTTAGGGTTGCGGTTAGAATCAGCCCTAGGATAGTGTTAGGGTTAGGGTTAGGGTTAGCATCAGCCCTAGGTTAGTGTTAGGTTTAGGGTTAGGGATATCATCAGGCCTAGGATATTGTTAGGGTTAGGGTTAGCATCAGCCCTAGGATAGTGTTAGAGTTAGGGTTAGGGTTAGCATCAGCCCTAGGATAGTGTTAGGGTTAGGGTTAGGGTTAGCATCAGCCCTAGGATAGTGTTTGGGTTACGGTTAGGGTTAGCATCAGCCCTAGGATATTATTAGGGTTAGGGTTAGCATCAGCCCTAGGATAGTGTTAGCGTTAGGGTTAGGGTTAGCATCAGCCCTAGGATAGTATTAGAGTTAGGGTTAGGGTTAGGGTTAGGGTTAGCATCAGCTCTAGGATAGTGTTAGGGTTAGGGTTAGGGTTAGCATCAGCCCTACGATAGTGTTAGGGTTAGGGTTAGGGTTAGCATCAGGCCTAGGATAGTGTTAGGGTTAGGGTTAGCATCAGCCCTAGGATAGTGTTAGGGTTAGGGTTAGGGTTAGCATCAGCCCTAGGATAGTGTCAGGATTAGGGTTAGCATCAACCCTAGGATAATGTTTGGGTTAGGGTTAGGGTTATCATCAGCCCTAGGATAGTGTTAGGGTTAGGGTTAGCCTCAGCCCTAGGAGAGTGTTAGGGGTAGGGATAGGGTTAGCATCAGGCCTAGGATAGTGTTAGGGTTAGGGTTAGCATCAGCCCTAGGATAGTGTTAGGGTTAGGGTTAGGGTTAGCATCAGCCCTAGGATAGTGTCAGGGTTAGGGTTAGCATCAACCCTAGGATAATGTTTGGGTTAGGGTTAGGGTTAGAATCAGCCCTAGGATAGTGTTAGGGTTAGGGTTAGCCTCAGCCCTAGGAGAGTGTTAGGGGTAGGGATAGGGTTAGCATCAGGCCTAGGATAGTGTTAGGGTTAGGGTTAGGGTTAGCATCAGGCCTATGATAGTGTTAGGGTTACGGTTAGAATCAGCCCTAGGATAGTGTTAGGGTTAGGGTTAGGGTTAGCATCAGCCCTAGGTTAGTGTTAGGTTTAGGGTTAGGGATATCATCAGGCCTAGGATATTGTTAGGGTTAGGGTTAGCATCAGCCCTAGGATAGTGTTAGAGTTAGGGTTAGGGTTAGCATCAGCCCTAGGATAGTGTTAGGGTTAGGGTTAGCATCAGCCCTAGGATAGGGTTTGGGTTACGGTTAGGGTTAGCATCAGCCCTAGGATATTATTAGGGTTAGGGTTAGCATCAGCCCTAGGATAGTGTTAGCGTTAGGGTTAGGGTTAGCATCAGCCCTAGGATAGTATTAGAGTTAGGGTTAGGGTTAGGGTTAGGGTTAGCATCAGCTCTAGGATAGTGTTAGGGTTAGGGTTAGGGTTAGCATCAGCCCTAGGATAGTGTTAGGGTTAGGGTTAGGGTTAGCATCAACCCTAGGATACTGTTAGGGTTAGGGTTAGGGTTAGAATCAGCCCTAGTATATTATTAGGGTTAGGGTTAGCATCAGCCCTAGAATAGTGTTAGGGTTAGGGTTAGGGTTAGCACCAGGCCTAGGATAGTGTTAGTGTTAGGGATAGCATCAGCCTTAGGATAGTTTTAGGGTTAGGGTTAGGGTTAGCATCAGCCGTAGGATAGTGTTAGGGTTAGGGTTAGCCTCAGCCCTAGGATAGTGTTAGAGTTAGGGTTAGTGTTAGCATCAGCCCTAGGATAGTGATAGGGTTAGGGTTTGGGTTAGGGTTAGGGTTAGCATCAGCTCTAGGATAGCGTTAGGGTTAGGGTTAGGGTTAGCATCAGCCCTAGGATAGTATTAGAGTTAGGGTTAGGGTTAGGGTTAGGGTTAGCATCAGCTCTAGGATAGTGTTAGGGTTAGGGTTAGGGTTAGCATCAGCCCTAGGATAGTGTTAGGGTTAGGGTTAGGGTTAGCATCAACCCTAGGATACTGTTAGGGTTAGGGTTAGGGTTAGCATCAGCCCTAGTATATTATTAGGGTTAGGGTTAGCATCAGCCCTAGAATAGTGTTAGGGTTAGGGTTAGGGTTAGCACCAGGCCTAGGATAGTGTTAGTGTTAGGGATAGCATCAGCCTTAGGATAGTTTTAGGGTTAGGGTTAGGGTTAGCATCAGCCGTAGGATAGTGTTAGGGTTAGGGTTAGCCTCAGCCCTAGGATAGTGTTAGAGTTAGGGTTAGTGTTAGCATCAGCCCTAGGATAGTGATAGGGTTAGGGTTTGGGTTAGCATCAGCCCTAGGATAGTGTTAGTGTTAGAGTTAGCATCAGCCCTAGGATAGTGTTAGCGTTAGGGTTAGGGTTAGCATCAGCCTTAGGATAGTATTAGGGTTAGGGTTAGGGTTAGGGTTAGGGTTAGCATCAGCTCTAGGATAGTGTTAGGGTTAGGGTTAGGGTTAGCATCAGCCCTACGATAGTGTTAGGGTTAGGGTTAGGGATAGCATCAGGCCTAGGATAGTGTTAGGGTTAGGGTTAGCATCAGCCCTAGGATAGTGTTAGGGTTAGGGTTAGGGTTAGCATCAGCCCTAGGATAGTGTCATGGTTAGGGTTAGCATCAACCCTAGGATAGTGTTTGGGTTAGGGTTAGGGTTAGCATCAGCCCTAGGATAGTGTTAGGGTTAGGGTTAGCCTCAGCCCTAGGAGAGTGTTAGGGTTGGGGATAGGGTTTGCATCAGGCCTAGGATAGTGTTAGTGTTAGAGTCAGGGTTAGCATCAGGCCTATGATAGTGTTAGGGTTACCGTTAGAATCAGCCCTAGGATAGTGTTAGGGTTAGGGTTAGGGTTACCATCAGCCCTAGGATAGTGTTAGGTTTAGGGTTAGGGATATCATCCGGCCTAGGATATTGTTAGGGTTAGGGTTAGCATCAGCCCTAGGATAGTGTTAGAGTTAGGGTTAGGGTTAGCATCAGCCCTAGGATAGTGTTAGGCTTAGGGTTAGGGTTAGCATCAGCCCTAGGATAGTGTTAGGGTTAGGGTTAGGGTTAGCATCAGCCCTAGGATATTATTAGGGTTAGGGTTAGCATCAGCCCTAGGATAGTGTTAGGGTTAGGATTAGGGTTAGCACCAGGCCTAGGATAGTGTTAGTGTTAGGGTTAGCATCAGCCTTAGGATAGTGTTAGGGTTAGGGTTAGGGTTAGCATCAGCCATAGGATAGTGTTAGGGTTAGGGTTAGCCTCAGCCCTAGGATAGTGTTAGAGCTAGGGTTAGGGTTAGCATCAGCCCTAGGATAGTGTTAGGGTTAGGGTTAGGGTTAGCATTAGCCCTAGGATAGTGTTAGGGTTATGGTTAGCATCAGCACTAGGATAGTGTTAGGGTTAGGGTTAGGGTTAGCATTAGCCCTAGGATAGTGTTAGGGTTATGGTTAGCATCAGCCCTAGGATAGAGTTAGGGTTAATGTTAGCCTCAGCCCTAGGAGAGTGTTAGGGTTAGGGATAGGGTTAGCATCAGCCCTAGGATAGTGTTAGGGTTAGGGTTAGGGTTAGCATCAGCCCTAGGATAGTGTTAGGGTTAGGGTTAGCATCAGCCCTAGGATAGTGTTAGGGTTAGGGTTAGCATCAGCCCTAGGATAGTGTTAGGGTTAGGGTTAGGGTTAGCATCAGCCCTAGGATAGTGTTAGGGTTACGGTTAGCATCAGACCTACTATAGTGTTAGGGTTAGTGTTAGGGTTAGCATCAGCCCTAGGATAGTGTCAGGGTTAGGTTTAGAATCAACCCTAGGAGAGTGTTAGTGTTAGGGTTAACATCAGGCCTAGGATAGTGTTAGGGTTAGGGTTAGGGTTAGCATCAGCCCTAGGATAGTGTTAGGGTTAGGGTTAGCATCAGGCCTAGGATAGTGTTAGGGTTAGGGTTAGCATCAGCCCTAGGAGAGTGTTTGGGTTAGGGTTCGGGTTAGCATCAGCCCTAGGATAGTGTTACGGTTAGGGTTAACATCAGCCCTAGGATAGTGTTAAGGTTAGGGTTAGGGTTAGCATCAGCCCTAGGATAGTGTAAGTGTTAGGGTTAGGGTTAGCATCAGGCCTAGTAGAGTGTTAGGGTTAGCGTTAGGATCAGCCCTAGGATAGTGTTAGGGTTAGGGTTAGGGTTAGCGTCAACCCTAGGATACTGTTAGGGTTAGGGTTATGGTTAGCATCAGCCCTAGTATATTATTAGGGTTAGGGTTAGCATCAGCCCTAGAATAGTGTTAGGGTTAGGGTTAGGGTTAGCACCAGGCCTAGGATAGTCTTAGTGTTAGGGTTAGCATCAGCCTTAGGATAGTGTTAGGGTTAGGGTTAGGGTTAGCATCAGCCGTAGGATAGTGTTAGGGTTAGGGTTAGCCTCAGCCCTAGGATAGTGTTAGAGTTAGGGTTAGTGTTAGCATCAGCCCTAGGATAGTGATAGGGTTAGGGTTTGGGTTAGCATCAGCCCTAGGATAGTGTTAGTGTTAGGGTTAGCATCAGCCCTAGGATAGTGTTAGCGTTAGGGTTAGGGTTAGCATCAGCCCTAGGATAGTATTAGGGTTAGGGTTAGGGTTAGGGTTAGGGTTAGCATCAGCTCTAGGATAGTGTTAGGGTTAGGGTTAGGGTTAGCATCAGCCCTACGATAGTGTTAGGGTTAGGGTTAGGGTTAGCATCAGGCCTAGGATAGTGTTAGGGTTAGGGTTAGCATCAGCCCTAGGATAGTGTTAGGGTTAGGGTTAGGGTTAGCATCAGCCCTAGGATAGTGTCAGGGTTAGGGTTAGCATCAACCCTAGGATAATGTTTGGGTTAGGGTTAGGGTTAGAATCAGCCCTAGGATAGTGTTAGGGTTAGGGTTAGCCTCAGCCCTAGGAGAGTGTTAGGGGTAGGGATAGGGTTAGCATCAGGCCTAGGATAGTGTTAGGGTTAGGGTTAGGGTTAGCATCAGGCCTATGATAGTGTTAGGGTTGCGGTTAGAATCAGCCCTAGGATAGTGTTAGGGTTAGGGTTAGGGTTAGCATCAGCCCTAGGTTAGTGTTAGGTTTAGGGTTAGGGATATCATCAGGCCTAGGATATTGTTAGGGTTAGGGTTAGCATCAGCCCTAGGATAGTGTTAGAGTTAGGGTTAGGGTTAGCATCAGCCCTAGGATAGTGTTAGGGTTAGGGTTAGGGTTAGCATCAGCCCTAGGATAGTGTTTGGGTTACGGTTAGGGTTAGCATCAGCCCTAGGATATTATTAGGGTTAGGGTTAGCATCAGCCCTAGGATAGTGTTAGCGTTAGGGTTAGGGTTAGCATCAGCCCTAGGATAGTATTAGAGTTAGGGTTAGGGTTAGGGTTAGGGTTAGCATCAGCTCTAGGATAGTGTTAGGGTTAGGGTTAGGGTTAGCATCAGCCCTACGATAGTGTTAGGGTTAGGGTTAGGGTTAGCATCAGGCCTAGGATAGTGTTAGGGTTAGGGTTAGCATCAGCCCTAGGATAGTGTTAGGGTTAGGGTTAGGGTTAGCATCAGCCCTAGGATAGTGTCAGGATTAGGGTTAGCATCAACCCTAGGATAATGTTTGGGTTAGGGTTAGGGTTAGCATCAGCCCTAGGATAGTGTTAGGGTTAGGGTTAGCCTCAGCCCTAGGAGAGTGTTAGGGGTAGGGATAGGGTTAGCATCAGGCCTAGGATAGTGTTAGGGTTAGGGTTAGGGTTACCATCAGGCCTATGATAGTGTTAGGGTTACGGTTAGAATCAGCCCTAGGATAGTGTTAGGGTTAGGGTTAGGGTTAGCATCAGCCCTAGGATAGTGTTAGGGTTAGGATTAGCATCAGCCCTAGTATATTATTAGGGTTAGGGTTAGCATCAGCCCTAGAATAGTGTTAGGGTTAGGGTTAGGGTTAGCACCAAGCCTAGGATAGTGTTAGTGTTAGGGATAGCATCAGCCTTAGGATAGTTTTAGGGTTAGGGTTAGGGTTAGCATCAGCCGTAGGATAGTGTTAGGGTTAGGGTTAGCCTCAGCCCTAGGATAGTGTTAGAGTTAGGGTTAGTGTTAGCATCAGCCCTAGGATAGTGATAGGGTTAGGGTTTGGGTTAGCATCAGCCCTAGGATAGTGTTAGTGTTAGGGTTAGCATCAGCCCTAGGATAGTGTTAGCGTTAGGGTTAGGCTTAGCATCAGCCTTAGGATAGTATTAGGGTTAGGGTTAGGGTTAGGGTTAGGGTTAGCATCAGCTCTAGGATAGTGTTAGGGTTAGGGTTAGGGTTAGCATCAGCCCTACGATAGTGTTAGGGTTAGGGTTAGGGATAGCATCAGGCCTAGGATAGTGTTAGGGTTAGGGTTAGCATCAGCCCTAGGATAGTGTTAGGGTTAGGGTTAGGGTTAGCATCAGCCCTAGGATAGTGTCATGGTTAGGGTTAGCATCAACCCTAGGATAGTGTTTGGGTTAGGGTTAGGGTTAGCATCAGCCCTAGGATAGTGTTAGGGTTAGGGTTAGCCTCAGCCCTAGGAGAGTGTTAGGGTTGGGGATAGGGTTTGCATCAGGCCTAGGATAGTGTTAGTGTTAGAGTCAGGGTTAGCATCAGGCCTATGATAGTGTTAGGGTTACCGTTAGAATCAGCCCTAGGATAGTGTTAGGGTTAGGGTTAGGGTTACCATCAGCCCTAGGATAGTGTTAGGTTTAGGGTTAGGGATATCATCAGGCCTAGGATATTGTTAGGGTTAGGGTTAGCATCAGCCCTAGGATAGTGTTAGAGTTAGGGTTAGGGTTAGCATCAGCCCTAGGATAGTGTTAGGCTTAGGGTTAGGGTTAGCATCAGCCCTAGGATAGTGTTAGGGTTAGGGTTAGGGTTAGCATCAGCCCTAGGATATTATTAGGGTTAGGGTTAGCATCAGCCCTAGGATAGTGTTAGGGTTAGGATTAGGGTTAGCACCAGGCCTAGGATAGTGTTAGTGTTAGGGTTAGCTTCAGCCTTAGGATAGTGTTAGGGTTAGGGTTAGGGTTAGCATCAGCCATAGGATAGTGTTAGGGTTAGGGTTAGCCTCAGCCCTAGGATAGTGTTAGAGCTAGGGTTAGGGTTAGCATCAGCCCTAGGATAGTGTTAGGGTTAGGGTTAGGGTTAGCATTAGCCCTAGGATAGTGTTAGGGTTATGGTTAGCATCAGCACTAGGATAGTGTTAGGGTTAGGGTTAGGGTTAGCATTAGCCCTAGGATAGTGTTAGGGTTATGGTTAGCATCAGCCCTAGGATAGAGTTAGGGTTAATGTTAGCCTCAGCCCTAGGAGAGTGTTAGGGTTAGGGATAGGGTTAGCATCAGCCCTAGGATAGTGTTAGGGTTAGGGTTAGGGTTAGCATCAGCCCTAGGATAGTGTTAGGGTTAGGGTTAGCATCAGCCCTAGGATAGTGTTAGGGTTAGGGTTAGCATCAGCCCTAGGATAGTGTTAGGGTTAGGATTAGGGTTAGCATCAGCCCTAGGATAGTGTTAGGGTTAGGGTTAGCATCAGACCTACTATAGTGTTAGGGTTAGTGTTAGGGTTAGCATCAGCCCTAGGATAGTGTCAGGGTTAGGTTTAGAATCAGCCCTAGGAGAGTGTTAGTGTTAGGGTTAACATCAGGCCTAGGATAGTGTTAGGGTTAGGGTTAGGGTTAGCATCAGCCCTACGATAGTGTTAGGGTTAGGGTTAGCATCAGGCCTAGGATAGTGTTAGGGTTAGGGTTAGCATCAGCCCTAGGAGAGTGTTTGGGTTAGGGTTCGGGTTAGCATCAGCCCTAGGATAGTGTTAGGGTTAGGGTTAACATCAGCCCTAGGATAGTGTTAAGGTTAGGGTTAGGGTTAGCATCAGCCCTAGGATAGTGTAAGTGTTAGGGTTAGGGTTAGCATCAGGAATAGTAGAGTGTTAGGGTTAGCGTTAGGATCAGCCCTAGGATAGTGTTAGGGTTAGGGTTAGGGTTAGCGTCAACCCTAGGATACTGTTAGGGTTAGGGTTATGGTTAGCATCAGCCCTAGTATATTATTAGGGTTAGGGTTAGCATCAGCCCTAGAATAGTGTTAGGGTTAGGGTTAGGGTTAGCACCAGGCCTAGGATAGTCTTAGTGTTAGGGTTAGCATCAGCCTTAGGATAGTGTTAGGGTTAGGGTTAGGGTTAGCATCAGCCGTAGGATAGTGTTAGGGTTAGGGTTAGCCTCAGCCCTAGGATAGTGTTAGAGTTAGGGTTAGTGTTAGCATCAGCCCTAGGATAGTGATAGGGTTAGGGTTTGGGTTAGCATCAGCCCTAGGATAGTGTTAGTGTTAGGGTTAGCATCAGCCCTAGGATAGTGTTAGCGTTAGGGTTAGGGTTAGCATCAGCCCTAGGATAGTATTAGGGTTAGGGTTAGGGTTAGGGTTAGGGTTAGCATCAGCTCTAGGATAGTGTTAGGGTTAGGGTTAGGGTTAGCATCAGCCCTACGATAGTGTTAGGGTTAGGGTTAGGGTTAGCATCAGGCCTAGGATAGTGTTAGGGTTAGGGTTAGCATCAGCCCTAGGATAGTGTTAGGGTTAGGGTTAGGGTTAGCATCAGCCCTAGGATAGTGTCAGGGTTAGGGTTAGCATCAACCCTAGGATAATGTTTGGGTTAGGGTTAGGGTTAGCATCAGCCCTAGGATAGTGTTAGGGTTAGGGTTAGCCTCAGCCCTAGGAGAGTGTTAGGGGTAGGGATAGGGTTAGCATCAGGCCTAGGATAGTGTTAGGGTTAGGGTTAGGGTTAGCATCAGGCCTATGATAGTGTTAGGGTTGCGGTTAGAATCAGCCCTAGGATAGTGTTAGGGTTAGGGTTAGGGTTAGCATCAGCCCTAGGTTAGTGTTAGGTTTAGGGTTAGGGATATCATCAGGCCTAGGATATTGTTAGGGTTAGGGTTAGCATCAGCCCTAGGATAGTGTTAGAGTTAGGGTTAGGGTTAGCATCAGCCCTAGGATAGTGTTAGGGTTAGGGTTAGGGTTAGCATCAGCCCTAGGATAGTGTTTGGGTTACGGTTAGGGTTAGCATCAGCCCTAGGATATTATTAGGGTTAGGGTTAGCATCAGCCCTAGGATAGTGTTAGCGTTAGGGTTAGGGTTAGCATCAGCCCTAGGATAGTATTAGAGTTAGGGTTAGGGTTAGGGTTAGGGTTAGCATCAGCTCTAGGATAGTGTTAGGGTTAGGGTTAGGGTTAGCATCAGCCCTACGATAGTGTTAGGGTTAGGGTTAGGGTTAGCATCAGGCCTAGGATAGTGTTAGGGTTAGGGTTAGCATCAGCCCTAGGATAGTGTTAGGGTTAGGGTTAGGGTTAGCATCAGCCCTAGGATAGTGTCAGGATTAGGGTTAGCATCAACCCTAGGATAATGTTTGGGTTAGGGTTAGGGTTATCATCAGCCCTAGGATAGTGTTAGGGTTAGGGTTAGCCTCAGCCCTAGGAGAGTGTTAGGGGTAGGGATAGGGTTAGCATCAGGCCTAGGATAGTGTTAGGGTTAGGGTTAGCATCAGCCCTAGGATAGTGTTAGGGTTAGGGTTAGGGTTAGCATCAGCCCTAGGATAGTGTCAGGGTTAGGGTTAGCATCAACCCTAGGATAATGTTTGGGTTAGGGTTAGGGTTAGAATCAGCCCTAGGATAGTGTTAGGGTTAGGGTTAGCCTCAGCCCTAGGAGAGTGTTAGGGGTAGGGATAGGGTTAGCATCAGGCCTAGGATAGTGTTAGGGTTAGGGTTAGGGTTAGCATCAGGCCTATGATAGTGTTAGGGTTGCGGTTAGAATCAGCCCTAGGATAGTGTTAGGGTTAGGGTTAGGGTTAGCATCAGCCCTAGGTTAGTGTTAGGTTTAGGGTTAGGGATATCATCAGGCCTAGGATATTGTTAGGGTTAGGGTTAGCATCAGCCCTAGGATAGTGTTAGAGTTAGGGTTAGGGTTAGCATCAGCCCTAGGATAGTGTTAGGGTTAGGGTTAGGGTTAGCATCAGCCCTAGGATAGTGTTTGGGTTACGGTTAGGGTTAGCATCAGCCCTTGGATATTATTAGGGTTAGGGTTAGCATCAGCCCTAGGATAGTGTTAGCGTTAGGGTTAGGGTTAGCATCAGCCCTAGGATAGTATTAGAGTTAGGGTTAGGGTTAGGGTTAGGGTTAGCATCAGCTCTAGGATAGTGTTAGGGTTAGGGTTAGGGTTAGCATCAGCCCTACGATAGTGTTAGGGTTAGGGTTAGGGTTAGCATCAGGCCTAGGATAGTGTTAGGGTTAGGGTTAGCATCAGCCCTAGGATAGTGTTAGAGTTAGGGTTAGGGTTAGCATCAGCCCTAGGATAGTGTCAGGATTAGGGTTAGCATCAACCCTAGGATAATGTTTGGGTTAGGGTTAGGGTTAGCATCAGCCCTAGGATAGTGTTAGGGTTAGGGTTAGCCTCAGCCCTAGGAGAGTGTTAGGGGTAGGGATAGGGTTAGCATCAGGCCTAGGATAGTGTTAGGGTTAGGGTTAGGGTTACCATCAGGCCTATGATAGTGTTAGGGTTACGGTTAGAATCAGCCCTAGGATAGTGTTAGGGTTAGGGTTAGGGTTAGCATCAGCCCTAGGATAGTGTTAGGGTTAGGATTAGCATCAGCCCTAGTATATTATTAGGGTTAGGGTTAGCATCAGCCCTAGAATAGTGTTAGGGTTAGGGTTAGGGTTAGCACCAAGCCTAGGATAGTGTTAGTGTTAGGGATAGCATCAGCCTTAGGATAGTTTTAGGGTTAGGGTTAGGGTTAGCATCAGCCGTAGGATAGTGTTAGGGTTAGGGTTAGCCTCAGCCCTAGGATAGTGTTAGAGTTAGGGTTAGTGTTAGCATCAGCCCTAGGATAGTGATAGGGTTAGGGTTTGGGTTAGCATCAGCCCTAGGATAGTGTTAGTGTTAGGGTTAGCATCAGCCCTAGGATAGTGTTAGCGTTAGGGTTAGGCTTAGCATCAGCCTTAGGATAGTATTAGGGTTAGGGTTAGGGTTAGGGTAAGGGTTAGCATCAGCTCTAGGATAGTGTTAGGGTTAGGGTTAGGGTTAGCATCAGCCCTACGATAGTGTTAGGGTTAGGGTTAGGGATAGCATCAGGCCTAGGATAGTGTTAGGGTTAGGGTTAGCATCAGCCCTAGGATAGTGTTAGGGTTAGGGTTAGGGTTAGCATCAGCCCTAGGATAGTGTCATGGTTAGGGTTAGCATCAACCCTAGGATAGTGTTTGGGTTAGGGTTAGGGTTAGCATCAGCCCTAGGATAGTGTTAGGGTTAGGGTTAGCCTCAGCCCTAGGAGAGTGTTAGGGTTGGGGATAGGGTTTGCATCAGGCCTAGGATAGTGTTAGTGTTAGAGTCAGGGTTAGCATCAGGCCTATGATAGTGTTAGGGTTACCGTTAGAATCAGCCCTAGGATAGTGTTAGGGTTAGGGTTAGGGTTACCATCAGCCCTAGGATAGTGTTAGGTTTAGGGTTAGGGATATCATCAGGCCTAGGATATTGTTAGGGTTAGGGTTAGCATCAGCCCTAGGATAGTGTTAGAGTTAGGGTTAGGGTTAGCATCAGCCCTAGGATAGTGTTAGGCTTAGGGTTAGGGTTAGCATCAGCCCTAGGATAGTGTTAGGGTTAGGGTTAGGGTTAGCATCAGCCCTAGGATATTATTAGGGTTAGGGTTAGCATCAGCCCTAGGATAGTGTTAGGGTTAGGATTAGGGTTAGCACCAGGCCTAGGATAGTGTTAGTGTTAGGGTTAGCTTCAGCCTTAGGATAGTGTTAGGGTTAGGGTTAGGGTTAGCATCAGCCATAGGATAGTGTTAGGGTTAGGGTTAGCCTCAGCCCTAGGATAGTGTTAGAGCTAGGGTTAGGGTTAGCATCAGCCCTAGGATAGTGTTAGGGTTAGGGTTAGGGTTAGCATTAGCCCTAGGATAGTGTTAGGGTTATGGTTAGCATCAGCACTAGGATAGTGTTAGGGTTAGGGTTAGGGTTAGCATTAGCCCTAGGATAGTGTTAGGGTTATGGTTAGCATCAGCCCTAGGATAGAGTTAGGGTTAATGTTAGCCTCAGCCCTAGGAGAGTGTTAGGGTTAGGGATAGGGTTAGCATCAGCCCTAGGATAGTGTTAGGGTTAGGGTTAGGGTTAGCATCAGCCCTAGGATAGTGTTAGGGTTAGGGTTAGCATCAGCCCTAGGATAGTGTTAGGGTTAGGGTTAGCATCAGCCCTAGGATAGTGTTAGGGTTAGGGTTAGGGTTAGCATCAGCCCTAGGATAGTGTTAGGGTTAGGGTTAGCATCAGACCTACTATAGTGTTAGGGTTAGTGTTAGGGTTAGCATCAGCCCTAGGATAGTGTCAGGGTTAGGTTTAGAATCAGCCCTAGGAGAGTGTTAGTGTTAGGGTTAACATCAGGCCTAGGATAGTGTTAGGGTTAGGGTTAGGGTTAGCATCAGCCCTAGGATAGTGTTAGGGTTAGGGTTAGCATCAGGCCTAGGATAGTGTTAGGGTTAGGGTTAGCATCAGCCCTAGGAGAGTGTTTGGGTTAGGGTTCGGGTTAGCATCAGCCCTAGGATAGTGTTAGGGTTAGGGTTAACATCAGCCCTAGGATAGTGTTAAGGTTAGGGTTAGGGTTAGCATCAGCCCTAGGATAGTGTAAGTGTTAGGGTTAGGGTTAGCATCAGGAATAGTAGAGTGTTAGGGTTAGCGTTAGGATCAGCCCTAGGATAGTGTTAGGGTTAGGGTTAGGGTTAGCGTCAACCCTAGGATACTGTTAGGGTTAGGGTTATGGTTAGCATCAGCCCTAGTATATTATTAGGGTTAGGGTTAGCATCAGCCCTAGAATAGTGTTAGGGTTAGGGTTAGGGTTAGCACCAGGCCTAGGATAGTCTTAGTGTTAGGGTTAGCATCAGCCTTAGGATAGTGTTAGGGTTAGGGTTAGGGTTAGCATCAGCCGTAGGATAGTGTTAGGGTTAGGGTTAGCCTCAGCCCTAGGATAGTGTTAGAGTTAGGGTTAGTGTTAGCATCAGCCCTAGGATAGTGATAGGGTTAGGGTTTGGGTTAGCATCAGCCCTAGGATAGTGTTAGTGTTAGGGTTAGCATCAGCCCTAGGATAGTGTTAGCGTTAGGGTTAGGGTTAGCATCAGCCCTAGGATAGTATTAGGGTTAGGGTTAGGGTTAGGGTTAGGGTTAGCATCAGCTCTAGGATAGTGTTAGGGTTAGGGTTAGGGTTAGCATCAGCCCTACGATAGTGTTAGGGTTAGGGTTAGGGTTAGCATCAGGCCTAGGATAGTGTTAGGGTTAGGGTTAGCATCAGCCCTAGGATAGTGTTAGGGTTAGGGTTAGGGTTAGCATCAGCCCTAGGATAGTGTCAGGGTTAGGGTTAGCATCAACCCTAGGATAATGTTTGGGTTAGGGTTAGGGTTAGCATCAGCCCTAGGATAGTGTTAGGGTTAGGGTTAGCCTCAGCCCTAGGAGAGTGTTAGGGGTAGGGATAGGGTTAGCATCAGGCCTAGGATAGTGTTAGGGTTAGGGTTAGGGTTAGCATCAGGCCTATGATAGTGTTAGGGTTGCGGTTAGAATCAGCCCTAGGATAGTGTTAGGGTTAGGGTTAGGGTTAGCATCAGCCCTAGGTTAGTGTTAGGTTTAGGGTTAGGGATATCATCAGGCCTAGGATATTGTTAGGGTTAGGGTTAGCATCAGCCCTAGGATAGTGTTAGAGTTAGGGTTAGGGTTAGCATCAGCCCTAGGATAGTGTTAGGGTTAGGGTTAGGGTTAGCATCAGCCCTAGGATAGTGTTTGGGTTACGGTTAGGGTTAGCATCAGCCCTAGGATATTATTAGGGTTAGGGTTAGCATCAGCCCTAGGATAGTGTTAGCGTTAGGGTTAGGGTTAGCATCAGCCCTAGGATAGTATTAGAGTTAGGGTTAGGGTTAGGGTTAGGGTTAGCATCAGCTCTAGGATAGTGTTAGGGTTAGGGTTAGGGTTAGCATCAGCCCTACGATAGTGTTAGGGTTAGGGTTAGGGTTAGCATCAGGCCTAGGATAGTGTTAGGGTTAGGGTTAGCATCAGCCCTAGGATAGTGTTAGGGTTAGGGTTAGGGTTAGCATCAGCCCTAGGATAGTGTCAGGATTAGGGTTAGCATCAACCCTAGGATAATGTTTGGGTTAGGGTTAGGGTTATCATCAGCCCTAGGATAGTGTTAGGGTTAGGGTTAGCCTCAGCCCTAGGAGAGTGTTAGGGGTAGGGATAGGGTTAGCATCAGGCCTAGGATAGTGTTAGGGTTAGGCTTAGGGTTACCATCAGGCCTATGATAGTGTTAGGGTTACGGTTAGAATCAGCCCTAGGATAGTGTTAGGGTTAGGTTTAGGGTTAGCATCAGCCCTAGGATAGTGTTAGGGTTAGGATTAGCATCAGCCCTAGTATATTATTAGGGTTAGGGTTAGCATCAGCCCTAGAATAGTGTTAGGGTTAGGGTTAGGGTTAGCACCAGGCCTAGGATAGTGTTAGTGTTAGGGATAGCATCAGCCTTAGGATAGTTTTAGGGTTAGGGTTAGGGTTAGCATCAGCCGTAGGATAGTGTTAGGGTTAGGGTTAGCCTCAGCCCTAGGATAGTGTTAGAGTTAGGGTTAGTGTTAGCATCAGCCCTAGGATAGTGATAGGGTTAGGGTTTGGGTTAGCATCAGCCCTAGGATAGTGTTAGTGTTAGGGTTAGCATCAGCCCTAGGATAGTGTTAGCGTTAGGGTTAGGGTTAGCATCAGCCTTAGGATAGTATTAGGGTTAGGGTTAGGGTTAGGGTTAGGGTTAGCATCAGCTCTAGGATAGTGTTATGGTTAGGGTTAGGTTTAGCATCAGCCCTACGATAGTGTTAGGGTTAGGGTTAGGGATAGCATCAGGCCTAGGATAGTGTTAGGGTTAGGGTTAGCATCAGCCCTAGGATAGTGTTAGGGTTAGGGTTAGGGTTAGCATCAGCCCTAGGATAGTGTCATGGTTAGGGTTAGCATCAACCCTAGGATAGTGTTTGGGTTAGGGTTAGGGTTAGCATCAGCCCTAGGATAGTGTTAGGGTTAGGGTTAGCCTCAGCCCTAGGAGAGTGTTAGGGTTGGGGATAGGGTTTGCATCAGGCCTAGGATAGTGTTAGTGTTAGAGTCAGGGTTAGCATCAGGCCTATGATAGTGTTAGGGTTACCGTTAGAATCAGCCCTAGGATAGTGTTAGGGTTAGGGTTAGGGTTACCATCAGCCCTAGGATAGCGTTAGGTTTAGGGTTAGGGATATCATCAGGCCTAGGATATTGTTAGGGTTAGGGTTAGCATCAGCCCTAGGATAGTGTTAGAGTTAGGGTTAGGGTTAGCATCAGCCCTAGGATAGTGTTAGGCTTAGGGTTAGGGTTAGCATCAGCCCTAGGATAGTGTTAGGGTTAGGGTTAGGGTTAGCATCAGCCCTAGGATATTATTAGGGTTAGGGTTAGCATCAGCCCTAGGATAGTGTTAGGGTTAGGATTAGGGTTAGCACCAGGCCTAGGATAGTGTTAGTGTTAGGGTTAGCATCAGCCTTAGGATAGTGTTAGGGTTAGGGTTAGGGTTAGCATCAGCCATAGGATAGTGTTAGGGTTAGGGTTAGCCTCAGTCCTAGGATAGTGTTAGAGCTAGGGTTAGGGTTAGCATCAGCCCTAGGATAGTGTTAGGGTTAGGGTTAGGGTTAGCATTAGCCCTAGGATAGTGTTAGGGTTATGGTTAGCATCAGCACTAGGATAGTGTTAGGGTTAGGGTTAGGGTTAGCATTAGCCCTAGGATAGTGTTAGGGTTATGGTTAGCATCAGCCCTAGGATAGAGTTAGGGTTAATGTTAGCCTCAGCCCTAGGAGAGTGTTAGGGTTAGGGATAGGGTTAGCATCAGCCCTAGGATAGTGTTAGGGTTAGGGTTAGGGTTAGCATCAGCCCTAGGATAGTGTTAGGGTTAGGGTTAGCATCAGCCCTAGGATAGTGTTAGGGTTAGGGTTAGCATCAGCCCTAGGATAGTGTTAGGGTTAGGGTTAGGGTTAGCATCAGCCCTAGGATAGTGTTAGGGTTAGGGTTAGCATCAGACCTACTATAGCGTTAGGGTTAGTGTTAGGGTTAGCATCAGCCCTAGGATAGTGTCAGGGTTAGGTTTAGAATCAGCCCTAGGAGAGTGTTAGTGTTAGGGTTAACATCAGGCCTAGGATAGTGTTAGGGTTAGGGTTAGGGTTAGGGTTAGGGTTAGGGTTAGGGTTAGGGTTAGGGTTAGCATCAACCCTAGGGTAGTGTTAGGGTTAGGGTTAGGGTTAGCATCAGCCCTAGGATAGTGTTAGGGTTAGGGTTAGCCTCAGCCCTAGGAGAGTGTTAGGGTTAGGGATAGGGTTAGCATCAGGCCTAGGATAGTGTTAGGGTTACAGTTAGCATCAGCCCTAGGAGAGTGTTAGGGTTAGGGTTAGGGTTAGCATCAGCCCTAGGATAGTGTTGGGGTTAGGGTTAACATCAGCCCTAGGATAGTGTTCGGGTTAGGGTTAGGGTTAGCATCAGCCCTAGGATAGTGTTAGCTTTAGGGTTAGCATCAGACCTAGGATAGTGTTAGGGTTAGGGTTATGGTTAGCATCAGCCCTAGGATAGTGTAAGTGTTAGGGTTAGGATTAGCATCAGGCCTAGGATAGTGTTAGGGTTAGGGTTAGCATCAGCCCTAGGATAGTGTTAGGGTTAGGGATAGGGTTAGCATCAGCCCTAGGATAGTGTTAGGGTTAGGGTTAGGGTTAGCATCAGCCCTAGGATAGTAATAGGGTTAGGGTTAGCATCAGCCCTAGGATAGTGTTAGGGTTAGGGTTAGGGTTAGCACCAGGCCTAGGATAGTGTTAGTGTTAGGGTTAGCATTAGCCTTAGGATAGTGTTAGGGTTAGGGTTAGGGTTAGCATCAGCCGTAGGATAGTGTTTGGGTTAGGGTAAGCCTCAGACCTAAGATAGTGTTAGAGTTAGGGTTAGGGTTAGCATCAGCCCTAGGATAGTGTTAGGGTTAGGGTTAGGGTTAACATCAGCCCTAGGATAGTGTTAGGGTTAGGGTTAACATAAACCCTAGGATAGTGTTAGGGTTAGGGTTAGGGTTATCATCAGGCCTAGGATAGTGTTAGGGTTAGGGTTATCATCAGGCCTAGGATAGTGTTGGGGTTAGGGTTAGGGTTATCATCAGGCCTAGGATAGTGTTAGGGTTAGGGTTAGCATCAGCTCTAGGATAGTGTTAGGGATAGGGTTAGGGTTAGCATCAGCCCTAGGATAGTGTTAAAGTTAGGGTTCGGGTTATCATCAGGCCTAGGATAGTGTGAGGGCTAGGGTTAGCATCAGACTTAGGATACTGTTAGGGTTAGGGTTAGGGTTAGCATCAGCCCTAGGATAGTGTTAAGGTTAGGGTTCGGGTTATCATCAGGCCTAGGATAGTGTGAGGGCTAGGGTTAGCATCAGCCCTAGTATAGTGTTAGGGTTAGGGTTAGGGTTAGCATCAGCCCTAGGATAGTGTTAGGGTTAGGGTTAGCATCAGCCCTAGGATAGTTTTAGGGTTAGGGTTAGGGTTAGCATCAGCCCTAGGATAGTGTTAGGGTTAGGGTTAGGGTTAGCATCAGCCCTAGGATAGTGTTAGGGTTAGGGTTAGCATCAACCCTAGGGTAGTGTTAGGGTTAGGGTTAGGGTTAGCATCAGCCCTAGGATAGTGTTAGGGTTAGGGTTAGCCTCAGCCCTAGGAGAGTGTTAGGGTTAGGGATAGGGTTAGCATCAGGCCTAGGATAGTGTTAGGGTTACAGTTATCATCAGCCCTAGGAGAGTGTTAGGGTTAGGGTTAGGGTTAGCATCAGCCCTAGGATAGTGTTGGGGTTAGGGTTAACATCAGCCCTAGGATAGTGTTCGGGTTAGGGTTAGGGTTAGCATCAGCCCTAGGATAGTGTTAGCTTTAGGGTTAGCATCAGACCTAGGATAGTGTTAGGGTTAGGGTTATGGTTAGCATCAGCCCTAGGATAGTGTAAGTGTTAGGGTTAGGATTAGCATCAGGCCTAGGATAGTGTTAGGGTTAGGGTTAGCATCAGCCCTAGGATAGTGTTAGGGTTAGGGATAGGGTTAGCATCAGCCCTAGGATAGTGTTAGGGTTAGGGTTAGGGTTAGCATCAGCCCTAGGATAGTAATAGGGTTAGGGTTAGCATCAGCCCTAGGATAGTGTTAGGGTTAGGGATAGGGTTAGCACCAGGCCTAGGATAGTGTTAGTGTTAGGGTTATCATTAGCCTTAGGATAGTGTTAGGGTTAGGGTTAGGGTTAGCATCAGCCGTAGGATAGTGTTTGGGTTAGGGTTAGCATCAGCCCTAGGATAGTGTTAGCGTTAGGGTTAGGGTTAGCATCAGCCTTAGGATAGTATTAGGGTTAGGGTTAGGGTTAGGGTTAGGGTTAGCATCAGCTCTAGGATAGTGTTAGGGTTAGGGTTAGGGTTAGCATCAGCCCTACGATAGTGTTAGGGTTAGGGTTAGGGATAGCATCAGGCCTAGGATAGTGTTAGGGTTAGGGTTAGCATCAGCCCTAGGATAGTGTTAGGGTTAGGGTTAGGGTTAGCATCAGCCCTAGGATAGTGTCATGGTTAGGGTTAGCATCAACCCTAGGATAGTGTTTGGGTTAGGGTTAGGGTTAGCATCAGCCATAGGATAGTGTTAGGGTTAGGGTTAGCCTCAGCCCTAGGAGAGTGTTAGGGTTGGGGATAGGGTTTGCATCAGGCCTAGGATAGTGTTAGTGTTAGAGTCAGGGTTAGCATCAGGCCTATGATAGTGTTAGGGTTACCGTTAGAATCAGCCCTAGGATAGTGTTAGGGTTAGGGTTAGGGTTACCATCAGCCCTAGGATAGTGTTAGGTTTAGGGTTAGGGATATCATCAGGCCTAGGATATTGTTAGGGTTAGGGTTAGCATCAGCCCTAGGATAGTGTTAGAGTTAGGGTTAGGGTTAGCATCAGCCCTAGGATAGTGTTAGGGTTAGGGTTAGGGTTAGCATCAGCCCTAGGATAGTGTTATGGTTAGGGTTAGGGTTAGCATCAGCCCTAGGATATTATTAGGGTTAGGGTTAGCATCAGCCCTAGGATAGTGTTAGGGTTAGGATTAGGGTTAGCACCAGGCCTAGGATAGTGTTAGTGTTAGGGTTAGCATCAGCCTTAGGATAGTGTTAGGGTTAGGGTTAGGGTTAGCATCAGCCATAGGATAGTGTTAGGGTTAATGTTAGCCTCAGCCCTAGGATAGTGTTAGAGCTAGGGTTAGGGTTAGCATCAGCCCTAGGATAGTGTTAGGGTTAGGGCTAGGGTTAGCATCAGCCCTAGGATAGTGTTAAGGTTAGGGTTAGCATCAGCACTAGGATAGTGTTAGGGTTAGGGTTAGGGTTAGCATTAGCCCTAGGATAGTGTTAGGGTTATGGTTAGCATCAGCCCTAGGATAGAGTTAGGGTTAGGGTTAGCCTCAGCCCTAGGAGAGTGTTAGGGTTAGGGATAGGGTTAGCATCAGCCCTAGGATAGTGTTAGGGTTAGGGTTAGGGTTAGCATCAGCCCTAGGATAGTGTTAGGGTTAGGGTTAGCATCAGCCCTAGGATAGTGTTAGGGTTAGGGTTAGCATCAGCCCTAGGATAGTGTTAGGGTTAGGGTTAGGGTTAGCATCAGCCCTAGGATAGTGTTATGGTTAGGGTTAGCATCAGACCTACTATAGTGTTAGGGTTAGTGTTAGGGTTAGCATCAGCCCTAGGATAGTGTCAGGGTTAGGTTTAGAATCAGCCCTAGGAGAGTGTTAGTGTTAGGGTTAACATCAGGCCTAGGATAGTGTTAGGGTTAGGGTTAGGGTTAGCATCAGCCCTAGGATAGTGTTAGGATTAGGGTTAGCATCAGGCCTAGGATAGTGTTAGGGTAGGGTTAGCATCAGCCCTAGGAGAGTGTTTGGGTTAGGGTTCGGGTTAGCATCAGCCCTAGGATAGTGTTAGGGTTAGGGTTAACATCAGCCCTAGGATAGTGTTAAGGTTAGGGTTAGGGTTAGCATCAGCCCTAGGATAGTGTAAGTGTTAGGGTTAGGGTTAGCATCAGGCCTAGTAGAGTGTTAGGGTTAGCGTTAGGATCAGCCCTAGGATAGTGTTAGGGTTAGGGTTAGGGTTAGCATCAACCCTAGGATACTGTTAGGGTTAGGGTTATGGTTAGCATCAGCCCTAGTATATTATTAGGGTTAGGGTTAGCATCAGCCCTAGAATAGTGTTAGGGTTAGGGTTAGGGTTAGCACCAGGCCTAGGATAGTCTTAGTGTTAGGGTTAGCATCAGCCTTAGGATAGTGTTAGGGTTAGGGTTAGGGTTAGCATCAGCCGTAGGATAGTGTTAGGGTTAGGGTTAGCCTCAGCCCTAGGATAGTGTTAGAGTTAGGGTTAGTGTTAGCATCAGCCCTAGGATAGTGATAGGGTTAGGGTTTGGGTTAGCATCAGATAGTGTTAGTGTTAGGGTTAGCATCAGCCCTAGGATAGTGTTAGCGTTAGGGTTAGGGTTAGCATCAGCCCTAGGATAGTATTAGGGTTAGGGTTAGGGTTAGGGTTAGGGTTAGCATCAGCTCTAGGATAGTGTTAGGGTTAGGGTTAGGGTTAGCATCAGCCCTACGATAGTGTTAGGGTTAGGGTTAGGGTTAGCATCAGGCCTAGGATAGTGTTAGGGTTAGGGTTAGCATCAGCCCTAGGATAGTGTTAGGGTTAGGGTTAGGGTTAGCATCAGCCCTAGGATAGTGTCAGGGTTAGGGTTAGCATCAACCCTAGGATAATGTTTGGGTTAGGGTTAGGGTTAGCATCAGCCCTAGGATAGTGTTAGGGTTAGGGTTAGCCTCAGCCCTAGGAGAGTGTTAGGGGTAGGGATAGGGTTAGCATCATGCCTAGGATAGTGTTAGGGTTAGGGTTAGGGTTAGCATCAGGCCTATGATAGTGTTAGGTTTACGGTTAGAATCAGCCCTAGGATAGTGTTAGGGTTAGGGTTAGGGTTAGCATCAGCCCTAGGTTAGTGTTAGGTTTAGGGTTAGGGATATCATCAGGCCTAGGATATTGTTAGGGTTAGGGTTAGCATCAGCCCTAGGATAGTGTTAGAGTTAGGGTTAGGGTTAGCATCAGCCCTAGGATAGTGTTAGGGTTAGGGTTAGCATCAGCCCTAGGATAGTGTTTGGGTTACGGTTAGGGTTAGCATCAGCCCTAGGATATTATTAGGGTTAGGGTTAGCATCAGCCCTAGGATAGTGTTAGCGTTAGAGTTAGGGTTAGCATCAGCCCTAGGATAGTATTAGAGTTAGGGTTAGGGTTAGGGTTAGGGTTAGCATCAGCTCTAGGATAGTGTTAGGGTTAGGGTTAGGGTTAGCATCAGCCCTAGGATAGTGTTAGGGTTAGGGTTAGGGTTAGCATCAACCCTAGGATACTGTTAGGGTTAGGGTTAGGGTTAGCATCAGCCCTAGTATATTATTAGGGTTAGGGTTAGCATCAGCCCTAGAATAGTGTTAGGGTTAGGGTTAGGGTTAGCACCAGGCCTAGGATAGTGTTAGTGTTAGGGATAGCATCAGCCTTAGGATAGTTTTAGGGTTAGGATTAGGGTTAGCATCAGCCGTAGGATAGTGTTAGGGTTAGGGTTAGCCTCAGCCCTAGGATAGTGTTAGAGTTAGGGTTAGTGTTAGCATCAGCCCTAGGATAGTGATAGGGTTAGGGTTTGGGTTAGCATCAGCCCTAGGATAGTGTTAGTGTTAGGGTTAGCATCAGCCCTAGGATAGTGTTAGCGTTAGGGTTAGGGTTAGCATCAGCCTTAGGATAGTATTAGGGTTAGGGTTAGGGTTAGGGTTAGGGTTAGCATCAGCTCTAGGATAGTGTTAGGGTTAGGGTTAGGGTTAGCATCAGCCCTACGATAGTGTTAGGGTTAGGGTTAGGGATAGCATCAGGCCTAGGATAGTGTTAGGGTTAGGGTTAGCATCAGCCCTAGGATAGTGTTAGGGTTAGTGTTAGCGTTAGCATCAGCCCTAGGATAGTGTCATGGTTAGGGTTAGCATCAACCCTAGGATAGTGTTTGGGTTAGGGTTAGGGTTAGCATCAGCCCTAGGATAGTGTTAGGGTTAGGGTTAGCCTCAGCCCTAGGAGAGTGTTAGGGTTGGGGATAGGGTTTGCATCAGGCCTAGGATAGTGTTAGTGTTAGAGTCAGGGTTAGCATCAGGGCTATGATAGTGTTAGGGTTACCGTTAGAATCAGCCCTAGGATAGTGTTAGGGTTAGGGTTAGGGTTACCATCAGCCCTAGGATAGTGTTAGGTTTAGGGTTAGGGATATCATCAGGCCTAGGATATTGTTAGGGTTAGGGTTAGCATCAGCCCTAGGATAGTGTTAGAGTTAGGGTTAGGGTTAGCATGAGCCCTAGGATAGTGTTAGGCTTAGGGTTAGGGTTAGCATCAGCCCTAGGATAGTGTTAGGGTTAGGGTTAGGGTTAGCATCAGCCCTAGGATATTATTAGGGTTAGGGTTAGCATCAGCCCTAGGATAGTGTTAGGGTTAGGATTAGGGTTAGCACCAGGCCTAGGATAGTGTTAGTGTTAGGGTTAGCATCAGCCTTAGGATAGTGTTAGGGTTAGGGTTAGGGTTAGCATCAGCCATAGGATAGTGTTAGGGTTAGGGTTAGCCTCAGCCCTAGGATAGTGTTAGAGCTAGGGTTAGGGTTAGCATCAGCCCTAGGATAGTGTTAGGGTTAGGGTTAGGGTTAGCATTAGCCCTAGGATAGTGTTAGGGTTATGGTTAGCATCAGCACTAGGATAGTGTTAGGGTTAGGGTTAGGGTTAGCATTAGCCCTAGGATAGTGTTAGGGTTATGGTTAGCATCAGCCCTAGTATAGAGTTAGGGTTAATGTTAGCCTCAGCCCTAGGAGAGTGTTAGGGTTAGGGATAGGGTTAGCATCAGCCCTAGGATAGTGTTAGGGTTAGGGTTAGGGTTAGCATCAGCCCTAGGATAGTATTAGAGTTAGGGTTAGGGTTAGGGTTAGGGTTAGCATCAGCTCTAGGATAGTGTTAGGGTTAGGGTTAGGGTTAGCATCAGCCCTAGGATAGTGTTAGGGTTAGGGTTAGGGTTAGCATCAACCCTAGGATACTGTTAGGGTTAGGGTTAGGGTTAGCATCAGCCCTAGTATATTATTAGGGTTAGGGTTAGCATCAGCCCTAGAATAGTGTTAGGGTTAGGGTTAGGGTTAGCACCAGGCCTAGGATAGTGTTAGTGTTAGGGATAGCATCAGCCTTAGGATAGTTTTAGGGTTAGGATTAGGGTTAGCATCAGCCGTAGGATAGTGTTAGGGTTAGGGTTAGCCTCAGCCCTAGGATAGTGTTAGAGTTAGGGTTAGTGTTAGCATCAGCCCTAGGATAGTGATAGGGTTAGGGTTTGGGTTAGCATCAGCCCTAGGATAGTGTTAGTGTTAGGGTTAGCATCAGCCCTAGGATAGTGTTAGCGTTAGGGTTAGGGTTAGCATCAGCCTTAGGATAGTATTAGGGTTAGGGTTAGGGTTAGGGTTAGGGTTAGCATCAGCTCTAGGATAGTGTTAGGGTTAGGGTTAGGGTTAGCATCAGCCCTACGATAGTGTTAGGGTTAGGGTTAGGGATAGCATCAGGCCTAGGATAGTGTTAGGGTTAGGGTTAGCATCAGCCCTAGGATAGTGTTAGGGTTAGTGTTAGGGTTAGCATCAGCCCTAGGATAGTGTCATGGTTAGGGTTAGCATCAACCCTAGGATAGTGTTTGGGTTAGGGTTAGGGTTAGCATCAGCCCTAGGATAGTGTTAGGGTTAGGGTTAGCCTCAGCCCTAGGAGAGTGTTAGGGTTGGGGATAGGGTTTGCATCAGGCCTAGGATAGTGTTAGTGTTAGAGTCAGGGTTAGCATCAGGGCTATGATAGTGTTAGGGTTACCGTTAGAATCAGCCCTAGGATAGTGTTAGGGTTAGGGTTAGGGTTACCATCAGCCCTAGGATAGTGTTAGGTTTAGGGTTAGGGATATCATCAGGCCTAGGATATTGTTAGGGTTAGGGTTAGCATCAGCCCTAGGATAGTGTTAGAGTTAGGGTTAGGGTTAGCATGAGCCCTAGGATAGTGTTAGGCTTAGGGTTAGGGTTAGCATCAGCCCTAGGATAGTGTTAGGGTTAGGGTTAGGGTTAGCATCAGCCCTAGGATATTATTAGGGTTAGGGTTAGCATCAGCCCTAGGATAGTGTTAGGGTTAGGATTAGGGTTAGCACCAGGCCTAGGATAGTGTTAGTGTTAGGGTTAGCATCAGCCTTAGGATAGTGTTAGGGTTAGGGTTAGGGTTAGCATCAGCCATAGGATAGTGTTAGGGTTAGGGTTAGCCTCAGCCCTAGGATAGTGTTAGAGCTAGGGTTAGGGTTAGCATCAGCCCTAGGATAGTGTTAGGGTTAGGGTTAGGGTTAGCATTAGCCCTAGGATAGTGTTAGGGTTATGGTTAGCATCAGCACTAGGATAGTGTTAGGGTTAGGGTTAGGGTTAGCATTAGCCCTAGGATAGTGTTAGGGTTATGGTTAGCATCAGCCCTAGGATAGAGTTAGGGTTAATGTTAGCCTCAACCCTAGGATAGTGTTAGGGTTAGGGTTAGGGTTAGCATCAGCCCTAGGATAGTGTTAGGGTTAGGGTTAGCATCAGCCCTAGGATAGTGTTAGGGTTAGGGTTAGCATCAGCCCTAGGATAGTGTTAGGGTTAGGGTTAGGGTTAGCATCAGCCCTAGGATAGTGTTAGGGTTAGGGTTAGCATCAGACCTACTATAGTGTTAGGGTTAGTGTTAGGGTTAGCATCAGCCCTAGGATAGTGTCAGGGTTAGGTTTAGAATCAGCCCTAGGAGAGTGTTAGTGTTAGGGTTAACATCAGGCCTAGGATAGTGTTAGGGTTAGGGTTAGGGTTAGCATCAGCCCTAGGATAGTGTTAGGGTTAGGGTTAGCATCAGGCCTAGGATAGTGTTAGGGTTAGGGTTAGCATCAGCCCTAGGAGAGTGTTTGGGTTAGGGTTCGGGTTAGCATCAGCCCTAGGATAGTGTTAGGGTTAGGGTTAACATCAGCCCTAGGATAGTGTTAAGGTTAGGGTTAGGGTTAGCATCAGCCCTAGGATAGTGTAAGTGTTAGGGTTAGGGTTAGCATCAGGCCTAGTAGAGTGTTAGGGTTAGCGTTAGAATCAGCCCTAGGATAGTGTTAGGGTTAGGGTTAGGGTTAGCGTCAACCCTAGGATACTGTTAGGGTTAGGGTTATGGTTAGCATCAGCCCTAGTATATTATTAGGGTTAGGGTTAGCATCAGCCCTAGAATAGTGTTAGGGTTAGGGTTAGGGTTAGCACCAGGCCTAGGATAGTCTTAGTGTTAGGGTTAGCATCAGCCTTAGGATAGTGTTAGGGTTAGGGTTAGGGTTAGCATCAGCCGTAGGATAGTGTTAGGGTTAGGGTTAGCCTCAGCCCTAGGATAGTGTTAGAGTTAGGGTTAGTGTTAGCATCAGCCCTAGGATAGTGATAGGGTTAGGGTTTGGGTTAGCATCAGCCCTAGGATAGTGTTAGTGTTAGGGTTAGCATCAGCCCTAGGATAGTGTTAGCGTTAGGGTTAGGGTTAGCATCAGCCCTAGGATAGTATTAGGGTTAGGGTTAGGGTTAGGGTTAGGGTTAGCATCAGCTCTAGGATAGTGTTAGGGTTAGGGTTAGGGTTAGCATCAGCCCTACGATAGTGTTAGGGTTAGGGTTAGGGTTAGCATCAGGCCTAGGATAGTGTTAGGGTTAGGGTTAGCATCAGCCCTAGGATAGTGTTAGGGTTAGGGTTAGGGTTAGCATCAGCCCTAGGATAGTGTCAGGGTTAGGGTTAGCATCAACCCTAGGATAATGTTTGGGTTAGGGTTAGGGTTAGCATCAGCCCTAGGATAGTGTTAGGGTTAGGGTTAGCCTCAGCCCTAGGAGAGTGTTAGGGGTAGGGATAGGGTTAGCATCAGGCCTAGGATAGTGTTAGGGTTAGGGTTAGGGTTAGCATCAGGCCTATGATAGTGTTAGGGTTGCGGTTAGAATCAGCCCTAGGATAGTGTTAGGGTTAGGGTTAGGGTTAGCATCAGCCCTAGGTTAGTGTTAGGTTTAGGGTTAGGGATATCATCAGGCCTAGGATATTGTTAGGGTTAGGGTTAGCATCAGCCCTAGGATAGTGTTAGAGTTAGGGTTAGGGTTAGCATCAGCCCTAGGATAGTGTTAGGGTTAGGGTTAGGGTTAGCATCAGCCCTAGGATAGTGTTTGGGTTACGGATAGGGTTAGCATCAGCCCTAGGATATTATTAGGGTTAGGGTTAGCATCAGCCCTAGGATAGTGTTAGCGTTAGGATTAGGGTTAGCATCAGCCCTAGGATAGTATTAGAGTTAGGGTTAGGGTTAGGGTTAGGGTTAGCATCAGATCTAGGATAGTGTTAGGGTTAGGGTTAGGGTTAGCATCAGCCCTACGATAGTGTTAGGGTTAGGGTTAGGGTTAGCATCAGGCCTAGGATAGTGTTAGGGTTAGGGTTAGCATCAGCCCTAGGATAGTGTTAGGGTTAGGGTTAGGGTTAGCATCAGCCCTAGGATAGTGTCAGGATTAGGGTTAGCATCAACCCTAGGATAATGTTTGGGTTAGGGTTAGGGTTAGCATCAGCCCTAGGATAGTGTTAGGGTTAGGGTTAGCCTCAGCCCTAGGAGAGTGTTAGGGGTAGGGATAGGGTTAGCATCAGGCCTAGGATAGTGTTAGGGTTAGGGTTAGGGTTACCATCAGGCCTATGATAGTGTTAGGGTTACGGTTAGAATCAGCCCTAGGATAGTGTTAGGGTTAGGGTTAGGGTTAGCATCAGCCCTAGGATAGTGTTAGGGTTAGGATTAGCATCAGCCCTAGTATATTATTAGGGTTAGGGTTAGCATCAGCCCTAGAATAGTGTTAGGGTTAGGGTTAGGGTTAGCACCAGGCCTAGGATAGTGTTAGTGTTAGGGATAGCATCAGCCTTAGGATAGTTTTAGGGTTAGGGTTAGGGTTAGCATCAGCCGTAGGATAGTGTTAGGGTTAGGGTTAGCCTCAGCCCTAGGATAGTGTTAGAGTTAGGGTTAGTGTTAGCATCAGCCCTAGGATAGTGATAGGGTTAGGGTTTGGGTTAGCATCAGCCCTAGGATAGTGTTAGTGTTAGGGTTAGCATCAGCCCTAGGATAGTGTTAGCGTTAGGGTTAGGGTTAGCATCAGCCTTAGGATAGTTTTAGGGTTAGGGTTAGGGTTAGGGTTAGGGTTAGCATCAGCTCTAGGATAGTGTTAGGGTTAGGGTTAGGGTTAGCATCAGCCCTACGATAGTGTTAGGGTTAGGGTTAGGGATAGCATCAGGCCTAGGATAGTGTTAGGGTTAGGGTTAGCATCAGCCCTAGGATAGTGTTAGGGTTAGGGTTAGGGTTAGCATCAGCCCTAGGATAGTGTCATGGTTAGGGTTAGCATCAACCCTAGGATAGTGTTTGGGTTAGGGTTAGGGTTAGCATCAGCCCTAGGATAGTGTTAGGGTTAGGGTTAGCCTCAGCCCTAGGAGAGTGTTAGGGTTGGGGATAGGGTTTGCATCAGGCCTAGGATAGTGTTAGTGTTACAGTCAGGGTTAGCATCAGGCCTATGATAGTGTTAGGGTTACCGTTAGAATCAGCCCTAGGATAGTGTTAGGGTTTGGGTTAGGGTTACCATCAGCCCTAGGATAGCGTTAGGTTTAGGGTTAGGGATATCATCAGGCCTAGGATATTGTTAGGGTTAGGGTTAGCATCAGCCCTAGGATAGTGTTAGAGTTAGGGTTAGGGTTAGCATCAGCCCTAGGATAGTGTTAGGCTTAGGGTTAGGGTTAGCATCAGCCCTAGGATAGTGTTAGGGTTAGGGTTAGGGTTAGCATCAGCCCTAGGATATTATTAGGGTTAGGGTTAGCATCAGCCCTAGGATAGTGTTAGGGTTAGGATTAGGGTTAGCACCAGGCCTAGGATAGTGTTAGTGTTAGGGTTAGCATCAGCCTTAGGATAGTGTTAGGGTTAGGGTTAGGGTTAGCATCAGCCATAGGATAGTGTTAGGGTTAGGGTTAGCCTCAGCCCTAGGATAGTGTTAGAGCTAGGGTTAGGGTTAGCATCAGCCCTAGGATAGTGTTAGGGTTAGGGTTAGGGTTAGCATTAGCCCTAGGATAGTGTTAGGGTTATGGTTAGCATCAGCACTAGGATAGTGTTAGGGTTAGGGTTAGGGTTAGCATTAGCCCTAGGATAGTGTTAGGGTTATGGTTAGCATCAGCCCTAGGATAGAGTTAGGGTTAATGTTAGCCTCAGCCCTAGGAGAGTGTTAGGGTTAGGGATAGGGTTAGCATCAGCCCTAGGATAGTGTTAAGGTTAGGGTTAGGGTTAGCATCAGCCCTAGGATAGTGTTAGGGTTAGGGTTAGCATCAGCCCTAGGATAGTGTTAGGGTTAGGGTTAGCATCAGCCCTAGGATAGTGTTAGGGTTAGGGTTAGGGTTAGCATCAGCCCTAGGATAGTGTTAGGGTTAGGGTTAGCATCAGACCTACTATAGTGTTAGGGTTAGTGTTAGGGTTAGCATCAGCCCTAGGATAGTGTCAGGGTTAGGTTTAGAATCAGCCCTAGGAGAGTGTTAGTGTTAGGGTTAACATCAGGCCTAGGATAGTGTTAGGGTTAGGGTTATGGTTAGCATCAGCCCTAGGATAGTGTTAGGGTTAGGGTTAGCATCAGGCCTAGGATAGTGTTAGGGTTAGGGTTAGCATCAGCCCTAGGAGAGTGTTTGGGTTAGGGTTCGGGTTAGCATCAGCCCTAGGATAGTGTTAGGGTTAGGGTTAGGGTTAGCGTCAACCCTAGGATACTGTTAGGGTTAGGGTTATGGTTAGCATCAGCCCTAGTATATTATTAGGGTTAGGGTTAGCATCAGCCCTAGAATAGTGTTAGGGTTAGGGTTAGGGTTAGCACCAGGCCTAGGATAGTCTTAGTGTTAGGGTTAGCATCAGCCTTAGGATAGTGTTAGGGTTAGGGTTAGGGTTAGCATCAGCCGTAGGATAGTGTTAGGGTTAGGGTTAGCCTCAGCCCTAGGATAGTGTTAGAGTTAGGGTTAGTGTTAGCATCAGCCCTAGGATAGTGATAGGGTTAGGGTTTGGGTTAGCATCAGCCCTAGGATAGTGTTAGTGTTAGGGTTAGCATCAGCCCTAGGATAGTGTTAGCGTTAGGGTTAGGGTTAGCATCAGCCCTAGGATAGTATTAGGGTTAGGGTTAGGGTTAGGGTTAGGGTTAGCATCAGCTCTAGGATAGTGTTAGGGTTAGGGTTAGGGTTAGCATCAGCCCTACGATAGTGTTAGGGTTAGGGTTAGGGTTAGCATCAGGCCTAGGATAGTGTTAGGGTTAGGGTTAGCATCAGCCCTAGGATAGTGTTAGGGTTAGGGTTAGGGTTAGCATCAGCCCTAGGATAGTGTCAGGGTTAGGGTTAGCATCAACCCTAGGATAATGTTTGGGTTAGGGTTAGGGTTAGCATCAGCCCTAGGATAGTGTTAGGGTTAGGGTTAGCCTCAGCCCTAGGAGAGTGTTAGGGGTAGGGATAGGGTTAGCATCAGGCCTAGGATAGTGTTAGGGTTAGGGTTAGGGTTAGCATCAGGCCTATGATAGTGTTAGGGTTGCGGTTAGAATCAGCCCTAGGATAGTGTTAGGGTTAGGGTTAGGGTTAGCATCAGCCCTAGGTTAGTGTTAGGTTTAGGGTTAGGGATATCATCAGGCCTAGGATATTGTTAGGGTTAGGGTTAGCATCAGCCCTAGGATAGTGTTAGAGTTAGGGTTAGGGTTAGCATCAGCCCTAGGATAGTGTTAGGGTTAGGGTTAGGGTTAGCATCAGCCCTAGGATAGTGTTTGGGTTACGGATAGGGTTAGCATCAGCCCTAGGATATTATTAGGGTTAGGGTTAGCATCAGCCCTAGGATAGTGTTAGCGTTAGGATTAGGGTTAGCATCAGCCCTAGGATAGTATTAGAGTTAGGGTTAGGGTTAGGGTTAGGGTTAGCATCAGATCTAGGATAGTGTTAGGGTTAGGGTTAGGGTTAGCATCAGCCCTACGATAGTGTTAGGGTTAGGGTTAGGGTTAGCATCAGGCCTAGGATAGTGTTAGGGTTAGGGTTAGCATCAGCCCTAGGATAGTGTTAGGGTTAGGGTTAGGGTTAGCATCAGCCCTAGGATAGTGTCAGGATTAGGGTTAGCATCAACCCTAGGATAATGTTTGGGTTAGGGTTAGGGTTAGCATCAGCCCTAGGATAGTGTTAGGGTTAGGGTTAGCCTCAGCCCTAGGAGAGTGTTAGGGGTAGGGATAGGGTTAGCATCAGGCCTAGGATAGTGTTAGGGTTAGGGTTAGGGTTACCATCAGGCCTATGATAGTGTTAGGGTTACGGTTAGAATCAGCCCTAGGATAGTGTTAGGGTTAGGGTTAGGGTTAGCATCAGCCCTAGGATAGTGTTAGGGTTAGGATTAGCATCAGCCCTAGTATATTATTAGGGTTAGGGTTAGCATCAGCCCTAGAATAGTGTTAGGGTTAGGGTTAGGGTTAGCACCAGGCCTAGGATAGTGTTAGTGTTAGGGATAGCATCAGCCTTAGGATAGTTTTAGGGTTAGGGTTAGGGTTAGCATCAGCCGTAGGATAGTGTTAGGGTTAGGGTTAGCCTCAGCCCTAGGATAGTGTTAGAGTTAGGGTTAGTGTTAGCATCAGCCCTAGGATAGTGATAGGGTTAGGGTTTGGGTTAGCATCAGCCCTAGGATAGTGTTAGTGTTAGGGTTAGCATCAGCCCTAGGATAGTGTTAGCGTTAGGGTTAGGGTTAGCATCAGCCTTAGGATAGTTTTAGGGTTAGGGTTAGGGTTAGGGTTAGGGTTAGCATCAGCTCTAGGATAGTGTTAGGGTTAGGGTTAGGGTTAGCATCAGCCCTACGATAGTGTTAGGGTTAGGGTTAGGGATAGCATCAGGCCTAGGATAGTGTTAGGGTTAGGGTTAGCATCAGCCCTAGGATAGTGTTAGGGTTAGGGTTAGGGTTAGCATCAGCCCTAGGATAGTGTCATGGTTAGGGTTAGCATCAACCCTAGGATAGTGTTTGGGTTAGGGTTAGGGTTAGCATCAGCCCTAGGATAGTGTTAGGGTTAGGGTTAGCCTCAGCCCTAGGAGAGTGTTAGGGTTGGGGATAGGGTTTGCATCAGGCCTAGGATAGTGTTAGTGTTACAGTCAGGGTTAGCATCAGGCCTATGATAGTGTTAGGGTTACCGTTAGAATCAGCCCTAGGATAGTGTTAGGGTTTGGGTTAGGGTTACCATCAGCCCTAGGATAGCGTTAGGTTTAGGGTTAGGGATATCATCAGGCCTAGGATATTGTTAGGGTTAGGGTTAGCATCAGCCCTAGGATAGTGTTAGAGTTAGGGTTAGGGTTAGCATCAGCCCTAGGATAGTGTTAGGCTTAGGGTTAGGGTTAGCATCAGCCCTAGGATAGTGTTAGGGTTAGGGTTAGGGTTAGCATCAGCCCTAGGATATTATTAGGGTTAGGGTTAGCATCAGCCCTAGGATAGTGTTAGGGTTAGGATTAGGGTTAGCACCAGGCCTAGGATAGTGTTAGTGTTAGGGTTAGCATCAGCCTTAGGATAGTGTTAGGGTTAGGGTTAGGGTTAGCATCAGCCATAGGATAGTGTTAGGGTTAGGGTTAGCCTCAGCCCTAGGATAGTGTTAGAGCTAGGGTTAGGGTTAGCATCAGCCCTAGGATAGTGTTAGGGTTAGGGTTAGGGTTAGCATTAGCCCTAGGATAGTGTTAGGGTTATGGTTAGCATCAGCACTAGGATAGTGTTAGGGTTAGGGTTAGGGTTAGCATTAGCCCTAGGATAGTGTTAGGGTTATGGTTAGCATCAGCCCTAGGATAGAGTTAGGGTTAATGTTAGCCTCAGCCCTAGGAGAGTGTTAGGGTTAGGGATAGGGTTAGCATCAGCCCTAGGATAGTGTTAAGGTTAGGGTTAGGGTTAGCATCAGCCCTAGGATAGTGTTAGGGTTAGGGTTAGCATCAGCCCTAGGATAGTGTTAGGGTTAGGGTTAGCATCAGCCCTAGGATAGTGTTAGGGTTAGGGTTAGGGTTAGCATCAGCCCTAGGATAGTGTTAGGGTTAGGGTTAGCATCAGACCTACTATAGTGTTAGGGTTAGTGTTAGGGTTAGCATCAGCCCTAGGATAGTGTCAGGGTTAGGTTTAGAATCAGCCCTAGGAGAGTGTTAGTGTTAGGGTTAACATCAGGCCTAGGATAGTGTTAGGGTTAGGGTTATGGTTAGCATCAGCCCTAGGATAGTGTTAGGGTTAGGGTTAGCATCAGGCCTAGGATAGTGTTAGGGTTAGGGTTAGCATCAGCCCTAGGAGAGTGTTTGGGTTAGGGTTCGGGTTAGCATCAGCCCTAGGATAGTGTTAGGGTTAGGGTTAGGGTTAGCGTCAACCCTAGGATACTGTTAGGGTTAGGGTTATGGTTAGCATCAGCCCTAGTATATTATTAGGGTTAGGGTTAGCATCAGCCCTAGAATAGTGTTAGGGTTAGGGTTAGGGTTAGCACCAGGCCTAGGATAGTCTTAGTGTTAGGGTTAGCATCAGCCTTAGGATAGTGTTAGGGTTAGGGTTAGGGTTAGCATCAGCCGTAGGATAGTGTTAGGGTTAGGGTTAGCCTCAGCCCTAGGATAGTGTTAGAGTTAGGGTTAGTGTTAGCATCAGCCCTAGGATAGTGATAGGGTTAGGGTTTGGGTTAGCATCAGCCCTAGGATAGTGTTAGTGTTAGGGTTAGCATCAGCCCTAGGATAGTGTTAGCGTTAGGGTTAGGGTTAGCATCAGCCCTAGGATAGTATTAGGGTTAGGGTTAGGGTTAGGGTTAGGGTTAGCATCAGCTCTAGGATAGTGTTAGGGTTAGGGTTAGGGTTAGCATCAGCCCTACGATAGTGTTAGGGTTAGGGTTAGGGTTAGCATCAGGCCTAGGATAGTGTTAGGGTTAGGGTTAGCATCAGCCCTAGGATAGTGTTAGGGTTAGGGTTAGGGTTAGCATCAGCCCTAGGATAGTGTCAGGGTTAGGGTTAGCATCAACCCTAGGATAATGTTTGGGTTAGGGTTAGGGTTAGCATCAGCCCTTGGATAGTGTTAGGGTTAGGGTTAGCCTCAGCCCTAGGAGAGTGTTAGGGGTAGGGATAGGGTTAGCATCAGGCCTAGGATAGTGTTAGGGTTAGGGTTAGGGTTAGCATCAGGCCTATGATAGTGTTAGGTTTACGGTTAGAATCAGCCCTAGGATAGTGTTAGGGTTAGGGTTAGGGTTAGCATCAGCCCTAGGTTAGTGTTAGGTTTAGGGTTAGGGATATCATCAGGTCTAGGATATTGTTAGGGTTAGGGTTAGCATCAGCCCTAGGATAGTGTTAGAGTTAGGGTTAGGGTTAGCATCAGCCCTAGGATAGTGTTAGGGTTAGGGTTAGGGTTAGCATCAGCCCTAGAATAGTGTTTGGGTTACGGTTAGGGTTAGCATCAGCCCTAGGATATTATTAGCGTTAGGGTTAGCATCAGCCCTAGGATAGTGTTAGCGTTAGGGTTAGGGTTAGCATCAGCCCTAGGATAGTATTAGAGTTAGGGTTAGGGTTAGGGTTAGGGTTAGCATCAGCTCTAGGATAGTGTTAGGGTTAGGGTTAGGGTTAGCATCAGCCCTACGATAGTGTTAGGGTTAGGGTTAGGGTTAGCATCAGGCCTAGGATAGTGTTAGGGTTAGGGTTAGCATCAGCCCTAGGATAGTGTTAGGGTTAGGGTTAGGGTTAGCATCAGCCCTAGGATAGTGTCAGGATTAGGGTTAGCATCAACCCTAGGATAATGTTTGGGTTAGGGTTAGGGTTAGCATCAGCCCTAGGATAGTGTTAGGGTTAGGGTTAGCCTCAGCCCTAGGAGAGTGTTAGGGGTAGGGATAGGGTTAGCATCAGGCCTAGGATAGTGTTAGGGTTAGGGTTAGGGTTACCATCAGGCCTATGATAGTGTTAGGGTTACGGTTAGAATCAGCCCTAGGATGGTGTTAGGGTTAGGGTTAGGGTTAGCATCAGCCCTAGGATAGTGTTAGGTTTAGGGTTAGGGATATCATCAGGCCTAGGATATTGTTAGGGTTAGGGTTAGCATCAGCCCTAGGATAGTGTTAGGGTTACGGTTAGGGTTAGCATCAGCCCTAGGATATTATTAGGGTTAGGGTTAGCATCAGCCCTAGGATAGTGTTAGGGTTAGGGTTAGAGTTAGCACCAGGCCTAGGATAGTGTTAGTGTTAGGGTTAGCATCAGCCTTAGGATAGTGTTAGGGTTAGGGTTAGGGTTAGCATCAGCCGTAGGATAGTGTTAGGGTTAGGGTTAGCCTCAGCCCTAGGATAGTGTTAGAGTTAGGGTTAGGGTTAGCATCAGCCCTAGGATAGTGTTAGGGTTAGGGTTAGCATCAGCCCTAGGATAGTGTTAGGGTTAGGGTTAGCATCAGCCCTAGGATAGTGTTAGGGTTAGGGTTACGGTTAGCATCAGCCCTAGGATAGTGTTAGGGTTAGGGTTAGCATCAAAACTAGGATAGTGTTAGGGTTAGGGTTAGGGTTAGCATCAGCCCTAGGATAGTATTAGGGTTAGGGTTAGGGTTAGGGTTAGCGTTAGCATCAGCTCTAGGATAGTGTTAGGGTTAGGGTTAGGGTTAGCATCAGCCCTAGGATAGTGTTAGGGTTAGGGTTAGGGTTAGCATCAGCCCTAGGATAGTGTTAGGGTAAGGGTAGGGTTATCATCAGGCCTAGGATAGTGTTAGGGTTAGGGTTAGCATCAGCTCTAGGATAGTGTTAGGGTTAGGGTTAGGGTTAGCATCAGCCCTAGCATAGTGTTAGGGTTAGGGTTAGGGTTAGCATCAGCCATAGGATAGTGTTAGGGTAAGGGTTAGGGTTAGCATCAGGCCTAGGATAGTGTTAGGGTTACGGTTAGAATCAGCCCTAGGATAGTGTTAGGTTTAGGGTTAGGGTTAGCATCAGCCCTAGGACAGTGTTAGGTTTAGGGTTATGGATATCATCAGGCATAGGATATGGTTAGTGTTAGGGTTAGCATCAGCCCTAGGATAGTGTTAGGGTTAGGGTTAGGGTTAGCATCAACCCTAGGATACTGTTAGGGTTAGGGTTAGGGTTAGCATCAGCCCTAGTATATTATTAGGGTTAGGGTTAGCATCAGCCCTAGAATAGTGTTAGGGTTAGGGTTAGGGTTAGCACCAGGCCTAGGATAGTGTTAGTGTTAGGGATAGCATCAGCCTTAGGATAGTTTTAGGGTTAGGGTTAGGGTTAGCATCAGCCGTAGGATAGTGTTAGGGTTAGGGTTAGCCTCAGCCCTAGGATAGTGTTAGGTTTAGGGTTAACATAAACCCTAGGATAGTGTTAGGGTTAGGGTTAGGGTTATCATCAGGCCTAGGATAGTGTTAGGGTTAGGGTTAGGGTTAGCATCAGTTCAAGGATAGTGTTAGGCTTAGCGTTAGGGTTACCATCAGCCCTAGGATAGTGTTAGGGTTAGGGTTAGGGTTAGCATCAGCCCTAGGATAGTGTTAGGGTTAGGGTTAACATCAACCCTAGGATAGTGTTAGGGTTAGGGTTAGGGTTAGCATCAGCCCTAGGATAGTGTTAGGGTAAGGGTAGGGTTATCATCAGGCCTAGGATAGTGTTAGGGTTAGGGTTAGCATCAGCTCTAGGATAGTGTTAGGGTTAGGGTTAGGGTTAGCATCAGCCCTAGCATAGTGTTAGGGTTAGGGTTAAGGTTAACATCAGCCCTAGCATAGTGTTAGGGTTAGGATTAGGGTTAGCATCAGCCCTAGGATAGTGTTAGGGTTAGGGTTAGGGTTAGCATCAGCCCTAGGATATTATTAGGGTTAGGGTTAGCATCAGCCCTATCATAGTGTTAGGGTTAGGGTTAGGGTTAGCACCAGGCCTAGGATAGTGTTAGTGTTAGGGTTAGCATCAGCCTTAGGATAGTGTTAGGGTTAGGGTTAGGGTTAGCATCAGCCGTAGGATAGTGTTAGGGTTAGGGTTAGCCTCAGCCCTAGGATAGTGTTACAGTTAGGGTTAGGGTTAGCATCAGCCCTAGGATAATGTTAGGGTTAGGGTTAGGGTTAGCATCAGCCCTATGATAGTGTTAGTGTTAGGGTTAGCATCAGCCCTAGGATAGTGTTAGTGTAAGGGTTAGGGTTAGCATCAGCCCTAGGATAGTATTAGGGTTAGGGTTAGGGTTAGGGTTAGCGTTAGCATCAGCTCTAGTATAGTGTTAGGGTTAGGGTTAGGGTTAGCATCAGCCCTAGGATAGTGTTAGGGTTAGGGTTAGGGTTAGCATCAGCCCTAGGATAGTGTTAGGGTTAGGGTTAGCATCAGCCCTAGGATAGTGTTAGGGTTAGGGTTAGGGTAAGCATCCGCCCTAGGATAGTGTTAGGGTTAGGGATAGGGTTAGCATCAGCCCTAGGATAGTGTTAGGGTTAGGGTTAGGGTTAGCATCAGCCCTAGGATAGTGTTAGGGTAAGGGTTAGGGTTAGCATCAGGCCTAGGATAGTGTTAGGGTTACGGTTAGAATCAGCCCTAGGATAGTGTTAGGTTTAGGGTTAGGGTTAGCATCAGCCCTAGGACAGTGTTAGGTTTAGGGTTATGGATATCATCAGGCATAGGATATGGCTAGTGTTAGGGTTAGCATCAGCCCTAGGATAGTGTTAGGGTTAGGGTTAGGGTTAGCATCAGCCCTAGGATAGTTTTAGGGTTAGGGTTAGGGTTAGCATCAACCCTAGGATACTGTTAGGGTTAGGGTTAGGGTTAGCATCAGCCCTAGTATATTATTACGGTTAGGGTTAGCATCAGCCCTAGAATAGTGTTAGGGTTAGGGTTAGGGTTAGCACCAGGCCTAGGATAGTGTTAGTGTTAGGGATAGCATCAGCCTTAGGATAGTTTTAGGGTTAGGGTTAGGGTTAGCATCAGCCGTAGGATAGTGTTAGGGTTAGGGTTAGCCTCAGCCCTAGGATAGTGTTAGAGTTAGGGTTAGTGTTAGCATCAGCCCTAGGATAGTGATAGGGTTAGGGTTTGGGTTAGCATCAGCCCTAGGATAGTGTTAGTGTTAGGGTTAGCATCAGCCCTAGGATAGTGTTAGCGTTAGGGTTAGGGTTAGCATCAGCCTTAGGATAGTATTAGGGTTAGGGTTAGGGTTAGGGTTAGGGTTAGCATCAGCTCTAGGATAGTGTTAGGGTTAGGGTTAGGGTTAGCATCAGCCCTACGATAGTGTTAGGGTTAGGGTTCGGGATAGCATCAGGCCTAGGATAGTGTTAGGGTTAGGGTTAGCATCAGCCCTAGGATAGTGTTAGGGTTAGGGTTAGCATCAGCCCTAGGATAGTTTTAGGGTTAGGGTTAGGGTTAGCATCAGCCCTAGGATAGTGTTAGGGTTAGGGTTAGGGTTAGCATCAGCCCTAGGATAGTGTCATGGTTAGGGTTAGCATCAACCCTAGGATAGTGTTTGTGTTAGGGTTAGGGTTAGCATCAGCCCTAGGATAGTGTTAGGGTTAGGGTTAGCCTCAGCCCTAGGAGAGTGTTAGGGGTAGGGATAGGGTTAGCATCAGGCCTAGGATAGTGTTAGGGTTAGGGTTAGGGTTACCATCAGGCCTATGATAGTGTTAGGGTTACGGTTAGAATCAGCCCTAGGATGGTGTTAGGGTTAGGGTTAGGGTTAGCATCAGCCCTAGGATAGTGTTAGGTTTAGGGTTAGGGATATCATCAGGCCTAGGATATTGTTAGGGTTAGGGTTAGCATCAGCCCTAGGATAGTGTTAGGGTTACGGTTAGGGTTAGCATCAGCCCTAGGATATTATTAGGGTTAGGGTTAGCATCAGCCCTAGGATAGTGTTAGGGTTAGGGTTAGAGTTAGCACCAGGCCTAGGATAGTGTTAGTGTTAGGGTTAGCATCAGCCTTAGGATAGTGTTAGGGTTAGGGTTAGGGTTAGCATCAGCCGTAGGATAGTGTTAGGGTTAGGGTTAGCCTCAGCCCTAGGATAGTGTTAGAGTTAGGGTTAGGGTTAGCATCAGCCCTAGGATAGTGTTAGGGTTAGGGTTAGCATCAGCCCTAGGATAGTGTTAGGGTTAGGGTTAGCATCAGCCCTAGGATAGTGTTAGGGTTAGGGTTACGGTTAGCATCAGCCCTAGGATAGTGTTAGGGTTAGGGTTAGCATCAAAACTAGGATAGTGTTAGGGTTAGGGTTAGGGTTAGCATCAGCCCTAGGATAGTATTAGGGTTAGGGTTAGGGTTAGGGTTAGCGTTAGCATCAGCTCTAGGATAGTGTTAGGGTTAGGGTTAGGGTTAGCATCAGCCCTAGGATAGTGTTAGGGTTAGGGTTAGGGTTAGCATCAGCCCTAGGATAGTGTTAGGGTAAGGGTAGGGTTATCATCAGGCCTAGGATAGTGTTAGGGTTAGGGTTAGCATCAGCTCTAGGATAGTGTTAGGGTTAGGGTTAGGGTTAGCATCAGCCCTAGCATAGTGTTAGGGTTAGGGTTAGGGTTAGCATCAGCCATAGGATAGTGTTAGGGTAAGGGTTAGGGTTAGCATCAGGCCTAGGATAGTGTTAGGGTTACGGTTAGAATCAGCCCTAGGATAGTGTTAGGTTTAGGGTTAGGGTTAGCATCAGCCCTAGGACAGTGTTAGGTTTAGGGTTATGGATATCATCAGGCATAGGATATGGTTAGTGTTAGGGTTAGCATCAGCCCTAGGATAGTGTTAGGGTTAGGGTTAGGGTTAGCATCAACCCTAGGATACTGTTAGGGTTAGGGTTAGGGTTAGCATCAGCCCTAGTATATTATTAGGGTTAGGGTTAGCATCAGCCCTAGAATAGTGTTAGGGTTAGGGTTAGGGTTAGCACCAGGCCTAGGATAGTGTTAGTGTTAGGGATAGCATCAGCCTTAGGATAGTTTTAGGGTTAGGGTTAGGGTTAGCATCAGCCGTAGGATAGTGTTAGGGTTAGGGTTAGCCTCAGCCCTAGGATAGTGTTAGGTTTAGGGTTAACATAAACCCTAGGATAGTGTTAGGGTTAGGGTTAGGGTTATCATCAGGCCTAGGATAGTGTTAGGGTTAGGGTTAGGGTTAGCATCAGTTCAAGGATAGTGTTAGGCTTAGCGTTAGGGTTACCATCAGCCCTAGGATAGTGTTAGGGTTAGGGTTAGGGTTAGCATCAGCCCTAGGATAGTGTTAGGGTTAGGGTTAACATCAACCCTAGGATAGTGTTAGGGTTAGGGTTAGGGTTAGCATCAGCCCTAGGATAGTGTTAGGGTAAGGGTAGGGTTATCATCAGGCCTAGGATAGTGTTAGGGTTAGGGTTAGCATCAGCTCTAGGATAGTGTTAGGGTTAGGGTTAGGGTTAGCATCAGCCCTAGCATAGTGTTAGGGTTAGGGTTAAGGTTAACATCAGCCCTAGCATAGTGTTAGGGTTAGGATTAGGGTTAGCATCAGCCCTAGGATAGTGTTAGGGTTAGGGTTAGGGTTAGCATCAGCCCTAGGATATTATTAGGGTTAGGGTTAGCATCAGCCCTATCATAGTGTTAGGGTTAGGGTTAGGGTTAGCACCAGGCCTAGGATAGTGTTAGTGTTAGGGTTAGCATCAGCCTTAGGATAGTGTTAGGGTTAGGGTTAGGGTTAGCATCAGCCGTAGGATAGTGTTAGGGTTAGGGTTAGCCTCAGCCCTAGGATAGTGTTACAGTTAGGGTTAGGGTTAGCATCAGCCCTAGGATAATGTTAGGGTTAGGGTTAGGGTTAGCATCAGCCCTATGATAGTGTTAGTGTTAGGGTTAGCATCAGCCCTAGGATAGTGTTAGTGTAAGGGTTAGGGTTAGCATCAGCCCTAGGATAGTATTAGGGTTAGGGTTAGGGTTAGGGTTAGCGTTAGCATCAGCTCTAGTATAGTGTTAGGGTTAGGGTTAGGGTTAGCATCAGCCCTAGGATAGTGTTAGGGTTAGGGTTAGGGTTAGCATCAGCCCTAGGATAGTGTTAGGGTTAGGGTTAGCATCAGCCCTAGGATAGTGTTAGGGTTAGGGTTAGGGTAAGCATCCGCCCTAGGATAGTGTTAGGGTTAGGGATAGGGTTAGCATCAGCCCTAGGATAGTGTTAGGGTTAGGGTTAGGGTTAGCATCAGCCCTAGGATAGTGTTAGGGTAAGGGTTAGGGTTAGCATCAGGCCTAGGATAGTGTTAGGGTTACGGTTAGAATCAGCCCTAGGATAGTGTTAGGTTTAGGGTTAGGGTTAGCATCAGCCCTAGGACAGTGTTAGGTTTAGGGTTATGGATATCATCAGGCATAGGATATGGCTAGTGTTAGGGTTAGCATCAGCCCTAGGATAGTGTTAGGGTTAGGGTTAGGGTTAGCATCAGCCCTAGGATAGTTTTAGGGTTAGGGTTAGGGTTAGCATCAACCCTAGGATACTGTTAGGGTTAGGGTTAGGGTTAGCATCAGCCCTAGTATATTATTACGGTTAGGGTTAGCATCAGCCCTAGAATAGTGTTAGGGTTAGGGTTAGGGTTAGCACCAGGCCTAGGATAGTGTTAGTGTTAGGGATAGCATCAGCCTTAGGATAGTTTTAGGGTTAGGGTTAGGGTTAGCATCAGCCGTAGGATAGTGTTAGGGTTAGGGTTAGCCTCAGCCCTAGGATAGTGTTAGAGTTAGGGTTAGTGTTAGCATCAGCCCTAGGATAGTGATAGGGTTAGGGTTTGGGTTAGCATCAGCCCTAGGATAGTGTTAGTGTTAGGGTTAGCATCAGCCCTAGGATAGTGTTAGCGTTAGGGTTAGGGTTAGCATCAGCCTTAGGATAGTATTAGGGTTAGGGTTAGGGTTAGGGTTAGGGTTAGCATCAGCTCTAGGATAGTGTTAGGGTTAGGGTTAGGGTTAGCATCAGCCCTACGATAGTGTTAGGGTTAGGGTTCGGGATAGCATCAGGCCTAGGATAGTGTTAGGGTTAGGGTTAGCATCAGCCCTAGGATAGTGTTAGGGTTAGGGTTAGCATCAGCCCTAGGATAGTTTTAGGGTTAGGGTTAGGGTTAGCATCAGCCCTAGGATAGTGTTAGGGTTAGGGTTAGGGTTAGCATCAGCCCTAGGATAGTGTCATGGTTAGGGTTAGCATCAACCCTAGGATAGTGTTTGTGTTAGGGTTAGGGTTAGCATCAGCCCTAGGATAGTGTTAGGGTTAGGGTTAGCCTCAGCCCTAGGAGAGTGTTAGGGTTGGGGATAGGGTTTGCATCAGGCCTAGGATAGTGTTAGTGTTAGAGTCAGGGTTAGCATCAGGCCTATGATAGTGTTAGGGTTACCGTTAGAATCAGCCCTAGGATAGTGTTAGGGTTAGGGTTAGGGTTACCATCAGCCCTAGGATAGTGTTAGGTTTAGGGTTAGGGATATCATCAGGCCTAGGATATTGTTAGGGTTAGGGTTAGCATCAGCCCTAGGATAGTGTTAGAGTTAGGGTTAGGGTTAGCATCAGCCCTAGGATAGTGTTAGGGTTAGGGTTAGGGTTAGCATCAGCCCTAGGATAGTGTTATGGTTAGGGTTAGGGTTAGCATCAGCCCTAGGATATTATTAGGGTTAGGGTTTGCATCAGCCCTAGGATAGAGTTAGGGTTAGGATTAGGGTTAGCACCAGGCCTAGGATAGTGTTAGTGTTAGGTTTAGCATCAGCCTTAGGATAGTGTTAGGGTTAGGGTTAGGGTTAGCATCAGCCATAGGATAGTGTTAGGGTTAGGGTTAGCCTCAGCCCTAGGATAGTGTTAGAGCTAGGGTTAGGGTTAGCATCAGCCCTAGGATAGTGTTAGGGTTAGGGTTAGGGTTAGCATCAGCCCTAGGATAGTGTTAAGGTTAGGGTTAGCATCAGCACTAGGATAGTGTTAGGGTTAGGGTTAGGGTTAGCATTAGCCCTAGGATAGTGTTAGGGTTATGGTTAGCATCAGCCCTAGGATAGAGTTAGGTTTAGGGTTAGCCTCAGCCCTAGGAGAGTGTTAGGGTTAGGGATAGGGTTAGCATCAGCCCTAGGATAGTGTTAGGGTTAGGGTTAGGGTTAGCATCAGCCCTAGGATAGTGTTAGGGTTAGGGTTAGCATCAGCCCTAGGATAGTGTTAGGGTTAGGGTTAGCATGAGCCCTAGGATAGTGTTAGGGTTAGGGTTAGGGTTAGCATCAGCCCTAGGATAGTGTTAGGGTTAGGGTTAGCATCAGACCTACTATAGTGTTAGGGTTAGTGTTAGGGTTAGCATCAGCCCTAGGATAGTGTCAGGGTTAGGTTTAGAATCAGCCCTAGGAGAGTGTTAGTGTTAGGGTTAACATCAGGCCTAGGATAGTGTTAGGGTTAGGGTTAGGGTTAGCATCAGCCCTAGGATAGTGTTAGGATTAGGGTTAGCATCAGGCCTAGGATAGTGTTAGGGTTAGGGTTAGCATCAGCCCTAGGAGAGTGTTTGGGTTAGGGTTCGGGTTAGCATCAGCCCTAGGATAGTGTTAGGGTTAGGGTTAACATCAGCCCTAGGATAGTGTTAAGGTTAGGGTTAGGGTTAGCATCAGCCCTAGGATAGTGTAAGTGTTAGGGTTAGGGTTAGCATCAGGCCTAGTAGAGTGTTAGGGTTAGCGTTAGGATCAGCCCTAGGATAGTGTTAGGGTTAGGGTTAGGGTTAGCATCAACCCTAGGATACTGTTAGGGTTAGGGTTATGGTTAGCATCAGCCCTAGTATATTATTAGGGTTAGGGTTAGCATCAGCCCTAGAATAGTGTTAGGGTTAGGGTTAGGGTTAGCACCAGGCCTAGGATAGTCTTAGTGTTAGGGTTAGCATCAGCCTTAGGATAGTGTTAGGGTTAGGGTTAGGGTTAGCATCAGCCCTAGGATAGTGTTAGGGTTAGGGTTAGCCTCAGCCCTAGGATAGTGTTAGAGTTAGGGTTAGTGTTAGCATCAGCCCTAGGATAGTGATAGGGTTAGGGTTTGGGTTAGCATCAGCCCTAGGATAGTGTTAGTGTTAGGGTTAGCATCAGCCCTAGGATAGTGTTAGCGTTAGGGTTAGGGTTAGCATCAGCCCTAGGATAGTATTAGGGTTAGGGTTAGGGTTAGGGTTAGGGTTAGCATCAGCTCTAGGATAGTGTTAGGGTTAGGGTTAGGGTTAGCATCAGCCCTACGATAGTGTTAGGGTTAGGGTTAGGGTTAGCATCAGGCCTAGGATAGTGTTAGGGTTAGGGTTAGCATCAGCCCTAGGATAGTGTTAGGGTTAGGGTTAGGGTTAGCATCAGCCCTAGGATAGTGTCAGGGTTAGGGTTAGCATCAACCCTAGGATAATGTTTGGGTTAGGGTTAGGGTTAGCATCAGCCCTAGGATAGTGTTAGGGTTAGGGTTAGCCTCAGCCCTAGGAGAGTGTTAGGGGTAGGGATAGGGTTAGCATCAGGCCTAGGATAGTGTTAGGGTTAGGGTTAGGGTTAGCATCAGGCCTATGATAGTGTTAGGGTTACGGTTAGAATCAGCGCTAGGATAGTGTTAGGGTTAGGGTTAGGGTTAGCATCAGCCCTAGGTTAGTGTTAGGTTTAGGGTTAGGGATATCATCAGGCCTAGGATATTGTTAGGGTTAGGGTTAGCATCAGCCCTAGGATAGTGTTAGAGTTAGGGTTAGGGTTAGCATCAGCCCTAGGATAGTGTTAGGGTTAGGGTTAGGGTTAGCATCAGCCCTAGGATAGTGTTTGGGTTACGGTTAGGGTTAGCATCAGCCCTAGGATATTATTAGTGTTAGGGTTAGCATCAGCCCTAGGATAGTGTTAGCGTTAGGGTTAGGGTTAGCATCAGCCCTAGGATAGTATTAGAGTTAGGGTTAGGGTTAGGGTTAGGGTTAGCATCAGCTCTAGGATAGTGTTAGGGTTAGGGTTAGGGTTAGCATCAGCCCTAGGATAGTGTTAGGGTTAGGGTTAGGGTTAGCATCAACCCTAGGATACTGTTAGGGTTAGGGTTAGGGTTAGCATCAGCCCTAGTATATTATTAGGGTTAGGGTTAGCATCAGCCCTAGAATAGTGTTAGGGTTAGGGTTAGGGTTAGCACCAGGCCTAGGATAGTGTTAGTGTTAGGGATAGCATCAGCCTTAGGATAGTTTTAGGGTTAGGGTTAGGGTTAGCATCAGCCGTAGGATAGTGTTAGGGTTAGGGTTAGCCTCAGCCCTAGGATAGGGTTAGAGTTAGGGTTAGTGTTAGCATCAGCCCTAGGATAGTGATAGGGTTAGGGTTTGGGTTAGCATCAGCCCTAGGATAGTGTTAGTGTTAGGGTTAGCATCAGCCCTAGGATAGTGTTAGCGTTAGGGTTAGGGTTAGCATCAGCCTTAGGATAGTATTAGGGTTAGGGTTAGGGTTAGGGTTAGGGTTAGCATCAGCTCTAGGATAGTGTTAGGGTTAGGGTTAGGGTTAGCATCAGCCCTACGATAGTGTTAGGTTTAGGGTTAGGGATAGCATCAGGCCTAGGATAGTGTTAGGGTTATGGTTAGCATCAGCCCTAGGATAGTGTTAGGGTTAGGGTTAGGGTTAGCATCAGCCCTAGGATAGTGTCATGGTTAGGGTTAGCATCAACCCTAGGATAGTGTTTGGGTTAGGGTTAGGGTTAGCATCAGCCCTAGGATAGTGTTAGGGTTAGGGTTAGCCTCAGACCTAGGAGAGTGTTAGGGTTGGGGATAGGGTTTGCATCAGGCCTAGGATAGTGTTAGTGTTAGAGTCAGGGTTAGCATCAGGCCTATGATAGTGTTAGGGTTACCGTTAGAATCAGCCCTAGGATAGTGTTAGGGTTAGGGTTAGGGTTACCATCAGCCCTAGGATAGTGTTAGGTTTAGGGTTAGGGATATCATCCGGCCTAGGATATTGTTAGGGTTAGGGTTAGCATCAGCCCTAGGATAGTGTTAGAGTTAGGGTTAGGGTTAGCATCAGCCCTAGGATAGTGTTAGGCTTAGGGTTAGGGTTAGCATCAGCCCTAGGATAGTGTTAGGGTTAGGGTTAGGGTTAGCATCAGCCCTAGGATATTATTAGGGTTAGGGTTAGCATCAGCCCTAGGATAGTGTTAGGGTTAGGATTAGGGTTAGCACCAGGCCTAGGATAGTGTTAGTGTTAGGGTTAGCATCAGCCTTAGGATAGTGTTAGGGTTAGGGTTAGGGTTAGCATCAGCCATAGGATAGTGTTAGGGTTAGGGTTAGCCTCAGCCCTAGGATAGTGTTAGAGCTAGGGTTAGGGTTAGCATCAGCCCTAGGATAGTGTTAGGGTTAGGGTTAGGGTTAGCATTAGCCCTAGGATAGTGTTAGGGTTATGGTTAGCATCAGCACTAGGATAGTGTTAGGGTTAGGGTTAGGGTTAGCATTAGCCCTAGGATAGTGTTAGGGTTATGGTTAGCATCAGCCCTAGGATAGAGTTAGGGTTAGGGTTAGCCTCAGCCCTAGGAGAGTGTTAGGGTTAGGGATAGGGTTAGCATCAGCCCTAGGATAGTGTTAGGGTTAGGGTTAGGGTTAGCATCAGGCCTAGGATAGTGTTAGGGTTAGGGTTAGGGTTAGCATCAGGCCTATGATAGTGTTAGGTTTACGGTTAGAATCAGCCCTAGGATAGTGTTAGGGTTAGGGTTAGGGTTAGCATCAGCCCTAGGTTAGTGTTAGGTTTAGGGTTAGGGATATCATCAGGTCTAGGATATTGTTAGGGTTAGGGTTAGCATCAGCCCTAGGATAGTGTTAGAGTTAGGGTTAGGGTTAGCATCAGCCCTAGGATAGTGTTAGGGTTAGGGTTAGGGTTAGCATCAGCCCTAGAATAGTGTTTGGGTTACGGTTAGGGTTAGCATCAGCCCTAGGATATTATTAGCGTTAGGGTTAGCATCAGCCCTAGGATAGTGTTAGCGTTAGGGTTAGGGTTAGCATCAGCCCTAGGATAGTATTAGAGTTAGGGTTAGGGTTAGGGTTAGGGTTAGCATCAGCTCTAGGATAGTGTTAGGGTTAGGGTTAGGGTTAGCATCAGCCCTACGATAGTGTTAGGGTTAGGGTTAGGGTTAGCATCAGGCCTAGGATAGTGTTAGGGTTAGGGTTAGCATCAGCCCTAGGATAGTGTTAGGGTTAGGGTTAGGGTTAGCATCAGCCCTAGGATAGTGTCAGGATTAGGGTTAGCATCAACCCTAGGATAATGTTTGGGTTAGGGTTAGGGTTAGCATCAGCCCTAGGATAGTGTTAGGGTTAGGGTTAGCCTCAGCCCTAGGAGAGTGTTAGGGGTAGGGATAGGGTTAGCATCAGGCCTAGGATAGTGTTAGGGTTAGGGTTAGGGTTACCATCAGGCCTATGATAGTGTTAGGGTTACGGTTAGAATCAGCCCTAGGATGGTGTTAGGGTTAGGGTTAGGGTTAGCATCAGCCCTAGGATAGTGTTAGGTTTAGGGTTAGGGATATCATCAGGCCTAGGATATTGTTAGGGTTAGGGTTAGCATCAGCCCTAGGATAGTGTTAGGGTTACGGTTAGGGTTAGCATCAGCCCTAGGATATTATTAGGGTTAGGGTTAGCATCAGCCCTAGGATAGTGTTAGGGTTAGGGTTAGAGTTAGCACCAGGCCTAGGATAGTGTTAGTGTTAGGGTTAGCATCAGCCTTAGGATAGTGTTAGGGTTAGGGTTAGGGTTAGCATCAGCCGTAGGATAGTGTTAGGGTTAGGGTTAGCCTCAGCCCTAGGATAGTGTTAGAGTTAGGGTTAGGGTTAGCATCAGCCCTAGGATAGTGTTAGGGTTAGGGTTAGCATCAGCCCTAGGATAGTGTTAGGGTTAGGGTTAGCATCAGCCCTAGGATAGTGTTAGGGTTAGGGTTACGGTTAGCATCAGCCCTAGGATAGTGTTAGGGTTAGGGTTAGCATCAAAACTAGGATAGTGTTAGGGTTAGGGTTAGGGTTAGCATCAGCCCTAGGATAGTATTAGGGTTAGGGTTAGGGTTAGGGTTAGCGTTAGCATCAGCTCTAGGATAGTGTTAGGGTTAGGGTTAGGGTTAGCATCAGCCCTAGGATAGTGTTAGGGTTAGGGTTAGGGTTAGCATCAGCCCTAGGATAGTGTTAGGGTAAGGGTAGGGTTATCATCAGGCCTAGGATAGTGTTAGGGTTAGGGTTAGCATCAGCTCTAGGATAGTGTTAGGGTTAGGGTTAGGGTTAGCATCAGCCCTAGCATAGTGTTAGGGTTAGGGTTAGGGTTAGCATCAGCCATAGGATAGTGTTAGGGTAAGGGTTAGGGTTAGCATCAGGCCTAGGATAGTGTTAGGGTTACGGTTAGAATCAGCCCTAGGATAGTGTTAGGTTTAGGGTTAGGGTTAGCATCAGCCCTAGGACAGTGTTAGGTTTAGGGTTATGGATATCATCAGGCATAGGATATGGTTAGTGTTAGGGTTAGCATCAGCCCTAGGATAGTGTTAGGGTTAGGGTTAGGGTTAGCATCAACCCTAGGATACTGTTAGGGTTAGGGTTAGGGTTAGCATCAGCCCTAGTATATTATTAGGGTTAGGGTTAGCATCAGCCCTAGAATAGTGTTAGGGTTAGGGTTAGGGTTAGCACCAGGCCTAGGATAGTGTTAGTGTTAGGGATAGCATCAGCCTTAGGATAGTTTTAGGGTTAGGGTTAGGGTTAGCATCAGCCGTAGGATAGTGTTAGGGTTAGGGTTAGCCTCAGCCCTAGGATAGTGTTAGGTTTAGGGTTAACATAAACCCTAGGATAGTGTTAGGGTTAGGGTTAGGGTTATCATCAGGCCTAGGATAGTGTTAGGGTTAGGGTTAGGGTTAGCATCAGTTCAAGGATAGTGTTAGGCTTAGCGTTAGGGTTACCATCAGCCCTAGGATAGTGTTAGGGTTAGGGTTAGGGTTAGCATCAGCCCTAGGATAGTGTTAGGGTTAGGGTTAACATCAACCCTAGGATAGTGTTAGGGTTAGGGTTAGGGTTAGCATCAGCCCTAGGATAGTGTTAGGGTAAGGGTAGGGTTATCATCAGGCCTAGGATAGTGTTAGGGTTAGGGTTAGCATCAGCTCTAGGATAGTGTTAGGGTTAGGGTTAGGGTTAGCATCAGCCCTAGCATAGTGTTAGGGTTAGGGTTAAGGTTAACATCAGCCCTAGCATAGTGTTAGGGTTAGGATTAGGGTTAGCATCAGCCCTAGGATAGTGTTAGGGTTAGGGTTAGGGTTAGCATCAGCCCTAGGATATTATTAGGGTTAGGGTTAGCATCAGCCCTATCATAGTGTTAGGGTTAGGGTTAGGGTTAGCACCAGGCCTAGGATAGTGTTAGTGTTAGGGTTAGCATCAGCCTTAGGATAGTGTTAGGGTTAGGGTTAGGGTTAGCATCAGCCGTAGGATAGTGTTAGGGTTAGGGTTAGCCTCAGCCCTAGGATAGTGTTACAGTTAGGGTTAGGGTTAGCATCAGCCCTAGGATAATGTTAGGGTTAGGGTTAGGGTTAGCATCAGCCCTATGATAGTGTTAGTGTTAGGGTTAGCATCAGCCCTAGGATAGTGTTAGTGTAAGGGTTAGGGTTAGCATCAGCCCTAGGATAGTATTAGGGTTAGGGTTAGGGTTAGGGTTAGCGTTAGCATCAGCTCTAGTATAGTGTTAGGGTTAGGGTTAGGGTTAGCATCAGCCCTAGGATAGTGTTAGGGTTAGGGTTAGGGTTAGCATCAGCCCTAGGATAGTGTTAGGGTTAGGGTTAGCATCAGCCCTAGGATAGTGTTAGGGTTAGGGTTAGGGTAAGCATCCGCCCTAGGATAGTGTTAGGGTTAGGGATAGGGTTAGCATCAGCCCTAGGATAGTGTTAGGGTTAGGGTTAGGGTTAGCATCAGCCCTAGGATAGTGTTAGGGTAAGGGTTAGGGTTAGCATCAGGCCTAGGATAGTGTTAGGGTTACGGTTAGAATCAGCCCTAGGATAGTGTTAGGTTTAGGGTTAGGGTTAGCATCAGCCCTAGGACAGTGTTAGGTTTAGGGTTATGGATATCATCAGGCATAGGATATGGCTAGTGTTAGGGTTAGCATCAGCCCTAGGATAGTGTTAGGGTTAGGGTTAGGGTTAGCATCAGCCCTAGGATAGTTTTAGGGTTAGGGTTAGGGTTAGCATCAACCCTAGGATACTGTTAGGGTTAGGGTTAGGGTTAGCATCAGCCCTAGTATATTATTACGGTTAGGGTTAGCATCAGCCCTAGAATAGTGTTAGGGTTAGGGTTAGGGTTAGCACCAGGCCTAGGATAGTGTTAGTGTTAGGGATAGCATCAGCCTTAGGATAGTTTTAGGGTTAGGGTTAGGGTTAGCATCAGCCGTAGGATAGTGTTAGGGTTAGGGTTAGCCTCAGCCCTAGGATAGTGTTAGAGTTAGGGTTAGTGTTAGCATCAGCCCTAGGATAGTGATAGGGTTAGGGTTTGGGTTAGCATCAGCCCTAGGATAGTGTTAGTGTTAGGGTTAGCATCAGCCCTAGGATAGTGTTAGCGTTAGGGTTAGGGTTAGCATCAGCCTTAGGATAGTATTAGGGTTAGGGTTAGGGTTAGGGTTAGGGTTAGCATCAGCTCTAGGATAGTGTTAGGGTTAGGGTTAGGGTTAGCATCAGCCCTACGATAGTGTTAGGGTTAGGGTTCGGGATAGCATCAGGCCTAGGATAGTGTTAGGGTTAGGGTTAGCATCAGCCCTAGGATAGTGTTAGGGTTAGGGTTAGCATCAGCCCTAGGATAGTTTTAGGGTTAGGGTTAGGGTTAGCATCAGCCCTAGGATAGTGTTAGGGTTAGGGTTAGGGTTAGCATCAGCCCTAGGATAGTGTCATGGTTAGGGTTAGCATCAACCCTAGGATAGTGTTTGTGTTAGGGTTAGGGTTAGCATCAGCCCTAGGATAGTGTTAGGGTTAGGGTTAGCCTCAGCCCTAGGAGAGTGTTAGGGGTAGGGATAGGGTTAGCATCAGGCCTAGGATAGTGTTAGGGTTAGGGTTAGGGTTACCATCAGGCCTATGATAGTGTTAGGGTTACGGTTAGAATCAGCCCTAGGATGGTGTTAGGGTTAGGGTTAGGGTTAGCATCAGCCCTAGGATAGTGTTAGGTTTAGGGTTAGGGATATCATCAGGCCTAGGATATTGTTAGGGTTAGGGTTAGCATCAGCCCTAGGATAGTGTTAGGGTTACGGTTAGGGTTAGCATCAGCCCTAGGATATTATTAGGGTTAGGGTTAGCATCAGCCCTAGGATAGTGTTAGGGTTAGGGTTAGAGTTAGCACCAGGCCTAGGATAGTGTTAGTGTTAGGGTTAGCATCAGCCTTAGGATAGTGTTAGGGTTAGGGTTAGGGTTAGCATCAGCCGTAGGATAGTGTTAGGGTTAGGGTTAGCCTCAGCCCTAGGATAGTGTTAGAGTTAGGGTTAGGGTTAGCATCAGCCCTAGGATAGTGTTAGGGTTAGGGTTAGCATCAGCCCTAGGATAGTGTTAGGGTTAGGGTTAGCATCAGCCCTAGGATAGTGTTAGGGTTAGGGTTACGGTTAGCATCAGCCCTAGGATAGTGTTAGGGTTAGGGTTAGCATCAAAACTAGGATAGTGTTAGGGTTAGGGTTAGGGTTAGCATCAGCCCTAGGATAGTATTAGGGTTAGGGTTAGGGTTAGGGTTAGCGTTAGCATCAGCTCTAGGATAGTGTTAGGGTTAGGGTTAGGGTTAGCATCAGCCCTAGGATAGTGTTAGGGTTAGGGTTAGGGTTAGCATCAGCCCTAGGATAGTGTTAGGGTAAGGGTAGGGTTATCATCAGGCCTAGGATAGTGTTAGGGTTAGGGTTAGCATCAGCTCTAGGATAGTGTTAGGGTTAGGGTTAGGGTTAGCATCAGCCCTAGCATAGTGTTAGGGTTAGGGTTAGGGTTAGCATCAGCCATAGGATAGTGTTAGGGTAAGGGTTAGGGTTAGCATCAGGCCTAGGATAGTGTTAGGGTTACGGTTAGAATCAGCCCTAGGATAGTGTTAGGTTTAGGGTTAGGGTTAGCATCAGCCCTAGGACAGTGTTAGGTTTAGGGTTATGGATATCATCAGGCATAGGATATGGTTAGTGTTAGGGTTAGCATCAGCCCTAGGATAGTGTTAGGGTTAGGGTTAGGGTTAGCATCAACCCTAGGATACTGTTAGGGTTAGGGTTAGGGTTAGCATCAGCCCTAGTATATTATTAGGGTTAGGGTTAGCATCAGCCCTAGAATAGTGTTAGGGTTAGGGTTAGGGTTAGCACCAGGCCTAGGATAGTGTTAGTGTTAGGGATAGCATCAGCCTTAGGATAGTTTTAGGGTTAGGGTTAGGGTTAGCATCAGCCGTAGGATAGTGTTAGGGTTAGGGTTAGCCTCAGCCCTAGGATAGTGTTAGGTTTAGGGTTAACATAAACCCTAGGATAGTGTTAGGGTTAGGGTTAGGGTTATCATCAGGCCTAGGATAGTGTTAGGGTTAGGGTTAGGGTTAGCATCAGTTCAAGGATAGTGTTAGGCTTAGCGTTAGGGTTACCATCAGCCCTAGGATAGTGTTAGGGTTAGGGTTAGGGTTAGCATCAGCCCTAGGATAGTGTTAGGGTTAGGGTTAACATCAACCCTAGGATAGTGTTAGGGTTAGGGTTAGGGTTAGCATCAGCCCTAGGATAGTGTTAGGGTAAGGGTAGGGTTATCATCAGGCCTAGGATAGTGTTAGGGTTAGGGTTAGCATCAGCTCTAGGATAGTGTTAGGGTTAGGGTTAGGGTTAGCATCAGCCCTAGCATAGTGTTAGGGTTAGGGTTAAGGTTAACATCAGCCCTAGCATAGTGTTAGGGTTAGGATTAGGGTTAGCATCAGCCCTAGGATAGTGTTAGGGTTAGGGTTAGGGTTAGCATCAGCCCTAGGATATTATTAGGGTTAGGGTTAGCATCAGCCCTATCATAGTGTTAGGGTTAGGGTTAGGGTTAGCACCAGGCCTAGGATAGTGTTAGTGTTAGGGTTAGCATCAGCCTTAGGATAGTGTTAGGGTTAGGGTTAGGGTTAGCATCAGCCGTAGGATAGTGTTAGGGTTAGGGTTAGCCTCAGCCCTAGGATAGTGTTACAGTTAGGGTTAGGGTTAGCATCAGCCCTAGGATAATGTTAGGGTTAGGGTTAGGGTTAGCATCAGCCCTATGATAGTGTTAGTGTTAGGGTTAGCATCAGCCCTAGGATAGTGTTAGTGTAAGGGTTAGGGTTAGCATCAGCCCTAGGATAGTATTAGGGTTAGGGTTAGGGTTAGGGTTAGCGTTAGCATCAGCTCTAGTATAGTGTTAGGGTTAGGGTTAGGGTTAGCATCAGCCCTAGGATAGTGTTAGGGTTAGGGTTAGGGTTAGCATCAGCCCTAGGATAGTGTTAGGGTTAGGGTTAGCATCAGCCCTAGGATAGTGTTAGGGTTAGGGTTAGGGTAAGCATCCGCCCTAGGATAGTGTTAGGGTTAGGGATAGGGTTAGCATCAGCCCTAGGATAGTGTTAGGGTTAGGGTTAGGGTTAGCATCAGCCCTAGGATAGTGTTAGGGTAAGGGTTAGGGTTAGCATCAGGCCTAGGATAGTGTTAGGGTTACGGTTAGAATCAGCCCTAGGATAGTGTTAGGTTTAGGGTTAGGGTTAGCATCAGCCCTAGGACAGTGTTAGGTTTAGGGTTATGGATATCATCAGGCATAGGATATGGCTAGTGTTAGGGTTAGCATCAGCCCTAGGATAGTGTTAGGGTTAGGGTTAGGGTTAGCATCAGCCCTAGGATAGTTTTAGGGTTAGGGTTAGGGTTAGCATCAACCCTAGGATACTGTTAGGGTTAGGGTTAGGGTTAGCATCAGCCCTAGTATATTATTACGGTTAGGGTTAGCATCAGCCCTAGAATAGTGTTAGGGTTAGGGTTAGGGTTAGCACCAGGCCTAGGATAGTGTTAGTGTTAGGGATAGCATCAGCCTTAGGATAGTTTTAGGGTTAGGGTTAGGGTTAGCATCAGCCGTAGGATAGTGTTAGGGTTAGGGTTAGCCTCAGCCCTAGGATAGTGTTAGAGTTAGGGTTAGTGTTAGCATCAGCCCTAGGATAGTGATAGGGTTAGGGTTTGGGTTAGCATCAGCCCTAGGATAGTGTTAGTGTTAGGGTTAGCATCAGCCCTAGGATAGTGTTAGCGTTAGGGTTAGGGTTAGCATCAGCCTTAGGATAGTATTAGGGTTAGGGTTAGGGTTAGGGTTAGGGTTAGCATCAGCTCTAGGATAGTGTTAGGGTTAGGGTTAGGGTTAGCATCAGCCCTACGATAGTGTTAGGGTTAGGGTTCGGGATAGCATCAGGCCTAGGATAGTGTTAGGGTTAGGGTTAGCATCAGCCCTAGGATAGTGTTAGGGTTAGGGTTAGCATCAGCCCTAGGATAGTTTTAGGGTTAGGGTTAGGGTTAGCATCAGCCCTAGGATAGTGTTAGGGTTAGGGTTAGGGTTAGCATCAGCCCTAGGATAGTGTCATGGTTAGGGTTAGCATCAACCCTAGGATAGTGTTTGTGTTAGGGTTAGGGTTAGCATCAGCCCTAGGATAGTGTTAGGGTTAGGGTTAGCCTCAGCCCTAGGAGAGTGTTAGGGTTGGGGATAGGGTTTGCATCAGGCCTAGGATAGTGTTAGTGTTAGAGTCAGGGTTAGCATCAGGCCTATGATAGTGTTAGGGTTACCGTTAGAATCAGCCCTAGGATAGTGTTAGGGTTAGGGTTAGGGTTACCATCAGCCCTAGGATAGTGTTAGGTTTAGGGTTAGGGATATCATCAGGCCTAGGATATTGTTAGGGTTAGGGTTAGCATCAGCCCTAGGATAGTGTTAGAGTTAGGGTTAGGGTTAGCATCAGCCCTAGGATAGTGTTAGGGTTAGGGTTAGGGTTAGCATCAGCCCTAGGATAGTGTTATGGTTAGGGTTAGGGTTAGCATCAGCCCTAGGATATTATTAGGGTTAGGGTTTGCATCAGCCCTAGGATAGAGTTAGGGTTAGGATTAGGGTTAGCACCAGGCCTAGGATAGTGTTAGTGTTAGGTTTAGCATCAGCCTTAGGATAGTGTTAGGGTTAGGGTTAGGGTTAGCATCAGCCATAGGATAGTGTTAGGGTTAGGGTTAGCCTCAGCCCTAGGATAGTGTTAGAGCTAGGGTTAGGGTTAGCATCAGCCCTAGGATAGTGTTAGGGTTAGGGTTAGGGTTAGCATCAGCCCTAGGATAGTGTTAAGGTTAGGGTTAGCATCAGCACTAGGATAGTGTTAGGGTTAGGGTTAGGGTTAGCATTAGCCCTAGGATAGTGTTAGGGTTATGGTTAGCATCAGCCCTAGGATAGAGTTAGGTTTAGGGTTAGCCTCAGCCCTAGGAGAGTGTTAGGGTTAGGGATAGGGTTAGCATCAGCCCTAGGATAGTGTTAGGGTTAGGGTTAGGGTTAGCATCAGCCCTAGGATAGTGTTAGGGTTAGGGTTAGCATCAGCCCTAGGATAGTGTTAGGGTTAGGGTTAGCATGAGCCCTAGGATAGTGTTAGGGTTAGGGTTAGGGTTAGCATCAGCCCTAGGATAGTGTTAGGGTTAGGGTTAGCATCAGACCTACTATAGTGTTAGGGTTAGTGTTAGGGTTAGCATCAGCCCTAGGATAGTGTCAGGGTTAGGTTTAGAATCAGCCCTAGGAGAGTGTTAGTGTTAGGGTTAACATCAGGCCTAGGATAGTGTTAGGGTTAGGGTTAGGGTTAGCATCAGCCCTAGGATAGTGTTAGGATTAGGGTTAGCATCAGGCCTAGGATAGTGTTAGGGTTAGGGTTAGCATCAGCCCTAGGAGAGTGTTTGGGTTAGGGTTCGGGTTAGCATCAGCCCTAGGATAGTGTTAGGGTTAGGGTTAACATCAGCCCTAGGATAGTGTTAAGGTTAGGGTTAGGGTTAGCATCAGCCCTAGGATAGTGTAAGTGTTAGGGTTAGGGTTAGCATCAGGCCTAGTAGAGTGTTAGGGTTAGCGTTAGGATCAGCCCTAGGATAGTGTTAGGGTTAGGGTTAGGGTTAGCATCAACCCTAGGATACTGTTAGGGTTAGGGTTATGGTTAGCATCAGCCCTAGTATATTATTAGGGTTAGGGTTAGCATCAGCCCTAGAATAGTGTTAGGGTTAGGGTTAGGGTTAGCACCAGGCCTAGGATAGTCTTAGTGTTAGGGTTAGCATCAGCCTTAGGATAGTGTTAGGGTTAGGGTTAGGGTTAGCATCAGCCCTAGGATAGTGTTAGGGTTAGGGTTAGCCTCAGCCCTAGGATAGTGTTAGAGTTAGGGTTAGTGTTAGCATCAGCCCTAGGATAGTGATAGGGTTAGGGTTTGGGTTAGCATCAGCCCTAGGATAGTGTTAGTGTTAGGGTTAGCATCAGCCCTAGGATAGTGTTAGCGTTAGGGTTAGGGTTAGCATCAGCCCTAGGATAGTATTAGGGTTAGGGTTAGGGTTAGGGTTAGGGTTAGCATCAGCTCTAGGATAGTGTTAGGGTTAGGGTTAGGGTTAGCATCAGCCCTACGATAGTGTTAGGGTTAGGGTTAGGGTTAGCATCAGGCCTAGGATAGTGTTAGGGTTAGGGTTAGCATCAGCCCTAGGATAGTGTTAGGGTTAGGGTTAGGGTTAGCATCAGCCCTAGGATAGTGTCAGGGTTAGGGTTAGCATCAACCCTAGGATAATGTTTGGGTTAGGGTTAGGGTTAGCATCAGCCCTAGGATAGTGTTAGGGTTAGGGTTAGCCTCAGCCCTAGGAGAGTGTTAGGGGTAGGGATAGGGTTAGCATCAGGCCTAGGATAGTGTTAGGGTTAGGGTTAGGGTTAGCATCAGGCCTATGATAGTGTTAGGGTTACGGTTAGAATCAGCGCTAGGATAGTGTTAGGGTTAGGGTTAGGGTTAGCATCAGCCCTAGGTTAGTGTTAGGTTTAGGGTTAGGGATATCATCAGGCCTAGGATATTGTTAGGGTTAGGGTTAGCATCAGCCCTAGGATAGTGTTAGAGTTAGGGTTAGGGTTAGCATCAGCCCTAGGATAGTGTTAGGGTTAGGGTTAGGGTTAGCATCAGCCCTAGGATAGTGTTTGGGTTACGGTTAGGGTTAGCATCAGCCCTAGGATATTATTAGTGTTAGGGTTAGCATCAGCCCTAGGATAGTGTTAGCGTTAGGGTTAGGGTTAGCATCAGCCCTAGGATAGTATTAGAGTTAGGGTTAGGGTTAGGGTTAGGGTTAGCATCAGCTCTAGGATAGTGTTAGGGTTAGGGTTAGGGTTAGCATCAGCCCTAGGATAGTGTTAGGGTTAGGGTTAGGGTTAGCATCAACCCTAGGATACTGTTAGGGTTAGGGTTAGGGTTAGCATCAGCCCTAGTATATTATTAGGGTTAGGGTTAGCATCAGCCCTAGAATAGTGTTAGGGTTAGGGTTAGGGTTAGCACCAGGCCTAGGATAGTGTTAGTGTTAGGGATAGCATCAGCCTTAGGATAGTTTTAGGGTTAGGGTTAGGGTTAGCATCAGCCGTAGGATAGTGTTAGGGTTAGGGTTAGCCTCAGCCCTAGGATAGGGTTAGAGTTAGGGTTAGTGTTAGCATCAGCCCTAGGATAGTGATAGGGTTAGGGTTTGGGTTAGCATCAGCCCTAGGATAGTGTTAGTGTTAGGGTTAGCATCAGCCCTAGGATAGTGTTAGCGTTAGGGTTAGGGTTAGCATCAGCCTTAGGATAGTATTAGGGTTAGGGTTAGGGTTAGGGTTAGGGTTAGCATCAGCTCTAGGATAGTGTTAGGGTTAGGGTTAGGGTTAGCATCAGCCCTACGATAGTGTTAGGTTTAGGGTTAGGGATAGCATCAGGCCTAGGATAGTGTTAGGGTTATGGTTAGCATCAGCCCTAGGATAGTGTTAGGGTTAGGGTTAGGGTTAGCATCAGCCCTAGGATAGTGTCATGGTTAGGGTTAGCATCAACCCTAGGATAGTGTTTGGGTTAGGGTTAGGGTTAGCATCAGCCCTAGGATAGTGTTAGGGTTAGGGTTAGCCTCAGACCTAGGAGAGTGTTAGGGTTGGGGATAGGGTTTGCATCAGGCCTAGGATAGTGTTAGTGTTAGAGTCAGGGTTAGCATCAGGCCTATGATAGTGTTAGGGTTACCGTTAGAATCAGCCCTAGGATAGTGTTAGGGTTAGGGTTAGGGTTACCATCAGCCCTAGGATAGTGTTAGGTTTAGGGTTAGGGATATCATCCGGCCTAGGATATTGTTAGGGTTAGGGTTAGCATCAGCCCTAGGATAGTGTTAGAGTTAGGGTTAGGGTTAGCATCAGCCCTAGGATAGTGTTAGGCTTAGGGTTAGGGTTAGCATCAGCCCTAGGATAGTGTTAGGGTTAGGGTTAGGGTTAGCATCAGCCCTAGGATATTATTAGGGTTAGGGTTAGCATCAGCCCTAGGATAGTGTTAGGGTTAGGATTAGGGTTAGCACCAGGCCTAGGATAGTGTTAGTGTTAGGGTTAGCATCAGCCTTAGGATAGTGTTAGGGTTAGGGTTAGGGTTAGCATCAGCCATAGGATAGTGTTAGGGTTAGGGTTAGCCTCAGCCCTAGGATAGTGTTAGAGCTAGGGTTAGGGTTAGCATCAGCCCTAGGATAGTGTTAGGGTTAGGGTTAGGGTTAGCATTAGCCCTAGGATAGTGTTAGGGTTATGGTTAGCATCAGCACTAGGATAGTGTTAGGGTTAGGGTTAGGGTTAGCATTAGCCCTAGGATAGTGTTAGGGTTATGGTTAGCATCAGCCCTAGGATAGAGTTAGGGTTAGGGTTAGCCTCAGCCCTAGGAGAGTGTTAGGGTTAGGGATAGGGTTAGCATCAGCCCTAGGATAGTGTTAGGGTTAGGGTTAGGGTTAGCATCAGCCCTAGGATAGTGTTAGGGTTAGGGTTAGCATCAGCCCTAGGATAGTGTTAGGGTTAGGGTTAGCATCAGCCCTAGGATAGTGTTAGGGTTAGGGTTAGGGTTAGCATCAGCCCTAGGATAGTGTTAGGGTTAGGGTTAGCATCAGACCTACTATAGTGTTAGGGTTAGTGTTAGGGTTAGCATCAGCCCTAGGATAGTGTCAGGGTTAGGTTTAGAATCAGCCCTAGGAGAGTGTTAGTGTTAGGGTTAACATCAGGCCTAGGATAGTGTTAGGGTTAGGGTTAGGGTTAGCATCAGCCCTAGGATAGTGTTAGGGTTAGGGTTAGCATCAGGCCTAGGATAGTGTTAGGGTTAGGGTTAGCATCAGCCCTAGGAGAGTGTTTGGGATAGGGTTCGGGTTAGCATCAGCCCTAGGATAGTGTTAGGGTTAGGGTTAACATCAGCCCTAGGATAGTGTTAAGGTTAGGGTTAGGGTTAGCATCAGCCCTAGGATAGTGTAAGTGTTAGGGTTAGGGTTAGCATCAGGCCTAGTAGAGTGTTAGGGTTAGCGTTAGGATCAGCCCTAGGATAGTGTTAGGGTTAGGGTTAGGGTTAGCGTCAACCCTAGGATACTGTTAGGGTTAGGGTTATGGTTAGCATCAGCCCTAGTATATTATTAGGGTTAGGGTTAGCATCAGCCCTAGAATAGTGTTAGGGTTAGGGTTAGGGTTAGCACCAGGCCTAGGATAGTCTTAGTGTTAGGGTTAGCATCAGCCTTAGGATAGTGTTAGGGTTAGGGTTAGGGTTAGCATCAGCCGTAGGATAGTGTTAGGGTTAGGGTTAGCCTCAACCCTAGGATAGTGTTAGAGTTAGGGTTAGTGTTAGCATCAGCCCTAGGATAGTGATAGGGTTAGGGTTTGGGTTAGCATCAGCCCTAGGATAGTGTTAGTGTTAGGGTTAGCATCAGCCCTAGGATAGTGTTAGCGTTAGGGTTAGGGTTAGCATCAGCCCTAGGATAGTATTAGGGTTAGGGTTAGGGTTAGGGTTAGGGTTAGCATCAGCTCTAGGATAGTGTTAGGGTTAGGGTTAGGGTTAGCATCAGCCCTACGATAGTGTTAGGGTTAGGGTTAGGGTTAGCATCAGGCCTAGGATAGTGTTAGGGTTAGGGTTAGCATCAGCCCTAGGATAGTGTTAGGGTTAGGGTTAGGGTTAGCATCAGCCCTAGGATAGTGTCAGGGTTAGGGTTAGCATCAACCCTAGGATAATGTTTGGGTTAGGGTTAGGGTTAGCATCAGCCCTAGGATAGTGTTAGGGTTAGGGTTAGCCTCAGCCCTAGGAGAGTGTTAGGGGTAGGGATAGGGTTAGCATCAGGCCTAGGATAGTGTTAGGGTTAGGGTTAGGGTTAGCATCAGGCCTATGATAGTGTTAGGGTTGCGGTTAGAATCAGCCCTAGGATAGTGTTAGGGTTAGGGTTAGGGTTAGCATCAGCCGTAGGTTAGTGTTAGGTTTAGGGTTAGGGATATCATCAGGCCTAGGATATTGTTAGGGTTAGGGTTAGCATCAGCCCTAGGATAGTGTTAGAGTTAGGGTTAGGGTTAGCATCAGCCCTAGGATAGTGTTAGTGTTAGGGTTAGGGTTAGCATCAGCCCTAGGATAGTGTTTGGGTTACGGTTAGGGTTAGCATCAGCCCTAGGATATTATTAGGGTTAGGGTTAGCATCAGCCCTAGGATAGTGTTAGCGTTAGGGTTAGGGTTAGCATCAGCCCTAGGATAGTATTAGAGTTAGGGTTAGGGTTAGGGTTAGGGTTAGCATCAGCTCTAGGATAGTGTTAGGGTTAGGGTTAGGGTTAGCATCAGCCCTACGATAGTGTTAGGGTTAGGGTTAGGGTTAGCATCAGGCCTAGGATAGTGTTAGGGTTAGGGTTAGCATCAGCCCTAGGATAGTGTTAGGGTTAGGGTTAGGGTTAGCATCAGCCCTAGGATAGTGTCAGGATTAGGGTTAGCATCAACCCTAGGATAATGTTTGGGTTAGGGTTAGGGTTAGCATCAGCCCTAGGATAGTGTTAGGGTTAGGGTTAGCCTCAGCCCTAGGAGAGTGTTAGGGGTAGGGATAGGGTTAGCATCAGGCCTAGGATAGTGTTAGGGTTAGGGTTAGGGTTACCATCAGGCCTATGATAGTGTTAGGGTTACGGTTAGAATCAGCCCTAGGATAGTGTTAGGGTTAGGGTTAGGGTTAGCATCAGCCCTAGGATAGTGTTAGGTTTAGGGTTAGGGATATCATCAGGCCTAGGATATTGTTAGGGTTAGGGTTAGCATCAGCCCTAGGATAGTGTTAGAGTTAGGGTTAGGGTTAGCATCAGCCCTAGGATAGTGTTAGGGTTAGGGTTAGGGTTAGCATCAGCCCTAGGATAGTGTTAGGGTTAGGGTTAGGGTTAGCATCAGCCCTAGGATAGTGTTAGGGTTAGGGTTAGCATCAGCCCTAGGATAGTGTTAGGGTAAGGGTTAGGGTTAGCATCAGCCCTAGGATAGTGTTAGGGTTAGGGTTAGCATCAGCCCTAGGATAGTGTTAGGGTTAGGGTTAGGGTTAGCATCAGCCCTAGGATATTGTTAGGGTTAGGGTTAGCATCAGCCCTACTATAGTGTTAGGGTTAGTGTTAGGGTTAGCATCAGCCTTAGGATAGTGTTAGGGTTAGGGTTAGGGTTAGCATCAGCCGGAGGATAGTGTTTGGGTTAAGGTTAGCCTCAGCCCTAAGATAGTGTTAGAGTTAGGGTTAGTGTTAGCATCAGCCCTAGGTTAGTGTTCGGGTTAGGGTTAGGGTTAGCATCAGCCCTAGGATAGTGATAGTGTTAGGGTTAGCATCAGCCCTAGGATAGTGTTAGGGTTAGGGTTAGCGTTAGCATCCGCCCTAGGATAGTGTTAGGGTTAGGGTTAGGGTTAGCATCAGCCCTAGGATAGTGTTAGGTTTAGGGTTAACATAAACCCTAGGATAGTGTTAGGGTTAGGGTTAGGGTTATCATCAGGCCTAGGATAGTGTTAGGGTTAGGGTTAGGGTTAGCATCAGTTCAAGGATAGTGTTAGGCTTAGCGTTAGGGTTAGCATCAGCCCTAGGATAGTGTTAGGGTTAGGGTTAGGGTTAGCATCAGCCCTAGGATAGTGTTAGGGTTAGGGTTAGCATCAACCCTAGGATAGTGTTAGGGTTAGGGTTAGGGTTAGCATCAGCCCTAGGATAGTGTTAGGGTAAGGGTAGGGTTATCATCAGGCCTAGGATAGTGTTAGGGTTAGGGTTAGCATCAGCTCTAGGATAGTGTTAGGGTTAGGGTTAGGGTTAGCATCAGCCCTAGGATAGTGTTAAGGTTAGGGTTAGGGTTATCATCAGGCCTAAGATAGTGTGAGGGCTAGGGTTAGCATCAGACTTAGGAGAGTGTTAGGGTTAGGGTTAGGGTTAGCATCGGCCCTAGGATAGTGTTAGGGTTAGGGTTAGAATCAGCCCTAGGATAGTGTTAGGGTTAGGGTTAGGGTTAGCATCAGCCCTAGGATAGTGTTAGGGTTAGGGTTAGCATCAGCCCTAGGATAGTGTTAGGGTTAGGGTTAGGTTTAGCATCAGCCCTAGGATAGTGTTAGGGTTAGGGTTAGCATCAACCCTAGGATAGTGTTAGGGTTAGGGTTAGGGTTAGCATCAGCCCTAGGATACTGTTAGGGTTAGGGTTAGCCTCAGCCCTAGGAGAGTGTTAGGGTTAGGGATAGGGTTAGCATCAGGCCTAGGATAGTGTTAGGGTTAGGGTTAGGGTTAGCATCAGCCCTAGGATAGTGTTAGGTTTAGGGTTAGGGATATCATTAGGCCTAGGATATTGTTAGGGTCAGGGTTAGCATCAGCCCTAGGATAGTGTTAGAGTTAGGGTTAGGGTTAGCATCAGCCCTAGGATAGTGTTAGGGTTAGGGTTAGGGTTAGCATCAGCCCTAGGATAGTGTTAGGGTTAGGGTTAGCCTCAGCCCTAGGAGAGTGTTAGGGGTAGGGATAGGGTTAGCATCAGGCCTAGGATAGTGTTAGGGTTAGGGTTAGGGTTACCATCAGGCCTATGATAGTGTTAGGGTTACGGTTAGAATCAGCCCTAGGATAGTGTTAGGGTTAGGGTTAGGGTTAGCATCAGCCCTAGGATAGTGTTAGAGTTAGGGTTAGGGTTAGCATCAGCCCTAGGATAGTGTTAGGGTTAGGGTTAGGGTTAGCATCAGCCCTAGGATAGTGTTAGGGTTACGGTTAGGGTTAGCGTCAGCCCTAGGATAGTGTCATGGTTAGGGTTAGCATCAACCCTAGGATAGTGTTTGTGTTAGGGTTAGGGTTAGCATCAGCCCTAGGATAGTGTTAGGGTTAGGGTTAGCCTCAGCCCTAGGAGAGTGTTAGGGTTGGGGATAGGGTTTGCATCAGGCCTAGGATAGTGTTAGTGTTAGAGTCAGGGTTAGCATCAGGCCTATGATAGTGTTAGGGTTACCGTTAGAATCAGCCCTAGGATAGTGTTAGGGTTAGGGTTAGGGTTACCATCAGCCCTAGGATAGTGTTAGGTTTAGGGTTAGGGATATCATCAGGCCTAGGATATTGTTAGGGTTAGGGTTAGCATCAGCCCTAGGATAGTGTTAGAGTTAGGGTTAGGGTTAGCATCAGCCCTAGGATAGTGTTAGGGTTAGGGTTAGGGTTAGCATCAGCCCTAGGATAGTGTTATGGTTAGGGTTAGGGTTAGCATCAGCCCTAGGATATTATTAGGGTTAGGGTTTGCATCAGCCCTAGGATAGAGTTAGGGTTAGGATTAGGGTTAGCACCAGGCCTAGGATAGTGTTAGTGTTAGGTTTAGCATCAGCCTTAGGATAGTGTTAGGGTTAGGGTTAGGGTTAGCATCAGCCATAGGATAGTGTTAGGGTTAGGGTTAGCCTCAGCCCTAGGATAGTGTTAGAGCTAGGGTTAGGGTTAGCATCAGCCCTAGGATAGTGTTAGGGTTAGGGTTAGGGTTAGCATCAGCCCTAGGATAGTGTTAAGGTTAGGGTTAGCATCAGCACTAGGATAGTGTTAGGGTTAGGGTTAGGGTTAGCATTAGCCCTAGGATAGTGTTAGGGTTATGGTTAGCATCAGCCCTAGGATAGAGTTAGGTTTAGGGTTAGCCTCAGCCCTAGGAGAGTGTTAGGGTTAGGGATAGGGTTAGCATCAGCCCTAGGATAGTGTTAGGGTTAGGGTTAGGGTTAGCATCAGCCCTAGGATAGTGTTAGGGTTAGGGTTAGCATCAGCCCTAGGATAGTGTTAGGGTTAGGGTTAGCATGAGCCCTAGGATAGTGTTAGGGTTAGGGTTAGGGTTAGCATCAGCCCTAGGATAGTGTTAGGGTTAGGGTTAGCATCAGACCTACTATAGTGTTAGGGTTAGTGTTAGGGTTAGCATCAGCCCTAGGATAGTGTCAGGGTTAGGTTTAGAATCAGCCCTAGGAGAGTGTTAGTGTTAGGGTTAACATCAGGCCTAGGATAGTGTTAGGGTTAGGGTTAGGGTTAGCATCAGCCCTAGGATAGTGTTAGGATTAGGGTTAGCATCAGGCCTAGGATAGTGTTAGGGTTAGGGTTAGCATCAGCCCTAGGAGAGTGTTTGGGTTAGGGTTCGGGTTAGCATCAGCCCTAGGATAGTGTTAGGGTTAGGGTTAACATCAGCCCTAGGATAGTGTTAAGGTTAGGGTTAGGGTTAGCATCAGCCCTAGGATAGTGTAAGTGTTAGGGTTAGGGTTAGCATCAGGCCTAGTAGAGTGTTAGGGTTAGCGTTAGGATCAGCCCTAGGATAGTGTTAGGGTTAGGGTTAGGGTTAGCATCAACCCTAGGATACTGTTAGGGTTAGGGTTATGGTTAGCATCAGCCCTAGTATATTATTAGGGTTAGGGTTAGCATCAGCCCTAGAATAGTGTTAGGGTTAGGGTTAGGGTTAGCACCAGGCCTAGGATAGTCTTAGTGTTAGGGTTAGCATCAGCCTTAGGATAGTGTTAGGGTTAGGGTTAGGGTTAGCATCAGCCCTAGGATAGTGTTAGGGTTAGGGTTAGCCTCAGCCCTAGGATAGTGTTAGAGTTAGGGTTAGTGTTAGCATCAGCCCTAGGATAGTGATAGGGTTAGGGTTTGGGTTAGCATCAGCCCTAGGATAGTGTTAGTGTTAGGGTTAGCATCAGCCCTAGGATAGTGTTAGCGTTAGGGTTAGGGTTAGCATCAGCCCTAGGATAGTATTAGGGTTAGGGTTAGGGTTAGGGTTAGGGTTAGCATCAGCTCTAGGATAGTGTTAGGGTTAGGGTTAGGGTTAGCATCAGCCCTACGATAGTGTTAGGGTTAGGGTTAGGGTTAGCATCAGGCCTAGGATAGTGTTAGGGTTAGGGTTAGCATCAGCCCTAGGATAGTGTTAGGGTTAGGGTTAGGGTTAGCATCAGCCCTAGGATAGTGTCAGGGTTAGGGTTAGCATCAACCCTAGGATAATGTTTGGGTTAGGGTTAGGGTTAGCATCAGCCCTAGGATAGTGTTAGGGTTAGGGTTAGCCTCAGCCCTAGGAGAGTGTTAGGGGTAGGGATAGGGTTAGCATCAGGCCTAGGATAGTGTTAGGGTTAGGGTTAGGGTTAGCATCAGGCCTATGATAGTGTTAGGGTTACGGTTAGAATCAGCGCTAGGATAGTGTTAGGGTTAGGGTTAGGGTTAGCATCAGCCCTAGGTTAGTGTTAGGTTTAGGGTTAGGGATATCATCAGGCCTAGGATATTGTTAGGGTTAGGGTTAGCATCAGCCCTAGGATAGTGTTAGAGTTAGGGTTAGGGTTAGCATCAGCCCTAGGATAGTGTTAGGGTTAGGGTTAGGGTTAGCATCAGCCCTAGGATAGTGTTTGGGTTACGGTTAGGGTTAGCATCAGCCCTAGGATATTATTAGTGTTAGGGTTAGCATCAGCCCTAGGATAGTGTTAGCGTTAGGGTTAGGGTTAGCATCAGCCCTAGGATAGTATTAGAGTTAGGGTTAGGGTTAGGGTTAGGGTTAGCATCAGCTCTAGGATAGTGTTAGGGTTAGGGTTAGGGTTAGCATCAGCCCTAGGATAGTGTTAGGGTTAGGGTTAGGGTTAGCATCAACCCTAGGATACTGTTAGGGTTAGGGTTAGGGTTAGCATCAGCCCTAGTATATTATTAGGGTTAGGGTTAGCATCAGCCCTAGAATAGTGTTAGGGTTAGGGTTAGGGTTAGCACCAGGCCTAGGATAGTGTTAGTGTTAGGGATAGCATCAGCCTTAGGATAGTTTTAGGGTTAGGGTTAGGGTTAGCATCAGCCGTAGGATAGTGTTAGGGTTAGGGTTAGCCTCAGCCCTAGGATAGGGTTAGAGTTAGGGTTAGTGTTAGCATCAGCCCTAGGATAGTGATAGGGTTAGGGTTTGGGTTAGCATCAGCCCTAGGATAGTGTTAGTGTTAGGGTTAGCATCAGCCCTAGGATAGTGTTAGCGTTAGGGTTAGGGTTAGCATCAGCCTTAGGATAGTATTAGGGTTAGGGTTAGGGTTAGGGTTAGGGTTAGCATCAGCTCTAGGATAGTGTTAGGGTTAGGGTTAGGGTTAGCATCAGCCCTACGATAGTGTTAGGTTTAGGGTTAGGGATAGCATCAGGCCTAGGATAGTGTTAGGGTTATGGTTAGCATCAGCCCTAGGATAGTGTTAGGGTTAGGGTTAGGGTTAGCATCAGCCCTAGGATAGTGTCATGGTTAGGGTTAGCATCAACCCTAGGATAGTGTTTGGGTTAGGGTTAGGGTTAGCATCAGCCCTAGGATAGTGTTAGGGTTAGGGTTAGCCTCAGACCTAGGAGAGTGTTAGGGTTGGGGATAGGGTTTGCATCAGGCCTAGGATAGTGTTAGTGTTAGAGTCAGGGTTAGCATCAGGCCTATGATAGTGTTAGGGTTACCGTTAGAATCAGCCCTAGGATAGTGTTAGGGTTAGGGTTAGGGTTACCATCAGCCCTAGGATAGTGTTAGGTTTAGGGTTAGGGATATCATCCGGCCTAGGATATTGTTAGGGTTAGGGTTAGCATCAGCCCTAGGATAGTGTTAGAGTTAGGGTTAGGGTTAGCATCAGCCCTAGGATAGTGTTAGGCTTAGGGTTAGGGTTAGCATCAGCCCTAGGATAGTGTTAGGGTTAGGGTTAGGGTTAGCATCAGCCCTAGGATATTATTAGGGTTAGGGTTAGCATCAGCCCTAGGATAGTGTTAGGGTTAGGATTAGGGTTAGCACCAGGCCTAGGATAGTGTTAGTGTTAGGGTTAGCATCAGCCTTAGGATAGTGTTAGGGTTAGGGTTAGGGTTAGCATCAGCCATAGGATAGTGTTAGGGTTAGGGTTAGCCTCAGCCCTAGGATAGTGTTAGAGCTAGGGTTAGGGTTAGCATCAGCCCTAGGATAGTGTTAGGGTTAGGGTTAGGGTTAGCATTAGCCCTAGGATAGTGTTAGGGTTATGGTTAGCATCAGCACTAGGATAGTGTTAGGGTTAGGGTTAGGGTTAGCATTAGCCCTAGGATAGTGTTAGGGTTATGGTTAGCATCAGCCCTAGGATAGAGTTAGGGTTAGGGTTAGCCTCAGCCCTAGGAGAGTGTTAGGGTTAGGGATAGGGTTAGCATCAGCCCTAGGATAGTGTTAGGGTTAGGGTTAGGGTTAGCATCAGCCCTAGGATAGTGTTAGGGTTAGGGTTAGCATCAGCCCTAGGATAGTGTTAGGGTTAGGGTTAGCATCAGCCCTAGGATAGTGTTAGGGTTAGGGTTAGGGTTAGCATCAGCCCTAGGATAGTGTTAGGGTTAGGGTTAGCATCAGACCTACTATAGTGTTAGGGTTAGTGTTAGGGTTAGCATCAGCCCTAGGATAGTGTCAGGGTTAGGTTTAGAATCAGCCCTAGGAGAGTGTTAGTGTTAGGGTTAACATCAGGCCTAGGATAGTGTTAGGGTTAGGGTTAGGGTTAGCATCAGCCCTAGGATAGTGTTAGGGTTAGGGTTAGCATCAGGCCTAGGATAGTGTTAGGGTTAGGGTTAGCATCAGCCCTAGGAGAGTGTTTGGGATAGGGTTCGGGTTAGCATCAGCCCTAGGATAGTGTTAGGGTTAGGGTTAACATCAGCCCTAGGATAGTGTTAAGGTTAGGGTTAGGGTTAGCATCAGCCCTAGGATAGTGTAAGTGTTAGGGTTAGGGTTAGCATCAGGCCTAGTAGAGTGTTAGGGTTAGCGTTAGGATCAGCCCTAGGATAGTGTTAGGGTTAGGGTTAGGGTTAGCGTCAACCCTAGGATACTGTTAGGGTTAGGGTTATGGTTAGCATCAGCCCTAGTATATTATTAGGGTTAGGGTTAGCATCAGCCCTAGAATAGTGTTAGGGTTAGGGTTAGGGTTAGCACCAGGCCTAGGATAGTCTTAGTGTTAGGGTTAGCATCAGCCTTAGGATAGTGTTAGGGTTAGGGTTAGGGTTAGCATCAGCCGTAGGATAGTGTTAGGGTTAGGGTTAGCCTCAACCCTAGGATAGTGTTAGAGTTAGGGTTAGTGTTAGCATCAGCCCTAGGATAGTGATAGGGTTAGGGTTTGGGTTAGCATCAGCCCTAGGATAGTGTTAGTGTTAGGGTTAGCATCAGCCCTAGGATAGTGTTAGCGTTAGGGTTAGGGTTAGCATCAGCCCTAGGATAGTATTAGGGTTAGGGTTAGGGTTAGGGTTAGGGTTAGCATCAGCTCTAGGATAGTGTTAGGGTTAGGGTTAGGGTTAGCATCAGCCCTACGATAGTGTTAGGGTTAGGGTTAGGGTTAGCATCAGGCCTAGGATAGTGTTAGGGTTAGGGTTAGCATCAGCCCTAGGATAGTGTTAGGGTTAGGGTTAGGGTTAGCATCAGCCCTAGGATAGTGTCAGGGTTAGGGTTAGCATCAACCCTAGGATAATGTTTGGGTTAGGGTTAGGGTTAGCATCAGCCCTAGGATAGTGTTAGGGTTAGGGTTAGCCTCAGCCCTAGGAGAGTGTTAGGGGTAGGGATAGGGTTAGCATCAGGCCTAGGATAGTGTTAGGGTTAGGGTTAGGGTTAGCATCAGGCCTATGATAGTGTTAGGGTTGCGGTTAGAATCAGCCCTAGGATAGTGTTAGGGTTAGGGTTAGGGTTAGCATCAGCCGTAGGTTAGTGTTAGGTTTAGGGTTAGGGATATCATCAGGCCTAGGATATTGTTAGGGTTAGGGTTAGCATCAGCCCTAGGATAGTGTTAGAGTTAGGGTTAGGGTTAGCATCAGCCCTAGGATAGTGTTAGTGTTAGGGTTAGGGTTAGCATCAGCCCTAGGATAGTGTTTGGGTTACGGTTAGGGTTAGCATCAGCCCTAGGATATTATTAGGGTTAGGGTTAGCATCAGCCCTAGGATAGTGTTAGCGTTAGGGTTAGGGTTAGCATCAGCCCTAGGATAGTATTAGAGTTAGGGTTAGGGTTAGGGTTAGGGTTAGCATCAGCTCTAGGATAGTGTTAGGGTTAGGGTTAGGGTTAGCATCAGCCCTACGATAGTGTTAGGGTTAGGGTTAGGGTTAGCATCAGGCCTAGGATAGTGTTAGGGTTAGGGTTAGCATCAGCCCTAGGATAGTGTTAGGGTTAGGGTTAGGGTTAGCATCAGCCCTAGGATAGTGTCAGGATTAGGGTTAGCATCAACCCTAGGATAATGTTTGGGTTAGGGTTAGGGTTAGCATCAGCCCTAGGATAGTGTTAGGGTTAGGGTTAGCCTCAGCCCTAGGAGAGTGTTAGGGGTAGGGATAGGGTTAGCATCAGGCCTAGGATAGTGTTAGGGTTAGGGTTAGGGTTACCATCAGGCCTATGATAGTGTTAGGGTTACGGTTAGAATCAGCCCTAGGATAGTGTTAGGGTTAGGGTTAGGGTTAGCATCAGCCCTAGGATAGTGTTAGGTTTAGGGTTAGGGATATCATCAGGCCTAGGATATTGTTAGGGTTAGGGTTAGCATCAGCCCTAGGATAGTGTTAGAGTTAGGGTTAGGGTTAGCATCAGCCCTAGGATAGTGTTAGGGTTAGGGTTAGGGTTAGCATCAGCCCTAGGATAGTGTTAGGGTTAGGGTTAGGGTTAGCATCAGCCCTAGGATAGTGTTAGGGTTAGGGTTAGCATCAGCCCTAGGATAGTGTTAGGGTAAGGGTTAGGGTTAGCATCAGCCCTAGGATAGTGTTAGGGTTAGGGTTAGCATCAGCCCTAGGATAGTGTTAGGGTTAGGGTTAGGGTTAGCATCAGCCCTAGGATATTGTTAGGGTTAGGGTTAGCATCAGCCCTACTATAGTGTTAGGGTTAGTGTTAGGGTTAGCATCAGCCTTAGGATAGTGTTAGGGTTAGGGTTAGGGTTAGCATCAGCCGGAGGATAGTGTTTGGGTTAAGGTTAGCCTCAGCCCTAAGATAGTGTTAGAGTTAGGGTTAGTGTTAGCATCAGCCCTAGGTTAGTGTTCGGGTTAGGGTTAGGGTTAGCATCAGCCCTAGGATAGTGATAGTGTTAGGGTTAGCATCAGCCCTAGGATAGTGTTAGGGTTAGGGTTAGCGTTAGCATCCGCCCTAGGATAGTGTTAGGGTTAGGGTTAGGGTTAGCATCAGCCCTAGGATAGTGTTAGGTTTAGGGTTAACATAAACCCTAGGATAGTGTTAGGGTTAGGGTTAGGGTTATCATCAGGCCTAGGATAGTGTTAGGGTTAGGGTTAGGGTTAGCATCAGTTCAAGGATAGTGTTAGGCTTAGCGTTAGGGTTAGCATCAGCCCTAGGATAGTGTTAGGGTTAGGGTTAGGGTTAGCATCAGCCCTAGGATAGTGTTAGGGTTAGGGTTAGCATCAACCCTAGGATAGTGTTAGGGTTAGGGTTAGGGTTAGCATCAGCCCTAGGATAGTGTTAGGGTAAGGGTAGGGTTATCATCAGGCCTAGGATAGTGTTAGGGTTAGGGTTAGCATCAGCTCTAGGATAGTGTTAGGGTTAGGGTTAGGGTTAGCATCAGCCCTAGGATAGTGTTAAGGTTAGGGTTAGGGTTATCATCAGGCCTAAGATAGTGTGAGGGCTAGGGTTAGCATCAGACTTAGGAGAGTGTTAGGGTTAGGGTTAGGGTTAGCATCGGCCCTAGGATAGTGTTAGGGTTAGGGTTAGAATCAGCCCTAGGATAGTGTTAGGGTTAGGGTTAGGGTTAGCATCAGCCCTAGGATAGTGTTAGGGTTAGGGTTAGCATCAGCCCTAGGATAGTGTTAGGGTTAGGGTTAGGTTTAGCATCAGCCCTAGGATAGTGTTAGGGTTAGGGTTAGCATCAACCCTAGGATAGTGTTAGGGTTAGGGTTAGGGTTAGCATCAGCCCTAGGATACTGTTAGGGTTAGGGTTAGCCTCAGCCCTAGGAGAGTGTTAGGGTTAGGGATAGGGTTAGCATCAGGCCTAGGATAGTGTTAGGGTTAGGGTTAGGGTTAGCATCAGCACTAGGATAGTGTTAGGTTTAGGGTTAGGGATATCATTAGGCCTAGGATATTGTTAGGGTCAGGGTTAGCATCAGCCCTAGGATAGTGTTAGAGTTAGGGTTAGGGTTAGCATCAGCCCTAGGATAGTGTTAGGGTTAGGGTTAGGGTTAGCATCAGCCCTAGGATAGTGTTAGGGTTAGGGTTAGCCTCAGCCCTAGGAGAGTGTTAGGGGTAGGGATAGGGTTAGCATCAGGCCTAGGATAGTGTTAGGGTTAGGGTTAGGGTTACCATCAGGCCTATGATAGTGTTAGGGTTACGGTTAGAATCAGCCCTAGGATAGTGTTAGGGTTAGGGTTAGGGTTAGCATCAGCCCTAGGATAGTGTTAGAGTTAGGGTTAGGGTTAGCATCAGCCCTAGGATAGTGTTAGGGTTAGGGTTAGGGTTAGCATCAGCCCTAGGATAGTGTTAGGGTTACGGTTAGGGTTAGCGTCAGCCCTAGGATATTATTAGGGTTAGGGTTAGCATCAGCCCTAGGATAGTATTAGGGTTAGGGTTAGGGTTAGCACCAGGCCTAGGATAGTGTTAGTGTTAGGGTTAGCATCAGCCTTAGGATAGTGTTAGGGTTAAGGTTAGGGTTATCATCAGGCCTAGGATAGTGTTAGGGTTAGGGTTAGGGTTAGCATCAGTTCAAGGATAGTGTTAGGCTTAGCGTTAGGGTTAGCATCAGCCCTAGGATAGTGTTAGGGTTAGGGTTAGGGTTAGCATCAGCCCTAGGATAGTGTTAGGGTTAGGGTTAGCATCAACCCTAGGATAGTGTTAGGGTTAGGGTTAGGGTTAGCATCAGCCCTAGGATAGTGTTAGGGTAAGGGTAGGGTTATCATCAGGCCTAGGATAGTGTTAGGGTTAGGGTTAGCATCAGCTCTAGGATAGTGTTAGGGTTAGGGTTAGGGTTAGCATCAGCCCTAGGATAGTGTTAAGGTTAGGGTTAGGGTTATCATCAGGCCTAAGATAGTGTGAGGGCTAGGGTTAGCATCAGACTTAGGAGAGTGTTAGGGTTAGGGTTAGGGTTAGCATCGGCCCTAGGATAGTGTTAGGGTTAGGGTTAGAATCAGCCCTAGGATAGTGTTAGGGTTAGGGTTAGGGTTAGCATCAGCCCTAGGATAGTGTAAGGGTTAGGGTTAGCATCAGCCCTAGGATAGTGTTAGGGTTAGGGTTAGGTTTAGCATCAGCCCTAGGATAGTGTTAGGGTTAGGGTTAGCATCAACCCTAGGATAGTGTTAGGGTTAGGGTTAGGGTTAGCATCAGCCCTAGGATACTGTTAGGGTTAGGGTTAGCCTCAGCCCTAGGAGAGTGTTAGGGTTAGGGATAGGGTTAGCATCAGGCCTAGGATAGTGTTAGGGTTAGGGTTAGGGTTAGCCTCAGCCCTAGGATAGTGTTAGGTTTAGGGTTAGCATCAGGCCTAGGATGGTGTTAGGGTTACGGTTAGCATCAGCCCTAGGAGAGTGTTAGGGTTAGGGTTAGGGTTAGCAGCAGCCCTAGGATAGTGTTAGGGTTAGGGTTAACATCAGCCCTAGGATAGCGTTCGGGTTAGGGTTAGGGTTAGCATCAGCCCTAGGATAGTGTTAGGTTTAGGGTTAGCATCAGCCCTAGAATAATGTTAGGGTTAGGGTTAGGGTTAGCACCAGGCCTACGATAGTGTTAGTGTTAGGGTTAGCATCAGCCTTAGGATAGTGATAGGGTTAGGGTTAGGGTTAGCATCAGCCGTATAATAGTGTTAGGGTTAGGGTTAGCCTCAGCCCTAGGATAGTGTTACAGATAGGGTTAGTGTTAGCATCAGCCCTAGGATAGTGTTAGGGTTAGGGTTTGGGTTAGCATCAGCCCTAGGATAGTGTTAGTGTTAGGGTTAGCATCAGCCCTAGGATAGTGTTACCGTTAGGGTTAGGGTTAGCATCAGCCCTAGGATAGTGTTAGGGTTAGGGTTAGCCTCAGTCCTAGGAGAGTGTTAGGGTTAGGGATAGGGTTAGCATCAGGCCTGGGATAGTGTTAGGGTTAGGGTTAGCGTTACCATCAGGCCTAGGATAGTGTTAGGGTTACGGTTAGAATCAGCCCTAGGATAGTGTTAGGGTTAGGGTTAGGGTTAGCATCAGCCCTAGGATAGTGTTAGGTTTAGGGTTAGGGATATCATTAGGCCTAGGATATTGTTAGGGTTAGGGTTAGCATCAGCCCTAGGATAGTGTTAGAGTTAGGGTTAGGGTTAGCATCAGCCCTAGGATAGTGTTAGGGTTAGGGTTAGGGTTAGCATCAGCCCTAGGATAGTGTTAGGGTTAGGGTTAGCCTCAGCCCTAGGAGAGTGTTAGGGGTAGGGATAGGGTTAGCATCAGGCCTAGGATAGTGTTAGGGTTAGGGTTAGGGTTACCATCAGGCCTATGATAGTGTTAGGGTTACGGTTAGAATCAGCCCTAGGATAGTGTTAGGGTTAGGGTTAGGGTTAGCATCAGCCCTAGGATAGTGTTAGAGTTAGGGTTAGGGTTAGCATCAGCCCTAGGATAGTGTTAGGGTTAGGGTTAGGGTTAGCATCAGCCCTAGGATAGTGTTAGGGTTACGGTTAGGGTTAGCATCAGCCCTAGGATATTATTAGGGTTAGGGTTAGCATCAGCCCTAGGATAGTATTAGGGTTAGGGTTAGGGTTAGCACCAGGCCTAGGATAGTGTTAGTGTTAGGGTTAGCATCAGCCTTAGGATAGTGTTAGGGTTAGGGTTAGGGTTAGCATCAGCCGTAGGATAGTGTTAGGGTTAGGGTTAGCCTCAGCCCTAGGATAGTGTTAGAGTTAGGGTTAGGGTTAGCATCAGCCCTAGGATAGTGTTAGGGTTAGGGATAGCATCAGCCCTAGGATAGTGTTAGGGTTAGGGTTAGCATCAGCCCTAGGATAGTGTTAGGGTTAGGGTTAGGGTTAGCATCAGCCCTAGGATAGTGTTAGGGTTAGGGTTAGCATCAACCCTAGGATAGTGTTAGGGTTAGGGTTAGGGTTAGCATCAGCCCTAGGATAGTATTAGGGTTAGGGTTAGGGTTAGGGTTAGCGTTAGCATCAGCTCTAGGATAGTGTTAGGGTTAGGGTTAGGGTTAGCATCAGCCCTAGGATAGTGTTAGGGTTAGGGTTAGGGTTGGCATCAGCCCTAGGATAGTGTTAGGTTAGGGTTAGCATCAGCCCTAGGATAGTGTTAGGGTTAGGGTTAGGGTTAGCATCAGCCCTAGGATAGTGTTAGGGTTAGGGTTAGCATCAGCCCTAGGATAGTGTTAGGGTTAGGGTTAGGGTTAGCATCAGCCCTAGGATAGTGTTAGGGTTAGGGTTAGGGTTAGCATCAGCCCTAGGATAGTGTTAGGGTTAGGGTTAGCATCAGCCCTAGGATAGTGTTAGGGTTAGGGTTAGGGTTAGCATCAGCCCTAGGATAGTGTTAGGGTTAGGGTTAGCATCAGCCCTAGGATAGTGTTAGGGTTAGGGTTAGCATCAGCCCTAGGATAGTGTTAGGGTTAGGGTTAGGTTTAGCATCAGCCCTAGGATAGTGTTAGGGTTAGGGTTAGCATCAACCCTAGGATAGTGTTAGGGTTAGGGTTAGGGTTAGCATCAGCCCTAGGATACTGTTAGGGTTAGGGTTAGCCTCAGCCCTAGGAGAGTGTTAGGGTTAGGGATAGGGTTAGCATCAGGCCTAGGATAGTGTTAGGGTTAGGGTTAGGGTTAGCATCAGCCCTAGGATAGTGTTAGGTTTAGGGTTAGCATCAGGCCTAGGATGGTGTTAGGGTTACGGTTAGCATCAGCCCTAGGAGAGTGTTAGGGTTAGGGTTAGGGTTAGCATCAGCCCTAGGATAGTGTTAGGGTTAGGGTTAACATCAGCCCTAGGATAGCGTTCGGGTTAGGGTTAGGGTTAGCATCAGCCCTAGGATAGTGTTAGGTTTAGGGTTAGCATCAGCCCTAGAATAATGTTAGGGTTAGGGTTAGGGTTAGCACCAGGCCTACGATAGTGTTAGTGTTAGGGTTAGCATCAGCCTTAGGATAGTGATAGGGTTAGGGTTAGGGTTAGCATCAGCCGTATAATAGTGTTAGGGTTAGGGTTAGCCTCAGCCCTAGGATAGTGTTACAGTTAGGGTTAGTGTTAGCATCAGCCCTAGGATAGTGTTAGGGTTAGGCTTTGGGTTAGCATCAGCCCTAGGATAGTGTTAGTGTTAGGGTTAGCATCAGCCCTAGGATAGTGTTAGGGTTAGGGTTAGCCTCAGTCCTAGGAGAGTGTTAGGGTTAGGGATAGGGTTAGCATCAGGCCTGGGATAGTGTTAGGGTTAGGGTTAGCGTTACCATCAGGCCTAGGATAGTGTTAGGGTTACGGTTAGAATCAGCCCTAGGATAGTGTTAGGGTTAGGGTTAGGGTTAGCATCAGCCCTAGGATAGTGTTAGGTTTAGGGTTAGGGATATCATTAGGCCTAGGATATTGTTAGGGTTAGGGTTAGCATCAGCCCTAGGATAGTGTTAGAGTTAGGGTTAGGGTTAGCATCAGCCCTAGGATAGTGTTAGGGTTAGGGTTAGGGTTAGCATCAGCCCTAGGATAGTGTTAGGGTTAGGGTTAGGGTTAGCATCCGCCGTAGGATATTATTAGGGTTAGGGTTAGCCTCAGCCCTAGGATAGTGTTAGAGTTAGTGTTAGTGTTAGCATCAGCCATAGGATAGTGTTAGGGTTAGGGTTAGCGTTAGCATCAGCCCTAGGATAATGTTAGTGTTAGGGTTAGCATCAGCCCTAGGATAGTATTAGGGTTAGGGTTAGGGTTAGCATCAGCCCTAGGATAGCATTAGGGTTAGGGTTAGGGTTAGGGTTAGCGGTAGCATCAGCTCTAGGATAGCGTTAGGGTTAGGGTTAGGGTAAGCATCAGCCCTAGGATTGTGTTAGGGTTAGGGTTAGCATCAGCCCCAGGATAGTGTTAGGGTTAGGGTTAGGGTTAGCATCAGCCCTAGGATAGTGTTAGGGTTAGGGTTAGCATCAGCCCTAGGATAGTGTTAGGGTTAAGGTTAGGGTTAGCATGAGCCCTAAGATAGTGTTAGGGTCAGGGTTAGCATCAGGCCTAGGTTAGTGTTAGGGTTAGGGTTATGGTTAGCATCAGCCCTAGGATAGTGTTAGGGTTAGGGTTAGCATCAACCCTAGGATAGTGTTAGGGTTAGGGTTAGGGTTAGCATCAGCCCTAGGATAGTGTTAGGGTTAGGGTTAGCCTCAGCCCTATGAGAGTGTTAGGGTTAGGGATAGGGTTAGCATCAGGCCTAGGATAGTGTTAGGGTTAGGGATAGGGTTAGCATCAGCCCTAGGATAGTGTTAGGTTTAGGGTTAGCATCAGGCCTAGGATGGTGTTAAGGTTACGGTTAGCATCAGCCCTAGGAGAGTGTTAGGGTTAGGGTTAGGGTTAGCATCAGCCGTAGGATAGTGTTAGGGTTAGGGTTAACATCAGCCCTAGGATAACGTTCGGGTTAGGGTTAGGGTTAGCATCAGCCCTAGGATAGTGTTAGGTTTAGGGTTAGCATCAGCCCTAGAATAATGTTAGGGTTAGGGTTAGGGTTAGCACCAGGCCTACGATAGTGTTAGTGTTAGGGTTAGCATCAGCCTTAGGATAGTGATAGGGTTAGGGTTAGGGTTAGCATCAGCCGTATAATAGTGTTAGGGTTAGGGTTAGCCTCAGCCCTAGGATAGTGTTACAGTTAGGGTTAGTGTTAGCATCAGCCCTAGGATAGTGTTAGGGTTAGGGTTTGGGTTAGCATCAGCCCTAGGATAGTGTTAGTGTTAGGGATAGCATCAGCCCTAGGATAGTGTTACCGTTAGGGTTAGGGTTAGCATCAGCCCTAGGACAGTGTTAGGGTTAGGGTTAGCCTCAGTCCTGGGAGAGTGTTAGGGTTTGGGATAGGGTTAGCATCAGGCCTAGGATAGTGTTAGGGTTAGGGTTAGCGTTATCATCAGGCCTAGGATAGTGTTAGGGTTACGGTTAGAATCAGCCCTAGGGTAGTGTTAGGGTTAGGGTTAGGGTTAGCATCAGCCCTAGGATAGTGTTAGGTTTAGGGTTAGGGATATCATTAGGCCTAGGATATTGTTAGGGTTAGGGTTAGCATCAGCCCTAGGATAGTGTTAGAGTTAGGGTAAGGGTTAGCATCAGCCCTAGGATAGTGTTAGGGTTAGGGTTAGGGTTAGCATCAGCCCTAGGATAGCATTAGGGTTAGGGTTAGGGTTAGGGTTAGCGTTAGCATTAGCTCTAGGATAGTGTTAGGGTTAGGGTTAGGGTTAGCATCAGCCCTAGGATAGTGTTAGGGTTAGGGGTAGCATCAGCCCTAGGATAGTGTTAGGGTTAGGGTTAGGGTTAGCATCAGCCCTAGGATAGTGTTAGGGTTAGTGTTAGCATCAGCCCTAGGATAGTGTTAGGGTTAGGGTTAGCATCAGGCCTAGGATAGTGTTATGGTTAGGGTTATGGTTAGCATCAGCCCTAGGATAGTGTTAGGGTTAGGGTTAGCATCAACCCTAAGATAGTGTTAGGGTTAGGGTTAGGGTTAGCATCAGCCCTAGGATAGTGTTAGGGTTAGGGTTAGGGTTAGCATCAGCCCTAGGATAGTGTTAGGGTTAGGGTTAGCCTCAGCCCTAGGAGAGTGTTAGGGTTAGGGATAGGGTTAGCATCAGGCCTAGGATAGTGTTAGGGTTAGGGTTAGGGTTAGCATCAGCCCTAGGATAGTGTTAGGTTTAGGGTTAGCATCTGGCCTAGGATGGTGTTAAGGTTACGGTTAGCATCAGCCCTAGGAGAGTGTTAGGGTTATGGTTAGGGTTAGCATCAGCCGTAGGATAGTGTTAGGGTTAGGGTTAACATCAGCCCTAGGATAGTGTTAGGGTTAGGGTTAGGGTTAGCATCAGCCCTAGGATAGTGTTAGGTTTAGGGTTAGCATCAGCCCTAGAATAATGTTAGGGTTAGGGTTAGGGTTAGCACCAGGCCTACGATAGTGTTAGTGTTAGGGTTAGCATCAGCCTTAGGATAGTGATAGGGTTAGGGTTAGGGTTAGCATCAGCCGTATAATAGTGTTAGGGTTAGGGTTAGCCTCAGCCCTAGGATAGTGTTACAGTTAGGGTTAGTGTTAGCATCAGCCCTAGGATAGTGTTAGGGTTAGGGTTTGGGTTAGCATCAGCCCTAGGATAGTGTTAGTGTTAGGGATAGCATCAGCCCTAGGATAGTGTTACCGTTAGGGTTAGGGTTAGCATCAGCCCTAGGATAGTGTTAGGGTTAGGGTTAGCCTCAGTCCTGGGAGAGTGTTAGGGTTTGGGATAGGGTTAGCATCAGGCCTAGGATAGTGTTAGGGTTAGGGTTAGCGTTATCATCAGGCCTAGGATAGTGTTAGGGTTACGGTTAGAATCAGCCCTAGGGTAGTGTTAGGGTTAGGGTTAGGGTTAGCATCAGCCATAGGATAGTGTTAGGTTTAGGGTTAGGGATATCATTAGGCCTAGGATATTGTTAGGGTTAGGGTTAGCATCAGCCCTAGGATAGTGTTAGAGTTAGGGTTAGGGTTAGCATCAGCCCTAGGATAGTGTTAGGGTTAGGGTTAGGGTTAGCATCAGCCCTAGGATAGCATTAGGGTTAGGGTTAGGGTTAGGGTTAGCGTTAGCATTAGCTCTAGGATAGTGTTAGGGTTAGGGTTAGGGTTAGCATCAGCCCTAGGATAGTGTTAGGGTTAGGGGTAGCATCAGCCCTAGGATAGTGTTAGGGTTAGGGTTAGGGTTAGCATCAGCCCTAGGATAGTGTTAGGGTTAGGGTTAGCATCAGCCCTAGGATAGTGTTAGGGTTAGGGTTAGCATCAGGCCTAGGATAGTGTTAGGGATAGGGTTATGGTTAGCATCAGCCCTAGGATAGTGTTAGGGTTAGGGTTAGCATCAACCCTAAGATAGTGTTAGGGTTAGGGTTAGGGTTAGCATCAGCCCTAGGATAGTGTTAGGGTTAGGGTTAGCCTCAGCCCTAGGAGAGTGTTAGGGTTAGAGATAGGGTTAGCATCAGGCCTAGGATAGTGTTAGGGTTAGGGTTAGGGTTAGCATCAGCCCTAGGATAGTGTTAGGGATAGGGTTAGCATCAGGCCTAGGATAGTGTTAGGGTTAGGGTTAGCATCAGCCCTAGGAGAGTGTTAGGGTTAGGGTTAGGGTTAGCATCAGCCCTAGGATAGTGTTAAGTTTAGGGTTAGCATCAGACCTAGGATAGTGTTAGGGTTAGGGTTAGGGTTAGCATCAGCCCTAGGATAGTGTAAGTGTTAGGATTAGGGTTAGCATCATGCCTAGGATAGTGTTAGGGTTGGGGTTAGCATCAGCCCTAGGATAGTGTAAGGGTTAGGGTTATGGTTAGCATCAACCCTAGGATAGTCTTAGGGTTAGGGTTAGGGTTAGCATCAGCCCTAGGGTATTATTAGTGTTAGGGTTAGCATCAACCCTAGGATAGTGTTAGGGTTAGGGTTAGGGTTAGCACCAGGCCCAGGATAGTGTTAGTGTTAGGGTTAGCATCAGTCTTAGGATAGTGTTAGGGTTAGGGTTAGGGTTAGCATGAGCCGTAGGATAGTGTTTGGGTTAGGGTTAGCCTCAGCCCTAAGATAGTGTTAGAGTTAGGGTTAGGGTTAGCATCAGCCCTAGGTTAGTGTTCGCTTTAGGGTTAGGGTTAGCATCAGCCCTAGGATAGTGTTAGTGTTAGGGTTAGCATCAGCCCTAGGATAGTGTTAGGGTTAGGGTTAGCGTTAGCATCCGCCCTAGGATAGTGTTAGGGTTAGGGTTAGGGTTAGCATCAGCCCTAGGATAGTGTTAGGTTTAGGGTTAACATAAACCCTAGGATAGTGTTAGGGTTAGGGTTAGGGTTATCATCAGGCCTAGGATAGTGTTAGGGTTAGCGTTAACATCAGCTATAGGATAGTGTTAGGGTTAGGGTTAGGGTTAGCATCAGCCCTAGGATAGTGTTAAGGTTAGGGTTAGGGTTATCATCAGGCCTAGGATAGTGTGAGGGCTAGGGTTAGCATCAGACTTAGGATAGTGTTAGGGTTAGGGTTAGCATCAGCCCTAGGAGAGTGTTAGGGTTAGGGTTAGGGTTAGCATCAGCCCTAGGATAGTGTTAGGGTTAGGGTTAACATCAGCCCTAGGATAGTGTTCGGGTTAGGGTTAGGGTTAGCATCAGCCCTAGGATAGTGTTAGGTTTAGGGTTAGCATCAGACCTAGGATAGTGTTAGGGTTAGGTTTATGGTTAGCATCAACCCTAGGATAGTTTTAGGGTTAGGGTTAGGGTTAGCATCAGCCCTAGGGTAGTATTAGTGTTAGGGTTAGCATCAACCCTAGGATAGTGTTAGGGTTAGGGTTAGGGTTAGCACCAGGCCCAGGATAGTGTTAGTGTTAGGGTTAGCATCAGTCTTAGGATAGTGTTAGGGTTAGGGTTAGGGTCAGCATCAGCCGTAGGATAGTGTTTGGGTTAGGGTTAGCCTCAGCCCTAAGATAGTGTTAGAGTTAGGGTTAGGGTTAGCATCAGCCCTAGGTTAGTGTTCGCTTTAGGGTTAGGGTTAGCATCAGCCCTAGGATAGTGTTAGTGTTAGGGTTAGCATCAGCCCTAGGATAGTGTTAGGGTTAGGGTTAGCGTTAGCATCCGCCCTAGGATAGTGTTAGGGTTAGGGTTAGGGTTAGCATCAGCCCTAGGATAGTGTTAGGTTTAGGGTTAACATAAACCCTAGGATAGTGTTAGGGTTAGGGTTAGGGTTATCATCAGGCCTAGGATAGTGTTAGGGTTAGGGTTAGGGTTAGCATCAGTTCAAGGATAGTGTTATGTTTAGCGTTAGGGTTAGCATCAGCCCTAGGATAGTGTTAGGGTTAGGGTTAGGGTTAGCATCAGCCCTAGGATAGTGTTAGGGTTAGGGTTAGCATCAGCCCTAGGATAGTGTTAGGGTTAGGGTTAGGGTTATCATCAGGCCTAGGATAGTGTTAGGGTTAGGGTTAACATCAGCTCTAGGATAGTGTTAGGGTTAGGGTTAGGGTTAGCATCAGCCCTAGGATAGTGTTAAGGTTAGGGTTAGGGTTATCATCAGGCCTAGGATAGTGTGAGGGCTAGGGTTAGCATCAGACTTAGGATAGTGTTAGGGTTAGGGTTAGGGTTAGCATCAGCCCTAGGATAGTGTTAGGGTTAGGGTTAGGGTTAGCATCAGCCCTAGGATAGTGTTAGGGTTAGGGTTAGGGTTAGGGTTAGCATCAGCCCTAGGATAGTGTTAGGGTTAGGGTTAGCATCAGCCCTAGGATAGTGTTAGGGTTAGGGTTAGGGTTAGCATCAGCCCTAGGATAGTGTTAGGGTTAGGGTTAGCATCAGCCCTAGGATAGTGTTAGGGTTAGGGTTAGCCTCAGCACTAGGAGAGTGTTAGGGTTAGGGATAGGGTTAGCATCAGGCCTAGGATAGTGTTAGGTTTAGGGTTAGGGTTAGCATCAGGCCTAGGATAGTGTTAGGGTTAGGGTTAGCATCAGGCCTAGGATAGTGTTAGGGTTACAGTTAGCATCAGCCCTAGGAGAGTGTTAGGGTTAGGGTTAGGGTTAGCATCAGCCCTAGGATAGTGTTAGGGTTAGGGTTAACATCAGCCCTAGGATAGTGTTCGGGTTAGGGTTAGGGTTAGCATCAGCCCTGGGATAGTGTTAGGTTTAGGGTTAGCATCAGACCTAGGATAGTGTTAGGCTTAGTGTTAGGGTTAGCATCAGCCCTAGGATAGTGTAAGTGTTAGGGTTAGGATTAGCTTCAGGCCTAGGATAGTGTTAGGGTTAGGGTTAGCATCAGCCCTAGGATAGTGTTAGGGTTAGGGATAGGGTTAGCATCAGCCCTAGGATAGTGTTAGTGTTAGGGTTAGGGTTAGCATCAGCCCTAGGATAGTAATAGGGTTAGGGTTAGCATCAGCCCTAGGATAGTGTTAGGGTTAGGGTTAGCGTTAGCACCAGGCCTAGGATAGTGTTAGTGTTAGGGTTAGCATCAGCCTTAGGATAGTGTTAGGTTTAGGGTTATGGTTAGCATCAGCCGTAGGATAGTGTTTGGGTTAGGGTTAGCCTCAGCCCTAAGATAGTGTTAGAGTTAGGGTTTGGGTTAGCATCAGCCCTAGGATAGTGTTAGGGTTAGGGTTAGGGTTAGCATCAGCCCTAGGATAGTGTTAGGGTTAGGGTTAACATAAACCCTAGGATAGTGTTAGGGTTAGGGTTAGGGTTATCATGAGGCCTAGGATAGTGTTAGGGTTAGGGTTAGCATCAGCTCTAGGATAGTGTTAGCAATAGGGTTAGGGTTATCATCAGGCCTAGGATAGTGTGAGGGCTAGGGTTATCATCAGACTTAGGATAGTTTTAGGGTTAGGGTTAGGGTTAGCATCAGCCCTAGGATAGTGTTAGGGTTAGGGTTAGCATCAGCCCTAGGACAGTGTTAGGGTTAGGGATAGGTTTAGCATCAGGCCTAGGATAGTGTTAGGGTTAGGGTTAGGGTTAGCATCAGCCCTAGGATAGTGTTAGTTTTAGGGTTAGCATCAGGCCTAGGATAGAGTTGGGGTTAGGGTTAGGGTTATCATCAGGCCTAGGATAGTGTTAGGGTTAGGGTTAGCATCAGCTCTAGGATAGTGTTCGGGATAGGGTTAGGGTTAGCATCAGCCCTAGGATAGTGTTAAGGTTAGGGTTCGGGTTATCATCAGGCCTAGGATAGTGTGAGGGCTAGGGTTAGCATGAGACTTAGGATAGTGTTAGGGTTAGGGTTAGGGTTAGCATCAGCCCTAGGATAGTGTTAAGGTTAGGGTTCGGGTTATCATCAGGCCTAGGATAGTGTGAGGGCTAGGGTTAGCATCAGCCCTAGGATAGTGTTAGGGTTAGGGTTAGGGTTAGCATCAGCCCTAGGATAGTGTTAGGGTTAGGGTTAGCATCAGCCCTAGGATAGTGTTAGGGTTAGGGTTAGGGTTAGCATCAGCCCTAGGATAGTGTTAGGGTTAGGGTTAGCATCAACCCTAGGGTAGTGTTAGGGTTAGGGTTAGGGTTAGCATCAGCCCTAGGATAGTGTTAGGGTTAGGGTTAGGGTTAGCATCAGCCCTAGGATAGTGTTAGGGTTAGGGTTAGCATCAACCCTAGGATATTGTTAGGGTTAGGGTTATGGTTAGCATCAGCCCTAGGATAGTGTTAGGGTTAGGGTTAGCCTCAGCACTAGGAGAGTGTTAGGGTTAGGGATAGGGTTAGCATCAGGCCTAGGATAGTGTTAGGTTTAGGGTTAGGGTTAGCATCAGGCCTAGGATAGTGTTAGGGTTAGGGTTAGCATCAGCCCTAGGATAGTTTTAGGGTTAGGGTAACATCAGCCCTAGGATAGTGTTCGGGTTAGGGTTAGGGTTAGCATCAGCCCTAGGATAGTGTTAGGTTTAGGGTTAGCATCAGGCCTAGGATAGTGTTAGGGTTAGGGTTAGGGTTAGCATCAGCCCTAGGATAGTGTAAGTGTTAGGGTTAGGATTAGCTTCAGGCCTAGGATAGTGTTAGGGTTAGGGTTAGCATCAGCCCTAGGATAGTGTTAGGGTTAGGGATAGGGTTAGCATCAGCCCTAGGATAGTGTTAGTGTTAGGGTTAGGGTTAGCATCAGCCCTAGGATAGTAATAGGGTTAGGGTTAGCATCAGCCCTAGGATAGTGTTAGGGTTAGGGTTAGCGTTAGCACCAGGCCTAGGATAGTGTTAGTGTTAGGGTTAGCATCAGCCTTAGGATAGTGTTAGGTTTAGGGTTAGGGTTAGCATCAGCCGTAGGATAGTGTTTGGGTTAGGGTTAGCCTCAGCCCTAAGATAGTGTTAGAGTTAGGGTTTGGGTTAGCATCAGCCCTAGGATAGTGTTAGGGTTAGGGTTCGGGTTAGCATCAGCCCTAGGATAGTGTTAGGGTTAGGGTTAACATCAGCCCTAGGATAGTGTTCGGGTTAGGGTTAGGGTTAGCATCAGCCCTAGGATAGTGTTAGGTTTAGGGTTAGCATCAGACCTAGGATAGTGTTAGGGTTAGGTTTATGGTTAGCATCAACCCTAGGATAGTCCTAGGGTTAGGGTTAGGTTTAGCATCAGCCCTAGGGTAGTATTAGTGTTAGGGTTAGCATCAACCCTAGGATAGTGTTAGGGTTAGGGTTAGGGTTAGCACCAGGCCCAGGATAGTGTTAGTGTTTGGGTTAGCATCAGTCTTAGGATAGTGTTAGGGTTAGGGTTAAGGTCAGCATCAGCCGTAGGATAGTGTTTGGGTTAGGGTTAGCCTCAGCCCTAAGATAGTGTTAGAGTTAGGGTTAGGGTTAGCATCAGCCCTAGGTTAGTGTTCGCTTTAAGGTTAGGGTTAGCATCAGCCCTAGGATAGTGTTAGTGTTAGGGTTAGCATCAGCCCTAGGATAGTGTTAGGGTTAGGGTTAGCGTTAGCATCCGCCCTAGGATAGTGTTAGGGTTAGGGTTAGGGTTAGCATCAGCCCTAGGATAGTGTTAGGTTTAGGGTTAACATAAACCCTAGGATAGTGTTAGGGTTAGGGTTAGGGTTATCATCAGGCCTAGGATAGTGTTAGGGTTAGGGTTAGGGTTAGCATCAGTTCAAGGATAGTGTTATGCTTAGCGTTAGGGTTAGCATCAGCCCTAGGATAGTGTTAGGGTTAGGGTTAGGGTTAGCATCAGCCCTAGGATAGTGTTAGGGTTAGGGTTAGCATCAGCCCTAGGATAGTGTTAGGGTTAGGGTTAGGGTTATCATCAGGCCTAGGATAGTGTTAGGGTTAGGGTTAACATCAGCTCTAGGATAGTGTTAGGGTTAGGGTTAAGGTTAGCATCAGCTCTAGGATAGTGTTAAGGTTAGGGTTAGGGTTAGCATCAGCCCTAGGATAGTGTTAGGGTTAGGGTTAACATCAGCCCTAGGATAGTGTTCGGGTTAGGGTTAGGGTTAGCATCAGCCCTGGGATAGTGTTAGGTTTAGGGTTAGCATCAGACCTAGGATAGTGTTAGGCTTAGTGTTAGGGTTAGCATCAGCCCTAGGATAGTGTAAGTGTTAGGGTTAGGATTAGCTTCAGGCCTAGGATAGTGTTAGGGTTAGGGTTAGCATCAGCCCTAGGATAGTGTTAGGGTTAGGGATAGGGTTAGCATCAGCCCTAGGATAGTGTTAGTGTTAGGGTTAGGGTTAGCATCAGCCCTAGGATAGTAATAGGGTTAGGGTTAGCATCAGCCCTAGGATAGTGTTAGGGTTAGGGTTAGCGTTAGCACCAGGCCTAGGATAGTGTTAGTGTTAGGGTTAGCATCAGCCTTAGGATAGTGTTAGGTTTAGGGTTAGGGTTAGCATCAGCCGTAGGATAGTGTTTGGGTTAGGGTTAGCCTCAGCCCTAAGATAGTGTTAGAGTTAGGGTTTGGGTTAGCATCAGCCCTAGGATAGTGTTAGGGTTAGGGTTAGGGTTAGCATCAGCCCTAGGATAGTGTTAGGGTTAGGGTTAACATAAACCCTAGGATAGTGTTAGGGTTAGGGTTAGGGTTATCATGAGGCCTAGGATAGTTTTAGGGTTAGGGTTAGCATCAGCTCTAGGATAGTGTTAGGAATAGGGTTAGGGTTATCATCAGGCCTAGGATAGTGTGAGGGCTAGGGTTATCATCAGACTTAGGATAGTTTTAGGGTTAGGGTTAGGGTTAGCATCAGCCCTAGGATAGTGTTAGGGTTAGGGTTAGCATCAGCCCTAGGACAGTGTTAGGGTTAGGGATAGGTTTAGCATCAGGCCTAGGATAGTGTTAGGGTTAGGGTTAGGGTTAGCATCAGCCCTAGGATAGTGTTAGGGTTAGGGTTAGCATCAGGCCTAGGATAGTGTTGGGGTTAGGGTTAGGGTTATCATCAGGCCTAGGATAGTGTTAGGGTTAGGGTTAGCATCAGCTCTAGGATAGTGTTCGGGATAGGGTTAGGGTTAGCATCAGCCCTAGGATAGTGTTAAGGTTAGGGTTCGGGTTATCATCAGGCCTAGGATAGTGTGAGGGCTAGGGTTAGCATGAGACTTAGGATAGTGTTAGGGTTAGGGTTAGGGTTAGCATCAGCCCTAGGATAGTGTTAAGGTTAGGGTTCGGGTTATCATCAGGCCTAGGATAGTGTGAGGGCTAGGGTTAGCATCAGCCCTAGGATAGTGTTAGGGTTAGGGTTAGGGTTAGCATCAGCCCTAGGATAGTGTTAGGGTTAGGGTTAGCATCAGCCCTAGGATAGTGTTAGGGTTAGGGTTAGCATCAACCCTAGGGTAGTGTTAGGGTTAGGGTTAGGGTTAGCATCAGCCCTAGGATAGTGTTAGGGTTAGGGTTAGGGTTAGCATCAGCCCTAGGATAGTGTTAGGGTTAGGGTTAGCATCAACCCTAGGATATTGTTAGGGTTAGGGTTATGGTTAGCATCAGCCCTAGGATAGTGTTAGGGTTAGGGTTAGCCTCAGCACTAGGAGAGTGTTAGGGTTAGGGATAGGGTTAGCATCAGGCCTAGGATAGTGTTAGGTTTAGGGTTAGGGTTAGCATCAGGCCTAGGATAGTGTTAGGGTTAGGGTTAGCATCAGGCCTAGGATAGTGTTAGGGTTACAGTTAGCATCAGCCCTAGGAGAGTGTTAGGGTTAGGGTTAGGGTTAGCATCAGCCCTAGGATAGTTTTAGGGTTAGGGTAACATCAGCCCTAGGATAGTGTTCGGGTTAGGGTTAGGGTTAGCATCAGCCCTAGGATAGTGTTAGGTTTAGGGTTAGCATCAGACCTAGGATAGTGTTAGGGTTAGGGTTAGGGTTAGCATCAGCCCTAGGATAGTGTAAGTGTTAGGGTTAGGATTAGCTTCAGGCCTAGGATAGTGTTAGGGTTAGGGTTAGCATCAGCCCTAGGATAGTGTTAGGGTTAGGGATAGGGTTAGCATCAGCCCTAGGATAGTGTTAGTGTTAGGGTTAGGGTTAGCATCAGCCCTAGGATAGTAATAGGGTTAGGGTTAGCATCAGCCCTAGGATAGTGTTAGGGTTAGGGTTAGCATCAGCCTTAGGATAGTGTTAGGTTTAGGGTTAGGGTTAGCATCAGCCGTAGGATAGTGTTTGGGTTAGGGTTAGCCTCAGCCCTAAGATAGTGTTAGAGTTAGGGTTTGGGTTAGCATCAGCCCTAGGATAGTGTTAGGGTTAGGGTTAGGGTTAGCATCAGCCCTAGGATAGTGTTAGGGTTAGGGTTAACATCAGCCCTAGGATAGTGTTCGGGTTAGGGTTAGGGTTAGCATCAGCCCTAGGATAGTGTTAGGTTTAGGGTTAGCATCAGACCTAGGATAGTGTTAGGGTTAGGTTTATGGTTAGCATCAACCCTAGGATAGTCTTAGGGTTAGGGATAGGGTTAGCATCAGCCCTAGGGTAGTATTAGTGTTAGGGTTAGCATCAACCCTAGGATAGTGTTAGGGTTAGGGTTAGGGTTAGCACCAGGCCCAGGATAGTGTTAGTGTTAGGGTTAGCATCAGTCTTAGGATAGTGTTAGGGTTAGGGTTAAGGTCAGCATCAGCCGTAGGATAGTGTTTGGGTTAGGGTTAGCCTCAGCCCTAAGATAGTGTTAGAGTTAGGGTTAGGGTTAGCATCAGCCCTAGGTTAGTGTTCGCTTTAAGTTTAGGGTTAGCATCAGCCCTAGGATAGTGTTAGTGTTAGGGTTAGCATCAGCCCTAGGATAGTGTTAGGGTTAGGGTTAGCGTTAGCATCCGCCCTAGGATAGTGTTAGGGTTAGGGTTAGGGTTAGCATCAGCCCTAGGATAGTGTTAGGTTTAGGGTTAACATAAACCCTAGGATAGTGTTAGGGTTAGGGTTAGGGTTATCATCAGGCCTAGGATAGTGTTAGGGTTAGGGTTAGGGTTAGCATCAGTTCAAGGATAGTGTTATGCTTAGCGTTAGGGTTAGCATCAGCCCTAGGATAGTGTTAGGGTTAGGGTTAGGGTTAGCATCAGCCCTAGGATAGTGTTAGGGTTAGGGTTAGCATCAGCCCTAGGATAGTGTTAGGGTTAGGGTTAGGGTTATCATCAGGCCTAGGATAGTGTTAGGGTTAGGGTTAATATCAGCTCTAGGATAGTGTTAGGGTTAGGGTTAAGGTTAGCATCAGCTCTAGGATAGTGTTAAGGTTAGGGTTAGGGTTATCATCAGGCCTAGGATAGTGTGAGGGCTAGGGTTAGCATCAGACTTAGGATAGTGTTAGGGTTAGGGTTAGGGTTAGCATCAGCCCTAGGATAGTGTTAGGGTTAGGGTTAGGGTTAGCATCAGCCCTAGGATAGTGTTAGGGTTATGGTTAGGGTTAGGGTTAGCATCAGCCCTAGGATAGTGTTAGGGTTAGGGTTAGCATCAGCCCTAGGATAGTGTTAGGGTTAGGGTTAGGGTTAGCATCAGCCCTAGGATAGTGTTAGGGTTAGGGTTAGCATCAACCCTAGGATATTGTTAGGGTTAGGGTTATGGTTAGCATCAGCCCTAGGATAGTGTTAGGGTTAGGGTTAGCCTCAGCACTAGGAGAGTGTTAGGGTTAGGGATAGGGTTAGCATCAGGCCTAGGATAGTGTTAGGTTTAGGGTTAGGGTTAGCATCAGGCCTAGGATAGTGTTAGGGTTAGGGTTAGCATCAGGCCTAGGATAGTGTTAGGGTTACAGTTAGCATCAGCCCTAGGAGAGTGTTAGGGTTAGGGTTAGGGTTAGCATCAGCCCTAGGATAGTGTTAGGGTTAGGGTTAACATCAGCCCTAGGATAGTGTTCGGGTTAGGGTTAGGGTTAGCATCAGCCCTAGGATAGTGTTAGGTTTAGGGTTAGCATCAGACCTAGGATAGTGTTAGGGTTAGGGTTAGGGTTAGCATCAGCCCTAGGATAGTGTAAGTGTTAGGGTTAGGATTAGCTTCAGGCCTAGGATAGTGTTAGGGTTAGGGTTAGCATCAGCCCTAGGATAGTGTTAGGGTTAGGGATAGGGTTAGCATCAGCCCTGGGATAGTGTTAGTGTTAGGGTTAGGGTTAGCATCAGCCCTAGGATAGTAATAGGGTTAGGGTTAGCATCAGCCCTAGGATAGTGTTAGGGTTAGGGTTAGCGTTAGCACCAGGCCTAGGATAGTGTTAGTGTTAGGGTTAGCATCAGCCTTAGGATAGTGTTAGGTTTAGGGTTAGGGTTAGCATCAGCCGTAGGATAGTGTTTGGGTTAGGGTTAGCCTCAGCCCTAAGATAGTGTTAGAGTTAGGGTTTGGGTTAGCATCAGCCCTAGGATAGTGTTAGGGTTAGGGTTAGGGTTAGCATCAGCCCTAGGATAGTGTTAGGGTTAGGGTTAACATAAACCCTAGGATAGTGTTAGGGTTAGGGTTAGGGTTATCATGAGGCCTAGGATAGTGTTAGGGTTAGGGTTAGCATCAGCTCTAGGATAGTGTTAGGAATAGGGTTAGGGTTATCATCAGGCCTAGGATAGTGTGAGGGCTAGGGTTATCATCAGACTTAGGATAGTTTTAGGGTTAGGGTTAGGGTTAGCATCAGCCCTAGGATAATGTTAGGGTTAGGGTTAGCATCAGCCCTAGGACAGTGTTAGGGTTAGGGATAGGTTTAGCATCAGGCCTAGGATAGTGTTAGGGTTAGGGTTAGGGTTAGCATCAGCCCTAGGATAGTGTTAGGGTTAGGGTTAGCATCAGGCCTAGGATAGTGTTGGGGTTAGGGTTAGGGTTATCATCAGGCCTAGGATAGTGTTAGGGTTAGGGTTAGCATCAGCTCTAGGATAGTGTTCGGGATAGGGTTAGGGTTAGCATCAGCCCTAGGATAGTGTTAAGGTTAGGGTTCGGGTTATCATCAGGCCTAGGATAGTGTGAGGGCTAGGGTTAGCATCAGACTTAGGATAGTGTTAGGGTTAGGGTTAGGGTTAGCATCAGCCCTAGGATAGTGTTAAGGTTAGGGTTCGGGTTATCATCAGGCCTAGGATAGTGTGAGGGCTAGGGTTAGCATCAGCCCTAGGATAGTGTTAGGGTTAGGGTTAGGGTTAGCATCAGCCCTAGGATAGTGTTAGGGTTAGGGTTAGCATCAGCCCTAGGATAGTGTTAGGGTTAGGGTTAGGGTTAGCATCAGCCCTAGGATAGTGTTAGGGTTAGGGTTAGCATCAACCCTAGGGTAGTGTTAGGGTTAGGGTTAGGGTTAGCATCAGCCCTAGGATAGTGTTAGGGTTAGGGTTAGGGTTAGCATCAGCCCTAGGATAGTGTTAGGGTTAGGGTTAGCATCAACCCTAGGATATTGTTAGGGTTAGGGTTATGGTTAGCATCAGCCCTAGGATAGTGTTAGGGTTAGGGTTAGCCTCAGCACTAGGAGAGTGTTAGGGTTAGGGATAGGGTTAGCATCAGGCCTAGGATAGTGTTAGGTTTAGGGTTAGGGTTAGCATCAGGCCTAGGATAGTGTTAGGGTTAGGGTTAGCATCAGGCCTAGGATAGTGTTAGGGTTACAGTTAGCATCAGCCCTAGGAGAGTGTTAGGGTTAGGGTTAGGGTTAGCATCAGCCCTAGGATAGTGTTAGGGTTAGGGTTAACATCAGCCCTAGGATAGTGTTCGGGTTAGGGTTAGGGTTAGCATCAGCCCTAGGATAGTGTTAGGTTTAGGGTTAGCATCAGACCTAGGATAGTGTTAGGGTTAGGGTTAGGGTTAGCATCAGCCCTAGGATAGTGTAAGTGTTAGGGTTAGGATTAGCTTCAGGCCTAGGATAGTGTTAGGGTTAGGGTTAGCATCAGCCCTAGGATAGTGTTAGGGTTAGGGATAGGGTTAGCATCAGCCCTAGGATAGTGTTAGTGTTAGGGTTAGGGTTAGCATCAGCCCTAGGATAGTAATAGGGTTAGGGTTAGCATCAGCCCTAGGATAGTGTTAGGGTTAGGGTTAGCGTTAGCACCAGGCCTAGGATAGTGTCAGTGTTAGGGTTAGCATCAGCCTTAGGATAGTGTTAGGTTTAGGGTTAGGGTTAGCATCAGCCGTAGGATAGTGTTTGGGTTAGGGTTAGCCTCAGCCCTAAGATAGTGTTAGAGTTAGGGTTTGGGTTAGCATCAGCCCTAGGATAGTGTTAGGGTTAGGGTTAGGGTTAGCATCAGCCCTAGGATAGTGTTAGGGTTAGGGTTAACATAAACCCTAGGATAGTGTTAGGGTTAGGGTTAGGGTTATCATGAGGCCTAGGATAGTGTTAGGGTTAGGGTTAGCATCAGCTCTAGGATAGTGTTAGGAATAGGGTTAGGGTTATCATCAGGCCTAGGATAGTGTGAGGGCTAGGGTTATCATCAGACTTAGGATAGTTTTAGGGTTAGGGTTAGGGTTAGCATCAGCCCTAGGATAGTGTTAGGGTTAGGGTTAGCATCAGCCCTAGGACAGTGTTAGGGTTAGGGATAGGTTTAGCATCAGGCCTAGGATAGTGTTAGTGTTAGGGTTAGGGTTAGCATCAGCCCTAGGATAGTGTTAGGGTTAGGGTTAGCATCAGGCCTAGGATAGTGTTGGGGTTAGGGTTAGGGTTATCATCAGGCCTAGGATAGTGTTAGGGTTAGGGTTAGCATCAGCTCTAGGATAGTGTTCGGGATAGGGTTAGGGTTAGCATCAGCCCTAGGATAGTGTTAAGGTTAGGGTTCGGGTTATCATCAGGCCTAGGATAGTGTGAGGGCTAGGGTTAGCATCAGACTTAGGATAGTGTTAGGGTTAGGGTTAGGGTTAGCATCAGCCCTAGGATAGTGTTAAGGTTAGGGTTCGGGTTATCATCAGGCCTAGGATAGTGTGAGGGCTAGGGTTAGCATCAGCCCTAGGATAGTGTTAGGGTTAGGGTGAGGGTTAGCATCAGCCCTAGAATAGTGTTAGGGTTAGGGTTAGCATCAGCCCTAGGATAGTGTTAGGGTTAGGGTTAGGGTTAGCATCAGCCCTAGGATAGTGTTAGGGTTAGGGTTAGCATCAACCCTAGGGTAGTGTTAGGGTTAGGGTTAGGGTTAGCATCAGCCCTAGGATAGTGTTAGGGTTAGGGTTAGGGTTAGCATCAGCCCTAGGATAGTGTTAGGGTTAGGGTTAGCATCAGCCCTAGGATAGTGTTAGGGTTAGGGTTAGGGTTATCATCAGGCCTAGGATAGTGTTAGGGTTAGGGTTAACATCAGCTCTAGGATAGTGTTAGGGTTAGGGTTAGGGTTAGCATCAGCCCTAGGATAGTGTTAAGGTTAGGGTTAGGGTTATCATCAGGCCTAGGATAGTGTGAGGGCTAGGGTTAGCATCAGACTTTGGATAGTGTTAGGGTTAGGGTTAGGGTTAGCATCAGCCCTAGGATAGTGTTAGTGTTAGGGTTAGGGTTAGCATCAGCCCTAGGATAGTGTTAGGGTTAGGGTTAGGGTTAGCATCAGCCCTAGGATAGTGTTAGGGTTAGGGTTAGCATCAGCCCTAGGATAGTGTTAGGGTTAGGGTTAGGGTTAGCATCAGCCCTAGGATAGTGTTCGGGTTAGGGTTAGCATCAACCCTAGGATATTGTTAGGGTTAGGGTTATGGTTAGCATCAGCCCTAGGATAGTGTTAGGGTTAGGGTTATCCTCAGCACTAGGAGAGTGTTAGGGTTAGGGATAGGGTTAGCATTAGGCCTAGGATAGTGTTAGGTTTAGGGTTAGGGTTAGCATCAGCCCTAGGATAGTGTTAGGGTTAGGGTTAGCATCAGGCCTAGGATAGTGTTAGGGTTACAGTTAGCATAAGCCCTAGGAGAGTGTTAGGGTTAGGGTTAGGGTTAGCATCAGCCCTAGGATAGTGTTAGGGTTAGGGTTAACATCAGCCCTAGGATAGTGTTCGGGTTAGGGTTAGGGTTAGCATCAGCCCTAGGATAGTGTTATGTTTAGGGTTAGCATCAGACCTAGGATAGTGTTAGGGTTAGGGTTAGGGTTAGCATCAGCCCTAGGATAGTGTAAGTGTTAGGGTTAGGATTAGCTTCAGGCCTAGGATAGTGTTAGGGTTAGGGTTAGCATCAGCCCTAGGATAGTGTTAGGGTTAGGGATAGGGTTAGCATCAGCCCTAGGATAGTGTTAGTGTTAGGGTTAGGGTTAGCATCAGCCCTAGGATAGTAATAGGGTTAGGGTTAGCATCAGCCCTAGGATAGTGTTAGGGTTAGGGTTAGCGTTAGCACCAGGCCTAGGATAGTGTTAGTGTTAGGGTTAGCATCAGCCTTAGGATAGTGTTAGGGTTAGGGTTAGGGTTAGCATCAGCCGTAGGATAGTGTTTGGGTTAGGGTTAGCCTCAGCCCTAAGATAGTGTTAGAGTTAGGGTTTGGGTTAGCATCAGCCCTAGGATAGTGTTATGGTTAGGGTTAGGGTTAGCATCAGCCCTAGGATAGTGTTAGGGTTAGGGTTAACATAAACCCTAGGATAGTGTTAGGGTTAGGGTTAGGGTTATCATGAGGCCTAGGATAGTGTTAGGGTTAGGGTTAGCATCAGGCCTAGGATAGTGTTGGGGTTAGGGTTAGGGTTATCATCAGGCCTAGGATAGTGTTAGGGTTAGGGTTAGCATCAGCTCTAGGATAGTGTTAGGGATAGGGTTAGGGTTAGCATCAGCCCTAGGATAGTGTTAAGGTTAGGGTTCGGGTTATCATCAGGCCTAGGATAGTGTGAGGGCTAGGGTTAGCATCAGACTTAGGATAGTGTTAGGGTTAGGGTTAGGGTAAGCATCAGTCCTAGGATAGTGTTAAGGTTAGGGTTCGGGTTATCATCAGGCCTAGGATAGTGTGAGGGCTAGGGTTAGCATCAGCCCTAGGATAGTGTTAGGGTTAGGGTTAGGGTTAGCATCAGCCCTAGGATAGTGTTAGGGTTAGGGTTAGCATCAGCCCTAGGATAGTGTTAGGGTTAGGGTTAGGGTTAGCATCAGCCCTAGGATAGTGTTAGGGTTAGGGTTAGCATCAACCCTAGGGTAGTGTTAGGGTTAGGGTTAGGGTTAGCATCAGCCCTAGGATAGTGTTAGGGTTAGGGTTAGCCTCAGCCCTAGGAGAGTGTTAGGGTTAGGGATAGGGTTAGCATCAGGCCTAGGATAGTGTTAGGGTTACAGTTAGCATCAGCCCTAGGATAGTAATAGGGTTAGGGTTAGCATCAACCCTAGGATATTGTTAGGGTTAGGGTTATGGTTAGCATCAGCCCTAGGATAGTGTTAGAGTTAGAGTTAGCCTCAGCACTAGGAGAGTGTTAGGGTTAGGGATAGGGTTAGCATCAGGCCTAGGATAGTGTTAGGTTTAGGGTTAGGGTTAGCATCAGCCCTCGGATAGTGTTAGGGTTAGGGTTAGCATCAGGCCTAGGATAGTGTTAGGGTTACAGTTAGCATCAGCCCTAGGAGAGTGTTAGGGTTAGGGTTAGGGTTAGCATCAGCCCTAGGATAGTGTTAGGGTTAGGGTTAACATCAGCCCTAGATAGTGTTCGGGTTAGGGTTAGGGTTAGCATCAGCCCTAGGATAGTGTTAGGTTTAGGGTTAGCATCAGACCTAGGATAGTGTTAGGGTTAGGGTTAGGGTTAGCATCAGCCCTAGGATAGTGTAAGTGTTAGGGTTAGGATTAGCTTCAGGCCTAGGATAGTGTTAGGGTTAGAGTTAGCATCAGCCCTAGGATAGTGTTAGGGTTAGGGATAGGGTTAGCATCAGCCCTAGGATAGTGTTAGGGTTAGGGTTAGGGTTAGCATCAGCCCTAGGATAGTGTTAAGGTTAGGGTTCGGGTTATCATCAGGCCTAGGATAGTGTGAGGGCTAGGGTTAGCATCAGCCCTAGGATAGTGTTAGGGTTAGGGTTAGGGTTAGCATCAGCCCTAGGATAGTGTTAGGGTTAGGGTTAGCATCAGCCCTAGGATAGTGTTAGGGTTAGGGTTAGGGTTAGCATCAGCCCTAGGATAGTGTTAGGGTTAGGGTTAGCATCAACCCTAGGGTAGTGTTAGGGTTAGGGTTAGGGTTAGCATCAGCCCTAGGATAGTGTTAGGGTTAGGGTTAGCCTCAGCCCTAGGAGAGTGTTAGGGTTAGGGATAGGGTTAGCATCAGGCCTAGGATAGTGTTAGGGTTACAGTTAGCATCAGCCCTAGGAGAGTGTTAGGGTTAGGGTTAGGGTTAGCATCAGCTCTAGGATAGTGTTGGGGTTAGGGTTAACATCAGCCCTAGGATAGTGTTCGGGTTAGGGTTAGGGTTAGCATCAGCCCTAGGATAGTGTTAGCTTTAGGGTTAGCATCAGACCTAGGATAGTGTTAGGGTTAGGGTTATGGTTAGCATCAGCCCTAGGATAGTGTAAGTGTTAGGGTTAGGATTAGCATCAGGCCTAGGATAGTGTTAGGGCTAGGGTTAGCATCAGCCCTAGGATAGTGTTAGGGTTAGGGATAGGGTTAGCATCAGCCCTAGGATAGTGTTAGGGTTAGGGTTAGGGTTAGCATCAGCCCTAGGATAGTAATAGGGTTAGGGTTAGCATCAGCCCTAGGATAGTGTTAGGGTTAGGGTTATGGTTAGCATCAGCCCTAGGATAGTGTAAGTGTTAGGGTTAGGGTTAGCATCAGCCGTAGGATAGTGTTTGGGTTAGGGTTAGCCTCAGACCTAAGATAGTGTTAGAGTTAGGGTTAGGGTTAGCATCAGCCCTAGGATAGTGTTAGGGTTAGGGTTAGGGTTAGCATCAGCCCTAGGATAGTGTTAGGGTTAGGGTTAACATAAACCCTAGGATAGTGTTAGGGTTAGGGTTAGGGTTATCATCAGGCCTAGGATAGTGTTAGGGTTAGGGTTAGCATCAGCTCTAGGATAGTGTTAGGGATAGGGTTAGGGTTAGCATCAGCGCTAGGATAGTGTTAAGGTTAGGGTTCGGGTTATCATCAGGCATAGGATAGTGTGAGGGCTAGGGTTAGCATCTCACTTAGGATAGTGTTAGGGTTAGGGTTAGGGTTAGCATCAGCCCTAGGATAGTGTTAGGGTTAGGGTTAGTATTAGCATCAGCCCTAGGATAGTGTTAGGTTTAGGGTTAACATAAACCCTAGGATAGTGTTATGGTTAGGGTTAGGGTTATCATCAGGCCTAGGATAGTGTTAGGGTTAGGGTTAGGGTTAGCATCAGTTCAAGGATAGTGTTAGGCTTAGCGTTAGGGTTAGCATCAGCCCTAGGATAGTGTTAGGGTTAGGGTTAGGGTTAGCATCAGCCCTAGGATAGTGTTAGGGTTAGGGTTAGCATCAGCCCTAGGATAGTGTTAGGGTTAGGGTTAGGGTTATCATCAGGCCTAGGATAGTGTTAGGGTTAGGGTTAACATCAGCTCTAGGATAGTGTTAGGGTTAGGGTTAGGGTTAGCATCAGCCCTAGGATAGTGTTAAGGTTAGGGTTAGGGTTATCATCAGGCCTAGGATAGTGTGAGGGCTAGGGTTAGCATCAGACTTAGGATAGTGTTAGGGTTAGGGTTAGGGTTAGCATAAGCCCTAGGATAGTGTTAGGGTTAGGGTTAGGGTTAGGGTTAGCATCAGCCCTAGGATAGTGTTAGGGTTAGGGTTAGGGTTAGCATCAGCCCTAGGATAGTGTTAGGGTTAGGGTTAGCATCAGCCCTAGGATAGTGTTAGGGTTAGGGTTAGGGTTAGCATCAGCCCTAGGATAGTGTTAGGGTTAGGGTTAGCATCAACCCTAGGATATTGTTAGGGTTAGGGTTATGGTTAGCATCAGCCCTAGGATAGTGTTAGGGTTAGAGTTAGCCTCAGCACTAGGAGAGTGTTAGGGTTAGGGATAGGGTTAGCATCAGGCCTAGGATAGTGTTAGGTTTAGGGTTAGGGTTAGCATCAGCCCTAGGATAGTGTTAGGGTTAGGGTTAGCATCAGGCCTAGGATAGTGTTAGGGTTACAGTTAGCATCAGCCCTAGGAGAGTGTTAGGGTTAGGGTTAGGGTTAGCATCAGCCCTAGGATAGTGTTAGGGTTAGGGTTAACATCAGCCCTAGGATAGTGTTCGGGTTAGGGTTAGGGTTAGCATCAGCCCTAGGATAGTGTTAGGTTTAGGGTTAGCATCAGACCTAGGAGAGTGTTAGGGTTAGGGTTAGGGTTAGCATCAGCCCTAGGATAGTGTAAGTGTTAGGGTTAGGATTAGCTTCAGGCCCAGGATAGTGTTAGGGTTAGGGTTAGCATCAGCCCTAGGATAGTGTTAGGGTTAGGGATAGGGTTAGCATCAGCCCTAGGATAGTGTTAGGGTTAGGGTTAGGGTTAGCATCAGCCCTAGGATAGTAATAGGGTTAGGGTTAGCATCAGCCCTAGGATAGTGTTAGGGTTAGGGTTAGCGTTAGCACCAGGCCTAGGATAGTGTTAGTGTTAGGGTTAGCATCAGCCTTAGGATAGTGTTAGGGTTAGGGTTAGGGTTAGCATCAGCCGTAGGATAGTGTTTGGGTTAGGGTTAGCCTCAGCCCTAAGATAGTGTTAGAGTTAGGGTTTGGGTTAGCATCAGCCCTAGGATAGTGTTAGGGTTAGGGTTAGGGTTACCATCAGCCCTAGGATAGTGTTAGGGTTAGGGTTAACATAAACCCTAGGATAGTGTTAGGGTTAGGGTTAGGGTTATCATGAGGCCTTGGATAGTGTTAGGGTTAGGGTTAGCATCAGCTCTAGGATAGTGTTAGGGATAGGGTTAGGGTTATCATCAGGCCTAGGATAGTGTGAGGGCTAGGGTTATCATCAGACTTAGGATGGTGTTAGGGTTAGGGTTAGGGTTAGCATCAGCCCTAGGATAGTGTTAGGGTTAGGGTTAGCATCAGCCCTAGGAGAGTGTTAGGGTTAGGGATAGGTTTAGCATCAGGCCTAGGATAGTGTTAGGGTTAGGGTTAGGGTTAGCATCAGCCCTAGGATAGTGTTAGGGTTAGGGTTATCATCAGGCCTAGGATAGTGTTGGGGTTAGGGTTAGGGTTATCATCAGGCCTAGGATAGTGTTAGGGTTAGGGTTAGCATCAGCTCTAGGATAGTGTTAGGGATAGGGTTAGGGTTAGCATCAGCCCTAGGATAGTGTTAAAGTTAGGGTTCGGGTTATCATCAGGCCTAGGATAGTGTGAGGGCTAGGGTTAGCATCAGACTTAGGATAGTGTTAGGGTTAGGGTTAGGGTTAGCATCAGCCCTAGGATAGTGTTAAGGTTAGGGTTCGGGTTATCATCAGGCCTAGGATAGTGTGAGGGCTAGGGTTAGCATCAGCCCTAGTATAGTGTTAGGGTTAGGGTTAGGGTTAGCATCAGCCCTAGGATAGTGTTAGTGTTAGGGTTAGCATCAGCCCTAGGATAGTGTTAGGGTTAGGGTTAGGGTTAGCATCAGCCCTAGGATAGTGTTAGGGTTAGGGTTAGCATCAACCCTAGGGTAGTGTTAGGGTTAGGGTTAGGGTTAGCATCAGCCCTAGGATAGTGTTAGGGTTAGGGTTAGCCTCAGCCCTAGGAGAGTGTTAGGGTTAGGGATAGGGTTAGCATCAGGCCTAGGATAGTGTTAGGGTTACAGTTATCATCAGCCCTAGGAGAGTGTTAGGGTTAGGGTTAGGGTTAGCATCAGCCCTAGGATAGTGTTGGGGTTAGGGTTAACATCAGCCAAAGGATAGTGTTCGGGTTAGGGTTAGGGTTAGCATCAGCCCTAGGATAGTGTTAGCTTTAGGGTTAGCATCAGACCTAGGATAGTGTTAGGGTTAGGGTTATGGTTAGCATCAGCCCTAGGATAGTGTAAGTGTTAGGGTTAGGATTAGCATCAGGCCTAGGATAGTGTTAGGGTTAGGGTTAGCATCAGCCCTAGGATAGTGTTAGGGTTAGGGTTAGGGTTAGCATCAGCCCTAGGATAGTAATAGGGTTAGGGTTAGCATCAGCCCTAGGATAGTGTTAGGGTTAGGGATAGGGTTAGCACCAGGCCTAGGATAGTGTTAGTGTTAGGGTTAGCATTAGCCTTAGGATAGTGTTAGGGTTAGGGTTAGGGTTAGCATCAGCCGTAGGATAGTGTTTGGGTTAGGGTTAGCCTCAGACCTAAGATAGTGTTAGAGTTAGGGTTAGGGTTAGCATCAGCCCTAGGATAGTGTTAGGGTTAGGGTTAGGGTTAGGGTTAGCATCAGCCCTAGGATAGTGTTAGGGTTAGGGTTAACATAAACCCTAGGATAGTGTTAGGGTTAGGGTTAGGGTTATCATCAGGCCTAGGATAGTGTTAGGGTTAGGGTTAGCATCAGCTCTAGGATAGTGTTAGGGATAGGGTTAGGGTTAGCATCAGCGCTAGGATAGTGTTAAGGTTAGGGTTCGGGTTATCATCAGGCCTAGGATAGTGTGAGGGCTAGGGTTAGCATCTCACTTAGGATAGTGTTAGGGTTAGGGTTAGGGTTAGCATCAGCCCTAGGATAGTGTTAGGGTTAGGGTTAGCATCAGCCCTAGGAGAGTGTTAGGGTTAGGGATAGGTTTAACATCAGGCCTAGGATAGTGTTAGAGTTAAGGTTAGGGTTAGCATCAGCCCTAGGATAGTGTTAGGATTAGGGTTAGCATCAGGCCTAGGATAGTGTTAGGGTTAGGGTTAGCATCAGCACTAGGATAGTGTTAGGGTTAGGGTTAGGGTTAGCATCAGCTCTAGGATAGTGTTAGGGATAGGGTTAGGGTTAGCATCAGCCCTAGGATAGTGTTAAAGTTAGGGTTCGGGTTATCATCAGGCCTAGGATAGTGTGAGGGCTAGGGTTAGCATCAGACTTAGGATAGTGTTAGGGTTAGGGTTAGGGTTAGCATCAGCCCTAGGATAGTGTTAAGGTTAGGGTTCGGGTTATCATCAGGCCTAGGATAGTGTGAGGGCTAGGGTTAGCATCAGCCCTAGTATAGTGTTAGGGTTAGGGTTAGGGTTAGCATCAGCCCTAGGATAGTGTTAGTGTTAGGGTTAGCATCAGCCCTAGGATAGTGTTAGGGTTAGGGTTAGGGTTAGCATCAGCCCTAGGATAGTGTTAGGGTTAGGGTTAGCATCAACCCTAGGGTAGTGTTAGGGTTAGGGTTAGGGTTAGCATCAGCCCTAGGATAGTGTTAGGGTTAGGGTTAGCCTCAGCCCTAGGAGAGTGTTAGGGTTAGGGATAGGGTTAGCATCAGGCCTAGGATAGTGTTAGGGTTACAGTTATCATCAGCCCTAGGAGAGTGTTAGGGTTAGGGTTAGGGTTAGCATCAGCCCTAGGATAGTGTTGGGGTTAGGGTTAACATCAGCCAAAGGATAGTGTTCGGGTTAGGGTTAGGGTTAGCATCAGCCCTAGGATAGTGTTAGCTTTAGGGTTAGCATCAGACCTAGGATAGTGTTAGGGTTAGGGTTATGGTTAGCATCAGCCCTAGGATAGTGTAAGTGTTAGGGTTAGGATTAGCATCAGGCCTAGGATAGTGTTAGGGTTAGGGTTAGCATCAGCCCTAGGATAGTGTTAGGGTTAGGGTTAGGGTTAGCATCAGCCCTAGGATAGTAATAGGGTTAGGGTTAGCATCAGCCCTAGGATAGTGTTAGGGTTAGGGATAGGGTTAGCACCAGGCCTAGGATAGTGTTAGTGTTAGGGTTAGCATTAGCCTTAGGATAGTGTTAGGGTTAGGGTTAGGGTTAGCATCAGCCGTAGGATAGTGTTTGGGTTAGGGTTAGCCTCAGACCTAAGATAGTGTTAGAGTTAGGGTTAGGGTTAGCATCAGCCCTAGGATAGTGTTAGGGTTAGGGTTAGGGTTAGGGTTAGCATCAGCCCTAGGATAGTGTTAGGGTTAGGGTTAACATAAACCCTAGGATAGTGTTAGGGTTAGGGTTAGGGTTATCATCAGGCCTAGGATAGTGTTAGGGTTAGGGTTAGCATCAGCTCTAGGATAGTGTTAGGGATAGGGTTAGGGTTAGCATCAGCGCTAGGATAGTGTTAAGGTTAGGGTTCGGGTTATCATCAGGCCTAGGATAGTGTGAGGGCTAGGGTTAGCATCTCACTTAGGATAGTGTTAGGGTTAGGGTTAGGGTTAGCATCAGCCCTAGGATAGTGTTAGGGTTAGGGTTAGCATCAGCCCTAGGAGAGTGTTAGGGTTAGGGATAGGTTTAACATCAGGCCTAGGATAGTGTTAGAGTTAAGGTTAGGGTTAGCATCAGCCCTAGGATAGTGTTAGGATTAGGGTTAGCATCAGGCCTAGGATAGTGTTAGGGTTAGGGTTAGCATCAGCACTAGGATAGTGTTAGGGTTAGGGTTAGGGTTAGCATCAGCTCTAGGATAGTGTAAGTGTTAGGGTTAGGGTTAGCATCTGGCCGAGGATAGTGTTAGGGTTAGGATTAGCATCAGCCCTAGGATAGTGTTAGGGTTAGGGTTAGGGTTAGCATCAGCCCTAGTATAGTGTTAGGGTTAGGGTTAGGGTTAGCATCAGCCCTAGGATAGTATTAGGGTCAGAGTTAGCAGCAGCCCTAGGATAGTGTTAGGTTTAGGGTTAGGGTTAGCACCAGGCCCAGGATAGTGTTAGTGTTAGGGTTAGCATCAGCCTTAGGATAGTGTTAGGGTTTGGGTTAGGGTTAGCATCAGCCGTAGGATAGTGTTTGGGTTAGGGTTAGCCTCAGCCCTAAGATAGTGTTAGAGTTAGGGTTAGGGTTAGCATCAGCCCTAGGATAGTGTTAGGGTTAGGGTTAAGGTTAGCATCAGCCCTAGGATAGTGTTAGTGTTCGGGTTAGCATCAGCCCTAGGACAGTGTTAGGGTTAGGGTTAGGGTTAGCATCCGCCCTAGGATAGTGTTAGGGTTAGGGTTAGGGTTAGCATCAGCCCTAGGATAGTGTTAGGGTTAGGGTTAACATAAACCCTAGGATAGTGTTAGGGTTAGGGTTAGGGTTATCATCAGGCCTAGGATAGTGTTAGGGTTAGGGTTAGGGTTAGCATCAGTTCAAGGATAGTGTTAGGCTTAGCGTTAGGGTTAGCATCAGCCCTAGGATAGTGTTAGGGTTAGGGTTAGCATCAGCCATAGGATAGTGTTAGGGTTAGGGTTAGGGTTAGCATCCGCCCTAGGATAGTGTTAGGGTTAAGGATAGTGTTAGCATCAGCCCTAGGATAGTGTTAGGGTTATGGTTAGGTTTAGCATCAGCCCTAGGATAGTGTTAGGGTAAGGGTTAGGGTTAGCATCAGGCCTAGGATAGTGTTAGGGTTACGGTTAGAATCAGCCCTAGGATAGTGTTAGGTTTAGGGTTATGCATATCATCAGGCCTAGGATATTGTTAGGGTTAGGGTTAGCATAAGCCCCAGGATAGTGTTAGGGTTAGGTTTAGGGTTACCATCAGCCCTAGGATAGTGGTAGGGTTAGGGTTAGGGTTAGCATCAGTCCTAGGATAGTGTTAAGGTTAGGGTTAGCATGAGCCCTAGGAGAGTGTTAGGGTTAGGGTTAGGGTTAGCATCAGCCCTAGGATAGTGTCAGGGTTAGGGTTAGCATCAACCCTAGGATACTGTTTGGGTTAGGGTTAGGGTTAGCATCAGCCCTAGGATTGTGTTAGGGTTAGGGTTTGTCTCAGCCATAGGAGAGTGTTAGGGTTAGGGATAGGGTTAGCATCAGGCCTAGGATAGTGTTAGGGTTAGGGTTAGAATCAGCCCTAGGATAGTGTTAGGGTTAGGGTTAGGGTTAGCATCAACCCTAGGATAGTGTTAGGGTTAGGGTTAGGGTTAGCATCAGCCCTAGGATACTGTCAGGGTTAGGGTTAGCATCAACCCTAGGATACTGTTTGGGTTAGGGTTAGGGTTAGCATCAGCCCTAGGATAGTGTTAGGGTTAGGGTTTGTCTCAGCCATAGGAGAGTGTTAGGGTTAGGGATAGGGTTAGCACCAGGCCTAGGATAGTGTTAGTGTTAGGGTTAGCATCAGCCTTAGGATAGTGTTAGGGTTAGGGTTAGGGTTAGCATCAGCCGTAGGATAGTGTTAGGGTTAGGGTTAGCCTCAGCCCTAGGATAGTGTTAGAGTTAGGGTTAGGGTTAGCATCAGCCCTAGGATAGTGTTAGGGTTAGGGTTAGCATCAGCCCTAGGATAGTGTTAGGGTTAGGGTTAGCATCAGCCCTAGGATAGTGTTAGGGTTAGGGTTAGGGTTAGCATCAGCCCTAGGATAGTGTTAGGGTTAGGGTTAGCATCAACCCTAGGATAGTGTTAGGGTTAGGGTTAGGGTTAGCATCAGCCCTAGGATAGTATTAGGGTTAGGGTTAGGGTTAGGGTTAGCGTTAGCATCAGCTCTAGGATAGTGTTAGGGTTAGGGTTAGGGTTAGCATCAGCCCTAGGATAGTGTTAGGGTTAGTGTTAGGGTTGGCATCAGCCCTAGGATAGTGTTAGGTTAGGGTTAGCATCAGCCCTAGGATAGTGTTAGGGTTAGGGTTAGGGTTAGCATCAGCCCTAGGATAGTGTTAGGGTTAGGGTTAGCATCAGCCCTAGGATAGTGTTAGGGTTAGGGTTAGGGTTAGCATCAGCCCTAGGATAGTGTTAGGGTTAGGGTTAGGGTTAGCATCAGCCCTAGGATAGTGTTAGGGTTAGGGTTAGCATCAGCCCTAGGATAGTGTTAGGGTTAGGGTTAGGGTTAGCATCAGCCCTAGGATAGTGTTAGGGTTAGGGTTAACATAAACCCTAGGATAGTGTTAGGGTTAGGGTTAGGGTTATCATCAGGCCTAGAGTAGTGTTAGGGTTAGGGTTAGCATCAGCTCTAGGATAGTGTTAGGGATAGGGTTAGGGTTAGCATCAGCGCTAGGATAGTGTTAAGGTTAGGGTTCGGGTTATCATCAGGCATAGGATAGTGTGAGGGCTAGGGTTAGCATCTCACTTAGGATAGTGTTAGGGTTAGGGTTAGGGTTAGCATCAGCCCTAGGATAGTGTTAGGGTTAGGGTTAGTGTTAGCATCAGCCCTAGGATAGTGTTAGGTTTAGGGTTAACATAAACCCTAGGATAGTGTTATGGTTAGGGTTAGGGTTATCATCAGGCCTAGGATAGTGTTAGGGTTAGGGTTAGGGTTAGCATCAGTTCAAAGATAGTGTTAGGCTTAGCGTTAGGGTTAGCATCAGCGCTAGGATAGTGTTAGGGTTAGGGTTAGGGTAAGCATCAGCCCTAGGTTAGTGTTAGGGTTAGGGTTAGCATCAGCCCTAGGATAGTGTTAGGGTTAGGGTTAGGGTTATCATCAGGCCTAGGATAGTGTTAGGGTTAGGGTTAACATCAGCTCTAGGATAGTGTTAGGGTTAGGGTTAGGGTTAGCATCAGCCCTAGGATAGTGTTAATGTTAGGGTTAGGGTTATCATCAGGCCTAGGATAGTGTGAGGGCTAGGGTTAGCATCAGACTTAGGATAGTGTTAGGGTTAGGGTTAGGGTTAGCATAAGCCCTAGGATAGTGTTAGGGTTAGGGTTAGGGTTAGCATCAGCCCTAGGATAGTGTTAGGGTTAGGGTTAGGGTTAGCATCAGCCCTAGGATAGTGTTAGGGTTAGGGTTAGCATCAGCCCTAGGATAGTGTTAGGGTTAGGGTTAGGGTTAGCATCAGCCCTAGGATAGTGTTAGGGTTAGGGTTAGCATCAACCCTAGGATATTGTTAGGGTTAGGGTTATGGTTAGCATCAGCCCTAGGATAGTGTTAGGGTTAGAGTTAGCCTCAGCACTAGGAGAGTGTTAGGGTTAGGGATAGGGTTAGCATCAGGCCTAGGATAGCGTTAGGTTTAGGGTTAGGGTTAGCATCAGCCCTAGGATAGTGTTAGGGTTAGGGTTAGCATCAGGCCTAGGATAGTGTTAGGGTTACAGTTAGCATCAGCCCTAGGAGAGTGTTAGGGTTAGGGTTAGGGTTAGCATCAGCCCTAGGATAGTGTTAGGGTTAGGGTTAACATCAGCCCTAGGATAGTGTTCGGGTTAGGGTTAGGGTTAGCATCAGCCCTAGGATAGTGTTAGGTTTAGGGTTAGCATCAGACCTAGGATAGTGTTAGGGTTAGGGTTAGGGTTAGCATCAGCCCTAGGATAGTGTAAGTGTTAGGGTTATTATTAGCTTCAGGCCTAGGATAGTGTTCGGGTTAGGGTTAGCATCAGCCCTAGGATAGTGTTAGGGTTAGGGATAGGGTTAGCATCAGCCCTAGGATAGTGTTAGGGTTAGGGTTAGGGTTAGCATCAGCCCTAGGATAGTAATAGGGTTAGGGTTAGCATCAGCCCTAGGATAGTGTTAGGGTTAGGGTTAGCGTTAGCACCAGGCCTAGGATAGTGTTAGTGTTAGGGTTAGCATCAGCCTTAGGATAGTGTTAGGGTTAGGGTTAGCCTCAGCCCTAAGATAGTGTTAGAGTTAGGGTTTGGGTTAGCATCAGCCCTAGGATAGTGTTAGGGTTAGGGTTAGGGTTACCATCAGCCCTAGGATAGTGTTAGGGTTAGGGTTAACATAAACAATAGGATAGTGTTAGGGTTAGGGTTAGGGTTATCATGAGGCCTAGGATAGTGTTAGGGTTAGGGTTAGCATCAGCTCTAGGATAGTGTTAGGGATAGGGTTAGCATCAGCCCTAGGAGAGTGTTAGGGTTAGGGATAGGTTTAGCATCAGGCCTAGGATAGTGTTAGGGTTAGGGTTAGGGTTAGCATCAGCCCTAGGATAGTGTTAGGGTTAGGGTTATCATCAGGCCTAGGATAGTGTTGGGGTTAGGGTTAGGGTTATCATCAGGCCTAGGATAGTGTTAGGGTTAGGGTTAGCATCAGCTCTAGGATAGTGTTAGGGATAGGGTTAGGGTTAGCATCAGCCCTAGGATAGTGTTAAAGTTAGGGTTCGGGTTATCATCAGGCCTAGGATAGTGTGAGGGCTAGGGTTAGCATCAGACTTAGGATAGTGTTAGGGTTAGGGTTAGGGTTAGCATCAGCCCTAGGATAGTGTTAAGGTTAGGGTTCGGGTTATCATCAGGCCTAGGATAGTGTGAGGCCTAGGGTTAGCATCAGCCCTAGTATAGTGTTAGGGTTAGGGTTAGGGTTAGCATCAGCCCTAGGATAGTGTTAGGGTTAGGGTTAGCATCAGCCCTAGGATAGTGTTAGGGTTAGGGTTAGGGTTAGCATCAGCCCTAGGATAGTGTTAGGGTTAGGGTTAGCATCAACCCTAGGGTAGTGTTAGGGTTAGGGTTAGGGTTAGCATCAGCCCTAGGATAGTGTTAGGGTTAGGGTTAGCCTCAGCCCTAGGAGAGTGTTAGGGTTAGGGATAGGGTTAGCATCAGGCCTAGGATAGTGTTAGGGTTACAGTTATCATCAGCCCTAGGAGAGTGTTAGGGTTAGGGTTAGGGTTAGCATCAGCCCTAGGATAGTGTTGGGGTTAGGGTTAACATCAGCCAAAGGATAGTGTTCGGGTTAGAGTTAGGGTTAGCATCAGCCCTAGGATAGTGTTAGCTTTAGGGTTAGCATCAGACCTAGGATAGTGTTAGGGTTAGGGTTATGGTTAGCATCAGCCCTAGGATAGTGTAAGTGTTAGGGTTAGGATTAGCATCAGGCCTAGGATAGTGTTAGGGTTAGGGTTAGCATCAGCCCTAGGATAGTGTTAGGGTTAGGGATAGGGTTAGCATCAGCCCTAGGATAGTGTTAGGGTTAGGGTTAGGGTTAGCATCAGCCCTAGGATAGTAATAGGGTTAGGGTTAGCATCAGCCCTAGGATAGTGTTAGGGTTAGGGATAGGGTTAGCACCAGGCCTAGGATAGTGTTAGTGTTAGGGTTAGCATTAGCCTTAGGATAGTGTTAGGGTTAGGGTTAGGGTTAGCATCAGCCGTAGGATAGTGTTTGGGTTAGGGTTAGCCTGAGACCTAAGATAGTGTTAGAGTTAGGGTTAGGGTTAGCATCAGCCCTAGGATAGTGTTAGGGTTAGGGTTAGGGTTAGGGTTAGCATCAGCCCTAGGATAGTGTTAGGGTTAGGGTTAACATAAACCCTAGGATAGTGTTAGGGTTAGGGTTAGGGTTATCATCAGGCCTAGGATAGTGTTAGGGTTAGGGTTAGCATCAGCTCTAGGATAGTGTTAGGGATAGGGTTAGGGTTAGCATCAGCGGTAGGATTGTGTTAAGGTTAGGGTTCGGGTTATCATCAGGCCTAGGATAGTGTGAGGGCTAGGGTTAGCATCTCACTTAGGATAGTGTTAGGGTTAGGGTTAGGGTTAGCATCAGCCCTAGGATAGTGTTAGGGTTAGGGTTAGCATCAGCCCTAGGAGAGTGTTAGGGTTAGGGATAGGTTTAATATCAGGCCTAGGATAGTGTTAGAGTTAAGGTTAGGGTTAGCATCAGCCCTAGGATAGTGTTAGGGTTAGGGTTAGCATCAGGCCTAGGATAGTGTTAGGGTTAGGGTTAGCATCAGCACTAGGATAGTGTTAGGGTTAGGGTTAGGGTTAGCATCAGCTCTAGGATAGTGTAAGTGTTAGGGTTAGGGTTAGCATCTGGCCGAGGATAGTGTTAGGGTTAGGATTAGCATCAGCCCTAAGATAGTGTTAGGGTTAGGGTTAGGGTTAGCATCAGCCCTAGTATAGTGTTAGGGTTAGGGTTAGGGTTAGCATCAGCCCTAGGATAGTATTAGGGTCAGAGTTAGCATCAGCCCTAGGATAGTGTTAGGTTTAGGGTTAGGGTTAGCACCAGGCCCAGGATAGTGTTAGTGTTAGGGTTAGCATCAGCCTTAGGATAGTGTTAGGGTTTGGGTTAGGGTTAGCATCAGCCGTAGGATAGTGTTTGGGTTAGGGTTAGCCTCAGCCCTAAGATAGTGTTAGAGTTAGGGTTAGGGTTAGCATCAGCCCTAGGATAGTGTTAGGGTTAGGGTTAAGGTTAGCATCAGCCCTAGGATAGTGTTAGTGTTAGGGTTAGCATCAGCCCTAGGACAGTGTTAGGGTTAGGTTTAGGGTTAGCATCCGCCCTAGGATAGTGTTAGGGTTAGGGTTAGGGTTAGCATCAGCCCTAGGATAGTGTTAGGGTTAGGGTTAACTTAAACCCTAGGATAGTGTTAGGGTTAGGGTTAGGGTTATCATCAGGCCTAGGATAGTGTTAGGGTTAGGGTTAGGGTTAGCATCAGTTCAAGGATAGTGTTAGGCTTAGCGTTAGGGTTAGCATCAGCCCTAGGATAGTGTTAGGGTTAGGGTTAGCATCAGCCATAGGATAGTGTTAGGGTTAGGGTTAGGGTTAGCATCCGCCCTAGGATAGTGTTAGGGTTAAGGATAGTGTTAGCATCAGCCCTAGGATAGTGTTAGGGTTATGGTTAGGTTTAGCATCAGCCCTAGGATAGTGTTAGGGTAAGGGTTAGGGTTAGCATCAGGCCTAGGATAGTGTTAGGGTTACGGTTAGAATCAGCCCTAGGATAGTGTTAGGTTTAGGGTTATGCATATCATCAGGCCTAGGATATTGTTAGGGTTAGGGTTAGCATAAGCCCCAGGATAGTGTTAGGGTTAGGTTTAGGGTTACCATCAGCCCTAGGATAGTGGTAGGGTTAGGGTTAGGGTTAGCATCAGTCCTAGGATAGTGTTAAGGTTAGGGTTAGCATGAGCCCTAGGAGAGTGTTAGGGTTAGGGTTAGGGTTAGCATCAGCCCTAGGATAGTGTCAGGGTTAAGGTTAGCATCAACCCTAGGATACTGTTTGGGTTAGGGTTAGGGTTAGCATCAGCCCTAGGATTGTGTTAGGGTTAGGGTTTGTCTCAGCCATAGGAGAGTGTTAGGGTTAGGGATAGGGTTAGCATCAGGCCTAGTATAGTGTTAGGGTTAGGGTTAGAATCAGCCCTAGGATAGTGTTAGGGTTAGGGTTAGGGTTAGCATCAACCCTAGGATAGTGTTAGGGTTAGGGTTAGGGTTAGCATCAGCCCTAGGATACTGTCAGGGTTAGGGTTAGCATCAACCCTAGGATACTGTTTGGGTTAGGGTTAGGGTTAGCATCAGCCCTAGGATAGTGTTAGGGTTAGGGTTTGTCTCAGCCATAGGAGAGTGTTAGGGTTAGGGATAGGGTTAGCACCAGGCCTAGGATAGTGTTAGTGTTAGGGTTAGCATCAGCCTTAGGATAGTGTTAGGGTTAGGGTTAGGGTTAGCATCAGCCGTAGGATAGTGTTAGGGTTAGGGTTAGCCTCAGCCCTAGGATAGTGTTAGAGTTAGGGTTAGGGTTAGCATCAGCCCTAGGATAGTGTTAGGGTTAGGGTTAGCATCAGCCCTAGGATAGTGTTAGGGTTAGGGTTAGCATCAGCCCTCGGATAGTGTTAGGGTTAGGGTTAGGGTTAGCATCAGCCCTAGGATAGTGTTAGGGTTAGGGTTAGCATCAACCCTAGGATAGTGTTAGGGTTAGGGTTAGGGTTAGCATCAGCCCTAGGATAGTATTAGGGTTAGGGTTAGGGTTAGGGTTAGCGTTAGCATCAGCTCTAGGATAGTGTTAGGGTTAGGGTTAGGGTTAGCATCAGCCCTAGGATAGTGTTAGGGTTAGTGTTAGGGTTGGCATCAGCCCTAGGATAGTGTTAGGTTAGGGTTAGCATCAGCCCTAGGATAGTGTTAGGGTTAGGGTTAGGGTTAGCATCAGCCCTAGGATAGTGTTAGGGTTAGGGTTAGCATCAGCCCTAGGATAGTGTTAGGGTTAGGGTTAGGGTTAGCATCAGCCCTAGGATAGTGTTAGGGTTAGGGTTAGGGTTAGCATCAGCCCTAGGATAGTGTTAGGGTTAGGGTTAGCATCAGCCCCAGGATAGTGTTAGGGTTAGGGTTAGGGTTAGCATCAGCCCTAGGATAGTGTTAGGGTTAGGGTTAACATAAACCCTAGGATAGTGTTAGGGTTAGGGTTAGGGTTATCATCAGGCCTAGGATAGTGTTAGGGTTAGGGTTAGCATCAGCTCTAGGATAGTGTTAGGGATAGGGTTAGGGTTAGCATCAGCGCTAGGATAGTGTTAAGGTTAGGGTTCGGGTTATCATCAGGCATAGGATAGTGTGAGGGCTAGGGTTAGCATCTCACTTAGGATAGTGTTAGGGTTAGGGTTAGGGTTAGCATCAGCCCTAGGATAGTGTTAGGGTTAGGGTTAGTGTTAGCATCAGCCCTAGGATAGTGTTAGGTTTAGGGTTAACATAAACCCTAGGATAGTGTTATGGTTAGGGTTAGGGTTATCATCAGGCCTAGGATAGTGTTAGGGTTAGGGTTAGGGTTAGCATCAGTTCAAGGATAGTGTTAGGCTTAGCGTTAGGGTTAGCATCAGCCCTAGGATAGTGTTAGGGTTAGGGTTAGGGTTAGCATCAGCCCTAGGATAGTGTTAGGGTTAGGGTTAGCATCAGCCCTAGGATAGTGTTAGGGTTAGGGTTAGGGTTATCATCAGGCCTAGGATAGTGTTAGGGTTAGGGTTAACATCAGCTCTAGGATAGTGTTAGGGTTAGGGTTAGGGTTAGCATCAGCCCTAGGATAGTGTTAAGGTTAGGGTTAGGGTTATCATCAGGCCTAGGATAGTGTGAGGGCTAGGGTTAGCATCAGACTTAGGATAGTGTTAGGGTTAGGGTTAGGGTTAGCATAAGCCCTAGGATAGTGTTAGGGTTAGGGTTAGGGTTAGCATCAGCCCTAGGATAGTGTTAGGGTTAGGGTTAGGGTTAGCATCAGCCCTAGGATAGTGTTAGGGTTAGGGTTAGCATCAGCCCTAGGATAGTGTTAGGGTTAGGGTTAGCATCAGCCCTAGGATAGTGTTAGGGTTAGGGTTAGCATCAACCCTAGGATATTGTTAGGGTTAGGGTTATGGTTAGCATCAGCCCTAGGATAGTGTTAGGGTTAGAGTTAGCCTCAGCACTAGGAGAGTGTTAGGGTTAGGGATAGGGTTAGCATCAGGCCTAGGATAGTGTTAGGTTTAGGGTTAGGGTTAGCATCAGCCCTAGGATAGTGTTAGGGTTAGGGTTAGCATCAGGCCTAGGATAGTGTTAGGGTTACAGTTAGCATCAGCCCTAGGAGAGTGTTATGGTTAGGGTTAGGGTTAGCATCAGCCCTAGGATAGTGTTAGGGTTAGGGTTAACATCAGCCCTAGGATAGTGTTCGGGTTAGGGTTAGGGTTAGCATCAGCCCTAGGATAGTGTTAGGTTTAGGGTTAGCATCAGACCTAGGATAGTGTTAGGGTTAGGGTTAGGGTTAGCATCAGCCCTAGGATAGTGTAAGTGTTAGGGTTAGGATTAGCTTCAGGCCTAGGATAGTGTTAGGGTTAGGGTTAGCATCAGCCCTAGGATAGTGTTAGGGCTAAGGATAGGGTTAGCATCAGCCCTAGGATAGTGTTAGGGTTAGGGTTAGGGTTAGCATCAGCCCTAGGATAGTAATAAGGTTAGGGTTAGCATCAGCCCTAGGATAGTGTTAGGGTTAGGGTTAGCGTTAGCACCAGGCCTAGGATAGTGTTAGTGTTAGGGTTAGCATCAGCCTTAGGATAGTGTTAGGGTTAGGGTTAGCCTCAGCCCTAAGATAGTGTTAGAGTTAGGGTTTGGGTTAGCATCAGCCCTAGGATAGTGTTAGGGTTAGGGTTAGGGTTACCATCAGCCCTAGGATAGTGTTAGGGTTAGGGTTAACATAAACAATAGGATAGTGTTAGGGTTAGGGTTAGGGTTATCATGAGGCCTAGGATAGTGTTAGGGTTAGGGTTAGCATCAGCTCTAGGATAGTGTTAGGGATAGGGTTAGCATCAGCCCTAGGAGAGTGTTAGGGTTAGGGATAGGTTTAGCATCAGGCCTAGGATAGTGTTAGGGTTAGGGTTAGGGTTAGCATCAGCCCTAGGATAGTGTTAGGGTTAGGGTTATCATCAGGCCTAGGATAGTGTTGGGGTTAGGGTTAGGGTTATCATCAGGCCTAGGATAGTGTTAGGGTTAGGGTTAGCATCAGCTCTAGGATAGTGTTAGGGATAGGGTTAGGGTTAGCATCAGCCCTAGGATAGTGTTAAAGTTAGGGTTCGGGTTATCATCAGGCCTAGGATAGTGTGAGGGCTAGGGTTAGCATCAGACTTAGGATAGTGTTAGGGTTAGGGTTAGGGTTAGCATCAGCCCTAGGATAGTGTTAAGGTTAGGGTTCGGGTTATCATCAGGCCTAGGATAGTGTGAGGGCTAGGGTTAGCATCAGCCCTAGTATAGTGTTAGGGTTAGGGTTAGGGTTAGCATCAGCCCTAGGATAGTGTTAGGGTTAGGGTTAGCATCAGCCCTAGGATAGTGTTAGGGTTAGGGTTAGGGTTAGCATCAGCCCTAGGATAGTGTTAGGGTTAGGGTTAGCATCAACCCTAGGGTAGTGTTAGGGTTAGGGTTAGGGTTAGCATCAGCCCTAGGATAGTGTTAGGGTTAGGGTTAGCCTCAGCCCTAGGAGAGTGTTAGGGTTAGGGATAGGGTTAGCATCAGGCCTAGGATAGTGTTAGGGTTACAGTTATCATCAGCCCTAGGAGAGTGTTAGGGTTAGGGTTAGGGTTAGCATCAGCCCTAGGATAGTGTTGGGGTTAGGGTTAACATCAGCCAAAGGATAGTGTTCGGGTTAGGGTTAGGGTTAGCATCAGCCCTAGGATAGTGTTAGCTTTAGGGTTAGCATCAGACCTAGGATAGTGTTAGGGTTAGGGTTATGGTTAGCATCAGCCCTAGGATAGTGTAAGTGTTAGGGTTAGGATTAGCATCAGGCCTAGGATAGTGTTAGGGTTAGGGTTAGCATCAGCCCTAGGATAGTGTTAGGGTTAGGGATAGGGTTAGCATCAGCCCTAGGATAGTGTTAGGGTTAGGGTTAGGGTTAGCATCAGCCCTAGGATAGTAATAGGGTTAGGGTTAGCATCAGCTCTAGGATAGTGTTAGGGATAGGGTTAGGGTTAGCATCAGCGCTAGGATAGTGTTAAGGTTAGGGTTCGGGTTATCATCAGGCCTAGGATAGTGTGAGGGCTAGGGTTAGCATCTCACTTAGGATAGTGTTAGGGTTAGGGTTAGGGTTAGCATCAGCCCTAGGATAGTGTTAGGGTTAGGGTTAGCATAAGCCCTAGGAGAGTGTTAGGGTTAGGGATAGGTTTAACATCAGGCCTAGGATAGTGTTAGAGTTAAGGTTAGGGTTAGCATCAGCCCTAGGATAGTGTTAGGGTTAGGGTTAGCATCAGGCCTAGGATAGTGTTAGGGTTAGGGTTAGCATCAGCACTAGGATAGTGTTAGGGTTAGGGTTAGGGTTAGCATCAGCTCTAGGATAGTGTAAGTGTTAGGGTTAGGGTTAGCATCTGGCCGAGGATAGTGTTAGGGTTAGGCTTAGCATCAGCCCTAGGATAGTGTTAGGGTTAGGGTTAGGGTTAGCATCAGCCCTAGTATAGTGTTAGGGTTAGGGTTAGGGTTAGCATCAGCCCTAGGATAGTATTAGGGTCAGAGTTAGCATCAGCCCTAGGATAGTGTTAGGTTTAGGGTTAGGGTTAGCACCAGGCCCAGGATAGTGTTAGTGTTAGGGTTAGCATCAGCCTTAGGATAGTGTTAGGGTTTGGGTTAGGGTTAGCATCAGCCGTAGGATAGTGTTTGGGTTAGGGTTAGCCTCAGCCCTAAGATAGTGTTAGAGTTAGGGTTAGGGTTAGCATCAGCCCTAGGATAGTGTTAGGGTTAGGGTTAAGTTTAGCATCAGCCCTAGGATAGTGTTAGTGTTAGGGTTAGCATCAGCCCTAGGACAGTGTTAGGGTTAGGGTTAGGGTTAGCATCCGCCCTAGGATAGTGTTAGGGTTAGGGTTAGGGTTAGCATCAGCCCTAGGATAGTGTTAGGGTTAGGGTTAACATAAACCCTAGGATAGTGTTAGGGTTAGGGTTAGGGTTATCATCAGGCCTAGGATAGTGTTAGGGTTAGGGTTAGGGTTAGCATCAGTTCAAGGATAGTGTTAGGCTTAGCGTTAGGGTTAGCATCAGCCCTAGGATAGTGTTAGGGTTAGGGTTAGCATCAGCCATAGGATAGTGTTAGGGTTAGGGTTAGGGTTAGCATCCGCCCTAGGATAGTGTTAGGGTTAAGGATAGTGTTAGCATCAGCCCTAGGATAGTGTTAGGGTTATGGTTAGGTTTAGCATCAGCCCTAGGATAGTGTTAGGATAAGGGTTAGGGTTAGCATCAGGCCTAGGATAGTGTTAGGGTTACGGTTAGAATCAGCCCTAGGATAGTGTTAGGTTTAGGGTTATGCATATCATCAGGCCTAGGATATTGTTAGGGTTAGGGTTAGCATAAGCCCCAGGATAGTGTTAGGGTTAGGTTTAGGGTTACCATCAGCCCTAGGATAGTGGTAGGGTTAGGGTTAGGGTTAGCATCAGTCCTAGGATAGTGTTAAGGTTAAGGTTAGCATGAGCCCTAGGTGAGTGTTAGGGTTAGGGTTAGGGTTAGCATCAGCCCTAGGATAGTGTCAGGGTTAGGGTTAGCATCAACCCTAGGATACTGTTTGGGTTAGGGTTAGGGTTAGCATCAGCCCTAGGATTGTGTTAGGGTTAGGGTTTGTCTCAGCCATAGGAGAGTGTTAGGGTTAGGGATAGGGTTAGCATCAGGCCTAGGATAGTGTTAGGGTTAGGGTTAGAATCAGCCCTAGGATAGTGTTAGGGTTAGGGTTAGGGTTAGCATCAACCCTAGGATAGTGTTAGGGTTAGGGTTAGGGTTAGCATCAGCCCTAGGATACTGTCAGGGTTAGGGTTAGCATCAACCCTAGGATACTGTTTGGGTTAGGGTTAGGGTTAGCATCAGCCCTAGGATAGTGTTAGGGTTAGGGTTTGTCTCAGCCATAGGAGAGTGTTAGGGTTAGGGATAGGGTTAGCACCAGGCCTAGGATAGTGTTAGTGTTAGGGTTAGCATCAGCCTTAGGATAGTGTTAGGTTTAGGGTTAGGGTTAGCATCAGCCGTAGGATAGTGTTAGGGTTAGGGTTAGCCTCAGGCCTAGGATAGTGTTAGAGTTAGGGTTAGGGTTAGCATCAGCCCTAGGATAGTGTTAGGGTTAGGGTTAGCATCAGCCCTAGGATAGTGTTAGGGTTAGGGTTAGCATCAGCCCTAGGATAGTGTTAGGGTTAGGGTTAGGGTTAGCATCAGCCCTAGGATAGTGTTAGGGTTAGGGTTAGCATCAACCCTAGGATAGTGTTAGGGTTAGGGTTAGGGTTAGCATCAGCCCTAGGATAGTATTAGGGTTAGGGTTAGGGTTAGGGTTAGCGTTAGCATCAGCTCTAGGATAGTGTTAGGGTTAGGGTTAGGGTTATCATCAGCCCTAGGATAGTGTTAGGGTTAGGGTTAGGGTTGGCATCAGCCCTAGGATAGTGTTAGGTTAGGGTTAGCATCAGCCCTAGGATAGTGTTAGGGTTAGGGTTAGGGTTAGCATCAGCCCTAGGATAGTGTTAGGGTTAGGGTTAGCATCAGCCCTAGGATAGTGTTAGGGTTAGGGTTAGGGTTAGCATCAGCCCTAGGATAGTGTTAGGGTTAGGGTTAGGGTTAGCATCAGCCCTAGGATAGTGTTAGGGTTAGGGTTAGCATCAGCCCTAGGATAGTGTTAGGGTTAGGGTTAGGGTTAGCATCAGCCCTAGGATAGTGTTAGGGTTAGGGTTAGCATCAGCCCTAGGATAGTGTTAGGGTTAGGGTTAGGGTTAGCATCAGCCCTAGGATAGTGTTAGGGTTAGGGTTAGCATCAGCCCTACTATAGTGTTAGGGTTAGTGTTAGGGTTAGCATCAGCCTTAGGATAGTGTTAGGGTTAGGGTTAGGGTTAGCATCAGCCGGAGGATAGTGTTTGGGTTAAGGTTAGCCTCAGCCCTAAGATAGTGTTAGAGTTAGGGTTAGTGTTAGCATCAGCCCTAGGTTAGTGTTCGGGTTAGGGTTAGGGTTAGCATCAGCCCTAGGATAGTGATAGTGTTAGGGTTAGCATCAGCCCTAGGATAGTGTTAGGGTTAGGGTTAGCGTTAGCATCCGCCCTAGGATAGTGTTAGGGTTAGGGTTAGGGTTAGCATCAGCCCTAGGATAGTGTTAGGTTTAGGGTTAACATAAACCCTAGGATAGTGTTAGGGTTAGGGTTAGGGTTATCATCAGGCCTAGGATAGTGTTAGGGTAAGGGTTAGGGTTAGCATCAGTTCAAGGATAGTGTTAGGCTTAGCGTTAGGGTTAGCATCAGCCCTAGGATAGTGTTAGGGTTAGGGTTAGGGTTAGCATCAGCCCTAGGATAGTGTTAGGGTTAGGGTTAGCATCAACCCTAGGATAGTGTTAGGGTTAGGGTTAGGGTTAGCATCAGCCCTAGGATACTGTTAGGGTTAGGGTTAGCCTCAGCCCTAGGAGAGTGTTAGGGTTAGGGATAGGGTTAGCATCAGGCCTAGGATAGTGTTAGGGTTAGGGTTACGGTTAGCATCAGCCCTAGGAGAGTGTTAGGGTTAGGGTTAGGGTTAGCATCAGCCCTAGGATAGTGTTAGGGTTAGGGTTAACATCAGCCCTAGGATAGCGTTCGGGTTAGGGTTAGGGTTAGCATCAGCCCTAGGATAGTGTTAGGTTTAGGGTTAGCATCAGCCCTAGAATAGTGTTAGGGTTAGGGTTAGGGTTAGCACCAGGCCTACGATAGTGTTAGTGTTAGGGTTAGCATCAGCCTTAGGATAGTGATAGGGTGAGGGTTAGGGTTAGCATCAGCCGTATAATGGTGTTAGGGTTAGGGTTAGCCTCAGCCCTAGGATAGTGTTACAGTTAGGGTTAGTGTTAGCATCAGCCCTAGGATAGTGTTAGGGTTAGGGTTTGGGTTAGCATCAGCCCTAGGATAGTGTTAGTGTTAGGGTTAGCATCAGCCCTAGGATAGTGTTACCGTTAGGGTTAGGGTTAGCATCAGCCCTAGGATAGTGTTAGGGTTAGGGTTAGCCTCAGTCCTAGGAGAGTGTTAGGGTTAGGGATAGGGTTAGCATCAGGCCTAGGATAGTGTTAGGGTTAGGGTTAGCGTTACCATCAGGCCTAGGATAGTGTTAGGGTTACGGTTAGAATCAGCCCTAGGATAGTGTTAGGGTAAGGGTTTGGGTTAGCATCAGCCCTAGGATAGTGTTAGGTTTAGGGTTAGGGATATCATTAGGCCTAGGATATTGTTAGGGTTAGGGTTAGCATCAGCCCTAGGATAGAGTTAGAGTTAGGGTTAGGGTTAGCATCAGCCCTAGGATAGTGTTAGGGTTAGGGTTAGGGTTAGCATCAGCCCTAGGATAGTGTTAGGGTTAGGGTTAGGGTTAGCATCAGCCGTAGGATATTATTAGGGTTAGGGTTAGCCTCAGCCCTAGGATAGTGTTAGAGTTAGTGTTAGTGTTAGCATCAGCCATAGGATAGTGTTAGAGTTAGGGTTAGCGTTAGCATCAGCCCTAGGATAATGTTAGTGTTAGGGTTAGCATCAGCCCTAGGATAGTATTAGGGTTAGGGTTAGGGTTAGCATCAGCCCTAGGATAGCATTAGGGTTAGGGTTAGGGTTAGGGTTAGCGGTAGCATCAGCTCTAGGATAGTGTTAGGGTTAGGGTTAGGGTAAGCATCAGCCCTAGGATTGTGTTAGGGTTAGGGTTAGCATCAGCCCTAGGATAGTGTTAGGGTTAGGGTTAGGGTTAGCATCAGCCCTAGGATAGTGTTAGGGTTAGGGTTAGCATCAGCCCTAGGATAGTGTTAGGGTTAAGGTTAGGGTTAGCATGAGCCCTAGGATAGTGTTAGGGTCAGGGTTAGCATCAGGCCTAGGTTAGTGTTAGGGTTAGGGTTATGGTTAGCATCAGCCCTAGGATAGTGTTAGGGTTAGGGTTAGCATCACCCCTAGGATAGTGTTAGGGTTAGGGTTAGGGTTAGCATCAGCCCTAGGATAGTGTTAGGGTTAGGGTTAGCCTCAGCCCTAGGAGAGTGTTAGGGTTAGGGATAGGGTTAGCATCAGGCCTAGGATAGTGTTAGGGTTAGGGTTAGGGTTAGCATCAGCCCTAGGATAGCATTAGGGTTAGGGTTAGGGTTAGGGTTAGCGTTAGCATTAGCTCTAGGATAGTGTTAGGGTTAGGGTTAGGGTTAGCATCAGCCCTAGGATAGTGTTAGGGTTAGGGTTAGCATCAGCCCTAGGAGAGTGTTAGGGTTAGGGTTAGGGTTATCATCAGCCGTAGGATAGTGTTTGGGTTAGGGTTAGCCTCAGCCCTAAGATAGTGTTAGAGTTAGGGTTAGGGTTAGCATCAGCCCTAGGTTAGTGTTCGCTTTAGGGTTAGGGTTAGCATTAGCCCTAGGATAGTGTTAGTGTTAGGGTTAGCATCAGCCCTAGGATAGTGTTAGGGTTAGGGTTAGCGTTAGCATCCGCCCTAGGATAGTGTTAGGGTTAGGGTTAGGGTTAGCATCAGCCCTAGGATAGTGTTAGGTTTAGGGTTAACATAAACCCTAGGATAGTGTTAGGGTTCGGGTTAGGGTTATCATCAGGCCTAGGATAGTGTTAGGGTTAGCGTTAACATCAGCTCTAGGATAGTGTTAGGGTTAGGGTTAGGGTTAGCATCAGCCCTAGGATAGTGTTAAGGTTAGCTTTAGGGTTATCATCAGGCCTAGGATAGTGTGAGGGCTAGGGTTAGCATCAGACTTAGGATAGTGTTAGGGTTATTGTTAGCATCAGCCCTAGGATAGTGTTAGGGTTAGGGTTAGGGTTAGCATCAGCCCTAGGATAGTGTTAGGGTTAGGGTTAGGGTTAGCATCAGCCCTAGGATAGTGTTAGGGTTAGGGTTAGCATCAGCCCTATGATAGTGTTAGGGTTAGGGTTAGGGTTAGCATCAGCCCTAGGATAGTGTTAGGGTTAGGGTTAGCATCAACCCTAGGATATTGTTAGGGTTAGGGTTATGGTTAGCATCAGCCCTAGGATAGTGTTAGGGTTAGGGTTAGCCTCAGCATTAGGAGAGTGTTAGGGTTAGGGATAGGGTTAGCATCAGGCCTAGGATAGTGTTAGGTTCAGGGTTAGGGTTAGCATCAGCCCTAGGATAGTGTTAGGGTTAGGGTTAGCATCAGGCCTAGGATAGTGTTAGGGTTACAGTTAGCATCAGCCCTAGGAGAGTGTTAGGGTTAGGGTTAGGGTTAGCATCAGCCCTAGGATAGTGTTAGGGTTAGGGTTAACATCAGCCCTAGGATAGTGTTCGGGTTAGGGTTAGGGTTAGCATCAGCCATAGGATAGTGTTAGGTTTAGGGTTAGCATCAGACCTAGGATAGTGTTAGGGTTAGGGTTATGGTTAGCATCAACCCTAGGATAGTCTTAGGGTTAGGGTTAGGGTTAGCATCAGCCCTAGGGTAGTATTAGTGTTAGGGTTAGCATCAACCCTAGGATAGTGTTAGGGTTAGGGTTAGGGTTAGCACCAGGCCCAGGATAGTGTTAGTGTTAGGGTTAGCATCAGTCTTAGGATAGTGTTAGGGTTAGGGTTAGGGTCAGCATCAGCCGTAGGATAGTGTTTGGGTTAGGGTTAGCCTCAGCCCTAAGATAGTGTTAGAGTTAGGGTTAGGGTTAGCATCAGCCCTAGGTTAGTGTTCGCTTTAGGGTTAGGGTTAGCATCAGCCCTAGGATAGTGTTAGTGTTAGGGTTAGCATCAGCCCTAGGATAGTGTTAGGGTTAGGGTTAGCGTTAGCATCCGCCCTAGGATAGTGTTAGGGTTAGGGTTAGGGTTAGCATCAGCCCTAGGATAGTGTTAGGTTTAGGGTTAACATAAACCCTAGGATAGTGTTAGTGTTAGGGTTAGGGTGATCATCAGGCCTAGGATAGTGTTAGGGTTAGGGTTAGGGTTAGCATCAGTTCAAGGATAGTGTTATGCTTAGCGTTAGGGTTAGCATCAGCCCTAGGATAGTGTTAGGGTTAGGGTTAGGGTTAGCATCAGCCCTAGGATAGTGTTAGGGTTAGGGTTAGCATCAGCCCTAGGATAGTGTTAGGGTTAGGGTTAGGGTTATCATCAGGCCTAGGATAGTGTTAGGGTTAGGGTTAACATCAGCTCTAGGATAGTGTTAGGGTTAGGGTTAGGGTTAGCATCAGCCCTAGGATAGTGTTAAGGTTAGGGTTAGGGTTATCATCAGGCCTAGGATAGTGTGAGGGCTAGGGTTAGCATCAGACTTAGGATAGTGTTAGGGTTAGGGTTAGGGTTAGCATCAGCCCTAGGATAGTGTTAGGGTTAGGGTTAGGGTTAGCATCAGCCCTAGGATAGTGTTAGGGTTAGGGTTAGGGTTAGCATCAGCCCTAGGATAGTGTTAGGGTTAGGGTTAGCATCAGCCCTAGGATAGTGTTAGGGTTAGGGTTAGGGTTAGCATCAGCCCTAGGATAGTGTTAGGGTTAGGGTTAGCATCAACCCTAGGATATTGTTAGGTTTAGGGTTATGGTTAGCATCAGCCCTAGGATAGTGTTAGGGTTAGGGTTAGCCTCAGCACTAGGAGAGTGTTAGGGTTAGGGATAGGGTTAGCATCAGGCCTAGGATAGTGTTAGGTTTAGGGTTAGCATCAGGCCTAGGATAGTGTTAGGGTTACAGTTAGCATCAGCCCTAGGAGAGTGTTAGGGTTAGGGTTAGGGTTAGCATCAGCCCTAGGATAGTGTTAGGGTTAGGGTTAACATCAGCCCTAGGATAGTGTTCGGGTTAGGGTTAGGGTTAGCATCAGCCCTAGGATAGTGTTAGGTTTAGGGTTAGCATCAGACCTAGGATAGTGTTAGGGTTAGGGTTAGGGTTAGCATCAGCCCTAGGATAGTGTAAGTGTTAGGGTTAGGATTAGCTTCAGGCCTAGGATAGTGTTAGGGTTAGGGTTAGCATCAGCCCTAGGATAGTGTTAGTGTTAGGGTTAGGGTTAGCATCAGCCCTAGGATAGTAATAGGGTTAGGGTTAGCATCAACCCTAGGATAGTGTTAGGGTTAGGGTTAGCGTTAGCACCAGGCCTAGGATAGTGTTAGTGTTAGGGTTAGCATCAGCCCTAGGATAGTGTTAGGGTTAGGGTTAGCGTTAGCATCCGCCCTAGGATAGTGTTAGGGTTAGGGTTAGGGTTAGCATCAGCCCTAGGATAGTGTTAGGTTTAGGGTTAACATAAACCCTAGGATAGTGTTAGGGTTAGGGTTAGGGTTATCATCAGGCCTAGGATAGTGTTAGGGTTAGCGTTAACATCAGCTCTAGGATAGTGTTAGGGTTAGGGTTAGGGTTAGCATCAGCCCTAGGATAGTGTTAAGGTTAGGGTTAGGGTTATCATCAGGCCTAGGATAGTGTGAGGGCTAGGGTTAGCATCAGACTTAGGATAGTGTTAGGGTTAGGGTTAGCATCAGCCCTAGGATAGTGTTAGGGTTAGGGTTAGGGTTAGCATCAGCCCTAGGATAGTGTTAGGGTTAGGGTTAGGGTTAGCATCAGCCCTAGGATAGTGTTAGGGTTAGGGTTAGCATCAGCCCTATGATAATGTTAGGGTTAGGGTTAGGGTTAGCATCAGCCCTAGGATAGTGTTAGGGTTAGGGTTAGCATCAACCCTAGGATATTGTTAGGGTTAGGGTTATGGTTAGCATCAGCCCTAGGATAGTGTTAGGGTTAGGGTTAGCCTCAGCATTAGGAGAGTGTTAGGGTTAGGGATAGGGTTAGCATCAGGCCTAGGATAGTGTTAGGTTCAGGGTTAGGGTTAGCATCAGCCCTAGGATAGTGTTAGGGTTAGGGTTAGCATCAGGCCTAGGATAGTGTTAGGGTTACTGTTAGCATCAGCCCTAGGAGAGTGTTAGGGTTAGGGTTAGGGTTAGCATCAGCCCTAGGATAGTGTTAGGGTTAGGGTTAACATCAGCCCTAGGATAGTGTTCGGGTTAGGGTTAGGGTTAGCATCAGCCCTAGGATAGTGTTAGGTTTAGGGTTAGCATCAGACCTAGGATAGTGTTAGGGTTAGGGTTATGGTTAGCATCAACCCTAGGATAGTCTTAGGGTTAGGGTTAGGGTTAGCATCAGCCCTAGGGTAGTATTAGTGTTAGGGTTAGCATCAACCCTAGGATAGTGTTAGGGTTAGGGTTAGGGTTAGCACCAGGCCCAGGATAGTGTTAGTGTTAGGGTTAGCATCAGTCTTAGGACAGTGTTAGGGTTAGGGTTAGGGTCAGCATCAGCCGTAGGATAGTGTTTGGGTTAGGGTTAGCCTCAGCCCTAAGATAGTGTTAGAGTTAGGGTTAGGGTTAGCATCAGCCCTAGGTTAGTGTTCGCTTTAGGGTTAGGGTTAGCATCAGCCCTAGGATAGTGTTAGTGTTAGGGTTAGCATCAGCCCTAGGATAGTGTTAGGGTTAGGGTTAGCGTTAGCATCCGCCCTAGGATAGTGTTAGGGTTAGGGTTAGGGTTAGCATCAGACCTAGGAGAGTGTTAGGTTTAGGGTTAACATAAACCCTAGGATAGTGTTAGGGTTAGGGTTAGGGTGATCATCAGGCCTAGGATAGTGTTAGGGTTAGGGTTAGGGTTAGCATCAGTTCAAGGATAGTGTTATGCTTAGCCTTAGGGTTAGCATCAGCCCTAGGATAGTGTTAGGGTTAGGGTTAGGGTTAGCATCAGCCCTAGGATAGTGTTAGGGTTAGGGTTAGCATCAGCCCTAGGATAGTGTTAGGGTTAGGGTTAGGGTTATCATCAGGCCTAGGATAGTGTTAGGGTTAGGGTTAACATCAGCTCTAGGATAGTGTTAGGGTTAGGGTTAGGGTTAGCATCAGCCCTAGGATAGTGTTAAGGTTAGGGTTAGGGTTATCATCAGGCCTAGGATAGTGTGAGGGCTAGGGTTAGCATCAGACTTAGGATAGTGTTAGGGTTAGGGTTAGGGTTAGCATCAGCCCTAGGATAGTGTTAGGGTTAGGGTTAGGGTTAGCATCAGCCCTAGGATAGTGTTAGGGTTAGGGTTAGGGTTAGCATCAGCCCTAGGATAGTGTTAGGGTTAGGGTTAGCATCAGCCCTAGGATAGTGTTAGGGTTAGGGTTAGGGTTAGCATCAGCCCTAGGATAGTGTTAGGGTTAGGGTTAGCATCAACCCTAGGATATTGTTAGGGTTAGGGTTATGGTTAGCATCAGCCCTAGGATAGTGTTAGGGTTAGGGTTAGCCTCAGCACTAGGAGAGTGTTAGGGTTAGGGATAGGGTTAGCATCAGGCCTAGGATAGTGTTAGGTTTAGGGTTAGGGTTAGCATCGGGCCTAGGATAGTGTTAGGGTTAGGGTTAGCATCAGGCCTAGTATAGTGTTAGGGTTACAGTTAGCATCAGCCCTAGGAGAGTGTTAGTGTTAGGGATAGGGTTAGCATCAGCCCTAGGATAGTAATAGGGTTAGGGTTAGCATCAGCCCTAGGATAGTGTTAGGGTTAGGGTTAGCGTTAGCACCAGGCCTAGGATAGTGTTAGTGTTAGGGTTAGCCTCAGCCCTAAGATAGTGTTAGAGTTAGGGTTTGGGTTAGCATCAGCCCTAGGATAGTGTTAGGGTTAGGGTTAGGGTTAGCATCAGCCCTAGGATAGTGTTAGGGTTAGGGTTAACATAAACCCTAGGATAGTGTTAGGGTTAGGGTTAGGGTTATCATGAGGCCTAGGATAGTGTTAGGGTTAGGGTTAGCATCAGCTCTAGGATAGTGTTAGGAATAGGGTTAGGGTTATCATCAGGCCTAGGATAGTGTGAGGGCTAGGGTTATCATCAGACTTAGGATAGTTTTAGAGTTAGGGTTAGGGTTAGCATCAGCCCTAGGATAGTGTTAGGGTTAGGGTTATTATCAGCCCTAGGACAGTGTTAGGGTTAGGGATAGGTTTAGCATCAGGCCTAGGATAGTGTTAGGGATAGGGTTAGGGTTAGCATCAGCCCTAGGATAGTGTTAGGGTTAGGGTTAGCATCAGGCCTAGGATAGTGTTGGGGTTAGGGTTAGGGTTATCATCAGGCCTAGGATAGTGTTAGGGTTAGGGTTAGCATCAGCTCTAGGATAGTGTTAGGGATAGGGTTAGGGTTAGCATCAGCCCTAGGATAGTGTTAAGGTTAGGGTTCGGGTTATCATCAGGCCTAGGATAGTGTGAGGGCTAGGGTTAGCATCAGACTTAGGATAGTGTTAGGGTTAGGGTTAGGGTTAGCATCAGCCCTAGGATAGTGTTAAGGTTAGGGTTCGGGTTATCATCAGGCCTAGGATAGTGTGAGGGCTAGGGTTAGCATCAGCCCTAGGATAGTGTTAGGGTTAGGGTTAGGGTTAGCATCAGCCCTAGGATAGTGTTAGGGTTAGGGTTAGCATCAGCCCTAGGATAGTGTTAGGGTTAGGGTTAGGGTTAGCATCAGCCCTAGGATAGTGTTAGGGTTAGGGTTAGCATCAACCCTAGGGTAGTGTTAGGGTTAGGGTTAGGGTTAGCATCAGCCCTAGGATAGTGTTAGGGTTAGGGTTAGGGTTAGCATCAGCCCTAGGATAGTGTTAGGGTTAGGGTTAGCATCAGCCCTAGGATAGTGTTAGGGTTAGGGTTAGGGTTATCATCAGGCCTAGGATAGTGTTAGGGTTAGGGTTAACATCAGCTCTAGGATAGTGTTAGGGTTAGGGTTAGGGTTAGCATCAGCCCTAGGATAGTGTTAAGGTTAGGGTTAGGGTTAACATCAGGCCTAGGATAGTGTGAGGGCTAGGGTTAGCATCAGACTTAGGATAGTGTTAGGGTTAGGGTTAGGGTTAGCATCAGCCCTAGGATAGTGTTAGTGTTAGGGTTAGGGTTAGCATCAGCCCTAGGATAGTGTTAGGGTTAGGGTTAGGGTTAGCATCAGCCCTAGGATAGTGTTAGGGTTAGGGTTTGCATCAGCCCTAGGATAGTGTTAGGGTTAGGGTTAGGGTTAGCATCAGCCCTAGTATAGTGTTAGGGTTAGGGTTAGCATCAACCCTAGGATATTGTTAGGGTTAGGGTTATGGTTAGCATCAGCCCTAAGATAGTGTTAGGGTTAGGGTTATCCTCAGCACTAGGAGAGTGTTAGGGTTAGGGATAGGGTTAGCATTAGGCCTAGGATAGTGTTAGGTTTAGGGTTAGGGTTAGCATCAGCCCTAGGATAGTGTTAGGGTTAGGGATAGGGTTAGCATCAGCCCTAGGATAGTGTTAGGGTTAGGGTTAGCCTCAGCCCTAGGAGAGTGTTAGGGTTAGGGATAGGGTTAGCATCAGGCCTAGGATAGTGTTAGGGTTACAGTTAGCATCAGCCCTAGGAGAGTGTTAGGGTTAGGGTTAGGGTTAGCATCAGCCCTAGGATAGTGTTGGGGTTAGGGTTAACATCAGCCCTAGGATAGTGTTCGGGTTACGGTTAGGGTTAGCATCAGCCCTAGGATAGTGTTAGCTTTAGGGTTAGCATCAGACCTAGGATAGTGTTAGGGTTAGGGTTATGGTTAGCATCAGCCCTAGGATAGTGTAAGTGTTAGGGTTAGGATTAGCATCAGGCCTAGGATAGTGTTAGGGTTAGGGTTAGCATCAGCCCTAGGATAGTGTTAGGGTTAGGGATAGGGTTAGCATCAGCCCTAGGATAGTGTTAGGGTTAGGGTTAGGGTTAGCATCAGCCCTAGGATAGTAATAGGGTTAGGGTTAGCATCAGCCCCAGGATAGTGTTAGGGTTAGGGTTAGGGTTAGCACCAGGCCTAGGATAGTGTTAGTGTTAGGGTTAGCATTAGCCTTAGGATAGTGTTAGGGTTAGGGTTAGGGTTAGCATCAGCCCTAGGATAGTGTTAGGGTTAGGGTTAACATAAACCCTAGGATAGTGTTAGGGTTAGGGTTAGGGTTATCATCAGGCCTAGGATAGTGTTAGTGTTAGGGTTAGCATCAGCTCTAGGATAGTGTTAGGGATAGGGTTAGGGTTAGCATCAGCGCTAGGATAGTGTTAAGGTTAGGGTTCGGGTTATCATCAGGCATAGGATAGTGTGAGGGCTAGGGTTAGCATCTCACTTAGGATAGTGTTAGGGTTAGGGTTAGGGTTAGCATCAGCCCTAGGATAGTGTTAGGGTTAGGGTTAGTGTTAGCATCAGCCGTAGGATAGTGTTAGGTTTAGGGTTAACATAAACCCTAGGATAGTGTTATGGTTAGGGTTAGGGTTATCATCAGGCCTAGGATAGTGTTAGGGTTAGGGTTAGGGTTAGCATCAGTTCAAGGATAGTGTTAGGCTTAGCGTTAGGGTTAGCATCAGCCCTAGGATAGTGTTAGGGTTAGGGTTAGGGTTAGCATCAGCCGTAGGATAGTGTTAGGGTTAGGGTTAGCATCAGCCCTAGGATAGTGTTAGGGTTAGGGTTAGGGTTATCATCAGGCCTAGGATAGTGTTAGGGTTAGGGTTAACATCAGCTCTAGGATAGTGTTAGGGTTAGGGTTAGGGTTAGCATCAGCCCTAGGATAGTGTTAAGGTTAGGGTTAGGGTTATCATCAGGCCTAGGATAGTGTGAGGGCTAGGGTTAGCATCAGACTTAGGATAGTGTTAGGGTTAGGGTTAGGGTTAGCATCAGCCCTAGGATAGTGTTAGGGTTAGGGTTAGGGTTAGCATCAGCCCTAGGATAGTGTTAGGGTTAGGGTTAGGGTTAGCATCAGCCCTAGGATAGTGTTAGGGTTAGGGTTAGCATCAGCCCTAGGATAGTGTTAGGGTTAGGGTTAGGGTTAGCATCAGCCCTAGGATAGTGTTAGGGTTAGGGTTAGCATCAACCCTAGGATATTGTTAGGGTTAGGGTTATGGTTAGCATCAGCCCTAGGATAGTGTTAGGGTTAGGGTTAGCCTCAGCACTAGGAGAGTGTTAGGGTTAGGGATAGGGTTAGCATCAGGCCTAGGATAGTGTTAGGTTTAGGGTTAGGGTTAGCATCGGGCCTAGGATAGTGTTAGGGTTAGGGTTAGCATCAGGCCTAGTATAGTGTTAGGGTTACAGTTAGCATCAGCCCTAGGAGAGTGTTAGGGTTAGGGTTAGGGTTAGCATCAGCCCTAGGATAGTGTTAGGGTTAGGGTTAACATCAGCCCTAGGAGAGTGTTAGGGTTAGGGTTAGGGTTAGCATCAGCCCTAGGATAGTGTTAGGTTTAGGGTTAGCATCAGACCTAGGATAGTGTTAGGGTTAGGGTTAGGGTTAGCATCAGCCCTAGGATAGTGTAAGTGTTAGGGTTAGGATTAGCTTCAGGCCTAGGATAGTGTTAGGGTTAGGGTTAGCATCAGCCCTAGGATAGTGTTAGTGTTAGGGATAGGGTTAGCATCAGCCCTAGGATAGTAATAGGGTTAGGGTTAGCATCAGCCCTAGGATAGTGTTAGGGTTAGGGTTAGCGTTAGCACCAGGCCTAGGATAGTGTTAGTGTTAGGGTTAGCCTCAGCCCTAAGATAGTGTTAGAGTTAGGGTTTGGGTTAGCATCAGCCCTAGGATAGTGTTAGGGTTAGGGTTAGGGTTAGCATCAGCCCTAGGATAGTGTTAGGGTTAGGGTTAACATAAACCCTAGGATAGTGTTAGGGTTAGGGTTAGGGTTATCATGAGGCCTAGGATAGTGTTAGGGTTAGGGTTAGCATCAGCTCTAGGATAGTGTTAGGAATAGGGTTAGGGTTATCATCAGGCCTAGGATAGTGTGAGGGCTAGGGTTATCATCAGACTTAGGATAGTTTTAGGGTTAGGGTTAGGGTTAGCATCAGCCCTAGGATAGTGTTAGGGTTAGGGTTATTATCAGCCCTAGGACAGTGTTAGGGTTAGGGATAGGTTTAGCATCAGGCCTAGGATAGTGTTAGGGATAGGGTTAGGGTTAGCATCAGCCCTAGGATAGTGTTAGGGTTAGGGTTAGCATCAGGCCTAGGATACTGTTGGGGTTAGGGTTAGGGTTATCATCAGGCCTAGGATAGTGTTAGGGTTAGGGTTAGCATCAGCTCTAGGATAGTGTTAGGGATAGGGTTAGGGTTAGCATCAGCCCTAGGATAGTGTTAAGGTTAGGGTTCGGGTTATCATCAGGCCTAGGATAGTGTGAGGGCTAGGGTTAGCATCAGACTTAGGATAGTGTTAGGGTTAGGGTTAGGGTTAGCATCAGCCCTAGGATAGTGTTAAGGTTAGGGTTCGGGTTATCATCAGGCCTAGGATAGTGTGAGGGCTAGGGTTAGCATCAGCCCTAGGATAGTGTTAGGGTTAGGGTTAGGGTTAGCATCAGCCCTAGGATAGTGTTAGGGTTAGGGTTAGCATCAGCCCTAGGATAGTGTTAGGGTTAGGGTTAGGGTTAGCATCAGCCCTAGGATAGTGTTAGGGTTAGGGTTAGCATCAACCCTAGGGTAGTGTTAGGGTTAGGGTTAGGGTTAGCATCAGCCCTAGGATAGTGTTAGGGTTAGGGTTAGGGTTAGCATCAGCCCTAGGATAGTGTTAGGGTTAGGGTTAGCATCAGCCCTAGGATAGTGTTAGGGTTAGGGTTAGGGTTATCATCAGGCCTAGGATAGTGTTAGGGTTAGGGTTAACATCAGCTCTAGGATAGTGTTAGGGTTAGGGTTAGGGTTAGCATCAGCCCTAGGATAGTGTTAAGGTTAGGGTTAGGGTTAACATCAGGCCTAGGATAGTGTGAGGGCTAGGGTTAGCATCAGACTTAGGATAGTGTTAGGGTTAGGGTTAGGGTTAGCATCAGCCCTAGGATAGTGTTAGTGTTAGGGTTAGGGTTAGCATCAGCCCTAGGATAGTGTTAGGGTTAGGGTTAGGGTTAGCATCAGCCCTAGGATAGTGTTAGGGTTAGGGTTTGCATCAGCCCTAGGATAGTGTTAGGGTTAGGGTTAGGGTTAGCATCAGCCCTAGTATAGTGTTAGGGTTAGGGTTAGCATCAACCCTAGGATATTGTTAGGGTTAGGGTTATGGTTAGCATCAGCCCTAAGATAGTGTTAGGGTTAGGGTTAGGGTTAGAAACAGGCCTAGGATAGTGTTAGTGTTAGGGTTAGCATTAGGCCTAGGATAGTGTTAGGTTTAGGGTTAGGGTTAGCATCAGCCCTAGGATAGTGTTAGGGTTAGGGTTAGCATCAGGCCTAGGATAGTGTTAGGGTTACAGTTAGCATAAGCCCTAGGAGAGTGTTAGGGTTAGGGTTAGGGTTAGCATCAGCCCTAGGAGAGTGTTAGGGTTAGGGTTAGCATCAACCATACGGTAGTGTTAGGGTTAGGGTTAGGGTTAGCATCAGCCCTAGGATAGTGTTAGGGTTAGGGTTAGCCTCAGCCCTAGGAGAGTGTTAGGGTTAGGGATAGGGTTAGCATCAGGCCTAGGATAGTGTTAGGGTTACAGTTAGCATCAGCCCTAGGAGAGTGTTAGGGTTAGGGTTAGGGTTAGCATCAGCCCTAGGATAGTGTTGGGGTTAGGGTTAACATCAGCCCTAGGATAGTGTTCGGGTTACGGTTAGGGTTAGCATCAGCCCTAGGATAGTGTTAGCTTTAGGGTTAGCATCAGACCTAGGATAGTGTTAGGGTTAGGGTTATGGTTAGCATCAGCCCTAGGATAGTGTAAGTGTTAGGGTTAGGATTAGCATCAGGCCTAGGATAGTGTTAGGGTTAGGGTTAGCATCAGCCCTAGGATAGTGTTAGGGTTAGGGATAGGGTTAGCATCAGCCCTAGGATAGTGTTAGGGTTAGGGTTAGGGTTAGCATCAGCCCTAGGATAGTAATAGGGTTAGGGTTAGCATCAGCCCCAGGATAGTGTTAGGGTTAGGGTTAGGGTTAGCACCAGGCCTAGGATAGTGTTAGTGTTAGGGTTAGCATTAGCCTTAGGATAGTGTTAGGGTTAGGGTTAGGGTTAGCATCAGCCCTAGGATAGTGTTAGGGTTAGGGTTAACATAAACCCTAGGATAGTGTTAGGGTTAGGGTTAGGGTTATCATCAGGCCTAGGATAGTGTTAGTGTTAGGGTTAGCATCAGCTCTAGGATAGTGTTAGGGATAGGGTTAGGGTTAGCATCAGCGCTAGGATAGTGTTAAGGTTAGGGTTCGGGTTATCATCAGGCATAGGATAGTGTGAGGGCTAGGGTTAGCATCTCACTTAGGATAGTGTTAGGGTTAGGGTTAGGGTTAGCATCAGCCCTAGGATAGTGTTAGGGTTAGGGTTAGTGTTAGCATCAGCCCTAGGATAGTGTTAGGTTTAGGGTTAACATAAACCCTAGGATAGTGTTATGGTTAGGGTTAGGGTTATCATCAGGCCTAGGATAGTGTTAGGGTTAGGGTTAGGGTTAGCATCAGTTCAAGGATAGTGTTAGGCTTAGCGTTAGGGTTAGCATCAGCCCTAGGATAGTGTTAGGGTTAGGGTTAGGGTTAGCATCAGCCGTAGGATAGTGTTAGGGTTAGGGTTAGCATCAGCCCTAGGATAGTGTTAGGGTTAGGGTTAGGGTTATCATCAGGCCTAGGATAGTGTTAGGGTTAGGGTTAACATCAGCTCTAGGATAGTGTTAGGGTTAGGGTTAGGGTTAGCATCAGCCCTAGGATAGTGTTAAGGTTAGGGTTAGGGTTATCATCAGGCCTAGGATAGTGTGAGGGCTAGGGTTAGCATCAGACTTAGGATAGTGTTAGGGTTAGGGTTAGGGTTAGCATCAGCCCTAGGATAGTGTTAGGGTTAGGGTTAGGGTTAGCATCAGCCCTAGGATAGTGTTAGGGTTAGGGTTAGGGTTAGCATCAGCCCTAGGATAGTGTTAGGGTTAGGGTTAGCATCAGCCCTAGGATAGTGTTAGGGTTAGGGTTAGGGTTAGCATCAGCCCTAGGATAGTGTTAGGGTTAGGGTTAGCATCAACCCTAGGATATTGTTAGGGTTAGGGTTATGGTTAGCATCAGCCCTAGGATAGTGTTAGGGTTAGAGTTAGCCTCAGCACTAGGAGAGTGTTAGGGTTAGGGATAGGGTTAGCATCAGGCCTAGGATAGTGTTAGGTTTAGGGTTAGGGTTAGCATCAGCCCTAGGATAGTGTTAGGGTTAGGGTTAGCATCAGCCCTAGGATAGTGTTAGGGTTAGGGTTAGCATGAGCCCTAGGATAGTGTTAGGGTTAGGGTTAGGGTTATCATCAGGCCTAGGATAGTGTTAGGGTTAGGGTTAACATCAGCTCTAGGATAGTGTTAGGGTTAGGGTTAGGGTTAGCATCAGCCCTAGGATAGTGTTAAGGTTAGGGTTAGGGTTATCATCAGGCCTAGGATAGTGTGAGGGCTAGGGTTAGCATCAGACTTAGGATAGTGTTAGGGTTAGGGTTAGGGTTAGCATCAGCCCTAGGATAGTGTTAGTGTTAGGGTTAGGGTTAGCATCAGCCCTAGGATAGTGTTAGGGTTAGGGTTAGGGTTAGCATCAGCCCTAGGATAGTGTTAGGGTTAGGGTTAGCATCAGCCCTAGGATAGTGTTAGGGTTAGGGTTAGGGTTAGCATCAGCCCTAGGATAGTGTTAGGGTTAGGGTTAGCATCAACCCTAGGATATTGTTAGGGTTAGGGTTATGGTTAGCATCAGCCCTAGGATAGTGTTAGGGTTAGGGTTATCCTCAGCACTAGGAGAGTGTTAGGGTTAGGGATAGGGTTAGCATTAGGCCTAGGATAGTGTTAGGTTTAGGGTTAGGGTTAGCATCAGCCCTAGGATAGTGTTAGGGTTAGGGTTAGCATCAGGCCTAGGATAGTGTTAGGGTTACAGTTAGCATAAGCCCTAGGAGAGTGTTAGGGTTAGGGTTAGGGTTAGCATCAGCCCTAGGATAGTGTTAGGGTTAGGGTTAGCATCAACCCTAGGGTGGTGTTAGGGTTAGGGTTAGGGTTAGCATCAGCCCTAGGATAGTGTTAGGGTTAGGGTTAGCCTCAGCCCTAGGAGAGTGTTAGGGTTAGGGATAGGGTTAGCATCAGGCCTAGGATAGTGTTAGGGTTACAGTTAGCATCAGCCCTAGGAGAGTGTTAGGGTTAGGGTTAGGGTTAGCATCAGCCCTAGGATAGTGTTGGGGTTAGGGTTAACATCAGCCCTAGGATAGTGTTCGGGTTACGGTTAGGGTTAGCATCAGCCCTAGGATAGTGTTAGCTTTAGGGTTAGCATCAGACCTAGGATAGTGTTAGGGTTAGGGTTATGGTTAGCATCAGCCCTAGGATAGTGTAAGTGTTAGGGTTAGGATTAGCATCAGGCCTAGGATAGTGTTAGGGTTAGGGTTAGCATCAGCCCTAGGATAGTGTTAGGGTTAGGGATAGGGTTAGCATCAGCCCTAGGATAGTGTTAGGGTTAGGGTTAGGGTTAGCATCAGCCCTAGGATAGTAATAGGGTTAGGGTTAGCATCAGCCCTAGGATAGTGTTAGGGTTAGGGTTAGGGTTAGCACCAGGCCTAGGATAGTGTTAGTGTTAGGGTTAGCATTAGCCTTAGGATAGTGTTAGGGTTAGGGTTAGGGTTAGCATCAGCCGTAGGATAGTGTTTGGGTTAGGGTTAGCCTCAGACCTAAGATAGTGTTAGAGTTAGGGTTAGGGTTAGCATCAGCCCTAGGATAGTGTTAGGGTTAGGGTTAGGGTAAGCATCAGCCCTAGGATAGTGTTAGGGTTAGGGTTAACATAAACCCTAGGATAGTGTTAGGGTTAGGGTTAGGGTTATCATCAGGCCTAGGATAGTGTTAGTGTTAGGGTTAGCATCAGCGCTAGGATAGTGTTAAGGTTAGGGTTCGGGTTATCATCAGGCATAGGATAGTGTGAGGGCTAGGGTTAGCATCTCACTTAGGATAGTGTTAGGGTTAGGGTTAGGGTTAGCATCAGCCCTAGGATAGTGTTAGGGTTAGCGTTAGTGTTAGCATCAGCCCTAGGATAGTGTTAGGTTTAGGGTTAACATAAACCCTAGGATAGTGTTATGGTTAGGGTTAGGGTTATCATCAGGACTAGGATAGTGTTAGGGTTAGGGTTAGGGTTAGCATCAGTTCAAGGATAGTGTTAGGCTTAGCGTTAGGGTTAGCATCAGCCCTAGGATAGTGTTAGGGTTAGGGTTGGGGTTAGCATCAGCCGTAGGATAGTGTTAGGGTTAGGGTTAGCATCAGCCCTAGGATAGTGTTAGGGTTAGGGTTAGGGTTATCATCAGGCCTAGGATAGTGTTAGGGTTAGGGTTAACATCAGCTCTAGGATAGTGTTAGGGTTAGGGTTAGGGTTAGCATCAGCCCTAGGATAGTGTTAAGGTTAGGGTTAGGGTTATCATCAGGCCTAGGATAGTGTGAGGGCTAGGGTTAGCATCAGACTTAGGATAGTGTTAGGGTTAGGGTTAGGGTTAGCATCAGCCCTAGGATAGTGTTAGGGTTAGGGTTAGGGTTAGCATCAGCCCTAGGATAGTGTTAGGGTTAGGGTTAGGGTTAGCATCAGCCCTAGGATAGTGTTAGGGTTAGGGTTAGCATCAGCCCTAGGATAGTGTTAGGGTTAGGGTTAGGGTTAGCATCAGCCCTAGGATAGTGTTAGGGTTAGGGTTAGCATCAACCCTAGGATATTGTTAGGGTTAGGGTTATGGTTAGCATCAGCCCTAGGATAGTGTTAGGGTTAGAGTTAGCCTCAGCACTAGGAGAGTGTTAGGGTTAGGGATAGGGTTAGCATCAGGCCTAGGATAGTGTTAGGTTTAGGGTTAGGGTTAGCATCAGCCCTAGGATAGTGTTAGGGTTAGGGTTAGCATCAGGCCTAGGATAGTGTTAGGGTTACAGTTAGCATCAGCCCTAGGAGAGTGTTAGGGTTAGGGTTAGGGTTAGCATCAGCCCTAGGATAGTGTTAGGGTTAGGGTTAACATCAGCCCTAGGATAGTGTTCGGGTTAGGGTTAGGGTTAGCATCAGCCCTAGGATAGTGTTAGGTTTAGGGTTAGCATCAGACCTAGGATAGTGTTAGGGTTAGGGTTAGGGTTAGCATCAGCCCTAGGATAGTGTAAGTGTTAGGGTTAGGATTAGCTTCAGGCCTAGGATAGTGTTAGGGTTAGGGTTAGCATCAGCCCTAGGATACTGTTAGGGTTAGGGATAGGGTTAGCATCAGCCCTAGGATAGTGTTAGGGTTAGGGTTAGGGTTAGCATCAGCCCTAGGATAGTAATAGGGTTAGGGTTAGCATCAGCCCTAGGATAGTGTTAGGGTTAGGGTTAGCGTTAGCACCAGGCCTAGGATAGTGTTAGTGTTAGGGTTAGCATCAGCCTTAGGATAGTGTTAGGGTTAGGGTTAGGGTTAGCATCAGCCAGGGGATAGTGTTTGGGTTAGGGTTAGCCTCAGCCCTAAGATAGTGTTAGAGTTAGGGTTTGGGTTAGCATCAGCCCTAGGATAGTGTTAGGGTTAGGGTTAGGGTTACCATCAGCCCTAGGATAGTGTTAGGGTTAGGGTTAACATAAACCCTAGGATAGTGTTAGGGTTAGGGTTAGGGTTATCATGAGGCCTAGGATAGTGTTAGGGTTAGGGTTAGCATCAGCTCTAGGATAGTGTTAGGGATAGGGTTAGGGTTATCATCAGGCCTAGGATAGTGTGAGGGCTAGGGTTATCATCAGACTTAGGATAGTGTTAGGGTTAGGGTTAGGGTTAGCATCAGCCCTAGGATAGTGTTAGGGTTAGGGTTAGCATCAGCCCTAGGAGAGTGTTAGGGTTAGGGATAGGTTTAGCATCAGGCCTAGGATAGTGTTAGGGTTAGGGTTAGGGTTAGCATCAGCCCTAGGATAGTGTTAGGGTTAGGGTTACATCAGGCCTATGATAGTGTTGGGGTTAGGGTTAGGGTTATCATCAGGCCTAGGATAGTGTTAGGGTTAGGGTTAGCATCAGCTCTAGGATAGTGTTAGGGATAGGGTTAGGGTTAGCATCAGCCCTAGGATAGTGTTAAAGTTAGGGTTCGGGTTATCATCAGGCCTAGGATAGTGTGAGGGCTAGGGTTAGCATCAGACTTAGGATAGTGTTAGCGTTAGGGTTAGGGTTAGCATCAGCCCTAGGATAGTGTTAAGGTTAGGGTTTGGGTTATCATCAGGCCTAGGATAGTGTGAGGGCTAGAGTTAGCATCAGCCCTAGTATAGTGTTAGGGTTAGGGTTAGGGTTAGCATCAGCCCTAGGATAGTGTTAGGGTTAGGGTTAGCATCAGCCCTAGGATAGTGTTAGGGTTAGGGTTAGGGTTAGCATCAGCCCTAGGATAGTGTTAGGGTTAGGGTTAGCATCAACCCTAGGGTAGTGTTAGGGTTAGGGTTAGGGTTAGCATCAGCCCTAGGATAGTGTTAGTGTTAGGGTTAGCCTCAGCCCTAGGAGAGTGTTAGGGTTAGGGATAGGGTTAGCATCAGGCCTAGGATAGTGTTAGGGTTACAGTTATCATCAGCCCTAGGAGAGTGTTAGGGTTAGGGTTAGGGTTAGCATCAGCCCTAGGATAGTGTTGGGGTTAGGGTTAACATCAGCCAAAGGATAGTGTTCGGGTTAGGGTTAGGGTTAGCATCAGCCCTAGGATAGTGTTAGCTTTAGGGTTAGCATCAGACCTAGGATAGTGTTAGGGTTAGGGTTATGGTTAGCATCAGCCCTAGGATAGTGTAAGTGTTAGGGTTAGGATTAGCATCAGGCCTAGGATAGTGTTAGGGTTAGGGTTAGCATCAGCCCTAGGATAGAGTTAGGGTTAGGGATAGGGTTAGCATCAGCCCTAGGATAGTGTTAGGGTTAGGGTTAGGGTTAGCATCAGCCCTAGGATAGTAATAGGGTTAGGGTTAGCATCAGCCCTAGGATAGTGTTAGGGTTAGGGATAGGGTTAGCACCAGGCCTAGGATAGTGTTAGTGTTAGGGTTAGCATTAGCCTTAGGATAGTGTTAAGGTTAGGGTTAGGGTTAGCATCAGCCGTAGGATAGTGTTTGGGTTAGGGTTAGCCTCAGACCTAAGATAGTGTTAGAGTTAGGGTTAGGGTTAGCATCAGCCCTAGGATAGTGTTAGGGTTAGGGTTAGGGTTAGGGTTAGCATCAGCCCTAGGATAGTGTTAGGGTTAGGGTTAACATAAACCCTAGGATAGTGTTAGGGTTAGGGTTAGGGTTATCATCAGGCCTAGGATAGTGTTAGGGTTAGGGTTAGCATCAGCTCTAGGATAGTGTTAGGGATAGGGTTAGGGTTAGCATCAGCGCTAAGATAGTGTTAAGGTTAGGGTTCGGGTTATCATCAGGCCTAGGATAGTGTGAGGGCTAGGGTTAGCATCTCACTTAGGATAGTGTTAGGGTTAGGGTTAGGGTTAGCATCAGCCCTAGGATAGTGTTAGGGTTAGGGTTAGCATCAGGCCTAGGAGAGTGTTAGGGTTAGGGATAGGTTTAACATCAGGCCTAGGATAGTGTTAGAGTTAAGGTTAGGGTTAGCATCAGCCCTAGGATAGTGTTAGGGTTAGGGTTAGCATCAGGCCTAGGATAGTGTTAGGGTTAGGGTTAGCATCAGCACTAGGATAGTGTTAGGGTTAGGGTTAGGGTTAGCATCAGCCTAGGATAGTGTAAGTGTTAGGGTTAGGGTTAGCATTTGGCCGAGGATAGTGTTAGGGTTAGGATTAGCATCAGCCCTAGGATAGTGTTAGGGTTAGGGTTAGGGTTAGCATCAGCCCTAGTATAGTGTTAGGGTTAGGGTTAGGGTTAGCATCAGCCCTAGGATAGTGTTAGTGTTAGGGTTAGCATCAGCCCTAGGACAGTGTTAGGGTTAGGGTTAGGGTTAGCATCCGCCCTAGGATAGTGTTAGGGTTTGGGTTAGGGTTATCATCAGCCGTAGGATAGTGTTTGGGTTAGGGTTAGGCTCAGCCCTAAGATAGTGTTAGAGTTAGGGTTAGGGTTAGCATCAGCCCTAGGATAGTGTTAGGGTTAGGGTTAAGGTTAGCATCAGCCCTAGGATAGTGTTAGTGTTAGGGTTAGCATCAGCCCTAGGACAGTGTTAGGGTTAGGGTTAGGGTTAGCATCCGCCCTAGGATAGTGTTAGGGTTAGGGTTAGGGTTAGCATCAGCCCTAGGATAGTGTTAGGGTTAGGGTTAACATAAACCCTAGGATAGTGTTAGGGTTAGGGTTAGGGTTATCATCAGGCCTAGGATAGTGTTAGGGTTAGGGTTAGGGTTAGCATCAGTTCAAGGATAGTGTTAGGCTTAGCGTTAGGGTTAGCATCAGCCCTAGGATAGTGTTAGGGTTAGGGTTAGCATCAGCCATAGGATAGTGTTAGGGTTAGGGTTAGGGTTAGCATCCGCCCTAGGATAGTGTTAGGGTTAAGGATAGTGTTAGCATCAGCCCTAGGATAGTGTTAGGGTTATGGTTAGGTTTAGTATCAGCCCTAGGATAGTGTTAGGGTAAGGGTTAGGGTTAGCATCAGGCCTAGGATAGTGTTAGGGTTACGGTTAGAATCAGCCCTAGGATAGTGTTAGGTTTAGGGTTATGCATATCATCAGGCCTAGGATATTGTTAGGGTTAGGGTTAGCATAAGCCCCAGGATAGTGTTAGGGTTAGGTTTAGGGTTACCATCAGCCCTAGGATAGTGGTAGGGTTAGGGTTAGGGTTAGCATCTGTCCTAGGATAGTGTTAAGGTTAGGGTTAGCATGAGGCCTAGGAGAGTGTTAGGGTTAGGGTTAGGGTTAGCATCAGCCCTAGGATAGTGTCAGGGTTAGGGTTAGCATCAACCCTAGGATACTGTTTGGGTTAGGGTTAGGGTTAGCATCAGCCCTAGGATTGTGTTAGGGTTAGGGTTTGTCTCAGCCATAGGAGAGTGTTAGGGTTAGGGATAGGGTTAGCATCAGGCCTAGGATAGTGTTAGCGTTAGGGTTAGAATCAGCCCTAGGATAGTGTTAGGGTTAGGGTTAGGGTTAGCATCAGCCCTAGGATAGTGTTAGGTTTAGGGTTAGGGATATCATCAGGCCTAGGATATTGTTAGGGTTAGGGTTAGCATCAGCCCTAGGATAGTGTTAGAGTTAGGGTTAGGGTTAGCATCAGCCCTAGGATAGTGTTAGGGTTAGGGTTAGGGTTAGCATCAACCCTAGGATAGTGTTAGGGTTAGGGTTAGGGTTAGCATCAGCCCTAGGATACTGTCAGGGTTAGGGTTAGCATCAACCCTAGGATACTGTTTGGGTTAGGGTTAGGGTTAGCATCAGCCCTAGGATAGTGTTAGGGTTAGGGTTTGTCTCAGCCATAGGAGAGTGTTAGGGTTAGGGATAGGGTTAGCACCAGGCCTAGGATAGTGTTAGTGTTAGGGTTAGCATCAGCCTTAGTATAGTGTTAGGGTTAGGGTTAGGGTTAGCATCAGCCGTAGGATAGTGTTAGGTTTAGGGTTAGCCTCAGCCCTAGGATAGTGTTAGAGTTAGGGTTAGGGTTAGCATCAGCCCTAGGATAGTATTAGGGTTAGGGTTAGTGCTGGGGTTAGCGTTAGCATCAGCTCTAGGATAGTGTTAGGGTTAGGGTTAGGGTTAGCATCAGCCCTAGGATAGTGTTAGGTTTAGGGTTAGCATCAGACCTAGGATAGTGTTAGGGTTAGGGTTAGGGTTAGCATCAGCCCTAGGATAGTGTTAGGGTTATGGTTAGCATCAGCCCTAGGATAGTGTTAGGGTTAGGGTTAGGGTTAGCATCAGCCCTAGGATAGTGTTAGGGTTAGGGTTAGCATCAGCCCTAGGATAGTGTTAGGGTTAAGGATAGGGTTAGCATCAGCCCTAGGATAGTGTTAGCGTTAGGGTTAGCATCAGCCCTAGGATAGTGTTAGGGTTAGGGTTAGGGTTAGCATCAGCCCTAGGATAGTGTTAGGGTTAGGGTTAGCATGAACCCTAGGATAGTGTTAGGGTTAGGGTTAGGGTTAGCATCAGCGCTAGGATAGTGTTAGGGTTAGGGTTAGCCTCAGCCCTAGGAGAGTGTTAGGGTTAGGGATAGGGTTAGTATCAGGCCTAGGATAGTGTTAGGGTTAGGGTTAGGGTTAGCATCAGCCCTAGGATAGTGTTAGGGTTAGGGTTAGGGTTAGCGTCAGCCCTAGGGTAGGGTTAGGTTTAGGGTTAGCATCAGACCTAGGATAGTGTTAGGGTTAGGGTTAGGGTTAGCATCAGCCCTAGGATAGTGTAAGTGTTAGGGTTAGGGTTAGCATCAGGCCTAGCATAGTGTTAGGGTTAGGGTTAGCATCAGCCCTAGGATAGTGTTAGGGTTAGGGTTAGGGTTAGCATCAGCCCTAGGATAGTTTTCGTGTTAGGGTTAGCCTCAGCCCTAAGATAGTGTTAGAGTTAGGGTTAGGGTTAGCATCAGCCCTAAGATAGTGTTAGGGTTAGGGTTAGGGTTAGCATCAGCCCTAGGATAGTGTTAGTGTTAGGGATAGCATCAGCCCTAGGATAGTGTTAGGGTTAGGGTTAGGGTTAGCATCCTCCCTAGGATAGTGTTAGGGTTAGGGTTAGGGTTAGCATCAGCCCTAGGATAGTGTTAGTGTTAGGGTTAACATAAACCCTAGGATAGTGTTAGGGTTAGGGTTAGGGTTATCATCAGGCCTAGGATAGTGTTAGGGTTAGGGTTAGGGTTAGCATCAGTTCAAGGATAGTGTTAGGCTTAGCGTTAGGGTTAGCATCAGCCGTAGGATAGTGTTAGGGTTAGGGTTAGGGTTAGCATCAGCCCTAGGATAGTGTTAGCGTTAGGGTTAGCATCAGCCCTAGGATAGTGTTAGGGTTAGGGTTAGGGTTATCATCAGGCCTAGGATAGTGTTAGGGTTAGGGTTAGCATCAGCTCTAGGATAGTGTTAGGGTTAGGGTTAGGGTTAGCATCAGCCCTAGGATAGTGTTAGGGTTAGGGTTAGCATCAGGCCTAGGATAGTGTAAGCGTTAGGGTTAGCATCAGCCCTAGGAGAGTGTTAGGGTTAGGGTTGGGGTTAGCATTAGCCCTAGGATAGTGTTAGGGTTAGGGTTAACATCAGCCCTAGGATAGTGTTAGGTTAGTGTTAGGGTTAGCATCAGCCCTAGGATAGTGTTAGGTTTAGGGTTAGCATCAGACCTAGGATAGTGTTAGGGTTAGGGTTAGGGTTAGCATCAGCCCTAGGATAGTGTAAGTGTTAGGGTTAGGGTTAGCATCAAGCCTAGGATAGTGTTAGGGTTAGGGTTTCATCAGCCCTAGGATAGTGTTAGGGTTAGGGATAGGGTTACCATCAGCCCTAGGATAGTGTTAGGGTTAGGGTTAGGGTTAGCATCAGCCCTAGGATAGTATTAGTGTTAGGGTTAGCATCAGCCCGAGGATAGAGTTAGGGTTAGGGTTAGGGTTAGCAGAATGCCTAGGATAGTGTTAGTGTTAGGGTTAGCATCAGTCTTAGGATAGTGTTAGGGTTAGGGTTAGGGTTAGCATCAGCCCTAGGATAGTGTTAGGGTTAGGGTTAGGGTTAGCATCAGCCCTAGGATAGTGTTAGTGTTAAGGTTAGCCTCAGCCCTAGCATAGTGTTAGGGTTAGCGTTAGGGTTAGCATCCGCCCTAGGATAGTGTTAGGGTTAGGGTTAGGGTTAGCATCAGCCCTAGGATAGTGTTAGGGTTTGGGTTAACATAAACCCTAGGATAGTGATAGGGTTAGCGTAAGGGTTATCATCAGGCCTAGGATAGTGTTAGGGTTAGGGTTAGGGTTAGCATCAGTTCAAGGACAGTGTTAGGGTTAGCGTTAGGGTTAGCATCAGCCCTAGGATAGTGTTAGGGTTAGGGTTAGGGTTAGCATCAGCCCTAGGATAGTGTTAGGGTTAGGGTTAGGGTTAGCATCCGCCCTAGGATAGTGTTAGGGTTAAGGATAGTGTTAGCATCAGCCCTAGGATAGTGTTAGGGTTATGGTTAGGTTTAGTATCAGCCCTAGGATAGTGTTAGGGTAAGGGTTAGGGTTAGCATCAGGCCTAGGATAGTGTTAGGGTTACGGTTAGAATCAGCCCTAGGATAGTGTTAGGTTTAGGGTTATGCATATCATCAGGCCTAGGATATTGTTAGGGTTAGGGTTAGCATAAGCCCCAGGATAGTGTTAGGGTTAGGTTTAGGGTTACCATCAGCCCTAGGATAGTGGTAGGGTTAGGGTTAGGGTTAGCATCTGTCCTAGGATAGTGTTAAGGTTAGGGTTAGCATGAGGCCTAGGAGAGTGTTAGGGTTAGGGTTAGGGTTAGCATCAGCCCTAGGATAGTGTCAGGGTTAGGGTTAGCATCAACCCTAGGATACTGTTTGGGTTAGGGTTAGGGTTAGCATCAGCCCTAGGATTGTGTTAGGGTTAGGGTTTGTCTCAGCCATAGGAGAGTGTTAGGGTTAGGGATAGGGTTAGCATCAGGCCTAGGATAGTGTTAGCGTTAGGGTTAGAATCAGCCCTAGGATAGTGTTAGGGTTAGGGTTAGGGTTAGCATCAGCCCTAGGATAGTGTTAGGTTTAGGGTTAGGGATATCATCAGGCCTAGGATATTGTTAGGGTTAGGGTTAGCATCAGCCCTAGGATAGTGTTAGAGTTAGGGTTAGGGTTAGCATCAGCCCTAGGATAGTGTTAGGGTTAGGGTTAGGGTTAGCATCAACCCTAGGATAGTGTTAGGGTTAGGGTTAGGGTTAGCATCAGCCCTAGGATACTGTCAGGGTTAGGGTTAGCATCAACCCTAGGATACTGTTTGGGTTAGGGTTAGGGTTAGCATCAGCCCTAGGATAGTGTTAGGGTTAGGGTTTGTCTCAGCCATAGGAGAGTGTTAGGGTTAGGGATAGGGTTAGCACCAGGCCTAGGATAGTGTTAGTGTTAGGGTTAGCATCAGCCTTAGTATAGTGTTAGGGTTAGGGTTAGGGTTAGCATCAGCCGTAGGATAGTGTTAGGTTTAGGGTTAGCCTCAGCCCTAGGATAGTGTTAGAGTTAGGGTTAGGGTTAGCATCAGCCCTAGGATAGTATTAGGGTTAGGGTTAGTGCTGGGGTTAGCGTTAGCATCAGCTCTAGGATAGTGTTAGGGTTAGGGTTAGGGTTAGCATCAGCCCTAGGATAGTGTTAGGTTTAGGGTTAGCATCAGACCTAGGATAGTGTTAGGGTTAGGGTTAGGGTTAGCATCAGCCCTAGGATAGTGTTAGGGTTATGGTTAGCATCAGCCCTAGGATAGTGTTAGGGTTAGGGTTAGGGTTAGCATCAGCCCTAGGATAGTGTTAGGGTTAGGGTTAGCATCAGCCCTAGGATAGTGTTAGGGTTAAGGATAGGGTTAGCATCAGCCCTAGGATAGTGTTAGCGTTAGGGTTAGCATCAGCCCTAGGATAGTGTTAGGGTTAGGGTTAGGGTTAGCATCAGCCCTAGGATAGTGTTAGGGTTAGGGTTAGCATGAACCCTAGGATAGTGTTAGGGTTAGGGTTAGGGTTAGCATCAGCGCTAGGATAGTGTTAGGGTTAGGGTTAGCCTCAGCCCTAGGAGAGTGTTAGGGTTAGGGATAGGGTTAGTATCAGGCCTAGGATAGTGTTAGGGTTAGGGTTAGGGTTAGCATCAGCCCTAGGATAGTGTTAGGGTTAGGGTTAGGGTTAGCGTCAGCCCTAGGGTAGGGTTAGGTTTAGGGTTAGCATCAGACCTAGGATAGTGTTAGGGTTAGGGTTAGGGTTAGCATCAGCCCTAGGATAGTGTAAGTGTTAGGGTTAGGGTTAGCATCAGGCCTAGCATAGTGTTAGGGTTAGGGTTAGCATCAGCCCTAGGATAGTGTTAGGGTTAGGGTTAGGGTTAGCATCAGCCCTAGGATAGTTTTCGTGTTAGGGTTAGCCTCAGCCCTAAGATAGTGTTAGAGTTAGGGTTAGGGTTAGCATCAGCCCTAAGATAGTGTTAGGGTTAGGGTTAGGGTTAGCATCAGCCCTAGGATAGTGTTAGTGTTAGGGATAGCATCAGCCCTAGGATAGTGTTAGGGTTAGGGTTAGGGTTAGCATCCTCCCTAGGATAGTGTTAGGGTTAGGGTTAGGGTTAGCATCAGCCCTAGGATAGTGTTAGTGTTAGGGTTAACATAAACCCTAGGATAGTGTTAGGGTTAGGGTTAGGGTTATCATCAGGCCTAGGATAGTGTTAGGGTTAGGGTTAGGGTTAGCATCAGTTCAAGGATAGTGTTAGGCTTAGCGTTAGGGTTAGCATCAGCCGTAGGATAGTGTTAGGGTTAGGGTTAGGGTTAGCATCAGCCCTAGGATAGTGTTAGCGTTAGGGTTAGCATCAGCCCTAGGATAGTGTTAGGGTTAGGGTTAGGGTTATCATCAGGCCTAGGATAGTGTTAGGGTTAGGGTTAGCATCAGCTCTAGGATAGTGTTAGGGTTAGGGTTAGGGTTAGCATCAGCCCTAGGATAGTGTTAGGGTTAGGGTTAGCATCAGGCCTAGGATAGTGTAAGCGTTAGGGTTAGCATCAGCCCTAGGAGAGTGTTAGGGTTAGGGTTGGGGTTAGCATTAGCCCTAGGATAGTGTTAGGGTTAGGGTTAACATCAGCCCTAGGATAGTGTTAGGTTAGTGTTAGGGTTAGCATCAGCCCTAGGATAGTGTTAGGTTTAGGGTTAGCATCAGACCTAGGATAGTGTTAGGGTTAGGGTTAGGGTTAGCATCAGCCCTAGGATAGTGTAAGTGTTAGGGTTAGGGTTAGCATCAAGCCTAGGATAGTGTTAGGGTTAGGGTTTCATCAGCCCTAGGATAGTGTTAGGGTTAGGGATAGGGTTACCATCAGCCCTAGGATAGTGTTAGGGTTAGGGTTAGGGTTAGCATCAGCCCTAGGATAGTATTAGTGTTAGGGTTAGCATCAGCCCGAGGATAGAGTTAGGGTTAGGGTTAGGGTTAGCAGAATGCCTAGGATAGTGTTAGTGTTAGGGTTAGCATCAGTCTTAGGATAGTGTTAGGGTTAGGGTTAGGGTTAGCATCAGCCCTAGGATAGTGTTAGGGTTAGGGTTAGGGTTAGCATCAGCCCTAGGATAGTGTTAGTGTTAAGGTTAGCCTCAGCCCTAGCATAGTGTTAGGGTTAGCGTTAGGGTTAGCATCCGCCCTAGGATAGTGTTAGGGTTAGGGTTAGGGTTAGCATCAGCCCTAGGATAGTGTTAGGGTTTGGGTTAACATAAACCCTAGGATAGTGATAGGGTTAGCGTAAGGGTTATCATCAGGCCTAGGATAGTGTTAGGGTTAGGGTTAGGGTTAGCATCAGTTCAAGGACAGTGTTAGGGTTAGCGTTAGGGTTAGCATCAGCCCTAGGATAGTGTTAGGGTTAGGGTTAGGGTTAGCATCAGCCCTAGGATAGTGTTAGGGTTAGGGTTAGCATCAGCCCTAGGATAGTGTTAGGGTTAGGGTTAGGGTTATCATCAGGCCTAGGATAGTGTTAGGGTTAGGGTTAGCATCAGCTCTAGGATAGTGTTAGGGATAGGGTTAGGGTTAGCATCAGCCCTAGGATAGTGTTAAGGTTAGGGTTAGGGTTATCATCAGGCCTAGGATAGTGTGAGGGCTATGGTTAGCATCAGACTTAGGATAGTGTTAGGGTTAGGGTTAGGGTTATCATCAGCCCTAGGATAGTGTTAGGGTTAGGGTTAACATCAGCCCTAGGATAGTGTTAGGGTTAGGGTTAACATAAAGGCTAGGATAGTGTTAGGGTTAGGGTTAGGGTTATCATCAGGCCTAGGATAGTGTTAGGGTTAGGTTTAGGGTTAGCATCAGTTCAAGGATAGTGTTAGGGTTAGCGTTAGTGTTAGCATCAGCCCTAGGATAGTGTTAGGGTTAGGGTTAGGGTTAGCATCAGCCTTAGGATAGTGTTAGGGTTAGGGTTAGCATCAGCCCTAGTATAGTGTTAGGGTTAGGGTTAGGGTTATCATCAGGCCTAGGACAGTGTTAGGGTTAGGGTTAGCATCAGCCCTAGGATACTGTTAGGGTTAGTGTTAGGGTTAGCATCAGCCCTAGGATAGTGTTAGGGTTAGGGTTAGCATCAGCCCTAGGATAGTGTTAGGGTTAGGGTTAGGGTTAGCATCAGGCCTAGGATAGTGTTAGGGTTAGGGTTAGCATCAGCCCTAGGATAGTGTTAGGGTTAGGGTTAGGGTTAGCATCAGCCGTAGGATAGTGTTAGGGTTAGGGTTAGCCTCAGCGCTAAGATAGTGTTAGAGTTAGGGTTAGGGTTAGCATCAGCCCTAGGATAGTATTAGTGTTAGGGTTAGCATCAGCCCTAGGATAGTGTTAGGGTTAGGGTTAGAATCAGCCCTAGGATAGTGTTAGGGTTAGGGTTAGGGTTAGCATCAGCCCTAGGAGAGTGTTAGGGTTAGGGTTTTGGATATCATCAGGCCTAGGATATTGTTAGGGTTAGGGTTAGCATCAGCCCTAGGATAGTGTTAGGGTTAGGGTTAAGGTTAGCATCAGCCCTAGGATAGTGTTAGGGTTAGGGTTAAGGTTAGCATCAGTCCTAGGATAGTGTTAGGGTTACGGTTAGAATCAGCCCTAGGATAGTGTTAGGGTTAGGGTTAGGGTTAGCATCAGCCCTAGGATAGTGTTAGGTTTAGGGTTATGGATATCATCAGGCCTAGGATATTGTTAGGGTTAGGGTTAGCATCAGCCCTAGGATAGTGTTAGAGTTAGGGTTAGGGTTAGCATCATCCCTAGGATAGTGTTAGGGTTAGGGTTTGGGTTAGGGTTAGCATCAGCCCTAGGATAGTGTTAGTGTTAGGGTTAGGGTTAGCAACAGCCCTAGGATATTATTAGGGTTAGGGTTAGCATCAGCCCTAGGATAGTGTTAGCGTTAGGGTTAGATTTAGCACCAGGCCTAGGATAGGGTTAGTGTTAGGGTTAGCATCAGCCTTAGGATAGTGTTAGGGTTAGGGATAGGGTTAGCATCAGCCGTAGGATAGTGTTAGGGTTAGGGTTAGGGTTAGCATCAGCCCTAGGATAGTGTTAGTGTTAGGGTTAGCATCAGCCCTAGGATAGTGTTAGGGTTAGGGTTAGGGTTAGCATCCGCCCTAGGATAGTGTTAGGTTTAGGGTTAAGGTTAGCATCAGACCTAGGATAGTGTTAGGGTTAGGGTTAGGGTTAGCATCAGCCCTAGGATAGTGTTAGTGTTAGGGTTAGCATCAGCCCTAGGATAGTGTTAGGGTTAGGGTTAGGGTTAGCATCCGCCCTAGGATAGTGTTAGGGTTACGGTTAGGGTTAGGATCAGCCCTAGGATAGTGTTAGGGTTAGGGTTAACATAAACCCTAGGATAGTGTTAGGGTTAGGGTTAGGGTTATCATCAGGCCTAGGATAGTGTTAGGGTTAGGGTTAGGGTTAGCATCAGTTCAAGGATAGTGTTAGGCTTAGCGTTAGGGTTAGCATCAGCCCTAGGATAGTGTTAGGGTTAGGGTTAGCATCAGCCATAGGATAGTGTTAGGGTTAGGGTTAGTGTTAGCATCTGACCTAGGATAGTGTTAGGGTTAAGGATAGTGTTAGCATCAGCCCTTGGATATTGTTAGGGTTATGGTTAGGTTTAGCATCAGCCCTAGGATAGTGTTAGGGTAAGGGTTAGGGTTAGCATCAGGCCTAGGATAGTGTTAGGTTTACGGTTAGAATCAGCCCTAGGATAGTGTTAGGTTTAGGGTTATGCATATCATCAGGCCTAGGATATTGTTAGGGTTAGGGTTAGCATAAGCCCCAGGATAGTGTTAGGGTTAGGGTTAGGGTTAGGGTTAGCATCAGCCCTAGGATAGTGTTAGGGTTAGGGTTATGGTTAGCAACAGCCCTAGGATATTATTAGGGTTAGGGTTAGCATCAGCCCTAGGATAGTGTTAGGGTTAGGGTTAGATTTAGCACCAGGCCTAGGATAGGGTTAGTGTTAGGGTTAGCATCAGCCTTAGGATAGTGTTAGGGTTAGGGATAGGGTTAGCATCAGCCGTAGAATAGTGTTAGCGTTAGGGTTAGCCTCAGCCCTAAATTAGTGTTAGAGTTACGGTTAGGGTTAGCATGAGCCCTAGGATAGTGTTAGGGTTAGGGTTAGGGTTAGCATCCGCCCTAGGATAGTGTTAGGTTTAGGGTTAAGGTTAGCATCAGACCTAGGATAGTGTTAGGGTTAGGGTTAGGGTTAGCATCAGCCCTAGGATAGTGTTAGTGTTAGGGTTAGCATCAGCCCTAGGATAGTGTTAGGGTTAGGGTTAGGGTTAGCATCCGCCCTAGGATAGTGTTAGGGTTAGGGTTAGGGTTAGGATCAGCCCTAGGATAGTGTTAGGGTTAGGGTTAACATAAACCCTAGGATAGTGTTAGGGTTAGGGTTAGGGTTATCATCAGGCCTAGGATAGTGTTAGGGTTAGGGTTAGGGTTAGCATCAGTTCAAGGATAGTGTTAGGCTTAGCGTTAGGGTTAGCATCAGCCCTAGTATAGTGTTAGGGTTAGGGTTAGCATCAGCCATAGGATAGTGTTAGGGTTGGGGTTATGGTTAGCATCTGCCCTAGGATAGTGTTAGGGTTAAGGATAGTGTTAGCATCAACCCTAGGATAGTGTTAGGGTTATGGTTAGGTTTAGCATCAGCCCTAGGATAGTGTTAGGGTAAGGGTTAGGGTTAGCATCAGGCCTAGGATAGTGTTAGGGTTACGGTTAGAATCAGCCCTAGGATAGTGTTAGGTTTAGGGTTATGCATATCATCAGGCCTAGGATATTGTTAGGGTTAGGGTTAGCATAAGCCCCAGGATAGTGTTAGGGTTAGGGTTAGGGTTAGCATCAGCCCTAGGATAGTGTTAGGGTTAGGGTTAGAATCAGCCCTAGGATAGTGTTAGGGTTAGGGTTAGGGTTAGCATCAGCCCTAGGATAGTGTTAGGTTTAGGGTTAGGGATATCATCAGGCCTAGGATATTGTTAGGGTTAGGGTTAGCATAAGCCCCAGGATAGTGTTAGGGTTAGGGTTAGGGTTAGCATCAGCCCTAGGATAGTGTTAGGGTTAGGGTTAGAATCAGCCCTAGGATTGTGTTAGTGTTAGGGTTAGGGTTAGCATCAGCCGTAGGATAGTGTTAGGTTTACGGTTAGCCTCAGCCCTAGGATAGTGTTAGAGTTAGGTTTAGGGTTAGCATCAGCCCTAGGATAGTGTTAGGGTTAGGGTTAGGGTTAGCATCAGCCCTAGGATAGTGTTAGTGTTAGCGTTAGCATCAGCCCTGGGATAGTGTTAGGGTTAGGGTTAGGGTTAGCATCAGCCCTAGGATAGTATTAGGGTTAGGGTTAGGGTTAGGGTTAGCGTTAGCATCAGCTCTAGGATAGTGTTAGGGTTAGGGTTAGGGTTAGCATCAGCCCTAGGATAGTGTTAGGTTTAGGGTTAGCATCAGACCTAGGATAGTGTTAGGGTTAGGGTTAGGGTTAGCATCAGCCCTAGGATAGTGTTAGGGTTATGGTTAGCATCAGCCCTAGGATAGAGTTAGGGTTAGGGTTAGGGTTAGCATCAGCCCTAGGATAGTGTTAGGGTTAGGGTTAGCATCAGCCCTAGGATAGTGTTAGGGTTAGGGATAGGGTTAGCATCAGCCCTAGGATAGTGTTAGGGTTAGGGTTAGGGTTAGCATCAGCCCTAGGATAGTGTTAGGGTTAGGGTTAGCATCAACCCTAGGATAGTGTTAGGGTTAGGGTTAGGGTTAGCATCAGCCCTAGGATAGTGTTAGGGTTAGGGTTAGCCTCAGCCCTAGGAGAGTGTTAGGGTTAGGGATAGGGTTAGCATCAGGCCTAGGATAGTGTTAGGGTTAGGGTTAGCATCAGCCCTAGGATAGTGTTAGAGTTAGGGTTAGCATCAGGCCTAGGATAGTGTTAGGGTTAGGGTTAGCATCAGCCCTAGGATAGTGTTAGGGTTAGGGTTAGGGTTAGCATCAGCCCTAGGATAGTGTAAGTGTTAGGGTTAGGGTTAGCATCAGGTCTAGCATAGTGTTAGGGTTAGGGTTAGCATCAGCACTAGGATAGTGTTAGGGTTAGGGTTAGGGTTAGCATCAGCCCTAGGTTAGAGTTAGGGTTAGGGATAGGGTTAGCATCAGCCCTAGGATAGTATTAGCGTTAGGGTTAGCATCAGCCCTAGGATAGTGTTAGGGTTAGGGTTAGGGTTAGCACCAGGCCCAGGATAGTTTTAGTGTTAGGGTTAGCATCAGCCTTAGGATAGTGTTAGGGTTAGTGTTAGGGTTAGCATCAGCCCTAGGATAGTGTTCGTGTTAGGGTTAGCCTCAGCCCTAGGATATTATTAGGGTTAGGGTTAGCATCAGCCTTAGGATAGTGTTAGGGTTAGGGTTAGGGTTAGAACCAGGCCTAGGATAGTGTTAGTGTTAGGGTTAGCATCAGCCTTAGGATAGTGTTAGGGTTAGGGATAGGGTTAGCATCAGCCGTAGGATAGTGTTAGGGTTAGGGTTAGCCTCAGCCCTAAATTAGTGTTAGAGTTACGGTTAGGGTTAGCATGAGCCCTAGGATAGTGTTAGGGTTAGGGTTAGGGTTAGCATCCGCCCTAGGATAGTGTTAGGTTTAGGGTTAAGGTTAGCATCAGCCCTAGGATAGTGTTAGGGTTAGGGTTAGGGTTAGCATCAGCCCTAGGATAGTGTTAGTGTTAGGGTTAGCATCAGCCCTAGGATAGTGTTAGGGTTAGGGTTAGGGTTAGCATCAGCCCTAGGATAGTGTTAGGGTTAGGGTTAGGGTTAGGATCAGCCCTAGGATAGTGTTAGGGTTAGGGTTAACATAAACCCTAGGATAGTGTTAGGGTTAGGGTTAGGGTTAGCATCAGGCCTAGGATAGTGTTAGGGTTAGGGTTAGCATGAGCCCTAGGATAGTGTTAGGGTTAGGGTTAGGGTTAGCATCAGCCCTAGGATAGTGTCAGGGTTAGGGTTAGCATCAACCCTAGGATACTGTTTGGGTTAGGGTTAGGGTTAGCATCAGCCCTATGATAGTGTTAGGGTTAGGGTTTGTCTCAGCCATAGGAGAGTGTTAGGGTTAGGGATAGGGTTAGCATCAGGCCTAGGATAGTGTTAGGGTTAAGGTTAGAATCAGCCCTAGGATAGTGTTAGGGTTAGGGTTAGGGTTAGCATCAGCCCTAGGATAGTGTTAGGTTTTGGGTTAGGGATATCATCAGGCCTAGGATATTGTTAGGGTTAGGGTTAGCATCAGCCCTAGGATAGTGTTAGAGTTAGGGTTAGGGTTAGCATCAGCCCTAGGATAGTGTTAGGGTTAGGGTTAGGGTTAGCATCAGCCCTAGGATAGTGTTAGGGTTAGGGTTAGGGTTAGCATCAGCCCTAGGATATTATTAGGGTTAGGGTTAGCATCAGCCTTAGGATAGTGTTAGGGTTAGGGTTAGGGTTAGAAACAGGCCTAGGATAGTGTTAGTGTTAGGGTTAGCATCAGCCTTAGGATAGTGTTAGGGTTAGGGATAGGGTTAGCATCAGCCGTAGAATAGTGTTAGGGTTAGGGTTAGCCTCAGCCCTAAATTAGTGTTAGAGTTACGGTTAGGGTTAGCATAAGCCCTAGGATAGTGTTAGGGTTAGGGATAGGGTTAGCATCCGCCCTAGGATAGTGTTAGGTTTAGGGTTAAGGTTAGCATCAGACCTAGGATAGTGTTAGGGTTAGGGTTAGGGTTATCATCAGGCCTAGGATAGTGTTAGGGTTAGGGTTAGGGTTAGCATCAGTTCAAGGATAGTGTTAGGCTTAGCGTTAGGGTTAGCATCAGCCCTAGGATAGTGTTAGGGTTAGGGTTAGCATCAGCCATAGGATAGTGTTAGGGTTAGGGTTAGGGTTAGCATCTGCCCTAGGATAGTGTTAGGGTTAAGGATAGTGTTAGCATCAGCCCTAGGATAGTGTTAGGGTTATGGTTAGGTTTAGCATCAGCCCTAGGATAGTGTTAGGGTAAGGGTTAGGGTTAGCATCAGGCCTAGGATAGTGTTAGGGTTACGGTTAGCATCAGCCCTAGGATAGTGTTAGGGTTAGGGTTAGGGTTAGCATCAGCCCTAGGATAGTGTTAGGGTTAGGGTTAGCATCAGCCCTAGGATAGTGTTAGGGTTAGGGATAGGGTTAGCATCAGCCCTAGGATAGTGTTAGGGTTAGGGTTAGCCTCAGCCCTAGGAGAGTGTTAGGGTTAGGGATAGGGTTAGCATCAGGCCTAGGATAGTGTTAGGGTTAGGGTTAGGGTTAGCATCAGCCCTAGGATAGTGTTAGAGTTAGGGTTAGCATCAGGCCTAGGATAGTGTTAGGGTTAGGGTTAGCATCAGCCCTAGGATAGTGTTAGGGTTAGGGTTAGGGTTAGCATCAGCCCTAGGATAGTGTAAGTGTTAGGGTTAGGGTTAGCATCAGGTCTAGCATAGTGTTAGGGTTAGGGTTAGCATCAGCACTAGGATAGTGTTAGGGTTAGGGTTAGGGTTAGCATCAGCCCTAGGTTAGAGTTAGGGTTAGGGATAGGGTTAGCATCAGCCCTAGGATAGTATTAGCGTTAGGGTTAGCATCAGCCCTAGGATAGTGTTAGGGTTAGGGTTAGGGTTAGCACCAGGCCCAGGATAGTTTTAGTGTTAGGGTTAGCATCAGCCTTAGGATAGTGTTAGGGTTAGGGATAGGGTTAGCATCAGCCGTAGGATAGTGTTAGGGTTAGGGTTAGCCTCAGCCCTAAATTAGTGTTAGAGTTACGGTTAGGGTTAGCATGAGCCCTAGGATAGTGTTAGGGTTAGGGTTAGGGTTAGCATCCGCCCTAGGATAGTGTTAGGTTTAGGGTTAAGGTTAGCATCAGCCCTAGGATAGTGTTAGGGTTAGGGTTAGGGTTAGCATCAGCCCTAGGATAGTGTTAGTGTTAGGGTTAGCATCAGCCCTAGGATAGTGTTAGGCTTAGGGTTAGGGTAAGCATCAGCCCTAGGATAGTGTTAGGGTTAGGGTTAGGGTTAGGATCAGCCCTAGGATAGTGTTAGGGTTAGGGTTAACATAAACCCTAGGATAGTGTTAGGGTTAGGGTTAGGGTTATCATCAGGCCTAGGATAGTGTTAGGGTTAGGGTTAGGGTTAGCATCAGTTCAAGGATAGTGTTAGGCTTAGCGTTAGGGTTATCATCAGCCCTAGGATAGTGTTAGGGTTAGGGTTAGCATCAGCCATAGGATAGTGTTAGGGTTAGGGTTAGGGTTAGCATCTGCCCTAGGATAGTGTTAGGGTTAAGGATAGTGTTAGCATCAGCCCTAGGATAGTGTTAGGGTTATGGTTAGGTTTAGCATCAGCCCTAGGATAGTGTTAGGGTAAGGGTTAGGGTTAGCATCAGGCCTAGGATAGTGTTAGGGTTACGGTTAGAATCAGCCCTAGGATAGTGTTAGGTTTAGGGTTATGCATATCATCAGGCCTAGGATATTGTTAGGGTTAGGGTTAGCATAAGCCCCAGGATAGTGTTAGGGTTAGGGTTAGGGTTAGCATCAGCCCTAGGATAGTGTTAGGGTTAGGGTTAGAATCAGCCCTAGGATAGTGTTAGGGTTAGGGTTAGGGTTAGCATCAGCCCTAGGATAGTGTTAGGTTTAGGGTTAGGGATATCATCAGGCCTAGGATATTGTTAGGGTTAGGGTTAGCATAAGCCCCAGGATAGTGTTAGGGTTAGGGTTAGGGTTAGCATCAGCCCTAGGATAGTGTTAGGGTTAGGGTTAGAATCAGCCCTAGGATTGTGTTAGGGTTACGGTTAGGGTTAGCATCAGCCGTAGGATAGTGTTAGGTTTACGGTTAGCCTCAGCCCTAGGATAGTGTTAGAGTTAGGGATAGGGTTAGCATCAGCCCTAGGATAGTGTTAGGGTTAGGGTTAGGGTTAGCATCAGCCCTAGGATAGTGTTAGTGTTAGGGTTAGCATCAGCCCTGGGATAGTGTTAGGGTTAGGGTTAGGGTTAGCATCAGCCCTAGGATAGTATTAGGGTTAGGGTTAGGTTAGGGTTAGCGTTAGCATCAGCTCTAGGATAGTGTTAGGGTTAGGGTTAGGGTTAGCATCAGCCCTAGGATAGTGTTAGGTTTAGGGTTAGCATCAGACCTAGGATAGTGTTAGGGTTAGGGTTAGGGTTAGCATCAGCCCTAGGATAGTGTTAGGGTTATGGTTAGCATCAGCCCTAGGATAGTGTTAGGGTTAGGGTTAGGGTTAGCATCAGCCCTAGGATAGTGTTAGGGTTAGGGTTAGCATCAGCCCTAGGATAGTGTTACGGTTAGGGATAGGGTTAGCATCAGCCCTAGGATAGTGTTAGCGTCAGGGTTAGCATCAGCCCTAGGATAGTGTTAGGGTTAGGGTTAGGGTTAGCATCAGCCCTAGGATAGTGTTAGGGTTAGGGTTAGCATCAACCCTAGGATAGTGTTAGGGTTAGGGTTAGGGTTAGCATCAGCCCTAGGATAGTGTTAGGGTTAGGGTTAGCCTCAGCCCTAGGAGAGTGTTAGGGTTAGGGATAGGGTTAGCATCAGGCCTAGGATAGTGTTAGGGTTAGGGTTAGGGTTAGCATCAGCCCTAGGATAGTGTTAGAGTTAGGGTTAGCATCAGGCCTAGGATAGTGTTAGGGTTAGGGTTAGCATCAGCCCTAGGATAGTGTTAGGGTTAGGGTTAGGGTTAGCATCAGCCCTAGGATAGTGTAAGTGTTAGGGTTAGGGTTAGCATCAGGGCTAGCATAGTGTTAGGGTTAGGGTTAGCATCAGCACTAGGATAGTGTTAGGGTTAGGGTTAGGGTTAGCATCAGCCCTAGGTTAGAGTTAGGGTTAGGGATAGGGTTAGCATCAGCCCTAGGATAGTATTAGCGTTAGGGTTAGCATCAGCCCTAGGATAGTGTTAGGGTTAGGGTTAGGGTTAGCACCAGGCCCAGGATAGTTTTAGTGTTAGGGTTAGCATCAGCCTTAGGATAGTGTTAGGGTTAGTGTTAGGGTTAGCATCAGCCCTAGGATAGTGTTCGTGTTAGGGTTAGCCTCAGCCCTAGGATATTATTAGGGTTAGGGTTAGCATCAGCCTTAGGATAGTGTTAGGGTTAGGGTTAGGGTTAGAACCAGGCCTAGGATAGTGTTAGTGTTAGGGTTAGCATCAGCCTTAGGATAGTGTTAGGGTTAGGGATAGGGTTAGCATCAGCCGTAGGATAGTGTTAGGGTTAGGGTTAGCCTCAGCCCTAAATTAGTGTTAGAGTTACGGTTAGGGTTAGCATGAGCCCTAGGATAGTGTTAGGGTTAGGGTTAGGGTTAGCATCCGCCCTAGGATAGTGTTAGGTTTAGGGTTAAGGTTAGCATCAGCCCTAGGATAGTGTTAGGGTTAGGGTTAGGGTTAGCATCAGCCCTAGGATAGTGTTAGTGTTAGGGTTAGCATCAGCCCTAGGATAGTGTTAGGGTTAGGGTTAGGGTTAGCATCAGCCGTAGGATAGTGTTAGGGTTAGGGTTAGCCTCAGCCCTAAATTAGTGTTAGAGTTACGGTTAGGGTTAGCATGAGCCCTAGGATAGTGTTAGGGTTAGGGTTAGGGTTAGCATCCGCCCTAGGATAGTGTTAGGTTTAGGGTTAAGGTTAGCATCAGCCCTAGGATAGTGTTAGGGTTAGGGTTAGGGTTAGCATCAGCCCTAGGATAGTGTTAGTGTTAGGGTTAGCATCAGCCCTAGGATAGTGTTAGGGTTAGGGTTAGGGTTAGCATCAGCCCTAGGATAGTGTTAGGGTTAGGGTTAGGGTTAGGATCAGCCCTAGGATAGTGTTAGGGTTAGGGCTAACATAAACCCTAGGATAGTGTTATGGTTAGGGTTAGGGTTAGCATCAGGCCTAGGATAGTGTTAGGGTTAGGGTTAGCATGAGCTCTAGGATAGTGTTAGGGTTAGGGTTAGGGTTAGCATCAGCCCTAGGATAGTGTCAGGGTTAGGGTTAGCATCAACCCTAGGATACTGTTTGGGTTAGGGTTAGGGTTAGCATCAGCCCTATGATAGTGTTAGGGTTAGGGTTTGTCTCAGCCATAGGAGAGTGTTAGGGTTAGGGATAGGGTTAGCATCAGGCCTAGGATAGTGTTAGGGTTAGGGTTAGAATCAGCCCTAGGATAGTGTTAGGGTTAGGGTTAGGGTTAGCATCAGCCCTAGGATAGTGTTAGGTTTTGGGTTAGGGATATCATCAGGCCTAGGATATTGTTAGGGTTAGGGTTAGCATCAGCACTAGGATAGTGTTAGAGTTAGGGTTAGGGTTAGCATCAGCCCTAGGATAGTGTTAGGGTTAGGGTTAGGGTTAGCATCAGCCCTAGGATAGTGTTAGGGTTAGGGTTAGTGTTAGCATCAGCCCTAGGATATTATTAGGGTTAGGGTTAGCATCAGCCTTAGGATAGTGTTAGGGTTAGGGTTAGGGTTAGAACCAGGCCTAGGATAGTGTTAGTGTTAGGGTTAGCATCAGCCTTAGGATAGTGTTAGGGTTAGGGATAGGGTTAGCATCAGCCGTAGGATAGTGTTAGGGTTAGGGTTAGCCTCAGCCCTAAATTAGTGTTAGAGTTACGGTTAGGGTTAGCATGAGCCCTAGGATAGTGTTAGGGTTAGGGTTAGGGTTAGCATCCGCCCTAGGATAGTGTTAGGTTTAGGGTTAAGGTTAGCATCAGACCTAGGATAGTGTTAGGGTTAGGGTTAGGGTTAGCATCAGCCCTAGGATAGTGTTAGTGTTAGGGTTAGGGTTAGCATCCGCCCTAGGATAGTGTTAGGGTTAGGGTTAGGGTTAGGATCAGCCCTAGGATAGTGTTAGGGTTAGGGTTAACATAAACCCTAGGATAGTGTTAGGGTTAGGGTTACGGTTATCATCAGGCCTAGGATAGTGTTAGGGTTAGGGTTAGGGTTAGCATCAGTTCAAGGATAGTGTTAGGCTTAGCGTTAGGGTTAGCATCAGCCCTAGGATAGTGTTAGGGTTAGGGTTAGCATCAGCCATAGGATAGTGTTAGGGTTAGGATTAGGGTTAGCGTCTGCCCTAGCATAGTGTTAGGGTTAAGGATAGTGTTAGCATCAGCCCTAGGATAGTGTTAGGGTTATGGTTAGGTTTAGCATCAGCCCTAGGATAGTGTTAGGGTAAGGGTTAGGTTTAGCATCAGGCCTAGGATAGTGTTAGGGTTACGGTTAGAATCAGCCCTAGGATAGTGTTAGGTTTAGGGTTATGCATATCATCAGGCCTAGGATATTATTAGGGTTAGGGTTAGCATAAGCCCCAGGATAGTGTTAGGGTTAGGGTTAGGGTTAGCATCAGCCCTAGGATAGTGTTAGGGTTAGGGTTAGGGTTAGCATCCGCCCTAGGATAGTGTTAGGTTTAGGGTTAAGGTTAGCATCAGACCTAGGATAGTGTTAGGGTTAGGGTTAGGGTTAGCATCAGCCCTAGGACAGTGTTAGTGTTAGGGTTAGCATCAGCCCTAGGATAGTGTTAGGGTTAGGGTTAGGGTTAGCATCCGCCCTAGGATAGTGTTAGGGTTAGGGTTAGGGTTAGGATCAGCCCTACGATAGTGTTAGGGTTAGGGTTAACATAAACCCTAGGATAGTGTTAGGGTTAGGGTTAGGGTTATCATCAGGCCTAGGATAGTGTTAGGGTTAGGGTTAGGGTTAGCATCAGTTCAAGGATAGTGTTAGGCTTAGCGTTAGGGTTAGCATCAGCCCTAGGATAGTGTTAGGGTTAGGGTTAGCATCAGCCATAGGATAGTGTTAGGGTTAGGGTTAGGGTTAGCATCTGCCCTAGGATAGTGTTAGGGTTAAGGATAGTGTTAGCATCAGCCCTAGGATAGTGTTAGGGTTATGGTTAGGTTTAGCATCAGCCCTAGGATAGTGTTAGGGTAAGGGTTAGGGTTAGCATCAGGCCTAGGATAGTGTTAGGGTTACGGTTAGCATCAGCCCTAGGATAGTGTTAGGGTTAGGGTTAGGGTTAGCATCAGCCCTAGGATAGTGTTAGGGTTAGGGTTAGCATCAGCCCTAGGATAGTGTTAGGGTTAGGGATAGGGTTAGCATCAGCCCTAGGATAGTGTTAGCGTCAGGGTTAGCATCAGCCCTAGGATAGTGTTAGGGTTAGGGTTAGGGTTAGCATCAGCCCTACGATAGTGTTAGGGTTAGGGTTAGCATCAACCCTAGGATAGTGTTAGGGTTAGGGTTAGGGTTAGCATCAGCCCTAGGATAGTGTTAGGGTTAGGGTTAGCCTCAGCCCTAGGAGAGTGTTAGGGTTAGGGATAGGGTTAGCATCAGGCCTAGGATAGTGTTAGGGTTAGGGTTAGGGTTAGCATCAGCCCTAGGTTAGTGTTAGAGTTAGGGTTAGCATCAGGCCTAGGATAGTGTTAGGGTTAGGGTTAGCATCAGCCCTAGGATAGTGTTAGGGTTAGGGTTAGGGTTAGCATCAGCCCTAGGATAGTGTAAGTGTTAGGGTTAGGGTTAGCATCAGGTCTAGCATAGTGTTAGGGTTAGGGTTAGCATCAGCACTAGGATAGTGTTAGGGTTAGGGTTAGGGTTAGCATCAGCCCTAGGTTAGAGTTAGGGTTAGGGATAGGGTTAGCATCAGCCCTAGGATAGTATTAGCGTTAGGGTTAGCATCAGCCCTAGGATAGTGTTAGGGTTAGGGTTAGGGTTAGCACCAGGCCCAGGATAGTTTTAGTGTTAGGGTTAGCATCAGCCTTAGGATAGTGTTAGGGTTAGTGTTAGGGTTAGCATCAGCCCTAGGATAGTGTTCGTGTTAGGGTTAGCCTCAGCCCTAGGATATTATTAGGGTTAGGGTTAGCATCAGCCTTAGGATAGTGTTAGGGTTAGGGTTAGGGTTAGAACCAGGCCTAGGATAGTGTTAGTGTTAGGGTTAGCATCAGCCTTAGGATAGTGTTAGGGTTAGGGATAGGGTTAGCATCAGCCGTAGGATAGTGTTAGGGTTAGGGTTAGCCTCAGCCCTAGGATATTATTAGGGTTAGGGTTAGCATCAGCCTTAGGATAGTGTTAGGGTTAGGGTTAGGGTTAGAACCAGGCCTAGGATAGTGTTAGTGTTAGGGTTAGCATCAGCCTTAGGATAGTGTTAGAGTTACGGTTAGGGTTAGCATGAGCCCTAGGATAGTGTTAGGGTTAGGGTTAGGGTTAGCATCCGCCCTAGGATAGTGTTAGGTTTAGGGTTAAGGTTAGCATCAGCCCTAGGATAGTGTTAGGGTTAGGGTTAGGGTTAGCATCAGCCCTAGGATAGTGTTAGTGTTAGGGTTAGCATCAGCCCTAGGATAGTGTTAGGGTTAGGGTTAGGGTTAGCATCAGCCCTAGGATAGTGTTAGGGTTAGGGTTAGGGTTAGAATCAGCCCTAGGATAGTGTTAGGGTTAGGGTTAACATAAACCCTAGGATAGTGTTAGGGTTAGGGTTAGGGTTATCATCAGGCCTAGGATAGTGTTAGGGTTAGGGTTAGGGTTAGCATCAGTTCAAGGATAGTGTTAGGCTTAGCGTTAGGGTTATCATCAGCCCTAGGATAGTATTAGGGTTAGGGTTAGCATCAGCCATAGGATAGTGTTAGGGTTAGCGTTAGGGTTAGCATCTGCCCTAGGATAGTGTTAGGGTTAAGGATAGTGTTAGCATCAGACCTAGGATAGTGTTAGGGTTATGGTTAGGTTTAGCATCAGCCCTAGGATAGTGTTAGGGTAAGGGTTAGGGTTAGCATCAGGCCTAGGATAGTGTTAGGGTTACGGTTAGAATCAGCCCTAGGATAGTGTTAGGTTTAGGGTTATGCATATCATCAGGCCTAGGATATTGTTAGGGTTAGGGTTAGCATAAGCCCCAGGATAGTGTTAGGGTTAGGGTTAGGGTTAGCATCAGCCCTAGGATAGTGTTAGGGTTAGGGTTAGGGTTAGCATCAGGCCTAGGATAGTGTTAGGGTTAGGGTTAGCATGAGCCCTAGGATAGTGTTAGGGTTAGGGTTAGGGTTAGCATCAGCCCTAGGATAGTGTCAGGGTTAGGGTTAGCATCAACCCTAGGATACTGTTTGGATTAGGGTTAGGGTTAGCATCAGCCCTATGATAGTGTTAGGGTTAGGGTTTGTCTCAGCCATAGGAGAGTGTTAGGGTTAGGGATAGGGTTAGCATCAGGCCTAGGATAGTGTTAGGGTTAGGGTTAGAATCAGCCCTAGGATAGTGTTAGGGTTAGGGTTAGGGTTAGCATCAGCCCTAGGATAGTGTTAGGTTTTGGGTTAGGGATATCATCAGGCCTAGGATATTGTTAGGGTTAGGGTTAGCATCAGCCCTAGGATAGTGTTAGAGTTAGGGTTAGGGTTAGCATCAGCCCTAGGATAGTGTTAGGGATAGGGTTAGGGTTAGCATCAGCCCTAGGATAGTGTTAGGGTTAGGGTTAGGGTTAGCATCAGCCCTAGGATATTATTAGGGTTAGGGTTAGCATCAGCCTTAAGATAGTGTTAGGGTTAGGGTTAGGGTTAGAACCAGGCCTAGGATAGTGTTAGTGTTAGGGTTAGCATCAGCCTTAGGATAGTGTTAGGGTTAGGGATAGGGTTAGCATCAGCCGTAGGATAGTGTTAGGGTTAGGGTTAGCCTCAGCCCTAAATTAGTGTTAGAGTTACGGTTAGGGTTAGCATGAGCCCTAGGATAGTGTTAGGGTTAGGGTTAGGGTTAGCATCCGCCCTAGGATAGTGTTAGGTTTAGGGTTAAGGTTAGCATCAGACCTAGGATAGTGTTAGGGTTAGGGTTAGGGTTAGCATCAGCCCTAGGATAGTGTTAGTGTTAGGGTTAGGGTTAGCATCCGCCCTAGGATAGTGTTAGGGTTAGGGTTAGGGTTAGGATCAGCCCTAGGATAGTGTTAGGGTTAGGGTTAACATAAACCGTAGGATAGTGTTAGGGTTAGGGTTACGGTTATCATCAGGCCTAGGATAGTGTTAGGGTTAGGGTTAGGGTTAGCATCAGTTCAAGGATAGTGTTAGGCTTAGCGTTAGGGTTAGCATCAGCCCTAGGATAGTGTTAGGGTTAGGGTTAGCATCAGCCATAGGATAGTGTTAGGGTTAGGATTAGGGTTAGCGTCTGCCCTAGGATAGTGTTAGGGTTAAGGATAGTGTTAGCATCAGCCCTAGGATAGTGTTAGGGTTATGGTTAGGTTTAGCATCAGCCCTAGGATAGTGTTAGGGTAAGGGTTAGGTTTAGCATCAGGCCTAGGATAGTGTTAGGGTTACGGTTAGAATCAGCCCTAGGATAGTGTTAGGTTTAGGGTTATGCATATCATCAGGCCTAGGATATTATTAGGGTTAGGGTTAGCATAAGCCCCAGGATAGTGTTAGGGTTAGGGTTAGGGTTAGCATCAGCCCTAGGATAGTGTTAGCGTTAGGGTTAGGGTTAGCATCCGCCCTAGGATAGTGTTAGGTTTAGGGTTAAGGTTAGCATCAGACCTAGGATAGTGTTAGGGTTAGGGTTAGGGTTAGCATCAGCCCTAGGATAGTGTTAGTGTTAGGGTTAGCATCAGCCCTAGGATAGTGTTAGGGTTAGGGTTAGGGTTAGCATCCGCCCTAGGATAGTGTTAGGGTTAGGGTTAGGGTTAGGATCAGCCCTAGGATAGTGTTAGGGTTAGGGTTAACATAAACCCTAGGATAGTGTTAGGGTTAGGGTTAGGGTTATCATCAGGCCTAGGATAGTGTTAGGGTTAGGGTTAGGGTTAGCATCAGTTCAAGGATAGTGTTAGGCTTAGCGTTAGGGTTAGCATCAGCCCTAGGATAGTGTTAGGGTTAGGGTTAGCATCAGCCATAGGATAGTGTTAGGGTTAGGGTTGGGGTTAGCATCTGCCCTAGGATAGTGTTAGGGTTAAGGATAGTGTTAGCATCAGCCCTAGGATAGTGTTAGGGTTATGGTTAGGTTTAGCATCAGCCCTAGGATAGTGTTAGGGTAAGGGTTAGGGTTAGCATCAGGCCTAGGATAGTGTTAGGGTTACGGTTAGAATCAGCCCTAGGATAGTGTTAGGTTTAGGGTTATGCATATCATCAGGCCTAGGATATTGTTAGGGTTAGGGTTAGCATAAGCCCCAGGATAGTGTTAGGGTTAGGGTTAGGGTTAGCATCAGCCCTAGGATAGTGTTAGGGTTAGGGTTAGGGTTAGCATCAGGCCTAGGATAGTGTTAGGGTTAGGGTTAGCATGAGCCCTAGGATAGTGTTAGGGTTAGGGTTAGGGTTAGCATCAGCCCTAGGATAGTGTCAGGGTTAGGGTTAGCATCAACCCTAGGATACTGTTTGGGTTAGGGTTAGGGTTAGCATCAGCCCTATGATAGTGTTAGGGTTAGGGTTTGTCTCAGCCATAGGAGAGTGTTAGGGTTAGGGATAGGGTTAGCATCAGGCCTAGGATAGTGTTAGGGTTAGGGTTAGAATCAGCCCTAGGATAGTGTTATGGTTAGGGTTAGGGTTAGCATCAGCCCTAGGATAGTGTTAGGTTTTGGGTTAGGGATATCATCAGGCCTAGGATATTGTTAGGGTTAGGGTTAGCATCAGCCCTAGGATAGTGTTAGAGTTAGGGTTAGGGTTAGCATAAGCCCTAGGATAGTGTTAGGGTTAGGGTTAGGGTTAGCATCAGCCCTAGGATAGTGTTAGGGTTAGGGTTAGGGTTAGCATCAGCCCTAGGATAGTATTAGGGTTAGGGTTAGCATCAGCCTTAGGATAGTGTTAGGGTTAGGGTTAGGGTTAGCACCAGGCCTAGGATAGTGTTAGTGTTAGGGTTAGCATCAGCCTTAGGATAGTGTTAGGGTTAGGGTTAGGGTTAGCATCAGCCGTAGGATAGTGTTAGGGTAAGGGTTAGGGTTAGCATCAGCCCTAGGATAGTGTTAGGTTTAGGGTTAGGGTTAGCATCAGCCCTAGGATAGTGTTAGGTTTAGGGTTAGCATCAGACCTAGGATAGTGTTAGGGTTAGGGTTAGGGTTAGCATCAGCCCTAGGATAGTGTAAGTGTTAGGGTTAGGGTTAGCATCAAGCCTAGGATAGTGTTAGGGTTAGGGTTTCATCAGCCCTAGGATAGTGTTAGGGTTAGTGATAGGGTTAGCATCAGCCCTAGGATAGTGTCAGGGTTAGGGTTAGCATCAACCCTAGGATACTGTTTGGGTTAGGGTTAGGGTTAGCATCAGCCCTAGGATAGTGTTAGGGTTAGGGTTTGTCTCAGCCATAGGAGAGTGTTAGGTTTAGGGATAGGGTTAGCATCAGGCCTAGGATTGTGTTAGGGTTAGGGTTAGAATCAGCCCTGGGATAGTGTTAGGGTTAGGGTTAGGGCTAGAACCAGGCCTAGGATAGTGTTAGTGTTAGGGTTAGCATCAGCCTTAGGATAGTGTTAGGGTTAGGGATAGGGTTAGCATCAGCCGTAGGATAGTGTTAGGGTTAGGGTTAGCCTCAGCCCTAAATTAGTGTTAGAGTTACGGTTAGGGTTAGCATGAGCCCTAGGATAGTGTTAGGGTTAGGGTTAGGGTTAGCATCCGCCCTAGGATAGTGTTAGGTTTAGGGTTAAGGTTAGCATCAGACCTAGGATAGTGTTAGGGTTAGGGTTAGGGTTAGCATCAGCCCTAGGATAGTGTTAGTGTTAGGGTTAGCATCAGCCCTAGGATAGTGTTAGGGTTAGGGTTAGGGTTAGCATCCACCCTAGGATAGTGTTAGGGTTAGGGTTAGGGTTAGGATCAGCCCTAGGATAGTGTTAGGGTTAGGGTTAACATAAACCCTAGGATAGTGTTAGGGTTATGGTTAGGGTTATCATCAGGCCTAGGATAGTGTTAGGGTTAGGGTTAGGGTTAGCATCAGTTCAAGGATAGTGTTAGGCTTAGCGTTAGGGTTAGCATCAGCCCTAGGATAGTGTTAGGGTTAGGGTTAGCATCAGCCATAGGATAGTGTTAGGGTTAGGGTTAGGGTTAGCATCTGCCCTAGGATAGTGTTAGGGTTAAGGATAGTGTTAGCATCAGCCCTAGGATAGTGTTAGGGTTATGGTTAGGTTTAGCATCAGCCCTAGGATAGTGTTAGGGTAAGGGTTAGGGTTAGCATCAGGCCTAGGATAGTGTTAGGGTTACGGTTAGAATCAGCCCTAGGATAGTGTTAGGTTTAGGGTTATGCATATCATCAGGCCTAGGATATTGTTAGGGTTAGGGTTAGCATAAGCCCCAGGATAGTGTTAGGGTTAGGGTTAGGGTTAGCATCAGCCCTAGGATAGTGTTAGGGTTAGGGTAAGGGTTAGCATCAGGCCTAGGATAGTGTTAGGGTTAGGGTTAGCATGAGCCCTAGGATAGTGTTAGGGTTAGGGTTAGGGTTAGCATCAGCCCTAGGATAGTGTCAGGGTTAGGTTTAGCATCAACCCTAGGATACTCTTTGGGTTAGGGTTAGGGTTAGCATCAGCCCTATGATAGTGTTAGGGTTAGGGTTTGTCTCAGCCATAGGAGAGTGTTAGGGTTAGGGATAGGGTTAGCATCAGGCCTAGGATAGTGTTAGGGTTAGGGTTAGAATCAGCCCTAGGATAGTGTTAGGGTTAGGGTTAGGGTTAGCATCAGCCCTAGGATAGTGTTAGGTTTTGGGTTAGGGATATCATCAGGCCTAGGATATTGTTAGGGTTAGGGTTAGCATCAGCCCTAGGATAGTGTTAGAGTTAGGGTTAGGGTTAGCATCAGCCCTAGGATAGTGTTAGGGTTAGGGTTAGGGTTAGCATCAGCCCTAGGATAGTGTTAGGGTTAGGGTTAGGGTTAGCATCAGCCCTAGGATATTATTAGGGTTAGGGTTAGCATCAGCCTTAGGATAGTGTTAGGGTTAGGGTTAGGGTTAGAACCAGGCCTAGGATAGTGTTAGTGTTAGGGTTAGCATCAGCCTTAGGATAGTGTTAGGGTTAGGGATAGGGTTAGCATCAGCCGTAGGATAGTGTTAGGGTTAGGGTTAGCCTCAGCCCTAAATTAGTGTTAGAGTTACGGTTAGGGTTAGCATGAGCCCTAGGATAGTGTTAGGGTTAGGGTTAGGGTTAGCATCCGCCCTAGGATAGTGTTAGGTTTAGGGTTAAGGTTAGCCTCAGACCTAGGATAGTGTTAGGGTTAGGGTTAGGGTTAGCATCAGCCCTAGGATAGTGTTAGTGTTAGGGTTAGGGTTAGCATCCGCCCTAGGATAGTGTTAGGGTTAGGGTTAGGGTTAGGATCAGCCCTAGGATAGTGTTAGGGTTAGGGTTAACATAAACCCTAGGATAGTGTTAGGGTTAGGGTTAGGGTTATCATCAGGCCTAGGATAGTGTTAAGGTTAGGGTTAGGGTTAGCATCAGTTCAAGGATAGTGTTAGGCTTAGCGTTAGGGTTAGCATCAGCCCTAGGATAGTGTTAGGGTTAGGGTTAGCATCAGCCATAGGATAGTGTTAGGGTTAGGGTTAGGGTTAGCGTCTGCCCTAGGATAGTGTTAGGGTTAAGGATAGTGTTAGCATCAGCCCTAGGATAGTGTTAGGGTTATGGTTAGGTTTAGCATCAGCCCTAGGATAGTGTTAGGGTAAGGGTTAGGGTTAGCATCAGGCCTAGGATAGTGTTAGGGTTACGGTTAGAATCAGCCCTAGGATAGTGTTAGGTTTACGGTTATGCATATCATCAGGCCTAGGATATTGTTAGGGTTAGGGTTAGCATAAGCCCCCGGATAGTGTTAGGGTTAGGGTTAGGGTTAGCATCAGCCCTAGGATAGTGTTAGGGTTAGGGTTAGGGTTAGCATCCGCCCTAGGATAGTGTTAGGTTTAGGGTTAAGGTTAGCATCAGACCTAGGATAGTGTTAGGGTTAGGGTTAGGGTTAGCATCAGCCCTAGGATAGTGTTAGTGTTAGGGTTAGCATCAGCCCTAGGATAGTGTTAGGGTTAGGGTTAGGGTTAGCATCCGCCCTAGGATAGTGTTAGGGTTAGGGTTAGGGTTAGGATCAGCCCTAGGATAGTGTTAGGGTTAGGGTTAACATAAACCCTAGGATAGTGTTAGGGTTATGGTTAGGGTTATCATCAGGCCTAGGATAGTGTTAAGGTTAGGGTTAGGGTTAGCATCAGTTCAAGGATAGCGTTAGGCTTAGCGTTAGGGTTAGCATCAGCCCTAGGATAGTGTTAGGGTTAGGGTTAGCATCAGCCATAGGATAGTGTTAGGGTTAGGGTTAGGTTTAGCATCTGCCCTAGGATAGTGTTAGGGTTAAGGAGAGTGTTAGCATCAGCCCTAGGATAGTGTTAGGGTTATGGTTAGGTTTAGCATCAGCCCTAGGATAGTGTTAGGGTAAGGGTTAGGGTTAGCATCAGGCCTAGGATAGTGTTAGGGTTACGGTTAGAATCAGCCCTAGGATAGTGTTAGGTTTAGGGTTATGCATATCATCAGGCCTAGGATATTGTTAGGGTTAGGGTTAGCATAAGCCCCAGGATAGTGTTAGGGTTAGGGTTAGGGTTAGGGTTAGCATCAGCCCTAGGATAGTGTTAGGGTTAGGGTTAGGGTTAGCAACAGCCCTAGGATATTATTAGGGTTAGGGTTAGCATCAGCCCCAGGATAGTGTTAGGGTTAGGGTTAGATTTAGCACCAGGCCTAGGATAGGGTTAGTGTTAGGGTTAGCATCAGCCTTAGGATAGTGTTAGGGTTAGGGATAGGGTTAGCATCAGCCGTAGGATAGTGTTAGGTTTACGGTTAGCCTCAGCCCTAGGATAGTGTTAGAGTTAGGGTTAGGGTTAGCATCAGCCCTAGGATAGTGTTAGGGTTAGGGTTAGGGTTAGCATCAGCCCTAGGATAGTGTTAGTGTTAGGGTTAGCATCAGCCCTAGGATAGTGTTAGGGTTAGGGTTAGGGTTAGCATCAGCCCTAGGATAGTATTAGGGTTAGGGTTAGGGTTAGGGTTAGCGTTAGCATCAGCTCTAGGATAGTGTTAGGGTTAGGGTTAGGGTTAGCATCAGCCCTAGGATAGTGTTAGGTTTTGGGTTAGCATCAGACCAAGGATAGTGTTAGGGTTAGGGTTAGGGTTAGCATCAGCCCTAGGATAGTGTTAGGGTTATGGTTAGCATCAGCCCTAGGATAGTGTTAGGGTTAGGGTTAGGGTTAGCATCAGCCCTAGGATAGTGTTAGGGTTAGGGTTAGCATCAGCCCTAGGATAGTGTTAGGGTTAGGGATAGGGTTAGCATCAGCCCTAGGATAGTGTTAGCGTCAGGGTTAGCATCAGCCCTAGGATAGTGTTAGGGTTAGGGTTAGGGTTAGCATCAGCCCTAGGATAGTGTTAGGGTTAGGGTTAGCATCAGCCCTAGGATAGTGTTAGGGTTAGGGTTAGGGTTAGCATCAGCCCTAGGATAGTATTAGGGTTAGGGTTAGGGTTAGGGTTAGCGTTAGCATCAGCTCTAGGATAGTGTTAGGGTTAGGGTTAGGGTTAGCATCAGCCCTAGGATAGTGTTAGGTTTTGGGTTAGCATCAGACCTAGGATAGTGTTAGGGTTAGGGTTAGGGTTAGCATCAGCCCTAGGATAGTGTTAGGGTTATGGTTAGCATCAGCCCTAGGATAGTGTTAGGGTTAGGGTTAGGGTTAGCATCAGCCCTAGGATAGTGTTAGGGTTAGGGTTAGCATCAGCCCTAGGATAGTGTTAGGGTTAGGGATAGGGTTAGCATCAGCCCTAGGATAGTGTTAGCGTCAGGGTTAGCATCAGCCCTAGGATAGTGTTAGGGTTAGGGTTAGGGTTAGCATCAGCCCTAGGATAGTGTTAGGGTTAGGGTTAGCATCAACCCTAGGATAGTGTTAGGGTTAGGGTTAGGGTTAGCATCAGCCCTAGGATAGTGTTAGGGTTAGGGTTAGCCTCAGCCCTAGGAGAGTGTTAGGGTTAGGGATAGGGTTAGCATCAGGCCTAGGATAGTGTTAGAGTTAGGGTTAGGGTTAGCATCAGCCCTAGGACAGTGTTAGAGTTAGGGTTAGCATCAGGCCTAGGATAGTGTTAGGGTTAGGGTTAGCATCAGCCCTAGGATAGTGTTAGGGTTAGGGTTAGGGTTAGCATCAGCCCTAGGATAGTGTAAGTGTTAGGGTTAGGGTTAGCATCAGGCCTAGCATAGTGTTAGGGTTAGGGTTAGCATCAGCACTAGGATAGTGTTAGGGTTAGGGTTAGGGTTAGCATCAGCCCTAGGATAGTGTTAGCGTTAGGGATAGGGTTAGCATCAGCCCTAGGATAGTATTAGCGTTAGGGTTAGCATCAGCCCTAGGATAGTGTTAGGGTTAGGGTTAGGGTTAGCATCAGCCCTAGGATAGTGTTAGTGTTAGGGTTAGCATCAGCCCTAGGATAGTGTTAGGGTTAGGGTTAGGGTTAGCATCCGCCCTAGGATAGTGTTAGGGTTAGGGTTAGGGTTAGCATCAGCCCTAGGATAGTGTTAGGGTTAGGGTTAACATAAACACTAGGATAGTGTTAGGGTTAGGGTTAGGGTTATCATCAGGCCTAGGATAGTGTTAGGGTTAGGGTTAGGGTTAGCATCAGTTCAAGGATAGTGTTAGGCTTAGCGTTAGGGTTAGCATCAGCCGTAGGATAGTGTTAAGGTTAGGGTTAGTGTTAGCATCAGCCCTAGGATAGTGTTAGCGTTAGGGTTAGCATCAGCCCTAGGATAGTGTTAGGGTTAGGGTTAGGGTTATCATCAGGCCTAGGATAGTGTTAGGGTTAGGGTTAGCATCAGCTCTAGGATAGTGTTAGGGTTAGGGTTAGGGTTAGCATCAGCCCTAGGATAGTGTTAGGGTTAGGGTTAGGGTTATCATCAGGCCTAGGATAGTGTTAGGGTTAGGGTTAGCATCAGCTCTAGGATAGTGTTAGGGTTAGGGTTAGGGTTAGCATCAGCCCTAGGATAGTGTTAGGGTTAGGGTTAGGGTTAGCATCAGGCCTAGGATAGTGTTAGGGTTAGGGTTAGCATGAGCCCTAGGATAGTGTTAGGGTTAGGGTTAGGGTTAGCATCAGCCCTAGGATAGTGTCAGGGTTAGGGTTAGCATCAACCCTAGGATACTGTTTGGGTTAGGGTTAGGGTTAGCATGAGCCCTATGATAGTGTTAGGGTTAGGGTTTGTCTCAGCCATAGGAGAGTGTTAGGGTTAGGGATAGGGTTAGCATCAGGCCTAGGATAGTGTTAGGGTTAGGGTTAGAATCCGCCCTAGGATAGTGTTAGGGTTAGGGTTAGGGTTAGCATCAGCCCTAGGATAGTGTTAGGTTTTGGGTTAGGGATATCATCAGGCCTAGGATATTGTTAGGGTTAGGGTTAGCATCAGCCCTAGGATAGTGTTAGAGTTAGGGTTAGGGTTAGCATCAGCCCTAGGATAGTGTTAGGGTTAGGGTTAGGGTTAGCATCAGCCCTAGGATAGTGTTAGGGTTAGGGTTAGGGTTAGAATCAGCCCTAGGATATTATTAGGGTTAGGGTTAGCATCAGCCTTAGGATAGTGTTAGGGTTAGGGTTAGGGTTAGAACCAGGCCTAGGATAGTGTTAGTGTTAGGGTTAGCATCAGCCTTAGGATAGTGTTAGGGTTAGGGATAGGGTTAGCATCAGCCGTAGGATAGTGTTAGGGTTAGGGTTAGCCTCAGCCCTAAATTAGTGTTAGAGTTACGGTTAGGGTTAGCATGAGCCCTAGGATAGTGTTAGGGTTAGGGTTAGGGTTAGCATCCGCCCTAGGATAGTGTTAGGTTTAGGGTTAAGGTTAGCATCAGACCTAGGATAGTGTTAGGGTTAGGGTTAGGGTTAGCATCAGCCCTAGGATAGTGTTAGTGTTAGGGTTAGGGTTAGCATCCGCCCTAGGATAGTGTTATTGTTAGGGTTAGGGTTAGGATCAGCCCTAGGATAGTGTTAGGGTTAGGGTTAACATAAACCCTAGGATAGTGTTAGGGTTAGGGTTAGGGTTATCATCAGGCCTAGGATAGTGTTAGGGTTAGGGTTAGGGTTAGCATCAGTTCAAGGATAGTGTTAGGCTTAGCGTTAGGGTTAGCATCAGCCCTAGGATAGTGTTAGGGTTAGGGTTAGCATCAGCCATAGGATAGTGTTAGGGTTAGGGTTAGGGTTAGCGTCTGCCCTAGGATAGTGTTAGGGTTAAGGATAGTGTTAGCATCAGCCCTAGGATAGTGTTAGGGTTATGGTTAGGTTTAGCATCAGCCCTAGGATAGTGTTAGGGTAAGGGTTAGGGTTAGCATCAGGCCTAGGATAGTGTTAGGGTTACGGTTAGAATCAGCCCTAGGATAGTGTTAGGTTTAGGGTTATGCATATCATCAGGCCTAGGATATTGTTAGGGTTAGGGTTAGCATAAGCCCCAGGATAGTGTTAGGGTTAGGGTTAGGGTTAGCATCAGCCCTAGGATAGTGTTAGGGTTAGGGTTAGGGTTAGCATCCGCCCTAGGATAGTGTTAGGTTTAGGGTTAAGGTTAGCATCAGACCTAGGATAGTGTTAGGGTTAGGGTTAGGGTTAGCATCAGCCCTAGGATAGTGTTAGTGTTAGGGTTAGCATCAGCCCTAGGATAGTGTTAGGGTTAGGGTTAGGGTTAGCATCCGCCCTAGGATAGTGTTAGGGTTAGGGTTAGGGTTAGGATCAGCCCTAGGATAGTGTTAGGGTTAGGGTTAACATAAACCCTAGGATAGTGTTAGGGTTAGGGTTAGGGTTATCATCAGGCCTAGGATAGTGTTAGGGTTAGGGTTAGGGTTAGCATCAGTTCAAGGATAGTGTTAGGCTTAGCGTTAGGGTTAGCATCAACCCTAGGATAGTGTTAGGGTTAGGGTTAGCATCAGCCATAGGATAGTGTTAGGGTTAGGGTTAGGGTTAGCATCTGCCCTAGGATAGTGTTAGGGTTAAGGATAGTGTTAGCATCAGCCCTAGGATAGTGTTAGGGTTATGGTTAGGTTTAGCATCAGCCCTAGGATAGTGTTAGGGTAAGGGTTAGGGTTAGCATCAGGCCTAGGATAGTGTTAGGGTTACGGTTAGAATCAGCCCTAGGATAGTGTTAGGTTTAGGGTTATGCATATCATCAGGCCTAGGATATTGTTAGGGTTAGGGTTAGCATAAGCCCCAGGATAGTGTTAGGGTTAGGGTTAGGGTTAGGGTTAGCATCAGCCCTAGGATAGTGTTAGGGTTAGGGTTAGGGTTAGCAACAGCCCTAGGATATTATTAGGGTTAGGGTTAGCATCAGCCCTAGGATAGTGTTAGGGTTAGGGTTAGATTTAGCACCAGGCCTAGGATAGGGTTAGTGTTAGGGTTAGCATCAGCCTTAGGATAATGTTAGGTTTACGGTTAGCCTCAGCCCTAGGATAGTGTTAGAGTTAGGGTTAGGGTTAGCATCAGCCCTAGGATAGTGTTAGGGTTAGGGTTAGGGTTAGCATCAGCCCTAGGATAGTATTAGGGTTAGGGTTAGGGTTAGGGTTAGCGTTAGCATCAGCTCTAGGATAGTGTTAGGGTTAGGGTTAGGGTTAGCATCAGCCCTAGGATAGTGTTAGGTTTTGGGTTAGCATCAGACCAAGGATAGTGTTAGGGTTAGGGTTAGGGTTAGCATCAGCCCTAGGATAGTGTTAGGGTTATGGTTAGCATCAGCCCTAGGATAGTGTTAGGGTTAGGGTTAGGGTTAGCATCAGCCCTAGGATAGTGTTAGGGTTAGGGTTAGCATCAGCCCTAGGATAGTGTTAGGGTTAGGGATAGGGTTAGCATCAGCCCTAGGATAGTGTTAGCGTCAGGGTTAGCATCAGCCCTAGGATAGTGTTAGGGTTAGGGTTAGGGTTAGCATCAGCCCTAGGATAGTGTTAGGGTTAGGGTTAGCATCAGCCCTAGGATAGTGTTAGGGTTAGGGTTAGGGTTAGCATCAGCCCTAGGATAGTATTAGGGTTAGGGTTAGGGTTAGGGTTAGCGTTAGCATCAGCTCTAGGATAGTGTTAGGGTTAGGGTTAGGGTTAGCATCAGCCCTAGGATAGTGTTAGGTTTTGGGTTAGCATCAGACCTAGGATAGTGTTAGGGTTAGGGTTAGGGTTAGCATCAGCCCTGGGATAGTGTTAGGGTTATGGTTAGCATCAGCCCTAGGATAGTGTTAGGGTTAGGGTTAGGGTTAGCATCAGCCCTAGGATAGTGTTAGGGTTAGGGTTAGCATCAGCCCTAGGATAGTGTTAGGGTTAGGGATAGGGTTAGCATCAGCCCTAGGATAGTGTTAGCGTCAGGGTTAGCATCAGCCCTAGGATAGTGTTAGGGTTAGGGTTAGGGTTAGCATCAGCCCTAGGATAGTGTTAGGGTTAGGGTTAGCATCAACCCTAGGATAGTGTTAGGGTTAGGGTTAGGGTTAGCATCAGCCCTAGGATAGTGTTAGGGTTAGGGTTAGCCTCAGCCCTAGGAGAGTGTTAGGGTTAGGGATCGGGTTAGCATCAGGCCTAGGATAGTTAGGGTTAGGGTTAGGGTTAGCATCAGCCCTAGGATAGTGTAAGTGTTAGGGTTAGGGTTAGCATCAGGCCTAGCATAGTGTTAGGGTTAGGGTTAGCATCAGCACTAGGATAGTGTTAGGGTTAGGGTTAGCATCAGCCCTAGGATAGTGTTAGCGTTAGGGATAGGGTTAGCATCAGCCCTAGGATAGTATTAGCGTTAGGGTTAGCATCAGCCCTAGGATAGTGTTAGGGTTAGGGTTAGGGTCAGCATCAGCCCTAGGATAGTGTTAGTGTTAGGGTTAGCATCAGCCCTAGGATAGTGTTAGGGTTAGGGTTAGGGTTAGCATCCGCCCTAGGATAGTGTTAGGGTTAGGGTTAGGGTTAGCATCAGCCCTAGGATAGTGTTAGGGTTAGGGTTAACATAAACATTAGGATAGTGTTAGGGTTAGGGTTAGGGTTATCATCAGGCCTAGGATAGTGTTAGGGTTAGGGTTAGGGTTAGCATCAGTTCAAGGATAGTGTTAGGCTTAGCGTTAGGGTTAGCATCAGCCGTAGGATAGTGTTAAGGTTAGGGTTAGGGTTAGCATCAGCCCTAGGATAGTGTTAGCGTTAGGGTTAGCATCAGCCCTAGGATAGTGTTAGGGTTAGGGTTAGGGTTATCATCAGGCCTAGGATAGTGTTAGGGTTAGGGTTAGCATCAGCTCTAGGATAGTGTTAGGGTTAGGGTTAGGGTTAGCATCAGCCCTAGGATAGTGTTAAGGTTAGGGTTAGGGTTATCATCAGGCCTAGGATAGTGTGAGGGCTAGGGTTAGCATCAGACTTAGGATAGTGTTAGGGTTAGGGTTAAGGTTAGCATCAGCCCTAGGGTAGTGTTAGGGCTAGGGTTAGCATGAGCCATAGGATAGTGTTAGGGTTAGGGTTAGGGTTATCATCAGGCCTAGGATAGTGTTAGGGTTAGGGTTAGCATCAGCCCTAGGATAGTGTTAGGGTTAGGGTTAGGGTTAGCATCAGCCCTAGGATAGTGTTAGGGTTAGGGTTAGCATCAGGCCTAGGATAGTGTAAGCGTTAGGGTTAGCATCAGCCCTAGGAGAGTGTTAGGGTTAGGGTTCGGGTTAGCATCAGCCCTAGGATAGTGTTAGGGTTAGGGTTAACATCAGGCCTAGGATAGTGTTTGGGTTAGGGTTAGGGTTAGCATCAGCCCTAGGATAGTGTTAGGGTTAGGGTTAGCATCAGGCCTAGGATAGTGTAAGCGTTAGGGTTAGCATCAGCCCTAGGAGAGTGTTAGGGTTAGGGTTGGGGTTAGCATCAGCCCTAGGATAGTGTTAGGGTTAGGGTTAACATCAGCCCTAGGATAGTGTTAGGGTTAGGGTTAGGGTTAGCATCAGCCCTAGGATAGTGTTAGGTTTAGGGTTAGCATCAGACCTAGGATAGTGTTAGGGTTAGGGTTAGGGTTAGCATCAGCCCAAGGATAGTGTAAGTGTTAGGGTTAGGGTTAGCATCAAGCCTAGGATAGTGTTAGGGTTAGGGTTTCATCAGCCCTAGGATAGTGTTAGGGTTAGGGATAGGGTTAGCATCAGCCCTATGATAGTGTCAGGGTTAGGGTTAGCATCAACCCTAGGATACTGTTTGGGTTAGGGTTAGGGTTAGCATCAACCCTAGGATAGTGTTAGGGTTAGGGTTTGTCTCAGCCATAGGAGAGTGTTAGGGTTAGGGATAGGGTTAGCATCAGGCCTAGGATAGTGTTAGGGTTAGGGTTAGAATCAGCCCTAGTATAGTGTTAGGGTTAGGGTTAGTGTTAGCATCAGCCCTAGGATAGTGTTAGGTTTAGGGTTAGGGATATCATCAGGCGTAGGATATTGTTAGGGTTAGGGTTAGCATCAGCCCTAGGATAGTGTTAGAGTTATGGTTATGGTTAGCATCAGCCCTAGGATAGTGTTAGGGTTAGGGTTAGGGTTAGCATCAGCCCTAGGATAGTGTTAGGGTTAGGGTTAGGGTTAGCATCAGCCCTAGGATATTATTAGGGTTAGGGTTAGCATCAGCCTTAGGATAGTGTTAGGGTTAGGGTTAGGGTTAGCACCAGGCCTAGGATAGTGTTAGTGTTAGGGTTAGCATCAGCCTTAGGATAGTGTTAGGGTTAGGGTTAGGGTTAGCATCAGCCGTAGGATAGTGTTAGGTTTAGGGTTAGCCTCAGCCCTAGGATAGTGTTAGAGTTAGGGTTAGGGTTAGCAACAGCCCTAGGATAGTGTTAGGGTTAGGGTTAGGGTTAGCATCAGCCCTAGGATAGTGTTAGTGTTAGGGTTAGCATCAGCCCTAGGATAGTGTTAGGGTTAGGGTTAGGGTTAGCATCAGCCCTAGGATAGTGTTAGAGTTAGGGTTAGCATCAGGCCTAGGATAGTGTTAGCGTTAGGGTTAGCATCAGCCCTAGGATAGTGTTAGGGTTAGGGTTAGGGTTAGCGTCAGCCCTAGGATAGGGTTAGGTTTAGGGTTAGCATCAGACCTAGGATAGTGTTAGGGTTAGGGTTAGGGTTAGCATCAGCCCTAGGATAGTGTAAGTGTTAGGGTTAGGGTTAGCATCAGGCCTAGCATAGTGTTAGGGTTAGGGTTAGCATCAGCCCTAGGATAGTGTTAGGGTTAGGGTTAGGGTTAGCATCAGCCCTAGGATAGTGTTAGTGTCAGGGATAGGGTTAGCATCAGCCCTAGGATAGTGTTAGGGTTAGGGTTAGGGTTAGCATCCGCCCTAGGATAGTGTTAGGGTTAGGGTTAGGGCTAGCATCAGCCCTAGGATAGTGTTAGGGTTAGGGTTAACATAAACCCTAGGATAGTGTTAGGGTTAGGGTTAGGGTTATCATCAGGCCTAGGATAGTGTGAGGGCTAGGGTTAGCATCAGACTTAGGATAGTGTTAGGGTTAGGGTTAAGGTTAGCATCAGCCCTAGGATAGTGTTAGGGTTAGGGTTAGCATGAGCCCTAGGATAGTGTTAGGGTTAGGGTTAGGGTTATCATCAGGCCTAGGATAGTGTTAGGGTTAGGGTTAGCATCAGCCCTAGGATAGTGTTAGGGTTAGGGTTAGGGTTAGCATCAGCCCTAGGATAGTGTTAGGGTTAGGGTTAGCATCAGGCCTAGGATAGTGTAAGCGTTAGGGTTAGCATCAGCCCTAGGAGAGTGTTAGGGTTAGGGTTGGGGTTAGCATCAGCCCTAGGATAGTGTTAGGGTTAGGGTTAACATAAGCCCTAGGATAGTGTTAGGGTTAGCGTTAGGGTTAGCATCAGCCCTAGGATAGTGTTAGGTTTAGGGTTAGAATCAGACCTAGGATAGTGTTAGGGTTAGGGTTAGGGTTAGAATCAGCCCTAGGATAGTGTAAGTGTTAGGGTTAGGGTTAGCATCAAGCCTAGAATAGTGTTAGGGTTAGGGTTTCATCAGCCCTAGGATATTGTTAGGGTTAGGGATAGGGTTAGCATCAGCCCTAGGATAGTGTTAGGGTTAGGGTTAGGGTTAGCATCAGCCCTAGGATAGTATTAGTGTTAGGGTTAGCATCAGCCCTAGGATAGTGTTAGGGTTAGGGTTAGGGTTGGCAGAATGCCTAGGATAGTGTTAGTGTTAGGGTTAGCATCAGCCTTACGATAGTGTTAGGGTTAGCGTTAGGGTTAGCATCAGCCGTAGGATAGTGTTTGGGTTAGGGTTAGCCTCAGCCCTAAGATAGTGTTAGAGTTAGGGTTAGGGTTAGTATCAGCCCTAGGATAGTGTTAGGGTTAGGGTTAGGGTTAGCATCAGCCCTAGGATAGTGTTAGTGTTAAGGTTAGCCTTAGCACTAGCATAGTGTTAGGGTTAGCGTTAGGGTTAGCATCCGCCCTAGGATAGTGTTAGGGTTAGGGTTAGGGTTAGCATCAGCCCTAGGATAGTGTTAGGGTTAGGGTAAACATAAACCCTAGGATAGTGATAGGGTTAGGGTTAGGGTTATCATCAGGCCTAGGATAGTGTTAGGGTTAGGGTTAGGGTTAACATCAGTTCAATAATAGTGTTAGGGTTAGCGTTAGGGTTAGCATCAGCCCTAGGATAGTGTTAGGGTTAGGGTTAGGGTTAGCATCAGCCCTACGATAGTGTTAGGGTTAGGGTTAGCATCAGCCCTAGGATAGTGTTAGGGTTAGGGTTAGGGTTAGCATCAGGCCTAGGATAGTGTGAGGGCTAGGGTTAGCATCAGACTTAGGATAGTGTTAGGGTTAGGTTTAGGGTTAGCATCAGCCCTAGGATAGTGTTAGGGTTAGGGTTAGCATCAGCCCTAGGATAGTGTTAAGGTTAGGGTTAGGGTTATCATCAGGCCTAGGATAGTGTGAGGGCTAGGGTTAGCATCTGACTTAGGATAGTGCTAGGGTTAGGGTTAGGGTTAGCATCAGCCCTAGGATAGTGTTAGGGTTAGGGTTAGCATCAGCCCTAGGATAGTGTTAGGGTTAGGGTTAACATAAACGCTAGGATAGTGATAGGGTTAGGGTTAGGGTTATCATCAGGCCTAGGAGAGTGTTAGGGTTAGGGTTAGGGTTAGCATCAGTTCAAGGATAGTGTTAGGGTTAGCGTTAGTGTTAGCATCAGCCCTAGGATAGTGTTAGGGTTAGGCTTAGGGTTAGCATCAGCCCTAGGATAGTGTTAGGGTTAGGGTTAGCATCAGCCCTAGGATAGTGTTAGGGTTAGGGTTAGGGTTATCATCAGGCCTAGGATAGTGTTACGGTTAGGGTTAGCATCAGCCCTAGGATAGTGTTAGAGTTAGGGTTAGGGTTAGCATCAGCCCTAGGATAGTGTTAGGGTTAGGGTTAGCATCAGCCCTAGGATAGTGTAAGGGTTAGGGTTAGGGTTAGCATCAGGCCTAGGATAGTGTTAGTGTTAGGGTTAGCATCAGCCGTAGGATAGTGTTAGGGTTAGGGTTAGGGTTAGCATCAGCCGTAGGATAGTGTTAGGGTTAGGGTTAGCCTCAGCGCTAAGATAGTGTTAGAGTTAGGGTTAGGGTTAGCATCAGCCCTAGGATAGTGTTAGTGTTAGGGTTAGCATCAGCCCTAGGATAGTGTTAGGGTTAGGGTTAGGGTTAGCATCAGCCCTAGGATAGTGTTAGGGTTAGGGTTAGCATCAGCCCTAGGATAGTGTTAGGGTTAGGGATAGGGTTAGCATCAGCCCTAGGATAGTGTTAGCGTCAGGGTTAGCATCAGCCCTAGGATAGTGTTAGGGTTAGGGTTAGGGTTAGCATCAGCCCTAGGATAGTGTTAGGGTTAGGGTTAGCATCAGCCCTAGGATAGTGTTAGGGTTAGGGTTAGGGTTAGCATCAGCCCTAGGATAGTATTAGGGTTAGGGTTAGGGTTAGGGTTAGCGTTAGCATCAGCTCTAGGATAGTGTTAGGGTTAGGGTTAGGGTTAGCATCAGCCCTAGGATAGTGTTAGGTTTTGGGTTAGCATCAGACCTAGGATAGTGTTAGGGTTAGGGTTAGGGTTAGCACCAGCCCTGGGATAGTGTTAGGGTTATGGTTAGCATCAGCCCTAGGATAGTGTTAGGGTTAGGGTTAGGGTTAGCATCAGCCCTAGGATAGTGTTAGGGTTAGGGTTAGCATCAGCCCTAGGATAGTGTTAGGGTTAGGGATAGGGTTAGCATCAGCCCTAGGATAGTGTTAGCGTCAGGGTTAGCATCAGCCCTAGGATAGTGTTAGGGTTAGGGTTAGGGTTAGCATCAGCCCTAGGATAGTGTTAGGGTTAGGGTTAGCATCAACCCTAGGATAGTGTTAGGGTTAGGGTTAGGGTTAGCATCAGCCCTAGGATAGTGTTAGGGTTAGGGTTAGCCTCAGCCCTAGGAGAGTGTTAGGGTTAGGGATCGGGTTAGCATCAGGCCTAGGATAGTTAGGGTTAGGGTTAGGGTTAGCATCAGCCCTAGGATAGTGTAAGTGTTAGGGTTAGGGTTAGCATCAGGCCTAGCATAGTGTTAGGGTTAGGGTTAGCATCAGCACTAGGATAGTGTTAGGGTTAGGGTTAGCATCAGCCCTAGGATAGTGTTAGCGTTAGGGATAGGGTTAGCATCAGCCCTAGGATAGTATTAGCGTTAGGGTTAGCATCAGCCCTAGGATAGTGTTAGGGTTAGGGTTAGGGTCAGCATCAGCCCTAGGATAGTGTTAGTGTTAGGGTTAGCATCAGCCCTAGGATAGTGTTAGGGTTAGGGTTAGGGTTAGCATCCGCCCTAGGATAGTGTTAGGGTTAGGGTTAGGGTTAGCATCAGCCCTAGGATAGTGTTAGGGTTAGGGTTAACATAAACATTAGGATAGTGTTAGGGTTAGGGTTAGGGTTATCATCAGGCCTAGGATAGTGTTAGGGTTAGGGTTAGGGTTAGCATCAGTTCAAGGATAGTGTTAGGCTTAGCGTTAGGGTTAGCATCAGCCGTAGGATAGTGTTAAGGTTAGGGTTAGGGTTAGCATCAGCCCTAGGATAGTGTTAGCGTTAGGGTTAGCATCAGCCCTAGGATAGTGTTAGGGTTAGGGTTAGGGTTATCATCAGGCCTAGGATAGTGTTAGGGTTAGGGTTAGCATCAGCTCTAGGATAGTGTTAGGGTTAGGGTTAGGGTTAGCATCAGCCCTAGGATAGTGTTAAGGTTAGGGTTAGGGTTATCATCAGGCCTAGGATAGTGTGAGGGCTAGGGTTAGCATCAGACTTAGGATAGTGTTAGGGTTAGGGTTAAGGTTAGCATCAGCCCTAGGGTAGTGTTAGGGCTAGGGTTAGCATGAGCCATAGGATAGTGTTAGGGTTAGGGTTAGGGTTATCATCAGGCCTAGGATAGTGTTAGGGTTAGGGTTAGCATCAGCCCTAGGATAGTGTTAGGGTTAGGGTTAGGGTTAGCATCAGCCCTAGGATAGTGTTAGGGTTAGGGTTAGCATCAGGCCTAGGATAGTGTAAGCGTTAGGGTTAGCATCAGCCCTAGGAGAGTGTTAGGGTTAGGGTTCGGGTTAGCATCAGCCCTAGGATAGTGTTAGGGTTAGGGTTAACATCAGGCCTAGGATAGTGTTTGGGTTAGGGTTAGGGTTAGCATCAGCCCTAGGATAGTGTTAGGGTTAGGGTTAGCATCAGGCCTAGGATAGTGTAAGCGTTAGGGTTAGCATCAGCCCTAGGAGAGTGTTAGGGTTAGGGTTGGGGTTAGCATCAGCCCTAGGATAGTGTTAGGGTTAGGGTTAACATCAGCCCTAGGATAGTGTTAGGGTTAGGGTTAGGGTTAGCATCAGCCCTAGGATAGTGTTAGGTTTAGGGTTAGCATCAGACCTAGGATAGTGTTAGGGTTAGGGTTAGGGTTAGCATCAGCCCAAGGATAGTGTAAGTGTTAGGGTTAGGGTTAGCATCAAGCCTAGGATAGTGTTAGGGTTAGGGTTTCATCAGCCCTAGGATAGTGTTAGGGTTAGGGATAGGGTTAGCATCAGCCCTATGATAGTGTCAGGGTTAGGGTTAGCATCAACCCTAGGATACTGTTTGGGTTAGGGTTAGGGTTAGCATCAACCCTAGGATAGTGTTAGGGTTAGGGTTTGTCTCAGCCATAGGAGAGTGTTAGGGTTAGGGATAGGGTTAGCATCAGGCCTAGGATAGTGTTAGGGTTAGGGTTAGAATCAGCCCTAGTATAGTGTTAGGGTTAGGGTTAGTGTTAGCATCAGCCCTAGGATAGTGTTAGGTTTAGGGTTAGGGATATCATCAGGCGTAGGATATTGTTAGGGTTAGGGTTAGCATCAGCCCTAGGATAGTGTTAGAGTTATGGTTATGGTTAGCATCAGCCCTAGGATAGTGTTAGGGTTAGGGTTAGGGTTAGCATCAGCCCTAGGATAGTGTTAGGGTTAGGGTTAGGGTTAGCATCAGCCCTAGGATATTATTAGGGTTAGGGTTAGCATCAGCCTTAGGATAGTGTTAGGGTTAGGGTTAGGGTTAGCACCAGGCCTAGGATAGTGTTAGTGTTAGGGTTAGCATCAGCCTTAGGATAGTGTTAGGGTTAGGGTTAGGGTTAGCATCAGCCGTAGGATAGTGTTAGGTTTAGGGTTAGCCTCAGCCCTAGGATAGTGTTAGAGTTAGGGTTAGGGTTAGCAACAGCCCTAGGATAGTGTTAGGGTTAGGGTTAGGGTTAGCATCAGCCCTAGGATAGTGTTAGTGTTAGGGTTAGCATCAGCCCTAGGATAGTGTTAGGGTTAGGGTTAGGGTTAGCATCAGCCCTAGGATAGTGTTAGAGTTAGGGTTAGCATCAGGCCTAGGATAGTGTTAGCGTTAGGGTTAGCATCAGCCCTAGGATAGTGTTAGGGTTAGGGTTAGGGTTAGCGTCAGCCCTAGGATAGGGTTAGGTTTAGGGTTAGCATCAGACCTAGGATAGTGTTAGGGTTAGGGTTAGGGTTAGCATCAGCCCTAGGATAGTGTAAGTGTTAGGGTTAGGGTTAGCATCAGGCCTAGCATAGTGTTAGGGTTAGGGTTAGCATCAGCCCTAGGATAGTGTTAGGGTTAGGGTTAGGGTTAGCATCAGCCCTAGGATAGTGTTAGTGTCAGGGATAGGGTTAGCATCAGCCCTAGGATAGTGTTAGGGTTAGGGTTAGGGTTAGCATCCGCCCTAGGATAGTGTTAGGGTTAGGGTTAGGGCTAGCATCAGCCCTAGGATAGTGTTAGGGTTAGGGTTAACATAAACCCTAGGATAGTGTTAGGGTTAGGGTTAGGGTTATCATCAGGCCTAGGATAGTGTGAGGGCTAGGGTTAGCATCAGACTTAGGATAGTGTTAGGGTTAGGGTTAAGGTTAGCATCAGCCCTAGGATAGTGTTAGGGTTAGGGTTAGCATGAGCCCTAGGATAGTGTTAGGGTTAGGGTTAGGGTTATCATCAGGCCTAGGATAGTGTTAGCGTTAGGGTTAGCATCAGCCCTAGGATAGTGTTAGGGTTAGGGTTAGGGTTAGCATCAGCCCTAGGATAGTGTTAGGGTTAGGGTTAGCATCAGGCCTAGGATAGTGTAAGCGTTAGGGTTAGCATCAGCCCTAGGAGAGTGTTAGGGTTAGGGTTGGGGTTAGCATCAGCCCTAGGATAGTGTTAGGGTTAGGGTTAACATAAGCCCTAGGATAGTGTTAGGGTTAGCGTTAGGGTTAGCATCAGCCCTAGGATAGTGTTAGGTTTAGGGTTAGAATCAGACCTAGGATAGTGTTAGGGTTAGGGTTAGGGTTAGAATCAGCCCTAGGATAGTGTAAGTGTTAGGGTTAGGGTTAGCATCAAGCCTAGAATAGTGTTAGGGTTAGGGTTTCATCAGCCCTAGGATATTGTTAGGGTTAGGGATAGGGTTAGCATCAGCCCTAGGATAGTGTTAGGGTTAGGGTTAGGGTTAGCATCAGCCCTAGGATAGTATTAGTGTTAGGGTTAGCATCAGCCCTAGGATAGTGTTAGGGTTAGGGTTAGGGTTGGCAGAATGCCTAGGATAGTGTTAGTGTTAGGGTTAGCATCAGCCTTACGATAGTGTTAGGGTTAGCGTTAGGGTTAGCATCAGCCGTAGGATAGTGTTTGGGTTAGGGTTAGCCTCAGCCCTAAGATAGTGTTAGAGTTAGGGTTAGGGTTAGTATCAGCCCTAGGATAGTGTTAGGGTTAGGGTTAGGGTTAGCATCAGCCCTAGGATAGTGTTAGTGTTAAGGTTAGCCTTAGCACTAGCATAGTGTTAGGGTTAGCGTTAGGGTTAGCATCCGCCCTAGGATAGTGTTAGGGTTAGGGTTAGGGTTAGCATCAGCCCTAGGATAGTGTTAGGGTTAGGGTAAACATAAACCCTAGGATAGTGATAGGGTTAGGGTTAGGGTTATCATCAGGCCTAGGATAGTGTTAGGGTTAGGGTTAGGGTTAACATCAGTTCAATAATAGTGTTAGGGTTAGCGTTAGGGTTAGCATCAGCCCTAGGATAGTGTTAGGGTTAGGGTTAGGGTTAGCATCAGCCCTAGGATAGTGTTAGGGTTAGGGTTAGGGTTAGCATCAGGCCTAGGATAGTGTGAGGGCTAGGGTTAGCATCAGACTTAGGATAGTGTTAGGGTTAGGTTTAGGGTTAGCATCAGCCCTAGGATAGTGTTAGGGTTAGGGTTAGCATCAGCCCTAGGATAGTGTTAAGGTTAGGGTTAGGGTTATCATCAGGCCTAGGATAGTGTGAGGGCTAGGGTTAGCATCTGACTTAGGATAGTGCTAGGGTTAGGGTTAGGGTTAGCATCAGCCCTAGGATAGTGTTAGGGTTAGGGTTAGCATCAGCCCTAGGATAGTGTTAGGGTTAGGGTTAACATAAACGCTAGGATAGTGATAGGGTTAGGGTTAGGGTTATCATCAGGCCTAGGAGAGTGTTAGGGTTAGGGTTAGGGTTAGCATCAGTTCAAGGATAGTGTTAGGGTTAGCGTTAGTGTTAGCATCAGCCCTAGGATAGTGTTAGGGTTAGGCTTAGGGTTAGCATCAGCCCTAGGATAGTGTTAGGGTTAGGGTTAGCATCAGCCCTAGGATAGTGTTAGGGTTAGGGTTAGGGTTATCATCAGGCCTAGGATAGTGTTACGGTTAGGGTTAGCATCAGCCCTAGGATAGTGTTAGAGTTAGGGTTAGGGTTAGCATCAGCCCTAGGATAGTGTTAGGGTTAGGGTTAGCATCAGCCCTAGGATAGTGTAAGGGTTAGGGTTAGGGTTAGCATCAGGCCTAGGATAGTGTTAGGGTTAGGGTTAGCATCAGCCGTAGGATAGTGTTAGGGTTAGGGTTAGGGTTAGCATCAGCCGTAGGATAGTGTTAGGGTTAGGGTTAGCCTCAGCGCTAAGATAGTGTTAGAGTTAGGGTTAGGGTTAGCATCAGCCCTAGGATAGTGTTAGTGTTAGGGTTAGCATCAGCCCTAGGATAGTGTTAGGGTTAGGGTTAGAATCAGCCCTAGGATAGTGTTAGGGTTAGGGTTAGGGTTATCATCAGGCCTAGGATAGTGTGAGGGCTAGGGTTAGCATCAGACTTAGGATAGTGTTAGGGTTAGTGTTAAGGTTAGCATCAGCCCTAGGATAGTGTTAGGGTTAGGGTTAGCATGAGCCCTAGGATAGTGTTAGGGTTAGGGTTAGGGTTATCATCAGGCCTAGGATAGTGTTAGGGTTAGGGTTAGCATCAGCCCTAGGATAGTGTTAGGGTTAGGGTTAGGGTTAGCATCAGCCCTAGGATAGTGTTAGGGTTAGGGTTAGCATCAGGCCTAGGATAGTGTAAGCGTCAGGGTTAGCATCAGCCCTAGGAGAGTGTTAGGGTTAGGGTTGGGGTTAGCATCAGCCCTAGGATAGTGTTAGGGTTAGGGTTAACATCAGCCCTAGGATAGTGTTAGGGTTAGGGTTAGGGTTAGCATCAGCCCTAGGATAGTGTTAGGTTTAGGGTTAGAATCAGACCTAGGATAGTGTTAGGGTTAGGGTTAGGGTTAGCATCAGCCCTAGGATAGTATAAGTGTTAGGGTTAGGGTTAGCATCAAGCCTAGGATAGTGTTAGGGTTAGGGTTTCATCAGCCCTAGGATAGTGTTAGGGTTAGGGATAGGGTTAGCATCAGCCCTAGGATAGTGTTAGGGTTAGGGTTAGGGTTAGCATCAGCCCTAGGATAGTATTAGTGTTAGGGTTAGCATCAGCCCTAGGATAGTGTTAGGGTTAGGGTTAGGGTTAGCAGAATGCCTAGGATAGTGTTAGTGTTAGGGTTAGCATCAGCCTTAGGATAGTGTTAGGGTTAGCGTTAGGGTTAGCATCAGCCGTAGGATAGTGTTTGGGTTAGTGTTAGCCTCAGCCCTAAGATAGTGTTAGAGTTAGGGTTAGGGTTTGCATCAGCCCTAGGATAGTGTTAGGGTTAGGGTTAGGGTTAGCATCAGCCCTAGGATAGTGTTAGTGTTAAGGTTAGCCTCAGCCCTAGCATAGTGTTAGGGTTAGCGTTAGGGTTAGCATCCGCCCTAGGATAGTGTTAGGGTTAGGGTTAGGGTTAGCATCAGCCCTAGGATAGTGTTAGGGTTAGGGTTAACATAAACCCTGGGATAGTGATAGGGTTAGGGTTAGGGTTATCATCAGGCCTAGGATAGTGTTAGGGTTAGGGTTAGGGTTAGCATCAGTTCAAGGATAGTGTTAGGGTTAGCGTTAGGGTTAGCATCAGCCCTAGGATAGTGTTAGGGTTAGGGTTAGGGTTAGCATCAGCCCTACGATAGTGTTAGGGTTAAGGTTAGCATCAGCCCTAGGATAGTGTTAGGGTTAGGGTTAGGGTTAGCATCAGGCCTAGGATAGTGTGAGGGCTAGGGTTAGCATCAGACTTAGGATAGTGTTAGGGTTAGGGTTAGGGTTAGCATCTGCCCTAGGATAGTGTTAGGGTTAGGGTTAGCATCAGCCCTTAGGATAGTGTTAAGGTTAGGGTTAGGGTTATCATCAGGCCTAGGATAGTGTGAGGGCTAGGGTTAGCATCAGACGTAGGATAGTGTTAGGGTTAGGGTTAGGGTTAGCATCAGCCCTAGGATAGTGTTAGGGTTAGGGTTAGCATCAGCCCTAGGATAGTGTTAGGGTTAGGGTTAACATAAACGCTAGGATAGTGTTAAGGTTAGGGTTAGGGTTATCATCAGGCCTAGGATAGTGTTAGGGTTAGGGTTAGGGTTAGCATCAGTTCAAGGATAGTGTTAGGGTTAGCGTTAGTGTTAGCATCAGCCCTAGGATAGTGTTAGGGTTAGGGTTAGGGTTAGCATCAGCCCTAGGATAGTGTTAGGGTTAGGGTTAGGGTTATCATCAGGCCTAGGATAGTGTTAGGGTTAGGGTTAGCATTAGCCCTAGGATAGTGTTAGGGTTAGGGTTAGGGTTAGCATCAGCCCTAGGATAGTGTTAGGGTTAGCGTTAGCATCAGCCCTAGGATAGTGTTAGGGTTAGGGTTAGGGTTAGCATCAGGCCTAGGATAGTGTTAGGGTTAGGGTTAGCATCATCCCTAGGATAGTGTTAGGGTTAGGGTTAGGGTTAGCATCAGCCGTAGGATAGTGTTAGGGTTAGGGTTAGCCTCAGCGCTAAGATAGTGTTAGAGTTAGGGTTAGCGTTAGCATCAGCCCTAGGATAGTGTTAGTGTTAGGGTTAGCATCAGCCGTAGGATAGTGTTAGGGTTAGGGTTAGAATCACCCCTAGGATAGTGTTAGGGTTAGGGTTAGGGTTAGCATCAGCCCTAGGATAGTGTTAGGTTTAGGGTTTTGGATATCATCAGGCCTAGGATATTGTTAGGGTTAGGGTTAGCAGCAGCCCTAGGATAGTTTTAGGGTTAGGGTTAAGGTTAGCATCAGCCTTGGATAGTGTTAGGGTTAGGGTTAGGGTTAGCATCAGCCCTAGGGTAGTGTCAGGGTTAGGGTTAGCATCAACCCTAGGATAGTGTTTGGGTTAGGGTTAGGGTTAGCATCAGCCCTAGGATAGTGTTAGGGTTAGGGTTAGCCTCAGCCCTAGGAGAGTGTTAGGGTTAGGGATAGGTTTAGCATCAGGCCTAGGATAGTGTTAGGGTTAGGGTTAGGGTTAGCATCAGGCCTAAGATAGTGTTAGGGTTACGGTTAGAATCAGCCCTAGGATAGTGTTAGGGTTAGGGTTAGGGTTAGCATCAGCCCTAGGATAGTGTTAGGTTTAGGGTTATGGATATCATCAGTCCTAGGATATTGTTAGGGTTAGGGTTAGCATCAGCCCAAGGATAGTGTTAGAGTTAGGGTTAGGGTTAGCATCATCCCTAGGATAGTGTTAGGGTTAGGATTAGGGTTAGCATCAGCCCTAGGATAGTGTTAGGGTTAGGGTTAGCGTTAGCAACAGCCCTAGGATATTATTAGGGTTAGGGTTAGCATCAGCCCTAGGATAGTGTTAGGGTTAGGGTTAGGGTTAGCACCAGGCCTAGGATAGGGTTAGTGTTAGGGTTAGCATCAGCCTTAGGATAGTGTTAGGGTTAGGGATAGGGTTAGCATCAGCCGTAGGATAGTGTTAGGGTTAGGGTTAGCCTCAGCCCTAAATTAGTGTTAGAGTTACTGTTAGGGTTAGCATGAGCCCTAGGATAGTGTTAGGGTTAGGGTTAGGGTTAGCATCCGCCCTAGGATAGTGTTAGGTTTAGGGTTAAGGTTAGCATCAGACCTAGGATAGTGTTAGGGTTAGGGTTAATATAAACCCTAGGATAGTGTTAGGGTTAGGGTTATGGTTATCTTCAGGCCTAGGATAGTGTTAGGTTTAGGGTTAGGGATAGCATCAGTTCAAGGATAGTGTTAGGGTTAGCGTTAGGTTTAGCATCAGCCATAGGATAGTGTTAGGGTTAGGGTTAACATAAACCCTATTATAGTGTTAGGGTTAGGGTTAGGGTTATCATCAGGCCTAGGATAGTGTTAGGGTTAGGGTTAGGGTTAGCATCAGTTCAAGGATAGTGTTAGGGTTATGGTTAGGGTTAGCATCAGCCCTAGGATAGTGTTAGGGTTAGGGTTAGGGTTAGCATCAGCCCTAGGATAGTGTTAGGGTTAGGGTTAGGGTTAGCATCAGCCCTAGGATAGTGTTAGGGTTAGGGTTAGCATCAGCCCTAGGATAGTGTTAGGGTTAGGGTGAGGGTTATCATCAGGCCTATGATAGTGTTACGGTTAGGGTTAGCATCAGCCCTAGGATAGTGTTAGAGTTAGGGTTAGGGTTAGCATCAGCCCTAGGATAGTGTTAGGGTTAGGGTTAGCATCAGCCCTAGGATAGTGTAAGGGTTAGGGTTAGGGTTAGCATCAGGCCTAGGATAGTGTTAGGGTTAGGGTTAGCATCAGCCGTAGGATAGTGTTACGGTTAGGGTTAGGGTTAGCATCAGCCGTAGGATAGTGTTAGGGTTAGGGTTAGCCTCAGCGCTGAGATAGTGTTAGAGTTAGGGTTAGGGTTAGCATCAGCCCTAGGATAGTGTTAGTGTTAGGGTTAGCATCAGCCCTAGGATAGTGTTAGGGTTAGGGTTAGAATCAGCCCTAGGATAGTGTTAGGGTTAGGGTTAGGGTTATCATCAGGCCTAGGATAGTGTGAGGGCTAGGGTTAGCATCAGACTTAGGATAGTGTTAGGGTTAGTGTTAAGGTTAGCATCAGCTCTAGGATAGTGTTAGGGTTAGGGTTAGCATGAGCCCTAGGATAGTGTTAGGGTTAGGGTTAGGGTTATCATCAGGCCTAGGATAGTGTTAGGGTTAGGGTTAGCATCAGCCCTAGGATAGTGTTAGGGTTAGGGTTAGGGTTAGCATCAGCCCTAGGATAGTGTTAGGGTTAGGGTTAGCATCAGTCCTAGGATAGTGTAAGCGTCAGGGTTAGCATCAGCCCTAGGAGAGTGTTAGGGTTAGGGTTGGGGTTAGCATCAGCCCTAGGATAGTGTTAGGGTTAGGGTTAACATCAGCCCTAGGATAGTGTTAGGGTTAGGGTTAGGGTTAGCATCAGCCCTAGGATAGTGTTAGGTTTAGGGTTAGAATCAGACCTAGGATAGTGTTAGGGTTAGGGTTAGGGTTAGCATCAGCCCTAGGATAGTGTAAGTGTTAGGGTTAGGGTTAGCATCAAGCCTAGGATAGTGTTAGGGTTAGGGTTTCATCAGCCCTAGGATCGTGTTAGGGTTAGAGATAGGGTTAGCATCAGCCCTAGGATAGTGTTAGGGTTAGGGTTAGGGTTAGCATCAGCCCTAGGATAGTATTAGTGTTAGGGTTAGCATCAGCCCTAGGATAGTGTTAGGGTTATGGTTAGGGTTAGCAGAATGCCTAGGATAGTGTTAGTGTTAGGGTTAGCATCAGCCTTAGGATAGTGTTAGGGTTAGCGTTAGGGTTAGCATCAGCCGTAGGATAGTGTTTGGTTTAGTGTTAGCCTCAGCCCTAAAGTAGTGTTAGAGTTAGGGTTAGGGTTTGCATCAGCCCTAGGATAGTGTTAGGGTTAGGGTTAGGGTTAGCATCAGCCCTAGGATAGTGTTAGTGTTAAGGTTAGCCTCAGCCCTAGCATAGTGTTAGGGTTAGCGTTAGGGTTAGCATCCGCCCTAGGATAGTGTTAGGGTTAGGGTTAGGGTTAGCATCAGCCCTAGGATAGTGTTAGGGTTAGGGTTAACATAAACCCTGGGATAGTGATAGGGTTAGGGTTAGGGTTATCATCAGGCCTAGGATAGTGTTAGGGTTAGGGTTAGGGTTAGCATCAGTTCAAGGATAGTGTTAGGGTTAGCGTTAGGGTTAGCATCAGCCCTAGGATAGTGTTAGGGTTAGGGTTAGGGTTAGCATCAGTCCTACGATAGTGTTAGGGTTAAGGTTAGCATCAGCCCTAGGATAGTGTTAGGGTTAGGGTTAGGGTTAGCATCAGGCCTAGGATAGTGTGAGGGCTAGGGTTAGCATCAGACTTAGGATAGTGTTAGGGTTAGTGTTAAGGTTAGCATCAGCCCTAGGATAGTGTTAGGGTTAGGGTTAGCATCAGCCCTTAGGATAGTGTTAAGGTTAGGGTTAGGGTTATCATCAGGCCTAGGATAGTGTGAGGGCTAGGGTTAGCATCAGACTTAGGATAGTGTTAGGGTTAGGGTTAGGGTTAGCATCAGCCCTAGGATAGTGTTAGGGTTAGGGTTAGCATCAGCCCTAGGATAGTGTTAGGGTTAGGGTTAACATAAACGCTAGGATAGTGTTAAGGTTAGGGTTAGGGTTATCATCAGGCCTAGGATAGTGTTAGGGTTAGGGTTAGGGTTAGCATCAGTTCAAGGATAGTGTTAGGGTTAGCGTTAGTGTTAGCATCAGCCCTAGGATAGTGTTAGGGTTAGGGTTAGGGTTAGCATCAGCCCTAGGATAGTGTTAGGGTTAGGGTTAGGGTTATCATCAGGCCTAGGATAGTGTTAGGGTTAGGGTTAGCATTAGCCCTAGGATAGTGTTAGGGTTAGGGTTAGAATCAAACCTAGGATAGTGTTAGGGTTAGGGTTAGGGTTAGCATCAGCTCTAGGATAGTGTAAGTGTTAGGGTTAGGGTTAGCATCAAGCCTAGGATAGTGTTAGGGTTAGGGTTTCATCAGCCCTAGGATCGTGTTAGGGTTAGAGATAGGGTTAGCATCAGCCCTAGGATAGTGTTAGGGTTAGGGTTAGGGTTAGCATCAGCCCTAGGATAGTATTAGTGTTAGGGTTAGCATCAGCCCTAGGATAGTGTTAGGGTTAGGGTTAGGGTTAGCAGAATGCCTAGGATAGTGTTAGTGTTAGGGTTAGCATCAGCCTTAGGATAGTGTTAGGGTTAGCGTTAGGGTTAGCATCAGCCGTAGGATAGTGTTTGGGTTAGTGTTAGCCTCAGCCCTAAGATAGTGTTAGAGTTAGGGTTAGGGTTTGCATCAGCCCTAGGATAGTGTTAGGGTTAGGGTTAGGGTTAGCATCAGCCCTAGGATAGTGTTAGTGTTAAGGTTAGCCTCAGCCCTAGCATAGTGTTAGGGTTAGCGTTAGGGTTAGCATCCGCCCTAGGATAGTGTTAGGGTTAGGGTTAGGGTTAGCATCAGCCCTAGGATAGTGTTAGGGTTAGGGTTAACATAAACCCTGGGATAGTGATAGGGTTAGGGTTAGGGTTATCATCAGGCCTAGGATAGTGTTAGGGTTAGGGTTAGGGTTAGCATCAGTTCAAGGATAGTGTTAGGGTTAGCGTTAGGGTTAGCATCAGCCCTAGGATAGTGTTAGGGTTAGGGTTAGGGTTAGCATCAGTCCTACGATAGTGTTAGGGTTAAGGTTAGCATCAGCCCTAGGATAGTGTTAGGGTTAGGGTTAGGGTTAGCATCAGGCCTAGGATAGTGTGAGGGCTAGGGTTAGCATCAGACTTAGGATAGTGTTAGGGTTAGTGTTAAGGTTAGCATCAGCCCTAGGATAGTGTTAGGGTTAGGGTTAGCATCAGCCCTTAGGATAGTGTTAAGGTTAGGGTTAGGGTTATCATCAGGCCTAGGATAGTGTGAGGGCTAGGGTTAGCATCAGACTTAGGATAGTGTTAGGGTTAGGGTTAGGGTTAGCATCAGCCCTAGGATAGTGTTAGGGTTAGGGTTAGCATCAGCCCTAGGATAGTGTTAGGGTTAGGGTTAACATAAACGCTAGGATAGTGTTAAGGTTAGGGTTAGGGTTATCATCAGGCCTAGGATAGTGTTAGGGTTAGGGTTAGGGTTAGCATCAGTTCAAGGATAGTGTTAGGGTTAGCGTTAGTGTTAGCATCAGCCCTAGGATAGTGTTAGGGTTAGGGTTAGGGTTAGCATCAGCCCTAGGATAGTGTTAGGGTTAGGGTTAGGGTTATCATCAGGCCTAGGATAGTGTTAGGGTTAGGGTTAGCATTAGCCCTAGGATAGTGTTAGGGTTAGTGTTAGGGTTAGCATCAGCCCTAGGATAGTGTTAGGGTTAGCGTTAGCATCAGCCCTAGGATAGTGTTAGGGTTAGGGTTAGGGTTAGCATCAGGCCTAGGATAGTGTTAGGGTTAGGGTTAGCATCATCCCTAGGATAGTGTTAGGGTTAGGGTTAGGGTTAGCATCAGCCGTAGGATAGTGTTAGGGTTAGGTTTAGCCTCAGCGCTAAGATAGTGTTAGAGTTAGGGTTAGCGTTAGCATCAGCCCTAGGATAGTGTTAGTGTTAGGGTTAGCATCAGCCCTAGGATAGTGTTAGGGTTAGGGTTAGAATCACCCCTAGGATAGTGTTAGGGTTAGGGTTAGGGTTAGCATCAGCCCTAGGATAGTGTTAGGTTTAGGGTTTTGGATATCATCAGGCCTAGGATATTGTTAGGGTTAGGGTTAGCAGCAGCCCTAGGATAGTTTTAGGGTTAGGGTTAAGGTTAGCATCAGCCTTGGATAGTGTTAGGGTTAGGGTTAGGGTTAGCATCAGCCCTAAGGTAGTGTCAGGGTTAGGGTTAGCATCAACCCTAGGATAGTGTTTGGGTTAGGGTTAGGGTTAGCATCAGCCCTAGGATAGTGTTAGGGTTAGGGTTAGCCTCAGCCCTAGGAGAGTGTTAGGGTTAGGGATAGGGTTAGCATCAGGCCTAGGATAGTGTTAGGGTTAGGGTTAGGGTTAGCATCAGGCCTAAGATAGTGTTAGGGTTACGGTTAGAATCAGCCCTAGGATAGTGTTAGGGTTAGGGTTAGGGTTAGCATCAGCCCTAGGATAGTGTTAGGTTTAGGGTTATGGATATCATCAGTCCTAGGATATTGTTAGGGTTAGGGTTAGCATCAGCCCAAGGATAGTGTTAGAGTTAGGGTTAGGGTTAGCATCATCCCTAGGATAGTGTTAGGGTTAGGAATAGGGTTAGCATCAGCCCTAGGATAGTGTTAGGGTTAGGGTTAGCGTTAGCAACAGCCCTAGGATATTATTAGGGTTAGGGTTAGCATCAGCCCTAGGATAGTGTTAGGGTTAGGGTTAGGGTTAGCACCAGGCCTAGGATAGGGTTAGTGTTAGGGTTAGCATCAGCCTTAGGATAGTGTTAGGGTTAGGGATAGGGTTAGCATCAGCCGTAGGATAGTGTTAGGGTTAGGGTTAGCCTCAGCCCTAAATTAGTGTTAGAGTTACGGTTAGGGTTAGCATGAGGCCTAGGATAGTGTTAGGGTTAGGGTTAGGGTTAGCATCCGCCCTAGGATAGTGTTAGGTTTAGGGTTAAGGTTAGCATCAGACCTAGGATAGTGTTAGGGTTAGGGTTAATATAAACCCTAGGATAGTGTTAGGGTTAGGGTTAGGGTTATCTTCAGGCCTAGGATAGTGTTAGGGTTAGGGTTAGGGATAGCATCAGTTCAAGGATAGTGTTAGGGTTAGCGTTAGGTTTAGCATCAGCCATAGGATAGTGTTAGGGTTAGGGTTAACATAAACCCTATTATAGTGTTAGGGTTAGGGTTAGGGTTATCATCAGGCCTAGGATAGTGTTAGGGTTAGGGTTAGGGTTAGCATCAGTTCAAGGATAGTGTTAGGGTTATGGTTAGGGTTAGCATCAGCCCTAGGATAGTGTGAGGGTTAGGGTTAGGGTTAGCATCAGCCCTAGGATAGTGTTAGGGTTAGGGTTAGCATCAGCCCTAGGATAGTGTTAGGGTTAGGGTTAGGGTTCTCATCAGGCCTAGGATCGTTTTATGGTTAGGGTTAGCATCAGCCCTAGGATAGTGTTAGGGTTAGGGTTAGCATCAGCCCTAGGATAGTGTTAGGGTTAGGGTTAGCATCAGCCCTAGGATAGTGTTAGGGTTAGGGTTAGGGTTAGCATCAGCCCTAGGATAGTGTTAGGGTTAGGGTTAGCATCAGCCCTATGATAGGGTTAGGGTTAGGGTTATCATCAGGCCTAGGATAGTGTTAGGGTTAGGGTTAGCATCAGCCCTAGGATAGTGTTAGGGTTAGGGTTAGGGTTAGCATCAGCCGTAGGATAGTGTTAGGGTTAGGGTTAGTCTAAGCCCTAAGATAGTGTTAGAGTTAAGGTTAGGGTTAGCATCAGCCGTAGGATAGTGTTAGGGTTAGTGTTAGGGTTAGCATCAGCCCTAGGATAGTGTTAGTGTTAGGGTTAGCATCAGCCCTAGGATCGTGTTAGGGTTAGGGTTAGGGTTAGCATCAGCCCTAGGATAGTGTTAGGGTTAGGGTTAACATAAACCCTAGGATAGTGTTAGGGTTAGGGTTAGGGCTATCATCAGGCCTAGGATAGTGTTAGGGTTAGGGTTAGGGTTAGCATCAGTTCAAGGATAGTGTTAGGGTTAGCGTTAGGGTTAGCATCTGAGCTAGGATAGTGTTAGAGTTAGGGTTAGGGTTAGCATCAGACCAAGGATAGTGTTAGGGTTAGGGTTAGCATCAGCCCTAGGATAGTGTTGGGGTTAGGGTTAGGGTTAGCATCAGGCCCAGGACAGTGTTAGGTTTAGGGTTAGCATCAGCCCTAGGATTGTGTTAGGGTTAGGGTTAGGGTTAGCATCAGCCCTAGGATAGTGTTAGGGTTAGGGTTAGCATCAACCCTAGGATAGTGTTTGGGTTAGGGTTAGGGTTAGCATCAGCCCTAGGATAGTGTTAGGGTTAGAGTTAGCCTCAGCCCTAGGACAGTGTTAGGGTTAGGGATAGGGTTAGCATCAGGCCTAGGATAGAGTGAGGGTTAGGGTTAGGGTTAGCATCAGCCCTAGGATAGTGTTAGGTTTAGGGTTAGCATCAGGCCTAAGATAGAGTTCGGGTTAGGGTTAGCATCAGCCCTAGGATAGTGTGAGGGTTAGGGTTAGGGTTAGCATCAGCCCTAGGGTAGTGTTAGGGTTATGGTTAGGTTTAGCCTCAGCCCTAGGATAGTGTTAGGGTAAGGGTTAGGGTTAGCATCAGGCCTAGGATAGTGTTAGGGTTACGGTAGAATCAGCCCAAGGATAGTGATAGGGTTAGGGTTAAGTTTAGCATCAGCCCTAGGATAGTGTTAGGGTTAGGGTTAGGGTTAGCATCAGCCCTATGATAGTGTTAGGGTTAGGGTTACCATCAGCCCTAGGATAGTGTTAGGGTTAGGGTTAGGGTTATCATCAGGCCTAGGATAGTGTTAGGATTAGGGTTAGCATCAGCCCTAGGATAGTGTTAGGGTTAGGGTTAGGGTTAGCATCAGCCCTAGGATAGTGTTAGGGTTAGGGTTAGCATCAGCCCTAGGATAGTGTTAGGGTTAGGGTTAGGGTTAGTATCAGGCCTAGGATAGTGTCAGGGTTAGGGTTAGCATCAGCCCTAGGATAGTTTTTGTGTTAAGGTTAGGGTTAGCATCAGCCGTAGGATAGTGTTAGGATTAGGGTTAGCCTCAGCCCTAAGATAGTGTTAGAGTTAGGGTTAGGGTTAGCATCAGCCCTAGGATAGTGTTAGGGTTAGGGTTAGGGTTAGCATCAGCCCTAGGATAGTGTTAGTGTTATTGTTAGCATCAGCCCTAGGATAGTGTTAGGGTTAGGGTTAGGGTTAGCATCCACCCTAGGATAGTGTCAGGGTTAGGGTTAGGATTAGCATCAGCCCTAGGATAATGTTAGGGTTAAGGTTAACATAAACCCTAGGATAGTGTTAGGGTTAGGGTTAGGGTTATCATCAGGCCTAGGATAGTGTTAGGGTTAGGGGTAGGGTTAGCATAAGTTCAAGGATAGTGTTAGGGTTAACGTTAGGGTTAGAATCAGCCCTATGATAGTGTTAGGGTTAGGGTTAGGGTTAGCATCAGCCCTAGGATAGTGTTAGGGTTAGGGTGAGGGTTAGCATCAGGCCTAGGATAGTGTTAGGGTTAGGGTTAGGGTTATCATCAGGCCTATGATAGTGTTAGGGTTAGGCTTAGCATCGGCCCTAGGATAGTGTTAGGGTTAGGGTTAGGGTTAGCATCAGCCCTAGGATAGTGTTAGGGTTAGGGTTAGCATCAGCCCTAGGATAGTGTCAGGGTTAGGGTTAGGGTTAGCATCAGGCCTAGGATAGTGTTAGGGTTAGGGTTAGCATCAGCCCTAGGAGAGTGTTAGGGTTAGGGTTAGGGTTCTCATCAGGCCTAGGATAGTGTTAGGGTTAGGGTTAGCATCAGCCCTAGGATATTGTTAGGGTTAGGGTTCGGGTTAGCATCAGCCCTAGGATAGTGTTAGGGTTAGGGTTAGTGTTAGCATCAGCCCTAGGATATTATTAGGGTTAGGGTTAGCATCAGCCCTAGGATACTGTTAGGGTTAGAGTTAGGGTTAGCACCAGGCTTAGGATAGTGTTAGTGTTAGGGTTACCATCAGCCTTAGGATAGTGTTATGGTTAGGGTTAGGGTTAGCATCTGCCGTAGGATAGTGTTAGTGTTAGGGTTAGCCTCAGCCCTAGGATAGTGTTAGCGTGAGGGTTAGGGTTAGCATCAGCCCTAGGGTAGTGTTAGGGGTAGGGTGAGGGTTAGCATCAGCCCTAGGATAGTGTTAGTGTTAGGGTTAGCATCAGCCCTAGGATAGTGTTAGGGTTAGGGTTAGGGTTAGCATCAGCCCTAGGATAGTATTAGTGTTAGGGTTAGGGTTAGCATCAGCTCTAGGATAGTGTTAGGGTTAGTGTTAGGGTTAGCATCAGCCCTAGGATAGTGTTAGGTTTAGAGTTAGGGTTAGCTTCAGCCCTAGGATAGTGTTAGGGTTAGGGTTAGCCTCAGCCCTGGGATAATGTTAGGGTTAGGGTTAGGGTTAGCATCAGCCCTAGGATAGTGTTAGGGTTAGGGTTAGCATCAGCCCTAGGATAGTGTTAGGGTTAGGGTTAGGGTTAGCATCAGCCGTAGGATAGTGTTAGGGTTAGGGTTAGCCTCAGCCCTAAGATAGTGTTAGAGTTAGGGTTAGGGTTAGCATGAGCCCTAGGATAGTGTTAGGATTAGGGTTAGGGTTAGCATCCGCCCTAGGATAGTGTTAGGTTTAGGGTTAAGGTTAGCATCAGCCCTAGGATAGTGTTAGGGTTAGGGTTAACATAAACCCTAGGATAGTGTTAGGGTTAGGGTTAGGGTTATCATCAGGCCTAGGATAGTGTTAGGGTTAGGGTTAGGGTTAGCATCAGTTCAAGGATAGTGTTAGGGTTAGCGTTAGGGTTAGCATCAGCCCTAGGATAGTGTTAGGGTTAGGGTTAACATAAACCCTAGGATAGTGTTAGGGTTAGGGTTACGGTTATCATCAGGCCTAGGATAGTGTTAGGGTTTGGGTTAGGGTTAGCATCAGTTCAAGGATAGTGTTAGGGTTAGCGTTAGGGTTAGCATCAGCCCTAGGATAGTGTTAGGGTTAGGGTTAGGGTTAGCATCAGCCCTAGGATAGTGTTAGGGTTAAGGTTAGCATCAGCCCTAGGATCGTGTTAGGGTTAGGGTTAGGGTTAGCATCAGCCCTAGGATAGTTTTAGGGTTAGGGTTAACATAAATCCTAGGATAGTGTTAGGGTTAGGGTTAGGGCTATCATCAGGCCTAGGATAGTGTTAGGGTTAGGGTTAGCGTTAGCATCAGTTCAAGGATAGTGTTAGGGTTAGCGTTAGGGTTAGCATCTGCCCTAGGATAGTGTTAGAGTTAGGGTTAGGGTTAGCATCAGCCCAAGGATAGTGTTAGGCTTAGGGTTAGCATCAGCCCTAGGATAGTGTTGGGATTAATGTTACGGTTAGCATCAGGCCCAGGATAGTGTTAGGGTTAGGGTTAGCATCAGCCCTAGGATAGTGTTAGGGTTAGGGTTAGGGTTAGCCTCAGCCCTAGGATAGTGTTAGGGTTAGGGTTAGCATCAACCCTAGGATAGTGTTTGGGTTAGGGTTAGGGTTAGCATCAGCCCTAGGATAGTGTTAGGGTTAGAGTTAGCCTCAGCCCTAGGAGAGTGTTAGGGTTAGGGATAGGGTTAGCATCAGGCCTAGGATAGTGTGAGGGTTAAAGGTTAGGGTTAGCATCAGCCATAGGATACTGTTAGGGTTAGGGTTAGCATCAGGCCTAAGATAGTGTTCGGGTTAGGGTTAGCATCAGCCCTAGGATAGTGTGAGGGTTAGGGTTAGGGTTAGCATCAGCCCTAGGATAGTGTTAGGGTTAGGGTTAGCATCAGCCCTAGGATAGTGTTAGGGTTAGGGTTAGGGTTAGCATCAGCCCTAGGATAGTGTTAGCGTTAGGGTTAGCATCAACCCTAGGATAGTTTTAGGGTTAGGGTTAGGGTTAGCGTCAGCCCTAGGATAGTGTTAGGGTTTGGGTTAGGGTTAGCATCAGCCCTATGATAGTGTTAGGGTTAGGGTTAGCATCAGCCCTAGGATAGTGTTAGGGTTAGGGTTAGGGTTATCATCAGGCCTAGGATAGTGTTAGGGTTAGGGTTAGCATCAGCCCTAGGATAGTGTTAGGGTTAGGGTTAGGGTTAGCATGAGCCCTAGGATAGTGTTAGGGTTAGGGTTAGCATCAGCCCTAGGATAGTGTTAGGGTTAGGGTTAGGGTTAGCATCAGGCCTAGGATAGTGTCAGGGTTAGGGTTAGCATCAGCCCTAGGATAGTTTTAGGGTTAAGGTTAGGGTTAGCATCAGCCGTAGGATAGTGTTAGGGTTAGGGTTAGCCTCAGCCCTAAGATAGTGTTAGAGTTAGGGTTAGGGTTAGCATCAGCCCTAGGATAGTGTTAGGGTTAGGGTTAGGGTTAGCATCAGCCCTAGGATAGTGTTAGTGTTATGGTTAGCATCAGCCCTAGGATAGTGTTAGGGTTAGGGTTAGGGTTAGCATCCCCCCTAGGATAGTGTTAGGGTTAGGGTTAGGGTTAGCATCAGCCCTAGGATAGTGTTAGGGTTAAGGTTAACATAAACCCTAGGATAGTGTTAGGGTTAGGGTTAGGGTTATCATCAGGCCTAGGATAGTGTTAGGGTTAGGGTTAGGGTTAGCATAAGTTCAAGGGTAGTGTTAGGGTTAACGTTAGGGTTAGAATCAGCCCTAGGATAGTGTTAGGGTTAGGGTTAGGGTTAGCATCAGCCCTAGGGTAGTGTTAGGGTTAGGGTTAGGGTTAGCATCAGGCCTAGGATAGTGTTAGGGTTAGGGTTAGGGTTATAATCAGGCCTATGATAGTGTTAGGGTTAGGCTTAGCATAGCCCTAGGATAGTGTTAGGGTTAGGGTTAGGGTTAGCATCAGTCCTAGGATAGTGTTAGGGTTAGGGTTAGCATCAGCCCAAGGATAGTGTTAGGGTTAGGGTTAGGGTTAGCATCAGGCCTAGGATAGTGTTAGGGTTAGGGTTAGCATCAGCCCTAGGATAGTGTTAGGGTTAGGGTTAGGGTTAGCAGCAGCCCTAGGATAGTGTTAGGGTTAGGGTTAGGGTTAGCATCAGGCCTAGGATAGTGTTAGGGTTAGGGTTAGGGTTATCATCAGGCCTATGATAGTGTTAGGGTTAGGCTTAGCATCAGCCCTAGGATAGTGTTAGGGTTAGGGTTAGGGTTAACATCAGCCCTAGGATAGTGTTAGGGTTAGGGTTAGCATCAGCCCTAGGATAGTGTTAGGGTTAGGGTTAGGGTTAGCATCAGGCCTAGGATAGTGTTAGGGTTAGGGTTAGCATCAGCCCTAGGATAGTGTTAGGGTTAGGGTTAGGGTTCTCATCAGGCCTAGGATAGTGTTAGGGTTAGGGTTAGCATCAGCCCTAGGATATTGTTAGGGTTAGGGTTCGGGTTAGCATCAGCCCTAGGATAGTGTTAGGGTTAGGGTTAGTGTTAGCATCAGCCCTAGGATATTATTAGGGTTAGGGTTAGCATCAGCCCTAGGATACTGTTAGGGTTAGAGTTAGGGTTAGCACCAGGCTTAGGATAGTGTTAGTGTTAGGGTTACCATGAGCCTTAGGATAGTGTTAGGGTTAGGGTTAGGGTTAGCATCTGCCGTAGGATAGTGTTAGTGTTAGGGTTAGCCTCAGCCCTAGGATAGTGTTAGGGTTAGGGTTAGCATCAGCCCTGGGATAATGTTAGGGTTAGGGTTAGGGTTAGCATCAGCCCTAGGATAGTGTTAGGGTTAGGGTTAGCATCAGCCCTAGGATAGTGTTAGGGTTAGGGTTAGGGTTAGCATCAGCCGTAGGATAGTGTTAGGGTTAGGGTTAGCCTCAGCCCTAGGATAGTGTTAGCGTTAGGGTTAGGGTTAGCATCAGCCCTAGGATAGTGTTAGGGGTAGGGTGAGGGTTAGCATCAGCCCTAGGATAGTGTTAGTGTTAGGGTTAGCATCAGCCCTAGGATAGTGTTAGGGTTAGGGTTAGGGTTATCATCAGGCTTGGATAGTGTTAGGGTTAGGGTTAGCATCAGGCCTAGGATAGTGTTAGGGTTAGGGTTAGCATCAGCCCTAGGATAGTGTTAGGGTTAGGGTTAAGGTTAGCATCTTTCCTAGGATAGTGTTAGGGTTATGGTTAGGTTTAGCATCAGCCCTAGTATAGTGTTAGGGTAAGGGTTAGGGTTAGCATCAGGCCTAGGATAGTGTTAGGGTTACGGTTAGAATCAGCCCAAGGATAGTGTTAGGGTTAGGGTTAAGTTTAGCATCAGCCCTAGGATAGTGTTAGGGTTAGGGTTAGGGTTACCATCAGCCCTAGGATAGTGTTAGGGTTAGGGTTAGCATCAGCCCTAGTATAGTGTTAGGGTTAGTGTTAGGGTTAGCATCAGCCCTAGGATAGTGTTAGGGTTAGGGTTAGCATCAGCCCTAGAATAGTGTTAGGGTTAGGGTTAGGGTTAGCATCAGGCCTAGGATAGAGTCAGGGTTAGGGTTAGCATCAGCCCTAGGATAGTGTTAGGGTTAAGGTTAGGGTTGGCATCAGCCGTAGGATAGTGTTAGGGTTAGGGTTATCCTCAGCCCTAAGATAGTGTTAGAGTTAGGGTTAGGGTTAGCATCAGACCTAGGATAGTGTTAGGGTTAGGGTTAGGGTTAGCATCAGCCCTAGGATAGTGTTAGTGTTATGGTTAGCATCAGCCCTAGGATAGTGTTAGGGATAGGGTTAGGGTTAGCATCCGCCCTAGGATAGTGTTAGGGTTAGGGTTAGGGTAAGCATGAGCCCTAGGATAATGTTAGGGTTAGGGTTAACATAAACCCTAGGATAGTGTTAGGGTTAGGGTTAGGGTTATCATCAGGCCTAGGATAGTGTTAGGGTTAGGGTTAGGGTTAGCATAAGTTCAAGGATAGTGTTAGGGTTAGCGTTAGGGTTAGAATCAGCAATAGGATAGTGTTAGGGTTAGGGTTAGGGTTAGCATCAGCCCTAGGATAGTGTTAGGGTTAGGGTTAACATAAACCCTAGGATAGTGTTAGGGTTAGGGTTAGGGTTAGCATCAGGTCTAGGATAGTGTTAGGGTTAGGGTTAGCATCAGCCCTAGGATAGTGTTAGGGTTAGGGTTAGCATCAGCCCTAGGATAGTGTTAGGGTTAGGGTTAGGGTTAGCATCAGGCCAAGGATAGTGTTAGGGTTAGGGTTAGCATCAGCCCTAGGATAGTGTTAGGGTTAGGGTTAGGGTTATCATCAGGCCTAGGATAGTGCTAGGGTTAGGGTTAGCATCAGCCCTAGGATAGTGTTAGGGTTAGGGTTAGGGTTAGCATCAGCCCTAGGATAGTGTTAGGGTTAGGGTTAGTGTTAGCATCAGCCATAGGATATTATTAGGGTTAGGGTTAGCATCAGCCCTAGGATACTGTTAGGGTTAGAGTTAGGGTTAGCACCAGGCTTAGGATAGTGTTAGTGTTAGGGTTACCATCAGCCTTAGGATAGTGTTAGGGTTAGGGTTAGGGTTAGCATCAGCCGTAGGATAGTGTTAGGCTTAGGGTTAGCCTCAGCCCTAGGATAGTGTTAGCGTTAGGGTTAGGGTTAGCATCAGCCCTAGGATAGTGTTAGGGGTAGGGTGAGGGTTAGCATCAGCCCTAGGATAGTGTTAGTGTTAGGGTTAGCATCAGCCCTAGGATAGTGTTAGGGTTAGGGTTAGGGTTATCATCAGCCCTGGAATACTATTAGGGTTAGGGTTAGGGTTAGCATCAGCTCTAGGATAGTGTTAGGGTTAGTGTTAGGGTTAGCATCAGCCCTAGGATAGTGTTAGTGTTAGGGTTAGGGTTAGCATCAGCCCTGGGATAATGTTAGGGTTAGGGTTAGGGTTAGCATCAGCCCTAGGATAGTGTTAGGGTTAGGGTTAGCATCAGCCCTAGGATAGTGTTAGTGTTAGGGTTAGGGTTAGCATCAGCCCTAGGATAGTGTTAGGGTTAGGGTTAGGGTTATCATCAGGCCTAGGATAGTGTTAGGGTTAGGGTTAGCATCAGGCCTAAGATAGTGTTAGGGTTAGGGTTAGCATCAGCCCTAGGATAGTGTTAGGGTTAGGGTTAAGGTTAGCATCTTTCCTAGGATAGTGTTAGGGTTATGGTTAGGTTTAGCATCAGCCCTAGGATAGTGTTAGGGTAAGGGTTAGCGTTAGCATCAGCCCTAGGATAGTGTTAGGGTTAGGGTTAGGGTTACCATCAGCCCTAGGATAGCGTTAGGGTTAGGGTTAGCATCAGCCCTAGTATAGTGTTATGGTTAGTGTTAGGGTTAGCATCAGCCCTAGGATAGTGTTAGGGTTAGGGTTAGCATCAGCCCTAGAATAGTGTTAGGGTTAGGGTTAGGGTTAGCATCAGGCCTAGGATAGTGTCAGGGTTAGGGTTAGCATCAGCCCTAGGATAGTGTTAGGGTTAAGGTTAGGGTTGGCATCAGCCGTAGGATAGTGTTAGGGTTAGGGTTATCCTCAGCCCTAAGATAGTGTTAGAGTTAGGGTTAGGGTTAGCATCAGCCCTAGGATAGTGTTAGGGTTAGGGTTAGGGTTAGCATCAGCCCTAGGATAGTGTTAGTGTTATGGTTAGCATCAGCCCTAGGATAGTGTTAGGGTTAGGGTTAGGGTTAGCATCTGCCCTAGGATAGTGTTAGGGTTAGGGTTAGGGTAAGCATCAGCCCTAGGATAGTGTTAGGGTTAGGGTTAACATAAACCCTAGGATAGTGTTAGGGATAGGGTTAGGGTTATCATCAGGCCTAGGATAGTGTTAGGGTTAGGGTTAGGGTTAGCGTAAGTTCAAGGATAGTGTTAGGGTTAGCGTTAGGGTTAGAATCAGCCCTAGGATAGTGTTAGGGTTAGGGTTAGGGTTGGCATCAGCCCTAGGATAGTGTTAGGGTTAGGGTTAACATAAACCCTAGGATAGTGTTAGGGTTAGGGTTAGGGTTAGCATCGGTCTAGGATAGTGTTAGGGTTAGGGTTAGCATCAGCCCTAGGATAGTGTTAGGGTTAGGGTTAGGGTTATCATCAGGCCTATGATAGTGTTAGGGTTAGGGTTAGCATCAGCCCTAGGATAGTGTTAGGGTTAGGGTTAGCATCAGCCGTAGGATAGTGTTAGGGTTAGGGTTAGCCTCAGCCCTAATATAGTGTTAGAGTTAGGGTTAGGGTTAGCATGAGCCCTAGGATAGTGTTAGGGTTAGGGTTAGGGTTAGCATCCGCCCTAGGATAGTGTTAGGTTTAGGGTTAAGGTTAGCATCAGCCCTAGGATAGTGTTAGGGTTAGGGTTAACATAAACCCTAGGATAGTGTTAGGGTTAGGGTTAGGGTTATCATCAGGCCTAGGATAGTGTTAGGGTTAGGGTTAGGGTTAGCATCAGTTCAAGGATAGTGTTAGGGTTAGCGTTAGGGTTAGCATCAGCCCTAGGATAGTGTTAGGGTTAGGGTTAACATAAACCCTAGGATAGTGTTAGGGTTAGGGTTAGGGTTATCATCAGGCCTAGGATAGTGTTAGGGTTTGGGTTAGTGTTAGCATCAGTTCAAGGATAGTGTTAGGGTTAGCGTTAGGGTTAGCATCAGCCCTAGGATAGTGTTAGCGTTAGGGTTAGGGTTAGCATCACCCTAGGATAGTGTTAGGGTTAAGGTTAGCATCAGCCCTAGGATCGTGTTAGGGTTAGGGTTAGGGTTAGCATCAGCCCTAGGATAGTGTTAGGGTTAGGGTTAACATAAACCCTAGGATAGTGTTAGGGTTAGGGTTAGGGCTATCATCAGGCCTAGGATAGTGTTAGGTTTAGGGTTAGCGTTAGCATCAGTTCAATGATAGTGTTAGGGTTAGCGTTAGGGTTAGCATCTGCCCTAGGATAGTGTTAGAGTTAGGGTTAGGGTTAGCATCAGCCCAAGGATAGTGTTAGGGTTAGGGTTAGCATCAGCCCTAGGATAGTGTTGGGATTAGGGTTAGGGTTAGCATCAGGCCCAGGATAGTGTTAGGGTTAGGGTTAGCATCAGCCCTAGGATAGTGTTAGGGTTAGGGTTAGGGTTAGCATCAGCCCTAGGATAGTGTTAGGGTTAGGGTTAGCATCAACCCTAGGATAGTGTTTGGGTTAGGGTTTGGGTTAGCATCAGCCCTAGGATAGTGTTAGGGTTAGAGTTAGCCTCAGCCCTAGGAGAGTGTTAGGGTTAGGGATAGTGTTAGCATCAGGCCTAGGATAGTGTGAGGGTTAGGGTTAGGGTTAGCATCAGCCATAGCATACTGTTAGGGTTAGGGTTAGCATCAGGCCTAAGATAGTGTTTGGGTTAGGGTTAGCATCAGCCCTAGGATAGTGTGAGGGTTAGGGTTAGGGTTAGCATCAGCCCTAGGATAGTGTTAGGGTTATGGTTAGGTTTAGCCTCAGCCCTAGGATAGTGTTAGGGAAAGGGTTAGTGTTAGCATCAAGCCTAGGATAGTGTTAGGGTTACGGTAGAATCAGCCCAAGGATAGTGATAGGGTTAGGGTTAAGTTTAGCATCAGCCCTAGGATAGTGTTAGGGTTAGGGTTAGGGTTAGCATCAGCCCTATGATAGTGTTAGGGTTAGGGTTAGCATCAGCCCTAGGATATTGTTAGGGTTAGGGTTAGGGTTATCATCAGGCCTAGGATAGTGTTAGGGTTAGGGTTACCATCAGCCCTAGGATAGTGTTAGGGTTAGGGTTAGGGTTAGCATCAGCCCTAGGATAGTGTTAGGGTTAGGGTTAGCATCAGCCCTAGGATAGTGTTAGGGTTAGGGTTAGGGTTAGCATCAGGCCTAGGATAGTGTCAGGGTTAGGGTTAGCATCAGCCCTAGGATAGTTTTAGGGTTAAGGTTAGGGTTAGCATCAGCCGTAGGATAGTGTTAGGGTTAGGGTTAGCCTTAGCCCTAAGATAGTGTTAGAGTTAGGGTTAGGGTTAGCATCAGCCCTAGGATAGTGTTAGGGTTAGGGTTAGGGTTAGCATCAGCCCTAGGATAGTGTTAGTGTTATGGTTAGCATCAGCCCTAGGATAGTGTTAGGGTTAGGGTTAGGGTTAGCATCCGCCCTAGGATAGTGTTAGGGTTAGGGTTAGGGTTAGCATCAGCCCTAGGATAGTGTTATGGTTAAGGTTAACATAAACCCTAGGATAGTGTTAGGGTTAGGGTTAGGGTTATCATCAGGCTTAGGATAGTGTTAGGGTTAGGGTTAGGGTTAACATAAGTTCAAGGATAGTGTTAGGGTTAACGTTAGGGTTAGAATCAGCCCTAGGATAGTGTTAGGGTTAGGGTTAGGGTTAGCATCAGCCCTAGGGTAGTGTTAGGGTTAGGGTTAGGGTTAGCATCATGCCTAGGATAGTGTTAGGGTTAGGGTTAGGGTTATAATCAGGCCTATGATAGTGTTAGGGTTAGGCTTAGCATCAGCCCTAGGATAGTGTTAGGGTTAGGGTTAGGGTTAGCATAAGCCCTAGGATAGTGTTAGGGTTAGGGTTAGCATCAGCCCTAGGATAGTGTTAGGGTTAGGGTTAGGGTTAGCATCAGGCCTAGGATAGTGTTAGGGTGACGGTTAGCATCAGCCCTAGGATAGTGTTAGGGTTAGGGTTAGGGTTCTCCTCAGGCCTAGGATAGTGTTAGGGTTAGGGTTAGCATCAGCCCTAGGATAGTGTTAGGGTTAGGGTTCGGGTTAGCATCAGCCCTAGGATAGTGTTAGGGTTAGGGTTAGTGTTAGCATCAGCCCTAGGATATTATTAGGGTTAGGGTTAGCATCACCCCTAGGATACTGTTAGGGTTAGAGTTAGGGTTCTCACCAGGCTTAGGATAGTGTTAGTGTTAGGGTTACCATCAGCCTTAGGAAAGTGTTAGGGTTAGGGTTAGGGTTAGCATCAGCCGTAGGATAGTGTTAGGGTTAGGGTTAGCCTCAGCCCTAGGATAGTGTTAGCGTTAGGGTTAGGGTTAGCATCAGCCCTAGGATAGTGTTAGGGGTAGGGTGAGGGTTAGCATCAGCCCTAGGATAGTGTTAGTGTTAGGGTTAGCATCAGCCCTAGGATAGTGTTAGGGTTAGGGTTAGGGTTATCATCAGCCCTGGAATAGTATTAGGGTTAGGGATAGGGTTAGCATCAGCTCTAGGATAGTGTTAGGATTAGTGTTAGGGTTAGCATCAGCCCTAGGATAGTGTTAGTGTTAGGGTTAGGGTTAGCATCAGCAATGGGATAATGTTAGGGTTAGTGTTAGGGTTAGCATCAGCCCTAGGATAGTGTTAGGGTTAGGGTTAGCATCAGCCCTAGGATAGTGTTAATGTTAGGGTTAGGGTTAGCATCAGCCCTAGGATAGTGTTAGGGTTAGGGTTAGGGTTATCATCAGGCCTAGGATAGTGTTAGGGTTAGGGTTAGCATCAGGCCTAGGATAGTGTTAGGGTTAGGGTTAGCATCAGCCCTAGGATAGTGTTAGGGTTAGGGTTAAGGTTAGCATCTTTCCTAGGATAGTGTTAGGGTTATGGTTAGGTTTAGCATCAGCCCTAGGATAGTGTTAGGGTAAGGGTTAGGGTTAGCATCAGGCCTAGGATAGTGTTAGGGTTACGGTTAGAATCAGCCCAAGGATAGTGTAAGGGTTAGGGTTAAGTTTAGCATCAGCCCTAGGATAGTGTTAGGGTTAGGGTTAGGGTTACCATCAGCCCTAGGATAGCGTTAGGGTTAGGGTTAGCATCAGCCCTAGTATAGTGTTAGGGTTAGTGTTAGGGTTAGCATCAGCCCTAGGATAGTGTTAGGGTTAGGGTTAGCATCAGCCCTAGAATAGTGTTAGGGTTAGGGTTAGGGTTAGCATCAGGCCTAGGATAGTGTCAGGGTTAGGGTTAGCATCAGCCCTAGGATAGTGTTAGGGTTAAGGTTAGGGTTGGCATCAGCCGTAGGATAGTGTTAGGGTTAGGGTTATCCTCAGCCCTAAGATAGTGTTAGAGTTAGGGTTAGGGTTAGCATCAGCCCTAGGATAGTGTTAGGGTTAGGGTTAGGGTTAGCATCAGCCCTAGGATAGTGTTAGTGTTATGGTTAGCATCAGCCCTAGGATAGTGTTAGGGTTAGGGTTAGGGTTAGCATCTGCCCTAGGATAGTGTTAGGGTTAGGGTTAGGGTAAGCATCAGCCCTAGGATAGTGTTAGGGTTAGGGTTAACATAAACCCTAGGATAGTGTTAGGGATACGGTTAGGGTTATCATCAGGCCTAGGATAGTGTTAGGGTTAGGGTTAGGGTTAGCGTAAGTTCAAGGATAGTGTTAGGGTTAGCGTTAGGGTTAGAATCAGCCCTAGGATAGTGTTAGGGTTAGGGTTAGGGTTGGCATCAGCCCTAGGATAGTGTTAGGGTTAGGGTTAACATAAACCCTAGGATAGTGTTAGGGTTAGGGTTAGGGTTATCATCAGGCCTAGGATAGTGTTAGGGTTAGGGTTAGCATCAGGCCTAGGATAGTGTTAGGGTTAGGGTTAGCATCAGCCCTAGGATAGTGTTAGGGTTAGGGTTAAGGTTAGCATCTTTCCTAGGATAGTGTTAGGGTTATGGTTAGGTTTAGCATCAGCCCTAGGATAGTGTTAGGGTAAGGGTTAGGGTTAGCATCAGGCCTAGGATAGTGTTAGGGTTACGGTTAGAATCAGCCCAAGGATAGTGTAAGGGTTAGGGTTAAGTTTAGCATCAGCCCTAGGATAGTGTTAGGGTTAGGGTTAGGGTTACCATCAGCCCTAGGATAGCGTTAGGGTTAGGGTTAGCATCAGCCCTAGTATAGTGTTAGGGTTAATGTTAGGGTTAGCATCAGCCCTAGGATAGTGTTAGGGTTAGGGTTAGCCTCAGCCCTAAGATAGTGTTAGAGTTAGGGTTAGGGTTAGCATGAGCCCTAGGATAGTGTTAGGGTTAGGGTTAGGGTTAGCATCCGCCCTAGGATAGTGTTAGGTTTAGGGTTAAGGTTAGCATCAGCCCTAGGATAGTGTTAGGGTTAGGGTTAACATAAACCCTAGGATAGTGTTAGGGTTAGGGTTAGGGTTATCATCAGGCCTAGGATAGTGTTAGGGTTAGGGTTAGGGTTAGCATCAGTTCAAGGATAGTGTTAGGGTTAGCGTTAGGGTTAGCATCAGCCCTAGGATAGTGTTAGGGTTAGGGTTAACATAAACCCTAGGATAGTGTTAGGGTTAGGGTTAGGGTTATCATCAGGCCTAGGATAGTGTTAGGGTTTGGGTTAGGGTTAGCATCAGTTCAAGGATAGTGTTAGGGTTAGCGTTAGGGTTAGCATCAGCCCTAGGATAGTGTTAGGGTTAGGGTTAGGTTTAGTATCACCCTAGGATAGTGTTAGGGTTAAGGTTAGCATCAGCCCTAGGATCGTGTTAGGGTTAGGGTTAGGGTTAGCATCAGCCCTAGGATAGTGTTAGGGTTAGGGTTAACATAAACCCTAGGATAGTGTTAGGGTTAGGGTTAGGGCTATCATCAGGCCTAGGATAGTGTTAGGTTTAGGGTTAGCGTTAGTATCAGTTCAAGGATAGTGTTAGGGTTAGCGTTAGGGTTAGCATCTGCCCTAGGATAGTGTTAGAGTTAGGGTTAGGGTTAGCATCAGCCCAAGGATAGTGTTAGGGTTAGGGTTAGCATCAGCCCTAGGATAGTGTTGGGATTAGGGTTAGGGTTAGCATCAGGCCCAGGATAGTGTTAGGGTTAGGGTTAGCATCAGCCCTAGGATAGTGTTAGGGTTAGGGTTAGGGTTAGCATCAGCCCTAGGATAGTGTTAGGGTTAGGGTTAGCATCAACCCTAGGATAGTGTTTGGGTTAGGGTTTGGGTTAGCATCAGCCCTAGGATAGTGTTAGGGTTAGAGTTAGCCTCAGCCCTAGGAGAGTGTTAGGGTTAGGGATAGGGTTAGCATCAGGCCTAGGATAGTGTGAGGGTTAGGGTTAGGGTTAGCATCAGCCATAGCATACTGTTAGGGTTAGGGTTAGCATCAGGCCTAAGATAGTGTTTGGGTTAGGGTTAGCATCAGCCCTAGGATAGTGTGAGGGTTAGGGTTAGGGTTAGCATCAGCCCTAGGATAGTGTTAGGGTTATGGTTAGGTTTAGCCTCAGCCCTAGGATAGTGTTAGGGAAAGGGTTAGTGTTAGCATCAAGCCTAGGATAGTGTTAGGGTTACGGTAGAATCAGCCCAAGGATAGTGATAGGGTTAGGGTTAAATTTAGCATCAGCCCTAGGATAGTGTTAGGGTTAGGGTTAGGGTTAGCATCAGCCCTATGATAGTGTTAGGGTTAGGGTTAGCATCAGCCCTAGGATAGTGTTAGGGTTAGGGTTAGGGTTATCATCAGGCCTAGGATAGTGTTAGGGTTAGGGTTACCATCAGCCCTAGGATAGTGTTAGGGTTAGGGTTAGGGTTAGCATCAGCCCTAGGATAGTGTTAGGGTTAGGGTTAGCATCAGCCCTAGGATAGTGTTAGGGTTAGGGTTAGGGTTAGCATCAGGCCTAGGATAGTGTCAGGGTTAGGGTTAGCATCAGCCCTAGGATAGTTTTAGGGTTAAGGTTAGGTTTAGCATCAGCCGTAGGATAGTGTTAGGGTTAGGGTTAGCCTTAGCCCTAAGATAGTGTTAGAGTTAGGGTTAGGGTTAGCATCAGCCCTAGGATAGTGTTAGGGTTAGGGTTAGGGTTAGCATCAGCCCTAGGATAGTGTTAGTGTTATGGTTAGCATCAGCCCTAGGATAGTGTTAGGGTTAGGGTTAGGGTTAGCATCCGCCCTAGGATAGTGTTAGGGTTAGGGTTAGGGTTAGCATCAGCCCTAGGATAGTGTTATGGTTAAGGTTAACATAAACCCTAGGATAGTGTTAGGGTTAGGGTTAGGGTTATCATCAGGCCTAGGATAGTGTTAGGGTTAGGGTTAGGGTTAACATAAGTTCAAGGATAGTGTTAGGGTTAACGTTAGGGTTAGAATCAGCCCTAGGATAGTGTTAGGGTTAGGGTTAGGGTTAGCATCAGCCCTAGGGTAGTGTTAGGGTTAGGGTTAGGGTTAGCATCAGGCCTAGGATAGTGTTAGGGTTAGGGTTAGGGTTATAATCAGGCCTATGATAGTGTTAGGGTTAGGCTTAGCATCAGCCCTAGGATAGTGTTAGGGTTAGGGTTAGGGTTAGCATCAGCCCTAGGATAGTGTTAGGGTTAGGGTTAGCATCAGCCCTAGGATAGTTTTAGGGTTAGGGTTAGGGTTAGCATCAGGCCTAGGATAGTGATAGGGTGACGGTTAGCATCAGCCCTAGGATAGTGTTAGGGTTAGGGTTAGGGTTCTCCTCAGGCCTAGGATAGTGTTAGGGTTAGGGTTAGCATCAGCCCTAGGATAGTGTTAGGGTTAGGGTTCGGGTTAGCATCAGCCCTAGGATAGTGTTAGGGTTAAGGTTAGTGTTAGCATCAGCCCTAGGATATTATTAGGGTTAGGGTTAGCATCACCCCTAGGATACTGTTAGGGTTAGAGTTAGGGTTCTCACCAGGCTTAGGATAGTGTTAGTGTTAGGGTTACCATCAGCCTTAGGATAGTGTTAGGGTTAGGGTTAGGGTTAGCATCAGCCGTAGGATAGTGTTAGGGTTAGGGTTAGCCTCAGCCCTAGGATAGTGTTAGCGTTAGGGTTAGGGTTAGCATCAGCCCTAGGATAGTGTTAGGGGTAGGGTGAGGGTTAGCATCAGCCCTAGGATAGTGTTAGTGTTAGGGTTAGCATCAGCCCTAGGATAGTGTTAGGGTTAGGGTTAGGGTTATCATCAGCCCTGGAATAGTATTAGGGTTAGGGTTAGGGTTAGCATCAGCTCTAGGATAGTGTTAGGATTAGTGTTAGGGTTAGCATCAGCCCTAGGATAGTGTTAGTGTTAGGGTTAGGGTTAGCATCAGAAATGGGATAATGTTAGGGTTAGGGTTAGGGTTAGCATCAGCCCTAGGATAGTGTTAGGGTTAGGGTTAGCATCAGCCCTAGGATAGTGTTAATGTTAGGGTTAGGGTTAGCATCAGCCCTAGGATAGTGTTAGGGTTAGGGTTAGGGTTATCATCAGGCCTAGTTTAGTGTTAGGGTTAGGGTTAGCATCAGGCCTAGGATAGTGTTAGGGTTAGGGTTAGCATCAGCCCTAGGATAGTGTTAGGGTTAGGGTTAAGGTTAGCATCTTTCCTAGGATAGTGTTAGGGTTATGGTTAGGTTTAGCATCAGCCCTAGGATAGTGTTAGGGTAAGGGTTAGGGTTAGCATCAGGCCTAGGATAGTGTTAGGGTTACGGTTAGAATCAGCCCAAGGATAGTGTAAGGGTTAGGGTTAAGTTTAGCATCAGCCCTAGGATAGTGTTAGGGTTAGGGTTAGGGTTACCATCAGCCCTAGGATAGCGTTAGGGTTAGGGTTAGCATCAGCCCTAGTATAGTGTTAGGGTTAGTGTTAGGGTTAGCATCAGCCCTAGGATAGTGTTAGGGTTAGGGTTAGCATCAGCCCTAGAATAGTGTTAGGGTTAGGGTTAGGGTTAGCATCAGGCCTAGGATAGTGTCAGGGTTAGGGTTAGCATCAGCCCTAGGATAGTGTTAGGGTTAAGGTTAGGGTTGGCATCAGCCGTAGGATAGTGTTAGGGTTAGGGTTATCCTCAGCCCTAAGATAGTGTTAGAGTTAGGGTTAGGGTTAGCATCAGCCCTAGGATAGTGTTAGGGTTAGGGTTAGGGTTAGCATCAGCCCTAGGATAGTGTTAGTGTTATGGTTAGCATCAGCCCTAGGATAGTGTTAGGGTTAGGGTTAGGGTTAGCATCTGCCCTAGGATAGTGTTAGGGTTAGGGTTAGGGTAAGCATCAGCCCTAGGATAGTGTTAGGGTTAGGGTTAACATAAACCCTAGGATAGTGTTAGGGATAGGGTTAGGGTTATCATCAGGCCTAGGATAGGGTTAGGGTTAGGGTTAGGGTTAGCGTAAGTTCAAGGATAGTGTTAGGGTTAGCGTTAGGGTTAGAATCAGCCCTAGGATAGTGTTAGGGTTAGGGTTAGGGTTAGCATCAGCCCTAGGATAGTGTTAGGGTTAGGGTTAACATAAACCCTAGGATAGTGTTAGGGTTAGGGTTAGGGTTAGCATCGGTCTAGGATAGTGTTAGTGTTAGGGTTAGCATCAGCCCTAGGATAGTGTTAGGGTTAGGGTTAGGGTTATCATCAGGCCTATGATAGTGTTAGGGTTAGGGTTAGCATCAGCCCTAGGATAGTGTTAGGGTTAGGGTTAGCATCAGCCCTAGGATAGTGTTAGGGTTAGGGTTAGGGTTAGCATCAGTTCAAGGATAGTGTTAGGGTTAGCGTTAGGGTTAGCATCAGCCCTAGGATAGTGTTAGGGTTAGGGTTAGGGTTAGCATCAGGCCTAGGATAGTGTTAGGGTTAGGGTTAGCATCAGCCCTAGGATAGTGTTACTGTTAGGCTTAGGGTTAGCATCAGCCCTAGGATAGTGTTAGGGTTAGGGTTAGCATCAGCCCTAGGATAGTGTTAGGGTTAGGGTTAGGGTTAGCATCAGGACTAGGATAGTGTTAGGGTTAGGGTTAGGGTTAGCATCAGTTAAAGGATAGTGTTAGGGTTAGCGTTAGGGTTAGCATCTGCCCTAGGATAGTGTTAGGGTTAGGGTTAGGGTTAGCATCAGCCCAAGGATAGTGTTAGGGTTAGGGTTAACATCAGCCCTAGGATAGTGTTAGGGTTAGGGTTAGGGTTAGCATTAGGCCCAGGATAGTGTTAGGGTTAGGGTTAGCATCAGCCCTAGGATAGTGTTAGGTTTAGGGTTAGGGTTAGCATCAGCCCTAGGATAGTGTTAGGGTTAGGGTTAGCATCAACCCTAGGATAGTGTTTGGGTTAGGGTTAGGGTTAGCATCAGCCCTAGGATAGTGTTAGGGTTAGAGTTAGCCTCAGCCCTAGGAGAGTGTTAGGGTTAGGGATAGGGTTAGCATCAGGCCTAGGATAGTGTGAGGGTTAGGGTTAGGGTTAGCATCAGCCCTAGGATAGTGTTAGGGTTAGGGTTAGCATCAGGCCTAGGATAGTGTTAGGGTTAGGGTTAGCATCAGCCCTAGGATAGTGTTAGGGTTAGGGTTAAGGTTAGCATCAGTCCTAGGATAGTGTTAGGGTTATGGTTAGGTTTAGCATCAGCCCTAGGATAGTGTTAGGGTAATGGTTAGGGTTAGCATCAGGCCTAGGATAGTGTTAGGGTTACGGTTAGAATCAGCCCAAGGATAGTGTTAGGGTTAGGGTTAAGTTTAGCATCAGCCCTAGGATAGTGTTAGGGTTAGGGTTAGGGTTACCATCAGCCCTAGGATAGTGTTAGGGTTAGGGATAGGGTTAGCATCAGCCCTAGGATAGTGTTAGGGTTAGGGTTAGCATCAGCCCTAGGATAGTGTTAGGGTTAGGGTTAGGGTTATCATCAGGCCTAGGATAGTGTTAGGGTTAGGGTTAGGGTTAGCGTAAGTTCAAGGATAGTGTTAGGGTTAGCGTTAGGGTTAGAATCAGCCCTAGGATAGTGTTAGGGTTAGGGTTAGGGTTAGCATCAGCCCTAGGATAGTGTTAGGGTTAGGGTTAACATAAACCCTAGGATAGTGTTAGGGTTAGGGTTAGGGTTAGCATCGGTCTAGGATAGTGTTAGGGTTAGGGTTAGCATCAGCCCTAGGATAGTGTTAGGGTTAGGGTTAGGGTTAGCATCAGTTCAAGGATAGTGTTAGGGTTAGCGTTAGGGTTAGCATCAGCCCTAGGATAGTGTTAGGGTTAGGGTTAGGGTTAGCATCAGGCCTAGGATAGTGTTAGGGTTAGGGTTAGCATCAGCCCTAGGATAGTGTTAGGGTTAGGCTTAGGGTTAGCATCAGCCCTAGGATAGTGTTAGGGTTAGGGTTAGCATCAGCCCTAGGATAGTGTTAGTGTTAGGGTTAGGGTTAGCATCAGGCCTAGGATAGTGTTAGGGTTAGGGTTAGGGTTAGCATAAGTTAAAGGATAGTGTTAGGGTTAGCGTTAGGGTTAGCATCTGCCCTAGGATAGTGTTAGGGTTAGGGTTAGGGTTAGCATCAGCCCAAGGATAGTGTTAGGGTTAGGGTTAACATCAGCCCTAGGATAGTGTTAGGGTTAGGGTTAGGGTTATCATCAGGCCTAGGATAGTGTTAGGGTTAGGGTTAGCATCAGGCCTAGGATAGTGTTAGGGTTAGGGTTAGCATCAGCCCTAGGATAGTGTTAGGGTTAGGCTTAGGGTTAGCATCAGCCCTAGGATAGTGTTAGGGTTAGGGTTAGCATCAGCCCTAGGATAGTGTTAGGGTTAGGGTTAGGGTTAGCATCAGGACTAGGATAGTGTTAGGGTTAGGGTTAGGGTTAGCATCAGTTAAAGGATAGTGTTAGGGTTAGCGTTAGGGTTAGCATCTGCCCTAGGATAGTGTTAGGGTTAGGGTTAGGGTTAGCATCAGCCCAAGGATAGTGTTAGGGTTAGGGTTAACATCAGCCCTAGGATAGTGTTAGGGTTAGGGTTAGGGTTAGCATTAGGCCCAGGATAGTGTTAGGGTTAGGGTTAGCATCAGCCCTAGGATAGTGTTAGGTTTAGGGTTAGGGTTAGCATCAGCCCTAGGATAGTGTTAGGGTTAGGGTTAGCATCAACCCTAGGATAGTGTTTGGGTTAGGGTTAGGGTTAGCATCAGCCCTAGGATAGTGTTAGGGTTAGAGTTAGCCTCAGCCCTAGGAGAGTGTTAGGGTTAGGGATAGGGTTAGCATCAGGCCTAGGATAGTGTGAGGGTTAGGGTTAGGGTTAGCATCAGCCCTAGGATAGTGTTAGGGTTAGGGTTAGCATCAGGCCTAGGATAGTGTTAGGGTTAGGGTTAGCATCAGCCCTAGGATAGTGTTAGGGTTAGGGTTAAGGTTAGCATCAGTCCTAGGATAGTGTTAGGGTTATGGTTAGGTTTAGCATCAGCCCTAGGATAGTGTTAGGGTAATGGTTAGGGTTAGCATCAGGCCTAGGATAGTGTTAGGGTTACGGTTAGAATCAGCCCAAGGATAGTGTTAGGGTTAGGGTTAAGTTTAGCATCAGCCCTAGGATAGTGTTAGGGTTAGGGTTAGGGTTACCATCAGCCCTAGGATAGTGTTAGGGTTAGGGATAGGGTTAGCATCAGCCCTAGGATAGTGTTAGGGTTAGGGTTAGCATCAGCCCTAGGATAGTGTTAGGGTTAGGGTTAGGGTTATCATCAGGCCTAGGATAGTGTTAGGGTTAGGGTTAGGGTTAGCGTAAGTTCAAGGATAGTGTTAGGGTTAGCGTTAGGGTTAGAATCAGCCCTAGGATAGTGTTAGGGTTAGGGTTAGGGTTAGCATCAGCCCTAGGATAGTGTTAGGGTTAGGGTTAACATAAACCCTAGGAGAGTGTTAGGGTTAGGGTTAGGGTTAGCATCAGCCCTAGGATAGTGTTAGGGTTAGGGTTAGGGTTATCATCAGGCCTAGGATAGTGTTAGGGTTAGGGTTAGCATCAGCCCTAGGATAGTGTTAATGTTAGGGTTAGGGTTAGCATCAGCCCTAGGATAGTGTTAGGGTTAGGGTTAGGGTTATCATCAGGCCTAGGATAGTGTTAGGGTTAGGGTTAGCATCAGGCCTAGGATAGTGTTAGGGTTAGGGTTAGCATCAGCCCTAGAATAGTGTTAGGGTTAGGGTTAAGGTTAGCATCTTTCCTAGGATAGTGTTAGGGTTATGGTTAGGTTTAGCATCAGCCCTAGGATAGTGTTAGGGTAAGGGTTAGGGTTAGCATCAGGCCTAGGATAGTGTTAGGGTTACGGTTAGAATCAGCCCAAGGATAGTGTAAGGGTTAGGGTTAAGTTTAGCATCAGCCCTAGGATAGTGTTAGGGTTAGGGTTAGGGTTACCATCAGCCCTAGGATAGCGTTAGGGTTAGGGTTAGCATCAGCCCTAGTATAGTGTTAGGGTTAGTGTTAGGGTTAGCATCAGCCCTAGGATAGTGTTAGGGTTAGGGTTAGCATCAGCCCTAGAATAGTGTTAGGGTTAGGGTTAGGGTTAGCATCAGGCCTAGGATAGTGTCAGGGTTAGGGTTAGCATCAGCCCTAGGATAGTGTTAGGGTTAAGGTTAGGGTTGGCATCAGCCGTAGGATAGTGTTAGGGTTAGGGTTATCCTCAGCCCTAAGATAGTGTTAGAGTTAGGGTTAGGGTTAGCATCAGCCCTAGGATAGTGTTAGGGTTAGGGTTAGGGTTAGCATCAGCCCTAGGATAGTGTTAGTGTTATGGTTAGCATCAGCCCTAGGATAGTGTTAGGGTTAGGGTTAGGGTTAGCATCTGCCCTAGGATAGTGTTAGGGTTAGGGTTAGGGTAAGCATCAGCCCTAGGATAGTGTTAGGGTTAGGGTTAACATAAACCCTAGGATAGTGTTAGGGATAGGGTTAGGGTTATCATCAGGCCTAGGATAGTGTTAGGGTTAGGGTTAGGGTTAGCGTAAGTTCAAGGATAGTGTTAGGGTTAGCGTTAGGGTTAGAATCAGCCCTAGGATAGTGTTAGGGTTAGGGTTAGGGTTAGCATCAGCCCTAGGATAGTGTTAGGGTTAGGGTTAACATAAACCCTAGGATAGTGTTAGGGTTAGGGTTAGGGTTAGCATCGGTCTAGGATAGTGTTAGGGTTAGGGTTAGCATCAGCCCTAGGATAGTGTTAGGGTTAGGGTTAGGGTTATCATCAGGCCTATGATAGTGTTAGGGTTAGGGTTAGCATCAGCCCTAGGATAGTGTTAGGGTTAGGGTTAGCATCAGCCCTAGGATAGTGTTAGGGTTAGGGTTAGGGTTAGCATCAGTTCAAGGATAGTGTTAGGGTTAGCGTTAGGGTTAGCATCAGCCCTAGGATAGTGTTAGGGTTAGGGTTAGGGTTAGCATCAGGCCTAGGATAGTGTTAGGGTTAGGGTTAGCATCAGCCCTAGGATAGTGTTAGGGTTAGGCTTAGGGTTAGCATCAGCCCTAGGATAGTGTTAGGGTTAGGGTTAGCATCAGCCCTAGGATAGTGTTAGGGTTAGGGTTAGGGTTAGCATCAGGACTAGGATAGTGTTAGGGTTAGGGTTAGGGTTAGCATCAGTTAAAGGATAGTGTTAGGGTTAGCGTTAGGGTTAGCATCTGCCCTAGGATAGTGTTAGGGTTAGGGTTAGGGTTAGCATCAGCCCAAGGATAGTGTTAGGGTTAGGGTTAACATCAGCCCTAGGATAGTGTTAGGGTTAGGGTTAGGGTTAGCATTAGGCCCAGGATAGTGTTAGGGTTAGGGTTAGCATCAGCCCTAGGATAGTGTTAGGTTTAGGGTTAGGGTTAGCATCAGCCCTAGGATAGTGTTAGGGTTAGGGTTAGCATCAACCCTAGGATAGTGTTTGGGTTAGGGTTAGGGTTAGCATCAGCCCTAGGATAGTGTTAGGGTTAGAGTTAGCCTCAGCCCTAGGAGAGTGTTAGGGTTAGGGATAGGGTTAGCATCAGGCCTAGGATAGTGTGAGGGTTAGGGTTAGGGTTAGCATCAGCCCTAGGATAGTGTTAGGGTTAGGGTTAGCATCAGGCCTAGGATAGTGTTAGGGTTAGGGTTAGCATCAGCCCTAGGATAGTGTTTGGGTTAGGGTTAAGGTTAGCATCAGTCCTAGGATAGTGTTAGGGTTATGGTTAGGTTTAGCATCAGCCCTAGGATAGTGTTAGGGTAATGGTTAGGGTTAGCATCAGGCCTAGGATAGTGTTAGGGTTACGGTTAGAATCAGCCCAAGGATAGTGTTAGGGTTAGGGTTAAGTTTAGCATCAGCCCTAGGATAGTGTTAGGGTTAGGGTTAGGGTTACCATCAGCCCTAGGATAGTGTTAGGGTTAGGGATAGGGTTAGCATCAGCCCTAGGATAGTGTTAGGGTTAGGGTTAGCATCAGCCCTAGGATAGTGTTAGGGTTAGGGTTAGGGTTATCATCAGGCCTAGGATAGTGTTAGGGTTAGGGTTAGGGTTAGCGTAAGTTCAAGGATAGTGTTAGGGTTAGCGTTAGGGTTAGAATCAGCCCTAGGATAGTGTTAGGGTTAGGGTTAGGGTTAGCATCAGCCCTAGGATAGTGTTAGGGTTAGGGTTAACATAAACCCTAGGATAGTGTTAGGGTTAGGGTTAGGGTTAGCATCGGTCTAGGATAGTGTTAGGGTTAGGGTTAGCATCAGCCCTAGGATAGTGTTAGGGTTAGGGTTAGGGTTAGCATCAGTTCAAGGATAGTGTTAGGGTTAGCGTTAGGGTTAGCATCAGCCCTAGGATAGTGTTAGGGTTAGGGTTAGGGTTAGCATCAGGCCTAGGATAGTGTTAGGGTTAGGGTTAGCATCAGCCCTAGGATAGTGTTAGGGTTAGGCTTAGGGTTAGCATCAGCCCTAGGATAGTGTTAGGGTTAGGGTTAGCATCAGCCCTAGGATAGTGTTAGTGTTAGGGTTAGGGTTAGCATCAGGCCTAGGATAGTGTTAGGGTTAGGGTTAGGGTTAGCATAAGTTAAAGGATAGTGTTAGGGTTAGCGTTAGGGTTAGCATCAGCCCAAGGATAGTGTTAGGGTTAGGGTTAACATCAGCCCTAGGATAGTGTTAGGGTTAGGGTTAGGGTTAGCATTAGGCCCAGGATAGTGTTATCGTTAGGGTTAGCATCAGCCCTAGGATAGTGTTAGGTTTAGGGTTAGGGTTAGCATCAGCCCTAGGATAGTGTTAGGGTTAGGGTTAGCATCAACCCTAGGATAGTGTTTGGGTTAGGGTTAGGGTTAGCATCAGCCCTAGGATAGTGTTAGGGTTAGAGTTAGCCTCAGCCCTAGGAGAGTGTTAGGGTTAGGGATAGGGTTAGCATCAGGCCTAGGATAGTGTGAGGGTTAGGGTTAGGGTTAGCATCAGCCCTAGGATAGTGTTAGGGTTAGGGTTAGCATCAGGCCTAGGATAGTGTTAGGGTTAGGGTTAGCATCAGCCCTAGGATAGTGTTAGGGTTAGGGTTAAGGTTAGCATCAGTCCTAGGATAGTGTTAGGGTTATGGTTAGGTTTAGCATCAGCCCTAGGATAGTGTTAGGGTAAGGGTTAGGGTTAGCATCAGGCCTAGGATAGTGTTAGGGTTACGGTTAGAATCAGCCCAAGGATAGTGTTAGGGTTAGGGTTAAGTTTAGCATCAGCCCTAGGATAGCGTTAGGGTTAGGGTTAGGGTTACCATCAGCCCTAGGATAGTGTTAGGGTTAGGGATAGGGTTAGCATCAGCCCTAGGATAGTGTTAGGGTTAGGGTTAGCATCAGCCCTAGGATAGTGTTAGGGTTAGGGTTAGGGTTATCATCAGGCCTAGGATAGTGTTAGGGTTAGGGTTAGCATCAGCCCTAGGATAGTGTTAGGGTTAGTGTTAGGGTTAGCATCAGCCCTAGGATACTGTTAGGGTTAGGGTTAGCATCAGCCCTAGAATAGTGTTAGGGTTAGGGTTAGGGTTAGCATCAGGCCTAGGATAGTGTCAGGGTTAGGGTTAACATCAGCCCTAGGATAGTGTTAGTGTTAAGGTTAGGGTTGGCATCAGCCGTAGGATAGTGTTAGGGTTAGGGTTATCCTCAGCCCTAAGATAATGTTAGAGTTAGGGTTAGGGTTAGCATCAGCCCTAGGATAGTGTTAGGGTTAGGGTTAGGGTTAGCATCAGCCCTAGGATAGTGTTAGTGTTATGGTTAGCATCAGCCCTAGGATAGTGTTAGGGTTAGGGTTAGGGTTAGCATCCGCCCTAGGATAGTGTTAGGGTTAGAGATAGGGTAAGCATCAGCCCTAGGATAGTGTTAGCGTTAGGGTTAACATAAACCCTAGGATAGTGTTAGGGTTAGGGTTAGGGTTATCATCAGGCCTAGGATAGTGTTAGGGTTAGGGTTAGGGTTAGCATAAGTTCAAGGATAGTGTTAGGGTTAGCGTTATGGTTAGAATCAGCCCTAGGATAGTGTTAGGGTTAGGGTTAGGGTTAGCATCAGCCCTAGGATAGTGTTAGGGTTAGGGTTAACATAAACCCTAGGATAGTGTTAGGGTTAGGGTTAGGGTTAGCATCAGGTCTAGGATAGTGTTAGGGTTAGGGTTAGCATCCGCCCTAGGATAGTGTTAGGGTTAGGGTTAGGGTTAGCATCAGCCCTAGGATAGTGTTAGGGTTAGGGTTAGCATCAGCCCTAGGATAGTGTTAGGGTTAGGGTTAGGGTTAGCATCAGCCCTAGGATAGTGTTAGGGTTAGGGTTAGTGTTAGCATCAGCAATAGGATATTATTAGGGTTAGGGTTAGCATCAGCCCTACGATACTGTTAGGGTTAGAGTTAGGGTTAGCACCAGGCTTAGGATAGTGTTAGTGTTAGGGTTACCATCAGCCTTAGGATAGTGTTACGGTTAGGGTTAGGGTTAGCATCAGCCGTAGGATAGTGTTAGGGTTAGGGTTAGCCTCAGCCCTAGGATAGTGTTAGCGTTAGGGTTAGGGTTAGCATCAGCCCTAGGATAGTGTTAGGCGTAGGGTGAGGGTTAGCATCAGCCCTAGGATAGTGTTAGTGTTAGGGTTAGCATCAGCCCTAGGACAGTGTTAGGGTTAGGGTTAGGGTTAGCATCAGACCTAGGATAGTATTAGGGTTAGGGTTAGGGTTAGCATCAGCCCTAGGATAGTGTTAGGGTTAGGGTTAGGGTTAGCATCAGCCCTAGGATAGTGTTAAGGTTAGGGTTAGCATCAGCCCTGGGATAATGTTAAGGTTAGGGTTAGGGTTAGCATCAGCCCTAGGATAGTGTTAGGGTTAGGGTTAGGGTTAGCATCAGCCCTAGGATAGTGTTAGGGTTAGGGTTAGCATCAGCCCTAGGATAGTGTTAGGGTTAGGATTAGGGTTAGCATCAGCCCTAGGATAGTGTTAGGGTTAGGGTTAGCATCAACCCTAGGAGAGTGTTATGGTTAGGGATAGGGTTAGCATCAGGCCTAGGATAGTGTTAGGGTTAGGGTTAGGGTTAGCATCAGCCCTAGGATAGTGTTAGGGTTAGGGTTAGCATCAGCCTTAGGATAGTGTTAGGGTTAGGGTTAGCCTCAGCCCTAGGATAGTGTTAGCGTTAGGGTTAGGGTTAGCATCAGCCCTAGGATAGTGTTAGGGGTAGGGTTAGCATCAGCCCTAGGATAGTGTTAGGGTTAGGGTTAGGGTTAGAATCAGCCCTAGGATAATGTTAGGGTTATTGTTAGGGTTAGCATCAGCCCTACGATAGTGTTAGGGTTAGGGTTAGCATCAGCCCTGGGATAATGTTAGGGTTAGGGTTAGGGTTAGCATCAGCCCTAGGATAGTGTTAGGGTTAGGGTTAGCATCAGCCCCATGATAGTGTTAGGGTTAGGGTTAGGGTTAGCATCAGCCCAAGGATAGTGTTAGGGTTAGGGTTAGCATCAGCCCTAGGATAGTGTTAGGGTTAGGGTTAGGGTTAGCGTCAGCCCTAGGATAGTGTTAGGGTTAGGGTTAGCCTCAGCACTAGGAGAGTGTTATGGTTAGGGATAGGGTTAGCATCAGGCCTAGGATAGTGTTAGGGTTAGGGTTAGGGTTAGCATCAGCCCTAGGATATTGTTAGGGTTAGGGTTAGGGTTAGCATCAGCCCTAGGATATTATTAGGGTTAGGGTTAGCATCAGCCCTAGGATAGTGTTAGGGTTAGGGTTAGCATCAACCCTAGGATAGTGTTTGGGTTAGGGTTAGGGTTAGCATCAGCCCTAGGATAGTGTTAGGGTTAGAGTTAGCCTCAGCCCTAGGAGAGTGTTAGGGTTAGGGATAGGGTTAGCATCAGGCCTAGGATAGTGTGAGGGTTAGGGTTAGGGTTAGCATCAGCCCTAGGATAGTGTTAGGGTTAGGGTTAGCATCAGGCCTAGGATAGTGTTAGGGTTAGGGTTAGCATCAGCCCTAGGATAGTGTTAGGGTTAGGGTTAAGGTTAGCATCAGTCCTAGGATAGTGTTAGGGTTATGGTTAGGTTTAGCATCAGCCCTAGGATAGTGTTAGGGTAAGGGTTAGGGTTAGCATCAGGCCTAGGATAGTGTTAGGGTTACGGTTAGAATCAGCCCAAGGATAGTGTTAGGGTTAGGGTTAAGTTTAGCATCAGCCCTAGGATAGTGTTAGGGTTAGGGTTAGGGTTACCATCAGCCCTAGGATAGTGTTAGGGTTAGGGATAGGGTTAGCATCAGCCCTAGGATAGTGTTAGGGTTAGGGTTAGCATCAGCCCTAGGATAGTGTTAGGGTTAGGGTTAGGGTTATCATCAGGCCTAGGATAGTGTTAGGGTTAGGGTTAGCATCAGCCCTAGGATAGTGTTAGGGTTAGTGTTAGGGTTAGCATCAGCCCTAGGATAGTGTTAGGGTTAGGGTTAGCATCAGCCCTAGAATAGTGTTAGGGTTAGGGTTAGGGTTAGCATCAGGCCTAGGATAGTGTCAGGGTTAGGGTTAACATCAGCCCTAGGATAGTGTTAGTGTTAAGGTTAGGGTTGGCATCAGCCGTAGGATACTGTTAGGGTTAGGGTTATCCTCAGCCCTAAGATAATGTTAGAGTTAGGGTTAGGGTTAGCATCAGCCCTAGGATAGTGTTAGGGTTAGGGTTAGGGTTAGCATCAGCCCTAGGATAGTGTTAGTGTTAGGGTTAGCATCAGCCCTAGGATAGTGTTAGGGTTAGGGTTAGGGTTAGCATCCGCCCTAGGATAGTGTTAGGGATAGAGATAGGGTAAGCATCAGCCCTAGGATAGTGTTAGCGTTAGGGTTAACATAAACCCTAGGATAGTGTTAGGGTTAGGGTTAGGGTTATCATCAGGCCTAGGATAGTGTTAGGGTTAGGGTTAGGGTTAGCATAAGTTCAAGGATAGTGTTAGGGTTAGCGTTATGGTTAGAATCAGCCCTAGGATAGTGTTAGGGTTAGGGTTAGGGTTAGCATCAGCCCTAGGATAGTGTTAGGGTTAGGGTTAACATAAACCCTAGGATAGTGTTAGGGTTAGGGTTAGGGTTAGCATCAGGTCTAGGATAGTGTTAGGGTTAGGGTTAGCATCAGCCCTAGGATAGTGTTAGGGTTAGGGTTAGGGTTATCATCAGGCCTATGATAGTGTTAGGGTTAGGGTTAGCATCAGCCCTAGGATAGTGTTAGGGTTAGGGTTAGCATCAGCCCTAGGATAGTGTTAGGGTTAGGGTTAGTGTTAGCATCACGCCAAGGATAGTGTTAGGGTTAGGGTTAGCATCAGCCCTAGGATAGTGTTAGGGTTAGGGTTAGGGTTATCATCAGGCCTAGGATAGTGCTAGGGTTAGGGTTAGCATCAGCCATAGGATAGTGTTAGGGTTAGGGTTAGGGTTAGCATCAGCCCTAGGATAGTGTTAGGGTTAGGGTTAGTGTTAGCATCAGCCATAGGATATTATTAGGGTTAGGGTTAGCATCAGCCCTACGATACTGTTAGGGTTAGAGTTAGGGTTAGCAACAGGCTTAGGATAGTGTTAGTGTTAGGGTTACCATCAGCCTTAGGATAGTGTTACGGTTAGGGTTAGGGTTAGCATCAGCCGTAGGATAGTGTTAGGGTTAGGGTTAGCCTCAGCCCTAGGATAGTGTTAGCGTTAGGGTTAGGGTTAGCATCAGCCCTAGGATAGTGTTAGGCGTAGGGTGAGGGTTAGCATCAGCCCTAGGATAGTGTTAGTGTTAGGGTTAGCATCAGCCCTAGGATAGTGTTAGGGTTAGGGTTAGGGTTAGCATCAGACCTAGGATAGTATTAGGGTTAGGGTTAGGGTTAGCATCAGCCCTAGGATAGTGTTAGGGTTAGGGTTAGGGTTAGCATCAGCCCTAGGATAGTGTTAAGGTTAGGGTTAGCATCAGCCCTGGGATAATGTTAAGGTTAGGGTTAGGGTTAGCATCAGCCCTAGGATAGTGTTAGGGTTAGGGTTAGGGTTAGCATCAGCCCTAGGATAGTGTTAGGGTTAGGGTTAGCATCAGCCCTAGGATAGTGTTAGGGTTAGGGTTAGGGTTAGCATCAGCCCTAGGATAGTGTTAGGGTTAGGGTTAGCATCAACCCTAGGAGAGTGTTATGGTTAGGGATAGGGTTAGCATCCGGCCTAGGATAGTGTTAGGGTTAGGGTTAGGGTTAGCATCAGCCCTAGCATAGTGTTAGGGTTAGGGTTAGCATCAGCCTTAGGATAGTGTTAGGGTTAGGGTTAGCCTCAGCCCTAGGATAGTGTTAGCGTTAGGGTTAGGGTTAGCATCAGCCCTAGGATAGTGTTAGGGGTAGGGTGAGGGTTAGCATCAGCCCTAGGATAGTGTTAGTGTTAGGGTTAGCATCAGCCCTAGGATAGTGTTAGGGTTAGGGTTAGGGTTAGAATCAGCCCTAGGATAATGTTAGGGTTATTGTTAGGGTTAGCATCAGCCCTAGGATAGTGTTAGGGTTAGGGTTAGCATCAGCCCTGGGATAATGTTAGGGTTAGGGTTAGGGTTAGCATCAGCCCTAGGATAGTGTTAGGGTTAGGGTTAGCATCAGCCCCATGATAGTGTTAGGGTTAGGGTTAGGGTTAGAATCAGCCCTAGGATAATGTTATGGTTATTGTTAGGGTTAGCATCAGCCCTAGGATAGTGTTAGGGTTAGGGTTAGCATCAGCCCTGGGATAATGTTAGGTTTAGGGATAGGGTTAGCATCAGCCCTAGGATAGTATTAGGGTTAAGGTTAACATAAACCCTAGCATAGTGTTAGGGTTAGGGTTAGGGTTATCATCAGGCCTAGGATAGTGTTAGGGTTAGGGTTAGGGTTAGCATCAGTTCAAGGATAGTGTTAGGGTTAGCGTTAGGGTTAGCATCAGCCCTAGGATAGTGTTAGGGTTAGGGTTAACATAAAAACTAGGATAGTGTTAGGTTTAGGTTTAGGGTTATCATCAGGCCTATGATAGTGTTAGGGTTAGGGTTAGGGTTAGCATCAGTTCAAGGATAGTGTTAGGGTTAGCGTTAGGGTTAGCATCAGCCCTAGGATAGTGTTAGGGTTAGGGTTAGGGTTAGCATCAGCCCTAGGATAGTGTTAGGGTTAGGGTTAGCATCAGCCCTAGGATAGTGTTAGAGTTAGGGTTAGGGTTAGCATCAGGCCTAGGATAGTGTTAGTTTTAGGGTTAGCCTCAGCCCTAAGATAGTGTTAGAGTTAGCATTAGGGTTAGCATCAGCCCTAGGATAGTGTTAGGGTTAGGGTTAGGGTTAGCATCAGCCCAAGGATAGTGTTAGTGTTAGGGTTAGCATCAGCCCTAGGATAGTGTTAGGGTTAGGGTTAGGGTTAGCATCAGCCCTAGGATAGTGTTAGGGTTAGGGTTAACATAAACCCTAGGATAGTGTTAGGGTTAGGGTTAGGTTTATCATCAGGGGTAGGATAGTGTTAGGGTTAGGGTTAGGGTTAGCATCAGTTCAAGGATAGTGTTAGGGTTAGCGTTAGGGTTAGCATCTGCCCTAGGATAGTGTTAGGGTTAGGGTTAGGGTTAGCATCAGCCCAAGGATAGTGTTAGGGTTAGGGTTAGCATCAGCCTTAGGATAGTGTTAGGGTTAGGGTTAGGGTTAGCATCAGGCCCAGGATAGTGTCAGGGTTAGGGTTAGCATCAGCCCTAGGATAGTGTTAGGGTTAGGGTTAGGGTTAGCATCAGCCCTAGGATAGTGTTAGGGTAAGGGTTAGGGTTAGCATCAAGCCTAGGATAGTGTTAGGTTTACGGTTAGAATCAGCCCAAGGATAGTGTTAGGGTTAGGGTTAAGTTTAGCATCAGCCCTAGGATAGTGTTAGGGTTAGGGTTAGGGTTACCATCAGCCCTAGGATAGTGTTAGGGTTAGGGTTAGGGTTAGCATCAGCCCTAGGATAGTGTTAGGGTTAGGGTTAGCATCAGCCCTAGGATAGTGTTAGGGTTAGGGTTAGGGTTAGCATCAGGCCTAGGATAGTGTCAGGGTTAGGGTTAGCATCAGCCCTAGGATAGTGTTAGGGTTAAGGTTAGGGTTAGCATCAGCCGTAGGATAGTGTTAGGGTTAGGGTTAGCCTCAGCCCTAAGATAGTGTTAGAGTTAGGGTTAGGGTTAGCATCAGCCCTAGGGTAGTGTTAGGGTTAGGGTTAGGGTTAGCATCCGCCCTAGGATAGTGTTAGGGTTAGGGTTAGGGTTAGCATCAGCCCTAGGATAGTGTTAGGGTTAGGGTTAGCATAAACCCTAAGATAGTGTTAGGGTCAGGGTTAGGGTTATCATCAGGCCTAGGATAGTGTTAGGGTTAGGGTTATGGTTAGCATAAGTTCAAGGATAGTGTTAGGTTTAGCGTTAGGGTTAGAATCAGCCCTAGGATAATGTTAGGGTTAGGGTTAGGGTTAGCATCAGCCCTAGGATAGTGTTAGGGTTAGGGTTAACATAAACCGTAGGATAGTGTTAGGGTTAGGGTTAGGGTTAGCATCAGGCCTAGGATAGTGTTAGGGTTAGGGTTAGCATCAGCCCTAGGATAGTGTTACGGTTAGGGTTAGGGTTATCATCAGGTCTATGATAGTGTTAGGGTTAGGGTTATCATCAGCCCTAGGATAGTGTTAGGGTTAGGGTTAGCATCAGCCCTAGGATAGTATTAGGGTTAGGGTTAGGGTTAGCATCAGGCCTAGGATAGTGTTAGGGTTAGGGTTAGCATCAGCCCTAGGATAGTGTTAGGGTTAGGGTTAGGGTTATCATCAGGCCTAGGATAGTGTTAGGGTTAGGGTTAGCATCAGCCCTAGGATAGTGTTAGGGTTAGGGTTAGGGTTATCATCAGGCCTAGGATAGTGTTAGGGTTAGGGTTAGGGTTAGCGTAAGTTCAAGGATAGTGTTAGGGTTAGCGTTAGGGTTAGAATCAGCCCTAGGATAGTGTTAGGGTTAGGGTTAGGGTTAGCATCAGCCCTAGGATAGTGTTAGGGTTAGGGTTAACATAAACCCTAGGATAGTGTTAGGGTTAGGGTTAGGGTTAGCATCGGTCTAGGATAGTGTTAGGGTTAGGGTTAGCATCAGCCCTAGGATAGTGTTAGGGTTAGGGTTAGGGTTAGCATCAGTTCAAGGATAGTGTTAGGGTTAGCGTTAGGGTTAGCATCAGCCCTAGGATAGTGTTAGGGTTAGGGTTAGGGTTAGCATCAGGCCTAGGATAGTGTTAGGGTTAGGGTTAGCATCAGCCCTAGGATAGTGTTAGGGTTAGGCTTAGGGTTAGCATCAGCCCTAGGATAGTGTTAGGGTTAGGGTTAGCATCAGCCCTAGGATAGTGTTAGTGTTAGGGTTAGGGTTAGCATCAGGCCTAGGATAGTGTTAGGGTTAGGGTTAGGGTTAGCATAAGTTAAAGGATAGTGTTAGGGTTAGCGTTAGGGTTAGCATCTGCCCTAGGATAGTGTTAGGGTTAGGGTTAGGGTTAGCATCAGCCCAAGGATAGTGTTAGGGTTAGGGTTAACATCAGCCCTAGGATAGTGTTAGGGTTAGGGTTAGGGTTAGCATTAGGCCCAGGATAGTGTTAGGGTTAGGGTTAGCATCAGCCCTAGGATAGTGTTAGGTTTAGGGTTAGGGTTAGCATCAGCCCTAGGATAGTGTTAGGGTTAGGGTTAGCATCAACCCTAGGATAGTGTTTGGGTTAGGGTTAGGGTTAGCATCAGCCCTAGGATAGTGTTAGGGTTAGAGTTAGCCTCAGCCCTAGGAGAGTGTTAGGGTTAGGGATAGGGTTAGCATCAGGCCTAGGATAGTGTGAGGGTTAGGGTTAGGGTTAGCATCAGCCCTAGGATAGTGTTAGGGTTAGGGTTAGCATCAGGCCTAGGATAGTGTTAGGGTTAGGGTTAGCATCAGCCCTAGGATAGTGTTAGGGTTAGGGTTAAGGTTAGCATCAGTCCTAGGATAGTGTTAGGGTTATGGTTAGGTTTAGCATCAGCCCTAGGATAGTGTTAGGGTAAGGGTTAGGGTTAGCATCAGGCCTAGGATAGTGTTAGGGTTACGGTTAGAATCAGCCCAAGGATAGTGTTAGGGTTAGGGTTAAGTTTAGCATCAGCCCTAGGATAGCGTTAGGGTTAGGGTTAGGGTTACCATCAGCCCTAGGATAGTGTTAGGGTTAGGGATAGGGTTAGCATCAGCCCTAGGATAGTGTTAGGGTTAGGGTTAGCATCAGCCCTAGGATAGTGTTAGGGTTAGGGTTAGGGTTATCATCAGGCCTAGGATAGTGTTAGGGTTAGGGTTAGCATCAGCCCTAGGATAGTGTTAGGGTTAGTGTTAGGGTTAGCATCAGCCCTAGGATACTGTTAGGGTTAGGGTTAGCATCAGCCCTAGAATAGTGTTAGGGTTAGGGTTAGGGTTAGCATCAGGCCTAGGATAGTGTCAGGGTTAGGGTTAACATCAGCCCTAGGATAGTGTTAGTGTTAAGGTTAGGGTTGGCATCAGCCGTAGGATAGTGTTAGGGTTAGGGTTATCCTCAGCCCTAAGATAATGTTAGAGTTAGGGTTAGGGTTAGCATCAGCCCTAGGATAGTGTTAGGGTTAGGGTTAGGGTTAGCATCAGCCCTAGGATAGTGTTAGTGTTATGGTTAGCATCAGCCCTAGGATAGTGTTAGGGTTAGGGTTAGGGTTAGCATCCGCCCTAGGATAGTGTTAGGGTTAGAGATAGGGTAAGCATCAGCCCTAGGATAGTGTTAGCGTTAGGGTTAACATAAACCCTAGGATAGTGTTAGGGTTAGGGTTAGGGTTATCATCAGGCCTAGGATAGTGTTAGGGTTAGGGTTAGGGTTAGCATAAGTTCAAGGATAGTGTTAGGGTTAGCGTTATGGTTAGCATCAGCCCTAGGATAGTGTTAGGGTTAGGGTTAGGGTTAGAATCAGCCCTAGGATAATGTTAGGGTTATTGTTAGGGTTAGCATCAGCCCTAGGATAGTGTTAGGGTTAGGGTTAGCATCAGCCCTGGGATAATGTTAGGGTTAGGGTTAGGGTTAGCATCAGCCCTAGGATAGTGTTAGGGTTAGGGTTAGCATCAGCCCCATGATAGTGTTAGGGTTAGGGTTAGGGTTAGAATCAGCCCTAGGATAATGTTATGGTTATTGTTAGGGTTAGCATCAGCCCTAGGATAGTGTTAGGGTTAGGGTTAGCATCAGCCCTGGGATAATGTTAGGTTTAGGGATAGGGTTAGCATCAGCCCTAGGATAGTATTAGGGTTAAGGTTAACATAAACCCTAGGATAGTGTTAGGGTTAGGGTTAGGGTTATCATCAGGCCTAGGATAGTGTTAGGGTTAGGGTTAGGGTTAGCATCAGTTCAAGGATAGTGTTAGGGTTAGCGTTAGGGTTAGCATCAGCCCTAGGATAGTGTTAGGGTTAGGGTTAACATAAAAACTAGGATAGTGTTAGGTTTAGGTTTAGGGTTATCATCAGGCCTAGGATAGTGTTAGGGTTAGGGTTAGGGTTAGCATCAGTTCAAGGATAGTGTTAGGGTTAGCGTTAGGGTTAGCATCAGCCCTAGGATAGTGTTAGGGTTAGGGTTAGGGTTAGCATCAGCCCTAGGATAGTGTTAGGGTTAGGGTTAGCATCAGCCCTAGGATAGTGTTAGAGTTAGGGTTAGGGTTAGCATCAGGCCTAGGATAGTGTTAGTTTTAGGGTTAGCCTCAGCCCTAAGATAGTGTTAGAGTTAGCGTTAGGGTTAGCATCAGCCCTAGGATAGTGTTAGGGTTAGGGTTAGGGTTAGCATCAGCCCAAGGATAGTGTTAGTGTTAGGGTTAGCATCAGCCCTAGGATAGTGTTAGGGTTAGGGTTAGGGTTAGCATCAGCCCTAGGATAGTGTTAGGGTTAGGGTTAACATAAACCCTAGGATAGTGTTAAGGTTAGGGTTAGGTTTATCATCAGGGGTAGGATAGTGTTAGGGTTAGGGTTAGGGTTAGCATCAGTTCAAGGATAGTGTTAGGGTTAGCGTTAGGGTTAGCATCTGCCCTAGGATAGTGTTAGGGTTAGGGTTAGGGTTAGCATCAGCCCAAGGATAGTGTTAGGGTTAGGGTTAGCATCAGCCTTAGGATAGTGTTAGGGTTAGGGTTAGGGTTAGCATCAGGCCCAGGATAGTGTCAGGGTTAGGGTTAGCATCAGCCCTAGGATAGTGTTAGGGTTAGGGTTAGGGTTAGCATCAGCCCTAGGATAGTGTTAGGGTAAGGGTTAGGGTTAGCATCAAGCCTAGGATAGTGTTAGGTTTACGGTTAGAATCAGCCCAAGGATAGTGTTAGGGTTAGGGTTAAGTTTAGCATCAGCCCTAGGATAGTGTTAGGGTTAGGGTTAGGGTTACCATCAGCCCTAGGATAGTGTTAGGGTTAGGGTTAGGGTTAGCATCAGCCCTAGGATAGTGTTAGGGTTAGGGTTAGCATCAGCCCTAGGATAGTGTTAGGGTTAGGGTTAGGGTTAGCATCAGGCCTAGGATAGTGTCAGGGTTAGGGTTAGCATCCGCCCTAGGATAGTGTTAGGGTTAGGGTTAGGGTTAGCATCAGCCGTAGGATAGTGTTAGGGTTAGGGTTAGCATAAACCCTAAGATAGTGTTAGGGTCAGGGTTAGGGTTATCATCAGGCCTAGGATAGTGTTAGGGTTAGGGTTATGGTTAGCATAAGTTCAAGGATAGTGTTAGGTTTAGCGTTAGGGTTAGAATCAGCCCTAGGATAATGTTAGGGTTAGGGTTAGGGTTAGCATCAGCCCTAGGATAGTGTTAGGGTTAGGGTTAACATAAACCGTAGGATAGTGTTAGGGTTAGGGTTAGGGTTAGCATCAGGCCTAGGATAGTGTTAGGGTTAGGGTTAGCATCAGCCCTAGGATAGTGTTACGGTTAGGGTTAGGGTTATCATCAGGTCTATGATAGTGTTAGGGTTAGGGTTATCATCAGCCCTAGGATAGTGTTAGGGTTAGGGTTAGCATCAGCCCTAGGATAGTATTAGGGTTAGGGTTAGGGTTAGCATCAGGCCTAGGATAGTGTTAGGGTTAGGGTTAGCATCAGCCCTAGGATAGTGTTAGGGTTAGGGTTAGGGTTTTCATCAGGCCTAGGATAGTGTTAGGGTTAGGGTTAGCATCAGCCCTAGGATAGTGTTAGGGTTAGGGTTAGGGTTATCATCAGGCCTAGGATAGTGTTAGGGTTACGGTTAGAATCAGCCCAAGGATAGTGTTAGGGTTAGGGTTAAGTTTAGCATCAGCCCTAGGATAGCGTTAGGGTTAGGGTTAGGGTTACCATCAGCCCTAGGATAGTGTTAGGGTTAGGGATAGGGTTAGCATCAGCCCTAGGATAGTGTTAGGGTTAGGGTTAGGGTTAGCGTAAGTTCAAGGATAGTGTTAGGGTTAGCGTTAGGGTTAGAATCAGCCCTAGGATAGTGTTAGGGTTAGGGTTAGGGTTAGCATCATCCCTAGGATAGTGTTAGGGTTAGGGTTAACATAAACCCTAGGATAGTGTTAGGGTTAGGGTTAGGGTTAGCATCGGTCTAGGATAGTGTTAGGGTTAGGGTTAGCATCAGCCCTAGGATAGTGTTAGGGTTAGGGTTAGGGTTAGCATCAGTTCAAGGATAGTGTTAGGGTTAGCGTTAGGGTTAGCATCAGCCCTAGGATAGTGTTAGGGTTAGGGTTAGGGTTAGCATCAGGCCTAGGATAGTGTTAGGGTTAGGGTTAGCATCAGCCCTAGGATAGTGTTAGGGTTAGGCTTAGGGTTAGCATCAGCCCTAGGATAGTGTTAGGGTTAGGGTTAGCATCAGCCCTAGGATAGTGTTAGTGTTAGGGTTAGGGTTAGCATCAGGCCTAGGATAGTGTTAGGGTTAGGGTTAGGGTTAGCATAAGTTAAAGGATAGTGTTAGGGTTAGCGTTAGGGTTAGCATCTGCCCTAGGATAGTGTTAGGGTTAGGGTTAGGGTTAGCATCAGCCCAAGGATAGTGTTAGGGTTAGGGTTAACATCAGCCCTAGGATAGTGTTAGGGTTAGGGTTAGGGTTAGCATTAGGCCCAGGATAGTGTTAGGGTTAGGGTTAGCATCAGCCCTAGGATAGTGTTAGGTTTAGGGTTAGGGTTAGCATCAGCCCTAGGATAGTGTTAGGGTTAGGGTTAGCATCAACCCTAGGATAGTGTTTGGGTTAGGGTTAGGGTTAGCATCAGCCCTAGGATAGTGTTAGGGTTAGAGTTAGCCTCAGCCCTAGGAGAGTGTTAGGGTTAGGGATAGGGTTAGCATCAGGCCTAGGATAGTGTGAGGGTTAGGGTTAGGGTTAGCATCAGCCCTAGGATAGTGTTAGGGTTAGGGTTAGCATCAGGCCTAGGATAGTGTTAGGGTTAGGGTTAGCATCAGCCCTAGGATAGTGTTAGGGTTAGGGTTAAGGTTAGCATCAGTCCTAGGATAGTGTTAGGGTTATGGTTAGGTTTAGCATCAGCCCTAGGATAGTGTTAGGGTAAGGGTTAGGGTTAGCATCAGGCCTAGGATAGTGTTAGGGTTACGGTTAGAATCAGCCCAAGGATAGTGTTAGGGTTAGGGTTAAGTTTAGCATCAGCCCTAGGATAGCGTTAGGGTTAGGGTTAGGGTTACCATCAGCCCTAGGATAGTGTTAGGGTTAGGGATAGGGTTAGCATCAGCCCTAGGATAGTGTTAGGGTTAGGGTTAGCATCAGCCCTAGGATAGTGTTAGGGTTAGGGTTAGGGTTATCATCAGGCCTAGGATAGTGTTAGGGTTAGGGTTAGCATCAGCCCTAGGATAGTGTTAGGGTTAGTGTTAGGGTTAGCATCAGCCCTAGGATACTGTTAGGGTTAGGGTTAGCATCAGCCCTAGAATAGTGTTAGGGTTAGGGTTAGGGTTAGCATCAGGCCTAGGATAGTGTCAGGGTTAGGGTTAACATCAGCCCTAGGATAGTGTTAGTGTTAAGGTTAGGGTTGGCATCAGCCGTAGGATAGTGTTAGGGTTAGGGTTATCCTCAGCCCTAAGATAATGTTAGAGTTAGGGTTAGGGTTAGCATCAGCCCTAGGATAGTGTTAGGGTTAGGGTTAGGGTTAGCATCAGCCCTAGGATAGTGTTAGTGTTATGGTTAGCATCAGCCCTAGGATAGTGTTAGGGTTAGGGTTAGGGTTAGCATCCGCCCTAGGATAGTGTTAGGGTTAGAGATAGGGTAAGCATCAGCCCTAGGATAGTGTTAGCGTTAGGGTTAACATAAACCCTAGGATAGTGTTAGGGTTAGGGTTAGGGTTATCATCAGGCCTAGGATAGTGTTAGGGTTAGGGTTAGGGTTAGCATAAGTTCAAGGATAGTGTTAGGGTTAGCGTTATGGTTAGAATCAGCCCTAGGATAGTGTTAGGGTTAGGGTTAGGGTTAGCATCAGCCCTAGGATAGTGTTAGGGTTAGGGTTAACATAAACCCTAGGATAGTGTTAGGGTTAGGGTTAGGGTTAGCATCAGGTCTAGGATAGTGTTAGGGTTAGGGTTAGCATCCGCCCTAGGATAGTGTTAGGGTTAGGGTTAGGGTTAGCATCAGCCCTAGGATAGTGTTAGGGTTAGGGTTAGCATCAGCCCTAGGATAGTGTTAGGGTTAGGGTTAGGGTTAGCATCAGCCCTAGGATAGTGTTAGGGTTAGGGTTAGTGTTAGCATCAGCAATAGGATATTATTAGGGTTAGGGTTAGCATCAGCCCTACGATACTGTTAGGGTTAGAGTTAGGGTTAGCACCAGGCTTAGGATAGTGTTAGTGTTAGGGTTACCATCAGCCTTAGGATAGTGTTACGGTTAGGGTTAGGGTTAGCATCAGCCGTAGGATAGTGTTAGGGTTAGGGTTAGCCTCAGCCCTAGGATAGTGTTAGCGTTAGGGTTAGGGTTAGCATCAGCCCTAGGATAGTGTTAGGCGTAGGGTGAGGGTTAGCATCAGCCCTAGGATAGTGTTAGTGTTAGGGTTAGCATCAGCCCTAGGACAGTGTTAGGGTTAGGGTTAGGGTTAGCATCAGACCTAGGATAGTATTAGGGTTAGGGTTAGGGTTAGCATCAGCCCTAGGATAGTGTTAGGGTTAGGGTTAGGGTTAGCATCAGCCCTAGGATAGTGTTAAGGTTAGGGTTAGCATCAGCCCTGGGATAATGTTAAGGTTAGGGTTAGGGTTAGCATCAGCCCTAGGATAGTGTTAGGGTTAGGGTTAGGGTTAGCATCAGCCCTAGGATAGTGTTAGGGTTAGGGTTAGCATCAGCCCTAGGATAGTGTTAGGGTTAGGATTAGGGTTAGCATCAGCCCTAGGATAGTGTTAGGGTTAGGGTTAGCATCAACCCTAGGAGAGTGTTATGGTTAGGGATAGGGTTAGCATCAGGCCTAGGATAGTGTTAGGGTTAGGGTTAGGGTTAGCATCAGCCCTAGGATAGTGTTAGGGTTAGGGTTAGCATCAGCCTTAGGATAGTGTTAGGGTTAGGGTTAGCCTCAGCCCTAGGATAGTGTTAGCGTTAGGGTTAGGGTTAGCATCAGCCCTAGGATAGTGTTAGGGGTAGGGTTAGCATCAGCCCTAGGATAGTGTTAGGGTTAGGGTTAGGGTTAGAATCAGCCCTAGGATAATGTTAGGGTTATTGTTAGGGTTAGCATCAGCCCTAGGATAGTGTTAGGGTTAGGGTTAGCATCAGCCCTGGGATAATGTTAGGGTTAGGGTTAGGGTTAGCATCAGCCCTAGGATAGTGTTAGGGTTAGGGTTAGCATCAGCCCCATGATAGTGTTAGGGTTAGGGTTAGGGTTAGCATCAGCCCAAGGATAGTGTTAGGGTTAGGGTTAGCATCAGCCCTAGGATAGTGTTAGGGTTAGGGTTAGGGTTAGCGTCAGCCCTAGGATAGTGTTAGGGTTAGGGTTAGCCTCAGCACTAGGAGAGTGTTATGGTTAGGGATAGGGTTAGCATCAGGCCTAGGATAGTGTTAGGGTTAGGGTTAGGGTTAGCATCAGCCCTAGGATATTGTTAGGGTTAGGGTTAGGGTTAGCATCAGCCCTAGGATATTATTAGGGTTAGGGTTAGCATCAGCCCTAGGATAGTGTTAGGGTTAGGGTTAGCATCAACCCTAGGATAGTGTTTGGGTTAGGGTTAGGGTTAGCATCAGCCCTAGGATAGTGTTAGGGTTAGAGTTAGCCTCAGCCCTAGGAGAGTGTTAGGGTTAGGGATAGGGTTAGCATCAGGCCTAGGATAGTGTGAGGGTTAGGGTTAGGGTTAGCATCAGCCCTAGGATAGTGTTAGGGTTAGGGTTAGCATCAGGCCTAGGATAGTGTTAGGGTTAGGGTTAGCATCAGCCCTAGGATAGTGTTAGGGTTAGGGTTAAGGTTAGCATCAGTCCTAGGATAGTGTTAGGGTTATGGTTAGGTTTAGCATCAGCCCTAGGATAGTGTTAGGGTAAGGGTTAGGGTTAGCATCAGGCCTAGGATAGTGTTAGGGTTACGGTTAGAATCAGCCCAAGGATAGTGTTAGGGTTAGGGTTAAGTTTAGCATCAGCCCTAGGATAGTGTTAGGGTTAGGGTTAGGGTTACCATCAGCCCTAGGATAGTGTTAGGGTTAGGGATAGGGTTAGCATCAGCCCTAGGATAGTGTTAGGGTTAGGGTTAGCATCAGCCCTAGGATAGTGTTAGGGTTAGGGTTAGGGTTATCATCAGGCCTAGGATAGTGTTAGGGTTAGGGTTAGCATCAGCCCTAGGATAGTGTTAGGGTTAGTGTTAGGGTTAGCATCAGCCCTAGGATAGTGTTAGGGTTAGGGTTAGCATCAGCCCTAGAATAGTGTTAGGGTTAGGGTTAGGGTTAGCATCAGGCCTAGGATAGTGTCAGGGTTAGGGTTAACATCAGCCCTAGGATAGTGTTAGTGTTAAGGTTAGGGTTGGCATCAGCCGTAGGATAGTGTTAGGGTTAGGGTTATCCTCAGCCCTAAGATAATGTTAGAGTTAGGGTTAGGGTTAGCATCAGCCCTAGGATAGTGTTAGGGTTAGGGTTAGGGTTAGCATCAGCCCTAGGATAGTGTTAGTGTTAGGGTTAGCATCAGCCCTAGGATAGTGTTAGGGTTAGGGTTAGGGTTAGCATCCGCCCTAGGATAGTGTTAGGGTTAGAGATAGGGTAAGCATCAGCCCTAGGATAGTGTTAGCGTTAGGGTTAACATAAACCCTAGGATAGTGTTAGGGTTAGGGTTAGGGTTATCATCAGGCCTAGGATAGTGTTAGGGTTAGGGTTAGGGTTAGCATAAGTTCAAGGATAGTGTTAGGGTTAGCGTTATGGTTAGAATCAGCCCTAGGATAGTGTTAGGGTTAGGGTTAGGGTTAGCATCAGCCCTAGGATAGTGTTAGGGTTAGGGTTAACATAAACCCTAGGATAGTGTTAGGGTTAGGGTTAGGGTTAGCATCAGGTCTAGGATAGTGTTAGGGTTAGGGTTAGCATCAGCCCTAGGATAGTGTTAGGGTTAGGGTTAGGGTTATCATCAGGCCTATGATAGTGTTAGGGTTAGGGTTAGCATCAGCCCTAGGATAGTGTTAGGGTAGGGTTAGCATCAGCCCTAGGATAGTGTTAGGGTTAGGGTTAGTGTTAGCATCAGGCCAAGGATAGTGTTAGGGTTAGGGTTAGCATCAGCCCTAGGATAGTGTTAGGGTTAGGGTTAGGGTTATCATCAGGCCTAGGATAGTGCTAGGGTTAGGGTTAGCATCAGCCATAGGATAGTGTTAGGGTTAGGGTTAGGGTTAGCATCAGCCCTAGGATAGTGTTAGGGTTAGGGTTAGTGTTAGCATCAGCCATAGGATATTATTAGGGTTAGGGTTAGCATCAGCCCTATGATACTGTTAGGGTTAGAGTTAGGGTTAGCAACAGGCTTAGGATAGTGTTAGTGTTAGGGTTACCATCAGCCTTAGGATAGTGTTACGGTTAGGGTTAGGGTTAGCATCAGCCGTAGGATAGTGTTAGGGTTAGGGTTAGCCTCAGCCCTAGGATAGTGTTAGCGTTAGGGTTAGGGTTAGCATCAGCCCTAGGATAGTGTTAGGCGTAGGGTGAGGGTTAGCATCAGCCCTAGGATAGTGTTAGTGTTAGGGTTAGCATCAGCCCTAGGATAGTGTTAGGGTTAGGGTTAGGGTTAGCATCAGACCTAGGATAGTATTAGGGTTAGGGTTAGGGTTAGCATCAGCCCAAGGATAGTGTTAGGGTTAGGGTTAGGGTTAGCATCAGCCCTAGGATAGTGTTAAGGTTAGGGTTAGCATCAGCCCTGGGATAATGTTAAGGTTAGGGTTAGGGTTAGCATCAGCCCTAGGATAGTGTTAGGGTTAGGGTTAGGGTTAGCATCAGCCCTAGGATAGTGTTAGGGTTAGGGTTAGCATCAGCCCTAGGATAGTGTTAGGGTTAGGGTTAGGGTTAGCATCAGCCCTAGGATAATGTTAGGGTTAGGGTTAGCATCAACCCTAGGAGAGTGTTATGGTTAGGGATAGGGTTAGCATCCGGCCTAGGATAGTGTTAGGGTTAGGGTTAGGGTTAGCATCAGCCCTAGGATAGTGTTAGGGTTAGGGTTAGCATCAGCCTTAGGATAGTGTTAGGGTTAGGGTTAGCCTCAGCCCTAGGATAGTGTTAGCGTTAGGGTTAGGGTTAGCATCAGCCCTAGGATAGTGTTAGGGGTAGGGTGAGGGTTAGAATCAGCCCTAGGATAATGTTAGGGTTATTGTTAGGGTTAGCATCAGCCCTAGGATAGTGTTAGGGTTAGGGTTAGCATCAGCCCTGGGATAATGTTAGGGTTAGGGTTAGGGTTAGCATCAGCCCTAGGATAGTGTTAGGGTTAGGGTTAGCATCAGCCCCATGATAGTGTTAGGGTTAGGGTTAGGGTTAGAATCAGCCCTAGGATAATGTTATGGTTATTGTTAGGGTTAGCATCAGCCCTAGGATAGTGTTAGGGTTAGGGTTAGCATCAGCCCTGGGATAATGTTAGGTTTAGGGATAGGGTTAGCATCAGCCCTAGGATAGTATTAGGGTTAAGGTTAACATAAACCCTAGGATAGTGTTAGGGTTAGGGTTAGGGTTATCATCAGGCCTAGGATAGTGTTAGGGTTAGGGTTAGGGTTAGCATCAGTTCAAGGATAGTGTTAGGGTTAGCGTTAGGGTTAGCATCAGCCCTAGGATAGTGTTAGGGTTAGGGTTAACATAAAAACTAGGATAGTGTTAGGTTTAGGTTTAGGGTTATCATCAGGCCTATGATAGTGTTAGGGTTAGGGTTAGGGTTAGCATCAGTTCAAGGATAGTGTTAGGGTTAGCGTTAGGGTTAGCATCAGCCCTAGGATAGTGTTAGGGTTACTGTTAGGGTTAGCATCAGCCCTAGGATAGTGTTAGGGTTAGGGTTAGCATCAGCCCTAGGATAGTGTTAGAGTTAGGGTTAGGGTTAGCATCAGGCCTAGGATAGTGTTAGTTTTAGGGTTAGCCTCAGCCCTAAGATAGTGTTAGAGTTAGCGTTAGGGTTAGCATCAGCCCTAGGATAGTGTTAGGGTTAGGGTTAGGGTTAGCATCAGCCCAAGGATAGTGTTAGTGTTAGGGTTAGCATCAGCCCTAGGATAGTGTTAGGGTTAGGGTTAGGGTTAGCATCAGCCCTAGGATAGTGTTAGGGTTAGGGTTAACATAAACCCTAGGATAGTGTTAGGGTTAGGGTTAGGTTTATCATCAGGGGTAGGATAGTGTTAGGGTTAGGGTTAGGGTTAGCATCAGTTCAAGGATAGTGTTAGGGTTAGCGTTAGGGTTAGCATCTGCCCTAGGATAGTGTTAGGGTTAGGGTTAGGGTTAGCATCAGCCCAAGGATAGTGTTAGGGTTAGGGTTAGCATCAGCCTTAGGATAGTGTTAGGGTTAGGGTTAGGGTTAGCATCAGGCCCAGGATAGTGTCAGGGTTAGGGTTAGCATCAGCCCTAGGATAGTGTTAGGGTTAGGGTTAGGGTTAGCATCAGCCCTAGGATAGTGTTAGGGTAAGGGTTAGGGTTAGCATCAAGCCTAGGATAGTGTTAGGTTTACGGTTAGAATCAGCCCAAGGATAGTGTTAGGGTTAGGGTTAAGTTTAGCATCAGCCCTAGGATAGTGTTAGGGTTAGGGTTAGGGTTACCATCAGCCCTAGGATAGTGTTAGGGTTAGGGTTAGGGTTAGCATCAGCCCTAGGATAGTGTTAGGGTTAGGGTTAGCATCAGCCCTAGGATAGTGTTAGGGTTAGGGTTAGGGTTAGCATCAGGCCTAGGATAGTGTCAGGGTTAGGGTTAGCATCAGCCCTAGGATAGTGTTAGGGTTAAGGTTAGGGTTAGCATCAGCCGTAGGATAGTGTTAGGGTTAGGGTTAGCCTCAGCCCTAAGATAGTGTTAGAGTTAGGGTTAGGGTTAGCATCAGCCCTAGGGTAGTGTTAGGGTTAGGGTTAGAGTTAGCATCCGCCCTAGGATAGTGTTAGGGTTAGGGTTAGGGTTAGCATCAGCCCTAGGATAGTGTTAGGGTTAGGGTTAGCATAAACCCTAAGATAGTGTTAGGGTCAGGGTTAGGGTTATCATCAGGCCTAGGATAGTGTTAGGGTTAGGGTTATGGTTAGCATAAGTTCAAGGATAGTGTTAGGTTTAGCGTTAGGGTTAGAATCAGCCCTAGGATAATGTTAGGGTTAGGGTTAGGGTTAGCATCAGCCCTAGGATAGTGTTAGGGTTAGGGTTAACATAAACCGTAGGATAGTGTTAGGGTTAGGGTTAGGGTTAGCATCAGGCCTAGGATAGTGTTAGGGTTAGGGTTAGCATCAGCCCTAGGATAGTGTTACGGTTAGGGTTAGGGTTATCATCAGGTCTATGATAGTGTTAGGGTTAGGGTTATCATCAGCCCTAGGATAGTGTTAGGGTTAGGGTTAGCATCAGCCCTAGGATAGTATTAGGGTTAGGGTTAGGGTTAGCATCAGGCCTAGGATAGTGTTAGGGTTAGGGTTAGCATCAGCCCTAGGATAGTGTTAGGGTTAGGGTTAGGGTTATCATCAGGCCTAGGATAGTGTTAGGGTTAGGGTTAGCATCAGGCCTAGGGTAGTGTTAGGGTTAGGGTTAGCCTCAGCCCTAAGATAGTGTTAGAGTTAGGGTTAGGGTTAGCATCAGCCCTAGGATAGTGTTAGGGTTAGGGTTAGGGTTAGCATCAGCCCTAGGATAGTGTTAGTGTTAGGGTTAGCATCAGCCCTAGGATAGTGTTAGGGTTAGGGTTAGGGTTAGCATCAGCCCTAGGATAGTGTTAGGGTTAGGGTTAACATAAACCCTAGGATAGTGTTAGGGTTAGGGTTAGGGTTATCATCAGGCCTAGGATAGTGTTAGGGTTAGGGTTAGGGTTAGCATCAGTTCAAGGATAGTGTTAGGGTTAGCGTTAGGGTTAGCATCTGCCCTAGGATAGTGTTAGGGTTAGGGTTAGGGTTAGCATCAGCCCTAGGATAGTGTTAGGGTTAGGGTTAGCATAAACCCTAGGATAGTGTTAGGGTCAGGGTTAGGGTTATCATCAGGCCTAGGATAGTGTTAGGGTTAGGGTTATGGTTAGCATAAGTTCAAGGATAGTGTTAGGTTTAGCGTTAGGGTTAGAATCAGCCCTAGGATAATGTTAGGGTTAGGGTTAGGGTTAGCATCAGCCCTAGGAAAGTGTCAGGGTTAGGGTTAACATAAACCGTAGGATAGTGTTAGGGTTAGGGTTAGGGTTAGCATCAGGCCTAGGATAGTGTTAGGGTTAGGGTTAGCATCAGCCCTAGGATAGTGTTAGGGTTAGGGTTAGGGTTATCATCAGGTCTATGATAGTGTTAGGGTTAGGGTTATCATCAGCCCTAGGATAGTGTTAGGGTTAGGGTTAGCATCAGCCCTAGGATAGTATTAGGCTTAGGGTTAGGGTTAGCATCAGGCCTAGGATAGTGTTATTGTTAGGGTTAGCATCAGCCCTAGGATAGTGTTAGGGTTAGGGTTAGCCTCAGCCCTAAGATAGTGTTAGAGTTAGGGTTAGGGTTAGCATCAGCCCTAGGATAGTGTTAGGGTTAGGGTTAGGGTTAGCATCAGCCCTAGGATAGTGTTAGTGTTAGGGTTAGCATCAGCCCTAGGATAGTGTTAGGGTTAGGGTTAGGGTTAGCATCAGCCCTAGGATAGTGTTAGGGTTAGGGTTAACATAAACCCTAGGATAGTGTTAGGGTTAGGGTTAGGGTTATCATCAGGCCTAGGATAGTGTTAGGGTTAGGGTTAGGGTTAGCATCAGTTCAAGGATAATGTTACGGTTAGTGTTAGGGTTAGCATCTGCCCTAGGATAGTGTTAGGGTTAGGGTTAGGGTTAGCATCAGCCCAAGGATAGTGTTAGTGTTAGGGTTAGCATCAGCCCTAGGATAGTGTTAGGGTTAGGGTTAGGGTTAGCATCAGGCCCAGGATAGTGTTAGGGTTAGGGTTAGCATCAGCCCTAGGATAGTGTTAGGGTTAGGGTTAGGGTTAGCATCAGCCCTAGGATAGTGTTAGGGTTAGGGTTAGGGTTAGCATCAGCCCTAGGATAGTGTTAGGGTTAGAGTTAGCCTCAGCCCTAGGAGAGTGTTAGGGTTATGGATAGGGTTAGCATCAGGCCTAGGATAGTGTGAGGGTTAGGGTTAGGGTTAGCATCAGCCCTAGGATAGTGTTAGGGTTAGGGTTAGCATCACCCCTAGGATAGTGTTAGGGTTAGGGTTAGGGTTAGCATCAGCCCTAGGATAGTGTTAGGGTTATGGTTAGGTTTAGCATCAGCCCTAGGATAGTGTTACGGTAAGGGTTAGGGTTAGCATCAGGCCTAGGATAGTGTTAGGGTTACGGTTAGAATCAGCCCAAGGATAGTGTTAGGGTTAGGGTTAAGTTTAGCATCAGCCCTAGGATAGTGTTAGGGTTAGGGTTAGGGTTACCATCAGCCCTAGGATAGTGTTAGGGTTAGGGTTAGGGTTAGCATCAGCCCTAGGATAGTGTTAGGGTTAGGGTTAGCATCAGCCCTAGGATAGTGTTAGGGTTAGGGTTAGGGTTAGCATCAGGCCTAGGATAGTGTCAGGGTTAGGGTTAGCATCAGCCCTAGGATAGTGTTAGGGTTAAGGTTAGGGTTAGCATCAGCCGTAGGATACTGTTAGGGTTAGGGTTAGCCTCAGCCCTAAGATAGTGTTAGAGTTAGGGTTAGGGTTAGCATCAGCCCTAGGGTAGTGTTAGGGTTAGGGTTAGGGTTAGCATCCGCCCTAGGATAGTGTTAGGGTTAGGGTTAGGGTTAGCATCAGCCCTAGGATAGTGTAAGGGTTAGGGTTAGCGTCAGCCCTAGGATAGTGTTAGGGTTAGGGTTAGCCTCAGCCCTAGGACAGTGTTATGGTTAGGGATAGGGTTAGCATCAGGCCTAGGATAGTGTTAGGGTTAGGGTTAGGGTTAGCATCAGCCCTAGGATATTGTTAGGGTTAGGGTTAGGGTTAGCATCAGCCCTAGGATATTATTAGGGTTAGGGTTAGCATCAGCCCTAGGATAGTGTTAGGGTTAGGGTTAGGGTTAGCACCAGGCCTAGGATAGTGTTAGTGTTAGGGTTAGCATCAGCCTTAGGATAGTGTTAGGGTAAGGGTTAGGGTTAGCATCAGCCGTAGGATAGTGTTATGGTTAGGGTTAGCATCAGCCCTAGGATAGTGTTAGGGTTAGGGTTAGGGTTATCATCAGGCCTAGGATAGTGTTAGGGTTAGGGTTAGCATCAGCCCTAGGATAGTGTTAGGGTTAGGGTTAGGGTTAGCATCAGCCCTAGGATAGTGTTAGGGCTAGGGTTAACATCAGCCCTAGGATAGTGTTAGGGTTAGGTTTAGGGTTAGCATCAGGCCTAGGATAGTGTTAGGGTTAGGGTTAGCATCAGCCCTAGGATAGTGTTAGGGTTAGGGTTAGGGTTAGCATCAGCCGTAGGATAGTGTTAGGGTTAGGGTTAGCCTCAGCCCTAAGATAGTGTTAGAGTTAGGGTTAGGGTTAGCATGAGCCCTAGGATAGTGTTATGGTTAGGGTTAGGGTTAGCATCCGCCCTAGGATAGTGTTAGGTTTAGGGATAGGGTTAGCATCAGCCCTAGGATAGTATTAGTGTTAAGGTTAACATAAACCCTAGGATAGTGTTAGGGTTAGGGTTAGGGTTATCATCAGGCCTAGGATAGTGTTAGGGTTAGGGTTAGGGTTAGCATCAGTTCAAGGATAGTGTTAGGGTTAGCGTTAGGGTTAGCATCAGCCCTAGGATAGTGTTAGGGTTAGGGTTAACATAAAAACTAGGATAGTGTTAGGTTTAGGTTTAGGGTTATCATCAGGCCTATGATAGTGTTAGGGTTAGGGTTAGGGTTAGCATCAGTTCAAGGATAGTGTTAGGGTTAGCGTTAGGGTTAGCATCAGCCCTAGGATAGTGTTAGGGTTAGGGTTAGGGTTAGCATCAGCCCTAGGATAGTGTTAGGGTTAGGGTTAGCATCAGCCCTAGGATAGTGTTAGGGTTAGGGTTAGGGTTAGCATCAGGCCTAGGATAGTGTTAGGGTTAGGGTTAGCCTCAGCCCTAAGATAGTGTTAGAGTTAGGGTTAGGGTTAGCATCAGCCCTAGGATAGTGTTAGGGTTAGGGTTAGGGTTAGCATCAGCCCTAGGATAGTGTTAGTGTTAGGGTTAGCATCAGCCCTAGGATAGTGTTAGGGTTAGGGTTAGGGTTAGCATCAGCCCTAGGATAGTGTTAGGGTTAGGGTTAACATAAACCCTAGGATAGTGTTAGGGTTAGGGTTAGGGTTATCATCAGGGCTAGGATAGTGTTAGGGTTAGGGTTAGGGTTAGCATCAGCCCTAGGATAGTGTTAGGGTTAGGGTTAGGGTTAGCATCAGGCCCAGGATAGTGTCAGGGTTAGGGTTAGCATCAGCCCTAGGATAGTGTTAGGGTTAGGGTTAGGGTTAGCATCAGCCCTAGGATAGTGTTAGGGTAAGGGTTAGGGTTAGCATCAGGCCTAGGATAGTGTTAGGGTTACGGTTAGAATCAGCCCAAGGATAGTGTTAGGGTTAGGGTTAAGTTTAGCATCAGCCGTAGGATAGTGTTAGGGTTAGGGTTAGGGTTACCATCAGCCCTAGGATAGTGTTAGGGTTAGGGTTAGGTTTAGCATCAGCCCTAGGATAGTGTTAGGGTTAGGGTTAGCATCAGCCCTAGGATAGTGTTAGGGTTAGGGTTAGGGTTAGCATCAGGCCTAGGATAGTGTCAGGGTTGGGGTTAGCATCAGCCCTAGGATTGTGTTAGGGTTAAGGTTAGGGTTAGCATCAGCCGTAGGATAGTGTTAGGGTTAGGGTTAGCCTCAGCCCTAAGATAGTGTTAGAGTTAGGGTTAGGGTTAGCATCAGCCCTAGGGTAGTGTTAGGGTTAGGGATAGGGTTAGCATCCTCCCTAGGATAGTGTTAGGGTTAGGTTAGGGTTAGCATCAGCCCTAGGATAGTGTTAGGGTTAGGGTTAGCATAAACCCTAGGATAGTGTTAGGGTCAGGGTTAGGGTTATCATCAGGCCTAGGATAGTGTTAAGGTTAGGGTTAGGGTTAGCATAAGTTCAAGGATAGTGTTAGGTTTAGCGTTAGGGTTAGCATCAGCCCTAGGATAGTGTTAGGGTTAGGGTTAACATAAACCCTAGGATAGTGTTAGGGTTATGGTTAGGTTTAGCATCAGCCCTAGGATAGTGTTAGGGTAAGGGTTAGGGTTATCATCAGGCCTAGGATAGTGTTAGAGTTATGGTTGGAATCAGCCCTAGGATAGTGTTAGGGTTATGGTTAGGTTTTGCATCAGCCCTAGGATAGTGTTAGGGTTAGGGTTAGGGTTACCATCAGCCCTAGGATAGTGTTAGGTTTAGGGTTAGGGTTAGCATCAGCCCTAGGATAGTGTTAGGGTTAGGGTTAGCATCAGCCCTAGGATAGTGTTAGGGTTAGGCTTAGGGTTATCATCAGGCCTATTATAGTGTTAGTGTTAGGGTTTGCATCAGCCCTAGGATAGTGTTAGGGTTAGGGTTAGGGTTAGCATCAGCCCTAGGATAGTGTTAGGGTTAGGGTTAGTGTTAGCATCAGCCCTAGGATATTATTAGTGTTAGGGTTAGCATCAGCCCTAGGATACTGTTAGGGTTAGAGTTAGGGTTAGCACCAGGCTTAGGATAGTGTTAGTGTTAGGGTTACCAGCAGCCTTAGGATAGTGTTAGGGTTAGGGTTAGGGTTAGCATCAGCCGTAGGATAGTGTTAGGGTTAGGGTTAGCCTCAGCCCTAGGATAGTGTTAGCGTTAGATTTAGGGTTAGCATCAGCCCTAGGATAGTGTTAGGCGTAGGGTGTGGGTTAGCATCAGCCCTAGGATAGTGTTACTGTTAGGGTTAGCATCAGCCCTAGGATAGTGTTAGGGTTAGAGTTAGGGTTAGCATCAGACCTAGGATAGTATTAGGGTTAGGGTTAGGGTTAGCATCAGCCCTAGGATAGTGTTAGGGTTAGGGTTAGGGTTAGCATCAGCCCTAGGATAGTGTTAGGGTTAGGGTTAGCATCAGCCCTGGGATAATGTTAGGGTTAGGGTTAGGGTTAGCATCAGCCCTAGGATAGTGTTATGGTCACGGTTAGCATCAGCCCTAGGAGAGTGTTAGGGTTAGGGTTAGGGTTACCATCAGCCCTAGGATAGTGTTAGGGTTAGGGTTAGCATCAGCCCTAGGATACTGTTAGGGTTAGGGTTAGGGTTAGCATCAGCCCTAGGATAGTGTTAGGGTTAGGGTTAGCATCAGCCCTAGGATAGTGTTAGGGTTAAGGTTAGGGTTAGCATCAGCCCTAGGATAGTGTTAGGGTAAGGGTTAGGGTTAGCATCAAGCCTAGGATAGTGTTAGGTTTACGGTTAGAATCAGCCCAAGGATAGTGTTAGGGTTAGGGTTAAGTTTAGCATCAGCCCTAGGATAGTGTTAGGGTTAGGGTTAGGGTTACCATCAGCCCTAGGATAGTGTTAGGGTTAGGGTTAGGGTTAGCATCAGCCCTAGGATAGTGTTAGGGTTAGGGTTAGCATCAGCCCTAGGATAGTGTTAGGGTTAGGGTTAGGGATAGCATCAGGCCTAGGATAGTGTCATGGTTAGGGTTAGCATCAGCCCTAGGATAGTGTTAGGGTTAAGGTTAGGGTTAGCATCAGCCGTAGGATAGTGTTAGGGTTAGGGTTAGCCTCAGCCCTAAGATAGTGTTAGAGTTAGGGTTAGGGTTAGCATCAGCCCTAGGGTAGTGTTAGGGTTAGGGTTAGGGTTAGCATCCGCTGTAGGATAGTGTTAGGGTTAGGGTTAGGGTTAGCATCAGCCCTAGGATAGTGTTAGGGTTAGGGTTAGCATAAACCCTAAGATAGTGTTAGGGTCAGGGTTAGGGTTATCATCAGGCCTAGGATAGTGTTAGGGTTAGGGTTATGGTTAGCATAAGTTCAAGGATAGTGTTAGGTTTAGCGTTAGGGTTAGAATCAGCCCTAGGATAATGTTAGGGTTAGGGTTAGGGTTAGCATCAGCCCTAGGATAGTATTAGGGTTAGGGTTAACATAAACCGTAGGATAGTGTTAGGGTTAGGGTTAGGGTTAGCATCAGGCCTAGGATAGTGTTAGGGTTAGGGTTAGCATCAGCCCTAGGATAGTGTTACGGTTAGGGTTAGGGTTATCATCAGGTCTATGATAGTGTTAGGGTTAGGGTTATCATCAGCCCTAGGATAGTGTTAGGGTTAGGGTTAGCATCAGCCCTAGGATAGTATTAGGGTTAGGGTTAGGGTTAGCATCAGGCCTAGGATAGTGTTAGGGTTAGGGTTAGCATCAGCCCTAGGATAGTGTTAGGGTTAGGGTTAGGGTTATCATCAGGCCTAGGATAGTGTTAGGGTTAGGGTTAGCATCAGGCCTAGGGTAGTGTTAGGGTTAGGGTTAGCCTCAGCCCTAAGATAGTGTTAGAGTTAGGGTTAGGGTTAGCATCAGCCCTAGGATAGTGTTAGGGTTAGGGTTAGGGTTAGCATCAGCCCTAGGATAGTGTTAGTGTTAGGGTTAGCATCAGCCCTAGGATAGTGTTAGGGTTAGGGTTAGGGTTAGCATCAGCCCTAGGATAGTGTTAGGGTTAGGGTTAACATAAACCCTAGGATAGTGTTAGGGTTAGGGTTAGGGTTATCATCAGGCCTAGGATAGTGTTAGGGTTAGGGTTAGGGTTAGCATCAGTTCAAGGATAGTGTTAGGGTTAGCGTTAGGGTTAGCATCTGCCCTAGGATAGTGTTAGGGTTAGGGTTAGGGTTAGCATCAGCCCTAGGATAGTGTTAGGGTTAGGGTTAGCATAAACCCTAGGATAGTGTTAGGGTCAGGGTTAGGGTTATCATCAGGCCTAGGATAGTGTTAGGGTTAGGGTTACGGTTAGCATAAGTTCAAGGATAGTGTTAGGTTTAGCGTTAGGGTTAGAATCAGCCCTAGAATAATGTTAGGGTTAGGGTTAGGGTTAGCATCAGCCCTAGGAAAGTGTTAGGGTTAGGGTTAACATAAACCGTAGGATAGTGTTAGGGTTAGGGTTAGGGTTAGCATCAGGCCTAGGATAGTGTTAGGGTTAGGGTTAGCATCAGCCCTAGGATAGTGTTAGGGTTAGGGTTAGGGTTATCATCAGGTCTATGATAGTGTTAGGGTTAGGGTTATCATCAGCCCTAGGATAGTGTTAGGGTTAGGGTTAGCATCAGCCCTAGGATAGTATTAGGGTTAGGGTTAGGGTTAGCATCAGGCCTAGGATAGTGTTAGGGTTAGGGTTATCATCAGCCCTAGGATAGTGTTAGGGTTAGGGTTAGCATCAGCCCTAGGATAGTGTTAGGGTTAGGGTTAGGGTTAGCATCAGCCCTAGGATAGTGTTAGGGTTAGGGTTAACATAAACCCTAGGATAGTGTTAGGGTTAGGGTTAGGGTTAGCATCAGCCCTAGGATAGTGTTAGGGTTAGGGTTAGGGTTAGCATCAGCCCTAGGATAGTGTTAGGGTTAGGGTTAGGGTTAGCATCAGCCCTAGGATAGTGTTAGGGTTAGAGTTAGCCTCAGCCCTAGGAGAGTGTTAGGGTTATGGATAGGGTTAGCATCAGGCCTAGGATAGTGTGAGGGTTAGGGTTAGGGTTAGCATCAGCCCTAGGATAGTGTTAGGGTTAGGGTTAGCATCACCCCTAGGATAGTGTTAGGGTTAGGGTTAGCATCACCCCTAGGATAGTGTTAGGGTTAGGGTTAGGGTTAGCATCAGCCCTAGGATAGTGTTAGGGTTATGGTTAGGTTTAGCATCAGCCCTAGGATAGTGTTACGGTAAGGGTTAGGGTTAGCATCAGGCCTAGGATAGTGTTAGGGTTACGGGTAGAATCAGCCCAAGGATAGTGTTACGGTTAGGGTTAAGTTTAGCATCAGCCCTAGGATAGTGTTAGGGTTAGGGTTAGGGTTACCATCAGCCCTAGGATAGTGTTAGGGTTAGGGTTAGGGTTAGCATCAGCCCTAGGATAGTGTTAGGGTTAGGGTTAGCATCAGCCCTAGGATAGTGTTAGGGTTAGGGTTAGGGTTAGCATCAGGCCTAGGATAGTGTCAGGGTTAGGGTTTGCATCAGCCCTAGGATAGTGTTAGGGTTAAGGTTAGGGTTAGCATCAGCCGTAGGATACTGTTAGGGTTAGGGTTAGCCTCAGCCCTAAGATAGTGTTAGAGTTAGGGTTAGGGTTAGCATCAGCCCTAGGGTAGTGTTAGGGTTAGGGTTAGTGTTAGCATCCGCCCTAGGATAGTGTTAGGGTTAGGGTTAGGGTTACCATCAGCCCTAGGATAGTGTAAGGGTTAGGGTTAGCATCAACCCTAGGATAGTTTTAGGGTTAGGGTTAGGGTTAGCGTCAGCCCTAGGATAGTGTTAGGGTTAGGGTTAGCCTCAGCCCTAGGACAGTGTTATGGTTAGGGATAGGGTTAGCATCAGGCCTAGGATAGTGTTAGGGTTAGGGTTAGGGTTAGCATCAGCGCTAGGATATTGTTAGGGTTAGGGTTAGGGTTAGCATCAGCCCTAGTATATTATTAGGGTTAGGGTTAGCATCAGCCCTAGGATAGTGTTAGGGTTAGGGTTAGGTTTAGCACCAGGCCTAGGATAGTGTTAGTGTTAGGGTTAGCATCAGCCTTAGGATAGTGTTAGGGTTAGGGTTAGGGTTAGCATCAGCCGTAGGATAGTGTTATGGTTAGGGTTAGCATTAGCCCTAGGATAGTGTTAGGGTTAGGGTTAGGGTTATCATCAGGCCTAGGATAGTGTTAGGGTTAGGGTTAGCATCAGCCCTAGGATAGTGTTAAGGTTAGGGTTAGGGTTCCCATCAGCCCTAGGATAGTGTTAGGGCTAGGGTTAACATCAGCCCTAGGATAGTGTTAGGGTTAGGGTTAGGGTTAGCATCAGGCCTAGGATAGTGTTAGGGTTAGGGTTGGCATCAGCCCTAGGATAGTGTTAGGGTTAGGGTTAGGGTTATCATCAGGTCTATGATAGTGTTAGGGTTAGGGTTATCATCAGCCCTAGGATAGTGTTAGGGTTAGGGTTAGCATCAGCCCTAGGATAGTATTAGGGTTAGGGTTAGGGTTAGCATCAGGCCTAGGATAGTGTTAGGGTTAGGGTTAGCATCAGCCCTAGGATAGTGTTAGGGTTAGGGTTAGGGTTATCATCAGGCCTATTATAGTGTTAGGGTTAGGGTTAGCATCAGGCCTAGGATAGTGTTAGGGTTAGGGTTAGCCTCAGCCCTAAGATAGTGTTAGAGTTAGGGTTAGGGTTAGCATCAGCCCTAGGATAGTGTTAGGGTTAGGGTTAGGGTTAGCATCAGCCCTAGGATAGTGTTAGTGTTAGGGTTAGCATCAGCCCTAGGATAGTGTTAGGGTTAGGGTTAGGGTTAGCATCAGCCCTAGGATAGTGTTAGGGTTAGGGTTAACATAAACCCTAGGATAGTGTTAGGGTTAGGGTTAGGGTTATCATCAGGCCTAGGATAGTGTTAGGGTTAGGGTTAGGGTTAGCATCAGTTCAAGGATAGTGTTAGGGTTAGCGTTAGGGTTAGCATCTGCCCTAGGATAGTGTTAGGGTTAGGGTTAGGGTTAGCATCAGCCCAAGGATAGTGTTAGTGTTAGGGTTAGCATCAGCCCTAGGATAGTGTTAGGGTTAGGGTTAGGGTTAGCATCAGGCCCAGGATAGTGTTAGGGTTAGGGTTAGCATCAGCCCTAGGATAGTGTTAGGGTTAGGGTTAGGGTTAGCATCAGCCCTAGGATAGTGTTAGGGTTAGAGTTAGCCTCAGCCCTAGGAGAGTGTTAGGGTTATGGATAGGGTTAGCATCAGGCCTAGGATAGTGTGAGGGTTAGGGTTAGGGTTAGCATCAGCCCTAGGATAGTGTTAGGGTTAGGGTTAGCATCACCCCTAGGATAGTGTTAGGGTTAGGGTTAGCATCACCCCTAGGATAGTGTTAGGGTTAGGGTTAGGGTTAGCATCAGCCCTAGGATAGTGTTAGGGTTATGGTTAGGTTTAGCATCAGCCCTAGGATAGTGTTACGGTAAGGGTTAGGGTTAGCATCAGGCCTAGGATAGTGTTAGGGTTACGGGTAGAATCAGCCCAAGGATAGTGTTAGGGTTAGGGTTAAGTTTAGCATCAGCCCTAGGATAGTGTTAGGGTTAGGGTTAGGGTTACCATCAGCCCTAGGATAGTGTTAGGGTTAGGGTTAGGGTTAGCATCAGCCCTAGGATAGTGTTAGGGTTAGGGTTAGCATCAGCCATAGGATAGTGTTAGGGTTAGGGTTAGGGTTAGCATCAGGCCTAGGATAGTGTCAGGGTTAGGGTTTGCATCAGCCCTAGGATAGTGTTAGGGTTAAGGTTAGGGTTAGCATCAGCTGTAGGATACTGTTAGGGTTAGGGTTAGCCTCAGCCCTAAGATAGTGTTAGAGTTAGGGTTAGGGTTAGCATCAGCCCTAGGGTAGTGTTAGGGTTAGGGTTAGGGTTAGCATCCGCCCTAGGATAGTGTTAGGGTTAGGGTTAGGGTTAGCATCAGCCCTAGGATAGTGTAAGGGTTAGGGTTAGCATCAACCCTAGGATAGTTTTAGGGTTAGGGTTAGGGTTAGCGTCAGCCCTAGGATAGTGTTAGGGTTAGGGTTAGCCTCAGCACTAGGACAGTGTTATGGTTAGGGATAGGGTTAGCATCAGGCCTAGGATAGTGTTAGGGTTAGGGTTAGGGTTAGCATCAGCCCTAGGATATTGTTAGGGTTAGGGTTAGGGTTAGCATCAGCCCTAGTATATTATTAGGGTTAGGGTTAGCATCAGCCCTAGGATAGTGTTAGGGTTAGGGTTAGGTTTAGCACCAGGCCTAGGATAGTGTTAGTGTTAGGGTTAGCATCAGCCTTAGGATAGTGTTAGGGTTAGGGTTAGGGTTAGCATCAGCCGTAGGATAGTGTTATGGTTAGGGTTAGCATTAGCCCTAGGATAGTGTTAGGGTTAGGGTTAGGGTTATCATCAGGCCTAGGATAGTGTTAGGGTTAGGGTTAGCATCAGCCCTAGGATAGTGTTAGGGTTAGGGTTAGGGTTACCATCAGCCCTAGGATAGTGTTAGGGCTAGGGTTAACATCAGCCCTAGGATAGTGTTAGGGTTAGGGTTAGGGTTAGCATCAGGCCTAGGATAGTGTTAGGGTTAGGGTTAGCATCAGCCCTAGGATAGTGTTAGGGTTAGGGTTAGGGTTAGCATCAGCCGTAGGATAGTGTTAGGGTTAGGGTTAGCCTCAGCCCTATGATAGTGTTAGAGTTAGGGTTAGGGTTAGCATGAGCCCTAGGATAGTGTTATGGTTAGGGTTAGGGTTAGCATCCGCCCTAGGATAGTGTTTGGTTTAGGGATAGGGTTAGCATCAGCCCTAGGATAGTATTAGGGTTAAGGTTAACATAAAACCTAGGATAGTGTTAGGGTTAGGGTTAGGGTTATCATCAGGCCTAGGATAGTGTTAGGGTTAGGGTTAGGGTTAGCATCAGTTCAAGGATAGTGTTAGGGTTAGCGTTAGGGTTAGCATCAGCCCTAGGATAGTGTTAGGGTTAGGGTTAACATAAAAACTAGGATAGTGTTAGGTTTAGGTTTAGGGTTATCATCAGGCCTATGATAGTGTTAGGGTTAGGGTTACGGTTAGCATCAGTTCAAGGATAGTGTTAGGGTTAGCGTTAGGTTTAGCATCAGCCCTAGGATAGTGTTAGGGTTAGGGCTAGGGTTAGCATCAGCCCTAGGATAGTGTTAGGGTTAGGGTTAGCATCAGCCCTAGGATAGTGTTAGGGTTAGGGTTAGGGTTAGCATCAGGCCTAGGATAGTGTTAGGGTTAGGGTTAGCCTCAGCCCTAAGATAGTGTTAGAGTTAGGGTTAGGGTTAGCATCAGCCCTAGGATAGTGTTAGGGTTAGGGTTAGGGTTAGCATCAGCCCTAGGATAGTGTTAGTGTTAGGGTTAGCATCAGCCCTAGGATAGTGTTAGGGTTAGGGTTAGGGTTAGCATCAGCCCTAGGATAGTGTTAGGGTTAGGGTTAACATAAACCCTAGGATAGTGTTAGGGTTAGGGTTAGGGTTATCATCAGGGCTAGGATAGTGTTAGGGTTAGGGTTAGGGTTAGCATCAGCCCTAGGATAGTGTTAGGGTTAGGGTTAGGGTTAGCATCAGGCCCAGGATAGTGTCAGGGTTAGGGTTAGCATCAGCCCTAGGATAGTGTTAGGGTTAGGGTTAGGGTTAGCATCAGCCCTAGGATAGTGTTAGGGTAAGGGTTAGGGTTAGCATCAGGCCTAGGATAGTGTTAGGGTTACGGTTAGAATCAGCCCAAGGATAGTGTTAGGGTTAGGGTTAAGTTTAGCATCAGCCGTAGGATAGTGTTAGGGTTAGGGTTAGGGTTACCATCAGCCCTAGGATAGTGTTAGGGTTAGGGTTAGGGTTAGCATCAGCCCTAGGATAGTGTTAGGGTTAGGGTTAGCATCAGCCCTAGGATAGTGTTAGGGTTAGGGTTAGGGTTAGCATCAGGCCTAGGATAGTGTCAGGGTTGGGGTTAGCATCAGCCCTAGGATAGTGTTAGGGTTAAGGTTAGGGTTAGCATCAGCCGTAGGATAGTGTTAGGGTTAGGGTTAGCCTCAGCCCTAAGATAGTGTTAGAGTTAGGGTTAGGGTTAGCATCAGCCCTAGGGTAGTGTTAGGGTTAGGGATAGGGTTAGCATCCTCCCTAGGATAGTGTTAGGGTTAGGGTTAGGGTTAGCATCAGCCCTAGGATAGTGTTAGGGTTAGGGTTAGCATAAACCCTAGGATAGTGTTAGGGTCAGGGTTAGGGTTATCATCAGGCCTAGGATAGTGTTAGGGTTAGGGTTAGGGTTAGCATAAGTTCAAGGATAGTGTTAGGTTTAACGTTAGGGTTAGCATCAGCCCTAGGATAGTGTTAGGGTTAGGGTTAACATAAACCCTAGGATAGTGTTAGGGTTATGGTTAGGTTTAGCATCAGCCCTAGGATAGTGTTAGGGTAAGGGTTAGGGTTATCATCAGGCCTAGGATAGTGTTAGAGTTATGGTTGGAATCAGCCCTAGGATAGTGTTAGGGTTATGGTTAGGTTTTGCATCAGCCCTAGGATAGTGTTAGGGTTAGGGTTAGGGTTACCATCAGCCCTAGGATAGTGTTAGGTTTAGGGTTAGGGTTAGCATCAGCCCTAGGATAGTGTTAGGGTTAGGGTTAGCATCAGCCCTAGGATAGTGTTAGGGTTAGGGTTAGGGTTATCATCAGGCCTAGGATAGTGTTAGTGTTAGGGTTAGGGTTAGCATCAGCCCTAGGATAGTGTTAGGGTTAGGGTTAGTGTTAGCATCAGCCCTAGGATATTATTAGTGTTAGGGTTAGCATCAGCCCTAGGATACTGTTAGGGTTAGAGTTAGGGTTAGCACCAGGCTTAGGATAGTGTTAGTGTTAGGGTTACCAGCAGCCTTAGGATAGTGTTAGGGTTAGGGTTAGGGTTAGCATCAGCCGTAGGATAGTGTTAGGGTTAGGGTTAGCCTCAGCCCTAGGATAGTGTTAGCGTTAGATTTAGGGTTAGCATCAGCCCTAGGATAGTGTTAGGCGTAGGGTGTGGGTTAGCATCAGCCCTAGGATAGTGTTACTGTTAGGGTTAGCATCAGCCCTAGGATAGTGTTAGGGTTAGGGTTAGGGTTAGCATCAGACCTAGGATAGTATTAGGGTTAGGGTTAGGGTTAGCATCAGCCCCAGGATAGTGTTAGGGTTAGGGTTAGGGTTAGCATCAGCCCTAGGATAGTGTTAGGGTTAGGGTTAGCATCAGCCCTGGGATAATGTTAGGGTTAGGGTTAGGGTTAGCATCAGCCCTAGGATAGTGTTATGGTCACGGTTAGCATCAGCCCTTGGAGAGTGTTAGGGTTAGGGTTAGGGTTACCATCAGCCCTAGGATACTGTTAGGGTTAGGGTTAGCATCAGCCCTAGGATACTGTTAGGGTTAGGGTTAGGGTTAGCATCAGCCCTAGGATAGTGTTAGGGTTAGGGTTAGCATCAGCCCTAGGATAGTGTTAGGGTTAGCGTTAGGGTTAGCATCAGCCCTAGGATAGTGTTAGGGTTAGGGTTAGCATCCACCCTAGGATAGTTTTAGGGTTAGGGTTAGGGTTAGCGTCAGCCCTAGGATAGTGTTAGGGTTAGGGTTAGCCTCAGCCCTAGGAGAGTGTTATGGTTAGGGATAGGGTTAGCATCAGGCCTAGGATAGTGTTAGGGTTAGGGTTAGGGTTAGCATCACCCCTAGGATATTGTTAGGGTTAGGGTTAGGGTTAGCATCAGCCCTAGGATATTATTAGGGTTAGGGTTAGCATCAGCCCTAGGATAGTGTTAGGGTTAGGGTTAGGATTAGCATCAGCCATAGGATAGTGTTAGGGTTAGGGTTAGCCTCAGCCTTAGGAGAGTGTTAGGGTTAGGGATAGGGTTAGCATCAGGCCTAGGATAGTGTGAGGGTTAGGGTTAGGGTTAGCATCAGCCCTAGGATAGTGTTAGGGTTAGGGTTAGCATCAGGCCTAGGATAGTGTTAGGGTTAGGGTTAGAATCAGCCCAAGGATAGTGTTAGGGTTAGGGTTAAGTTTTGCATCAGCCCTAGGATAGTGTTAGGGTTAGGGTTAGGGTTACCATCAGCCCTAGGATAGTGTTAGGGTTAGGGTTAGGGTTAGCATCAGCCCTAGGATAGTGTTAGGGTTAGGGTTAGCATCAGCCCTAGGATAGTGTTAGGGTTAGGGTTAGGGTTATCATCAGGCCTATTATAGTGTTAGGGTTAGGGTTAGCATCAGGCCTAGGATAGTGTTAGGGTTAGGGTTAGCCTCAGCCCTAAGATAGTGTTAGAGTTAGGGTTAGGGTTAGCATCAGTCCTAGGATAGTGTTAGGGTTAGGGTTAGGGTTAGCATCAGCCCTAGGATAGTGTTAGTGTTAGGGTTAGCATCAGCCCTAGGATAGTGTTAGGGTTAGGGTTAGGGTTAGCATCAGCCCTAGGATAGTGTTAGGGTTAGGGTTAACATAAACCCTAGGATAGTGTTAGGGTTAGGGTTAGGGTTATCATCAGGCCTAGGATAGTGTTAGGGTTAGGGTTAGGGTTAGCATCAGTTCAAGGATAGTGTTAGGGTTAGCGTTAGGGTTAGCATCTGCCCTAGGATAGTGTTAGGGTTAGGGTTAGGGTTAGCATCAGCCCAAGGATAGTGTTAGTGTTAGGGTTAGCATCAGCCCTAGGATAGTGTTAGGGTTAGGGTTAGGGTTAGCATCAGGCCCAGGATAGTGTTAGGGTTAGGGTTAGCATCAGCCCTAGGATAGTGTTAGGGTTAGGGTTAGGGTTAGCATCAGCCCTAGGATAGTGTTAGGGTTAGGGTTAGGGTTAGCATCAGCCCTAGGATAGTGTTAGGGTTAGAGTTAGCCTCAGCCCTAGGAGAGTGTTAGGGTTATGGATAGGGTTAGCATCAGGCCTAGGATAGTGTGAGGGTTAGGGTTAGGGTTAGCATCAGCCCTAGGATAGTGTTAGGGTTAGGGTTAGCATCACCCCTAGGATAGTGTTAGGGTTAGGGTTAGCATCACCCCTAGGATAGTGTTAGGGTTAGGGTTAGGGTTAGCATCAGCCCTAGGATAGTGTTAGGGTTATGGTTAGGTTTAGCATCAGCCCTAGGATAGTGTTACGGTAAGGGTTAGGGTTAGCATCAGGCCTAGGATAGTGTTAGGGTTACGGGTAAAATCAGCCCAAGGATAGTGTTAGGGTTAGGGTTAAGTTTAGCATCAGCCCTAGGATAGTGTTAGGGTTAGGGTTAGGGTTACCATCAGCCCTAGGATAGTGTTAGGGTTAGGGTTAGGGTTAGCATCAGCCCTAGGATAGTGTTAGGGTTAGGGTTAGCATCAGCCCTAGGATAGTGTTAGGGTTAGGGTTAGGGTTAGCATCAGGCCTAGGATAGTGTCAGGGTTAGGGTTTGCATCAGCCCTAGGATAGTGTTAGGGTTAAGGTTAGGGTTAGCATCAGCTGTAGGATACTGTTAGGGTTAGGGTTAGCCTCAGCCCTAAGATAGTGTTAGAGTTAGGGTTAGGGTTAGCATCAGCCCTAGGGTAGTGTTAGGGTTAGGGTTAGGGTTAGCATCCGCCCTAGGATAGTGTTAGGGTTAGGGTTAGGGTTAGCATCAGCCCTAGGATAGTGTAAGGGTTAGGGTTAGCATCAACCCTAGGATAGTTTTAGGGTTAGGGTTAGGGTTAGCGTCAGCCCTAGGATAGTGTTAGGGTTAGGGTTAGCCTCAGCCCTAGGACAGTGTTATGGTTAGGGATAGGGTTAGCATCAGGCCTAGGATAGTGTTAGGGTTAGGGTTAGGGTTAGCATCAGCCCTAGGATATTGTTAGGGTTAGGGTTAGGGTTAGCATCAGCCCTAGTATATTATTAGGGTTAGGGTTAGCATCAGCCCTAGGATAGTGTTAGGGTTAGGGTTAGGTTTAGCACCAGGCCTAGGATAGTGTTAGTGTTAGGGTTAGCATCAGCCTTAGGATAGTGTTAGGGTTAGGGTTAGGGTTAGCATCAGCCGTAGGATAGTGTTATGGTTAGGGTTAGCATTAGCCCTAGGATAGTGTTAGGGTTAGGGTTAGGGTTATCATCAGGCCTAGGATAGTGTTAGGGTTAGGGTTAGCATCAGCCCTAGGATAGTGTTAGGGTTAGGGTTAGGGTTACCATCAGCCCTAGGATAGTGTTAGGGCTAGGGTTAACATCAGCCCTAGGATAGTGTTAGGGTTAGGGTTAGGGTTAGCATCAGGCCTAGGATAGTGTTAGGGTTAGGGTTAGCATCAGCCCTAGGATAGTGTTAGGGTTAGGGTTAGGGTTAGCATCAGCCCTAGGGTAGTGTTAGGGTTAGGGTTAGCCTCAGCCCTATGATAGTGTTAGAGTTAGGGTTAGGGTTAGCATGAGCCCTAGGATAGTGTTATGGTTAGGGTTAGGGTTAGCATCCGCCCTAGGATAGTGTTTGGTTTAGGGATAGGGTTAGCATCAGCCCTAGGATAGTATTAGGGTTAAGGTTAACATAAACCCTAGGATAGTGTTAGGGTTAGGGTTAGGGTTATCATCAGGCCTAGGATAGTGTTAGGGTTAGGGTTAGGGTTAGCATCAGTTCAAGGATAGTGTTAGGGTTAGCGTTAGGGTTAGCATCAGCCCTAGGATAGTGTTAGGGTTAGGGTTAACATAAAAACTAGGATAGTGTTAGGTTTAGGTTTAGGGTTATCATCAGGCCTATGATAGTGTTAGGGTTAGGGTTAGGGTTAGCATCAGTTCAAGGATAGTGTTAGGGTTAGCGTTAGGTTTAGCATCATCCCTAGGATAGTGTTAGGGTTAGGGCTAGGGTTAGCATCAGCCCTAGGATAGTGTTAGGGTTAGGGTTAGCATCAGCCCTAGGATAGTGTTAGGGTTAGGGTTAGGGTTAGCATCAGGCCTAGGATAGTGTTAGGGTTAGGGTTAGCCTCAGCCCTAAGATAGTGTTAGAGTTAGGGTTAGGGTTAGCATCAGCCCTAGGATAGTGTTAGGGTTAGGGTTAGGGTTAGCATCAGCCCTAGGATAGTGTTAGTGTTAGGGTTAGCATCAGCCCTAGGATAGTGTTAGGGTTAGGGTTAGGGTTAGCATCAGCCCTAGGATAGTGTTAGGGTTAGGGTTAACATAAACCCTAGGATAGTGTTAGGGTTAGGGTTAGGGTTATCATCAGGGCTAGGATAGTGTTAGGGTTAGGGTTAGGGTTAGCATCAGCCCTAGGATAGTGTTAGGGTTAGGGTTAGGGTTAGCATCAGGCCCAGGATAGTGTCAGGGTTAGGGTTAGCATCAGCCCTAGGATAGTGTTAGGGTTAGGGTTAGGGTTAGCATCAGCCCTAGGATAGTGTTAGGGTAAGGGTTAGGGTTAGCATCAGGCCTAGGATAGTGTTAGGGTTACGGTTAGAATCAGCCCAAGGATAGTGTTAGGGTTAGGGTTAAGTTTAGCATCAGCCGTAGGATAGTGTTAGGGTTAGGGTTAGGGTTACCATCAGCCCTAGGATAGTGTTAGGGTTAGGGTTAGGGTTAGCATCAGCCCTAGGATAGTGTTAGGGTTAGGGTTAGCATCAGCCCTAGGATAGTGTTAGGGTTAGGGTTAGGGTTAGCATCAGGCCTAGGATAGTGTCAGGGTTGGGGTTAGCATCAGCCCTAGGATAGTGTTAGGGTTAAGGTTAGGGTTAGCATCAGCCGTAGGATAGTGTTAGGGTTAGGGTTAGCCTCAGCCCTAAGATAGTGTTAGAGTTAGGGTTAGGGTTAGCATCAGCCCTAGGGTAGTGTTAGGGTTAGGGATAGGGTTAGCATCCTCCCTAGGATAGTGTTAGGGTTAGGGTTAGGGTTAGCATCAGCCCTAGGATAGTGTTAGGGTTAGGGTTAGCATAAACCCTAGGATAGTGTTAGGGTCAGGGTTAGGGTTATCATCAGGCCTAGGATAGTGTTAGGGTTAGGGTTAGGGTTAGCATAAGTTCAAGGATAGTGTTAGGTTTAACGTTAGGGTTAGCATCAGCCCTAGGATAGTGTTAGGGTTAGGGTTAACATAAACCCTAGGATAGTGTTAGGGTTATGGTTAGGTTTAGCATCAGCCCTAGGATAGTGTTAGGGTAAGGGTTAGGGTTATCATCAGGCCTAGGATAGTGTTAGAGTTATGGTTGGAATCAGCCCTAGGATAGTGTTAGGGTTATGGTTAGGTTTTGCATCAGCCCTAGGATAGTGTTAGGGTTAGGGTTAGGGTTATCATCAGGCCTAGGATAGTGTTAGGGTTAGGGTTAGGGTTAGCATCAGTTCAAGGATAGTGTTAGGGTTAGCGTTAGGGTTAGCATCTGCCCTAGGATAGTGTTAGGGTTAGGGTTAGGGTTAGCATCAGCCCAAGGATAGTGTTAGTGTTAGGGTTAGCATCAGCCCTAGGATAGTGTTAGGGTTAGGGTTAGGGTTAGCATCAGGCCCAGGATAGTGTTAGGGTTAGGGTTAGCATCAGCCCTAGGATAGTGTTAGGGTTAGGGTTAGGGTTAGCATCAGCCCTAGGATAGTGTTAGGGTTAGGGTTAGGGTTAGCATCAGCCCTAGGATAGTGTTAGGGTTAGAGTTAGCCTCAGCCCTAGGAGAGTGTTAGGGTTATGGATAGGGTTAGCATCAGGCCTAGGATAGTGTGAGGGTTAGGGTTAGGGTTAGCATCAGCCCTAGGATAGTGTTAGGGTTAGGGTTAGCATCACCCCTAGGATAGTGTTAGGGTTAGGGTTAGCATCACCCCTAGGATAGTGTTAGGGTTAGGGTTAGGGTTAGCATCAGCCCTAGGATAGTGTTAGGGTTATGGTTAGGTTTAGCATCAGCCCTAGGATAGTGTTACGGTAAGGGTTAGGGTTAGCATCAGGCCTAGGATAGTGTTAGGGTTACGGGTAGAATCAGCCCAAGGATAGTGTTAGGGTTAGGGTTAAGTTTAGCATCAGCCCTAGGATAGTGTTAGGGTTAGGGTTAGGGTTACCATCAGCCCTAGGATAGTGTTAGGGTTAGGGTTAGGGTTAGCATCAGCCCTAGGATAGTGTTAGGGTTAGGGTTAGCATCAGCCCTAGGATAGTGTTAGGGTTAGGGTTAGGGTTAGCATCAGGCCTAGGATAGTGTCAGGGTTAGGGTTTGCATCAGCCCTAGGATAGTGTTAGGGTTAAGGTTAGGGTTAGCATCAGCTGTAGGATACTGTTAGGGTTAGGGTTAGCCTCAGCCCTAAGATAGTGTTAGAGTTAGGGTTAGGGTTAGCATCAGCCCTAGGGTAGTGTTAGGGTTAGGGTTAGGGTTAGCATCCGCCCTAGGATAGTGTTAGGGTTAGGGTTAGGGTTAGCATCAGCCCTAGGATAGTGTAAGGGTTAGGGTTAGCATCAACCCTAGGATAGTTTTAGGGTTAGGGTTAGGGTTAGCGTCAGCCCTAGGATAGTGTTAGGGCTAGGGTTAGCCTCAGCCCTAGGACAGTGTTATGGTTAGGGATAGGGTTAGCATCAGGCCTAGGATACTGTTAGGGTTAGGGTTAGGGTTAGCATCAGCCCTAGGATATTGTTAGGGTTAGGGTTAGGGTTAGCATCAGCCCTAGTATATTATTAGGGTTAGGGTTAGCATCAGCCCTAGGATAGTGTTAGGGTTAGGGTTAGGTTTAGCACCAGGCCTAGGATAGTGTTAGTGTTAGGGTTAGCATCAGCCTTAGGATAGTGTTAGGGTTAGGGTTAGGGTTAGCATCAGCCGTAGGATAGTGTTATGGTTAGGGTTAGCATTAGCCCTAGGATAGTGTTAGGGTTAGGGTTAGGGTTATCATCAGGCCTAGGATAGTGTTAGGGTTAGGGTTAGCATCAGCCCTAGGATAGTGTTAGGGTTAGGGTTAGGGTTACCATCAGCCCTAGGATAGTGTTAGGGCTAGGGTTAACATCAGCCCTAGGATAGTGTTAGGGTTAGGGTTAGGGTTAGCATCAGGCCTAGGATAGTGTTAGGGTTAGGGTTAGCATCAGCCCTAGGATAGTGTTAGGGTTAGGGTTAGGGTTAGCATCAGCCGTAGGATAGTGTTAGGGTTAGGGTTAGCCTCAGCCCTATGATAGTGTTAGAGTTAGGGTTAGGGTTAGCATGAGCCCTAGGATAGTGTTATGGTTAGGGTTAGGGTTAGCATCCGCCCTAGGATAGTGTTTGGTTTAGGGATAGGGTTAGCATCAGCCCTAGGATAGTATTAGGGTTAAGGTTAACATAAACCCTAGGATAGTGTTAGGGTTAGGGTTAGGGTTATCATCAGGCCTAGGATAGTGTTAGGGTTAGGGTTAGGGTTAGCATCAGTTCAAGGATAGTGTTAGGGTTAGCGTTAGGGTTAGCATCAGCCCTAGGATAGTGTTAGGGTTAGGGTTAACATAAAAACTAGGATAGTGTTAGGTTTAGGTTTAGGGTTATCATCAGGCCTATGATAGTGTTAGGGTTAGGGTTAGGGTTAGCATCAGTTCAAGGATAGTGTTAGGGTTAGCGTTAGGTTTAGCATCAGCCCTAGGATAGTGTTAGGGTTAGGGCTAGGGTTAGCATCAGCCCTAGGATAGTGTTAGGGTTAGGGTTAGCATCAGCCCTAGGATAGTGTTAGGGTTAGGGTTAGGGTTAGCATCAGGCCTAGGATAGTGTTAGGGTTAGGGTTAGCCTCAGCCCTAAGATAGTGTTAGAGTTAGGGTTAGGGTTAGCATCAGCCCTAGGATAGTGTTAGGGTTAGGGTTAGGGTTAGCATCAGCCCTAGGATAGTGTTAGTGTTAGGGTTAGCATCAGCCCTAGGATAGTGTTAGGGTTAGGGTTAGGGTTAGCATCAGCCCTAGGATAGTGTTAGGGTTAGGGTTAACATAAACCCTAGGATAGTGTTAGGGTTAGGGTTAGGGTTATCATCAGGGCTAGGATAGTGTTAGGGTTAGGGTTAGGGTTAGCATCAGCCCTAGGATAGTGTTAGGGTTAGGGTTAGGGTTAGCATCAGGCCCAGGATAGTGTCAGGGTTAGGGTTAGCATCAGCCCTAGGATAGTGTTAGGGTTAGGGTTAGGGTTAGCATCAGCCCTAGGATAGTGTTAGGGTAAGGGTTAGGGTTAGCATCAGGCCTAGGATAGTGTTAGGGTTACGGTTAGAATCAGCCCAAGGATAGTGTTAGGGTTAGGGTTAAGTTTAGCATCAGCCGTAGGATAGTGTTAGGGTTAGGGTTAGGGTTACCATCAGCCCTAGGATAGTGTTAGGGTTAGGGTTAGGGTTAGCATCAGCCCTAGGATAGTGTTAGGGTTAGGGTTAGCATCAGCCCTAGGATAGTGTTAGGGTTAGGGTTAGGGTGAGCATCAGGCCTAGGATAGTGTCAGGGTTGGGGTTAGCATCAGCCCTAGGATAGTGTTAGGGTTAAGGTTAGGGTTAGCATCAGCCGTAGGATAGTGTTAGGGTTAGGGTTAGCCTCAGCCCTAAGATAGTGTTAGAGTTAGGGTTAGGGTTAGCATCAGCCCTAGGGTAGTGTTAGGGTTAGGGATAGGGTTAGCATCCTCCCTAGGATAGTGTTAGGGTTAGGGTTAGGGTTAGCATCAGCCCTAGGATAGTGTTAGGGTTAGGGTTAGCATAAACCCTAGGATAGTGTTAGGGTCAGGGTTAGGGTTATCATCAGGCCTAGGATAGTGTTAGGGTTAGGGTTAGGGTTAGCATAAGTTCAAGGATAGTGTTAGGTTTAACGTTAGGGTTAGCATCAGCCCTAGGATAGTGTTAGGGTTAGGGTTAACATAAACCCTAGGATAGTGTTAGGGTTATGGTTAGGTTTAGCATCAGCCCTAGGATAGTGTTAGGGTAAGGGTTAGGGTTATCATCAGGCCTAGGATAGTGTTAGAGTTATGGTTGGAATCAGCCCTAGGATAGTGTTAGGGTTATGGTTAGGTTTTGCATCAGCCCTAGGATAGTGTTAGGGTTAGGGTTAGGGTTACCATCAGCCCTAGGATAGTGTTAGGTTTAGGGTTAGGGTTAGCATCAGCCCTAGGATAGTGTTAGGGTTAGGGTTAGCATCAGCCCTAGGATAGTGTTAGGGTTAGGGTTAGGGTTATCATCAGGCCTAGGATAGTGTTAGTGTTAGGGTTTGCATCAGCCCTAGGATAGTGTTAGGGTTAGGGTTAGGGTTAGCATCAGCCCTAGGATAGTGTTAGGGTTAGGGTTAGTGTTAGCATCAGCCCTAGGATATTATTAGTGTTAGGGTTAGCATCAGCCCTAGGATACTGTTAGGGTTAGAGTTAGGGTTAGCACCAGGCTTAGGATAGTGTTAGTGTTAGGGTTACCAGCAGCCTTAGGATAGTGTTAGGGTTAGGGTTAGGGTTAGCATCAGCCGTAGGATAGTGTTAGGGTTAGGGTTAGCCTCAGCCCTAGGATAGTGTTAGCGTTAGATTTAGGGTTAGCATCAGCCCTAGGATAGTGTTAGGCGTAGGGTGTGGGTTAGCATCAGCCCTAGGATAGTGTTACTGTTAGGGTTAGCATCAGCCCTAGGATAGTGTTAGGGTTAGGGTTAGGGTTAGCATCAGACCTAGGATAGTATTAGGGTTAGGGTTAGGGTTAGCATCAGCCCCAGGATAGTGTTAGGGTTAGGGTTAGGGTTAGCATCAGCCCTAGGATAGTGTTAGGGTTAGGGTTAGCATCAGCCCTGGGATAATGTTAGGGTTAGGGTTAGGGTTAGCATCAGCCCTAGGATAGTGTTATGGTCACGGTTAGCATCAGCCCTAGGAGAGTGTTAGGGTTAGGGTTAGGGTTACCATCAGCCCTAGGATACTGCTAGGGTTAGGGTTAGCATCAGCCCTAGGATACTGTTAGGGTTAGGGTTAGGGTTAGCATCAGCCCTAGGATAGTGTTAGGGTTAGGGTTAGCATCAGCCCTAGGATAGTGTTAGGGTTAGGGTTAGGGTTAGCATCAGCCCTAGGATAGTGTTAGGGTTAGGGTTAGCATCCACCCTAGGATAGTTTTAGGGTTAGGGTTAGGGTTAGCGTCAGCCCTAGGATAGTGTTAGGGTTAGGGTTAGCCTCAGCCCTAGGAGAGTGTTATGGTTAGGGATAGGGTTAGCATCAGGCCTAGGATAGTGTTAGGGTTAGGGTTAGGGTTAGCATCAGCCCTAGGATATTGTTAGGGTTAGGGTTAGGGTTAGCATCAGCCCTAGGATATTATTAGGGTTAGGGTTAGCATCAGCCCTAGGATAGTGTTAGGGTTAGGGTTAGGATTAGCATCAGCCATAGGATAGTGTTAGGGTTAGGGTTAGCCTCAGCCTTAGGAGAGTGTTAGGGTTAGGGATAGGGTTAGCATCAGGCCTAGGATAGTGTGAGGGTTAGGGTTAGGGTTAGCATCAGCCCTAGGATAGTGTTAGGGTTAGGGTTAGCATCAGGCCTAGGATAGTGTTAGGGTTAGGGTTAGAATCAGCCCAAGGATAGTGTTAGGGTTAGGGTTAAGTTTTGCATCAGCCCTAGGATAGTGTTAGGGTTAGGGTTAGGGTTACCATCAGCCCTAGGATAGTGTTAGGGTTAGGGTTAGGGTTAGCATCAGCCCTAGGATAGTGTTAGGGTTAGGGTTAGCATCAGCCCTAGGATAGTGTTAGGGTTAGGGTTAGGGTTATCATCAGGCCTATTATAGTGTTAGGGTTAGGGTTAGCATCAGGCCTAGGATAGTGTTAGGGTTAGGGTTAGCCTCAGCCCTAAGATAGTGTTAGAGTTAGGGTTAGGGTTAGCATCAGTCCTAGGATAGTGTTAGGGTTAGGGTTAGGGTTAGCATCAGCCCTAGGATAGTGTTAGTGTTAGGGTTAGCATCAGCCCTAGGATAGTGTTAGGGTTAGGGTTAGGGTTAGCATCAGCCCTAGGATAGTGTTAGGGTTAGGGTTAACATAAACCCTAGGATAGTGTTAGGGTTAGGGTTAGGGTTATCATCAGGCCTAGGATAGTGTTAGGGTTAGGGTTAGGGTTAGCATCAGTTCAAGGATAGTGTTAGGGTTAGCGTTAGGGTTAGCATCTGCCCTAGGATAGTGTTAGGGTTAGGGTTAGGGTTAGCATCCGCCCTAGGATAGTGTTTGGTTTAGGGATAGGGTTAGCATCAGCCCTAGGATAGTATTAGGGTTAAGGTTAACATAAACCCTAGGATAGTGTTAGGGTTAGGGTTAGGGTTATCATCAGGCCTAGGATAGTGTTAGGGTTAGGGTTAGGGTTAGCATCAGTTCAAGGATAGTGTTAGGGTTAGCGTTAGGGTTAGCATCAGCCCTAGGATAGTGTTAGGGTTAGGGTTAACATAAAAACTAGGATAGTGTTAGGTTTAGGTTTAGGGTTATCATCAGGCCTATGATAGTGTTAGGGTTAGGGTTAGGGTTAGCATCAGTTCAAGGATAGTGTTAGGGTTAGCGTTAGGTTTAGCATCAGCCCTAGGATAGTGTTAGGGTTAGGGCTAGGGTTAGCATCAGCCCTAGGATAGTGTTAGGGTTAGGGTTAGCATCAGCCCTAGGATAGTGTTAGGGTTAGGGTTAGGGTTAGCATCAGGCCTAGGATAGTGTTAGGGTTAGGGTTAGCCTCAGCCCTAAGATAGTGTTAGAGTTAGGGTTAGGGTTAGCATCAGCCCTAGGATAGTGTTAGGGTTAGGGTTAGGGTTAGCATCAGCCCTAGGATAGTGTTAGTGTTAGGGTTAGCATCAGCCCTAGGATAGTGTTAGGGTTAGGGTTAGGGTTAGCATCAGCCCTAGGATAGTGTTAGGGTTAGGGTTAACATAAACCCTAGGATAGTGTTAGGGTTAGGGTTAGGGTTATCATCAGGGCTAGGATAGTGTTAGGGTTAGGGTTAGGGTTAGCATCAGCCCTAGGATAGTGTTAGGGTTAGGGTTAGGGTTAGCATCAGGCCCAGGATAGTGTCAGGGTTAGGGTTAGCATCAGCCCTAGGATAGTGTTAGGGTTAGGGTTAGGGTTAGCATCAGCCCTAGGATAGTGTTAGGGTAAGGGTTAGGGTTAGCATCAGGCCTAGGATAGTGTTAGGGTTACGGTTAGAATCAGCCCAAGGATAGTGTTAGGGTTAGGGTTAAGTTTAGCATCAGCCGTAGGATAGTGTTAGGGTTAGGGTTAGGGTTACCATCAGCCCTAGGATAGTGTTAGGGTTAGGGTTAGGGTTAGCATCAGCCCTAGGATAGTGTTAGGGTTAGGGTTAGCATCAGCCCTAGGATAGTGTTAGGGTTAGGGTTAGGGTGAGCATCAGGCCTAGGATAGTGTCAGGGTTGGGGTTAGCATCAGCCCTAGGATAGTGTTAGGGTTAAGGTTAGGGTTAGCATCAGCCGTAGGATAGTGTTAGGGTTAGGGTTAGACTCAGCCCTAAGATAGTGTTAGAGTTAGGGTTAGGGTTAGCATCAGCCCTAGGGTAGTGTTAGGGTTAGGGATAGGGTTAGCATCCTCCCTAGGATAGTGTTAGGGTTAGGGTTAGGGTTAGCATCAGCCCTAGGATAGTGTTAGGGTTAGGGTTAGCATAAACCCTAGGATAGTGTTAGGGTCAGGGTTAGGGTTATCATCAGGCCTAGGATAGTGTTAGGGTTAGGGTTAGGGTTAGCATAAGTTCAAGGATAGTGTTAGGTTTAACGTTAGGGTTAGCATCAGCCCTAGGATAGTGTTAGGGTTAGGGTTAACATAAACCCTAGGATAGTGTTAGGGTTATGGTTAGGTTTAGCATCAGCCCTAGGATAGTGTTAGGGTAAGGGTTAGGGTTATCATCAGGCCTAGGATAGTGTTAGAGTTATGGTTGGAATCAGCCCTAGGATAGTGTTAGGGTTATGGTTAGGTTTTGCATCAGCCCTAGGATAGTGTTAGGGTTAGGGTTAGGGTTACCATCAGCCCTAGGATAGTGTTAGGTTTAGGGTTAGGGTTAGCATCAGCCCTAGGATAGTGTTAGGGTTAGGGTTAGCATCAGCCCTAGGATAGTGTTAGGGTTAGGGTTAGGGTTATCATCAGGCCTAGGATAGTGTTAGTGTTAGCGTTTGCATCAGCCCTAGGATAGTGTTAGGGTTAGGGTTAGGGTTAGCATCAGCCCTAGGATAGTGTTAGGGTTAGGGTTAGTGTTAGCATCAGCCCTAGGATATTATTAGTGTTAGGGTTAGCATCAGCCCTAGGATACTGTTAGGGTTAGAGTTAGGGTTAGCACCAGGCTTAGGATAGTGTTAGTGTTAGGGTTACCAGCAGCCTTAGGATAGTGTTAGGGTTAGGGTTAGGGTTAGCATCAGCCGTAGGATAGTGTTAGGGTTAGGGTTAGCCTCAGCCCTAGGATAGTGTTAGCGTTAGATTTAGGGTTAGCATCAGCCCTAGGATAGTGTTAGGCGTAGGGTGTGGGTTAGCATCAGCCCTAGGATAGTGTTACTGTTAGGGTTAGCATCAGCCCTAGGATAGTGTTAGGGTTAGGGTTAGGGTTAGCATCAGACCTAGGATAGTATTAGGGTTAGGGTTAGGGTTAGCATCAGCCCCAGGATAGTGTTAGGGTTAGGGTTAGGGTTAGCATCAGCCCTAGGATAGTGTTAGGGTTAGGGTTAGCATCAGCCCTGGGATAATGTTAGGGTTAGGGTTAGGGTTAGCATCAGCCCTAGGATAGTGTTATGGTCACGGTTAGCATCAGCCCTAGGAGAGTGTTAGGGTTAGGGTTAGGGTTACCATCAGCCCTAGGATACTGCTAGGGTTAGGGTTAGCATCAGCCCTAGGATACTGTTAGGGTTAGGGTTAGGGTTAGCATCAGCCCTAGGATAGTGTTAGGGTTAGGGTTAGCATCAGCCCTAGGATAGTGTTAGGGTTAGGGTTAGGGTTAGCATCAGCCCTAGGATAGTGTTAGGGTTAGGGTTAGCATCCACCCTAGGATAGTTTTAGGGTTAGGGTTAGGGTTAGCGTCAGCCCTAGGATAGTGTTAGGGTTAGGGTTAGCCTCAGCCCTAGGAGAGTGTTATGGTTAGGGATAGGGTTAGCATCAGGCCTAGGATAGTGTTAGGGTTAGGGTTAGGGTTAGCATCAGCCCTAGGATATTGTTAGGGTTAGGGTTAGGGTTAGCATCAGCCCTAGGATATTATTAGGGTTAGGGTTAGCATCAGCCCTAGGATAGTGTTAGGGTTAGGGTTAGGATTAGCATCAGCCATAGGATAGTGTTAGGGTTAGGGTTAGCCTCAGCCTTAGGAGAGTGTTAGGGTTAGGGATAGGGTTAGCATCAGGCCTAGGATAGTGTGAGGGTTAGGGTTAGGGTTAGCATCAGCCCTAGGATAGTGTTAGGGTTAGGGTTAGCATCAGGCCTAGGATAGTGTTAGGGTTAGGGTTAGAATCAGCCCAAGGATAGTGTTAGGGTTAGGGTTAAGTTTTGCATCAGCCCTAGGATAGTGTTAGGGTTAGGGTTAGGGTTACCATCAGCCCTAGGATAGTGTTAGGGTTAGGGTTAGGGTTAGCATCAGCCCTAGGATAGTGTTAGGGTTAGGGTTAGCATCAGCCCTAGGATAGTGTTAGGGTTAGGGTTAGGGTTATCATCAGGCCTATTATAGTGTTAGGGTTAGGGTTAGCATCAGGCCTAGGATAGTGTTAGGGTTAGGGTTAGCCTCAGCCCTAAGATAGTGTTAGAGTTAGGGTTAGGGTTAGCATCAGTCCTAGGATAGTGTTAGGGTTAGGGTTAGGGTTAGCATCAGCCCTAGGATAGTGTTAGTGTTAGGGTTAGCATCAGCCCTAGGATAGTGTTAGGGTTAGGGTTAGGGTTAGCATCAGCCCTAGGATAGTGTTAGGGTTAGGGTTAACATAAACCCTAGGATAGTGTTAGGGTTAGGGTTAGGGTTATCATCAGGCCTAGGATAGTGTTAGGGTTAGGGTTAGGGTTAGCATCAGTTCAAGGATAGTGTTAGGGTTAGCGTTAGGGTTAGCATCTGCCCTAGGATAGTGTTAGGGTTAGGGTTAGGGTTAGCATCAGCCCAAGGATAGTGTTAGTGTTAGGGTTAGCATCAGCCCTAGGATAGTGTTAGGGTTAGGGTTAGGGTTAGCATCAGGCCCAGGATAGTGTTAGGGTTAGGGTTAGCATCAGCCCTAGGATAGTGTTAGGGTTAGGGTTAGGGTTAGCATCAGCCCTAGGATAGTGTTAGGGTTAGGGTTAGGGTTAGCATCAGCCCTAGGATAGTGTTAGGTTTAGAGTTAGCCTCAGCCCTAGGAGAGTGTTAGGGTTATGGATAGGGTTAGCATCAGGCCTAGGATAGTGTGAGGGTTAGGGTTAGGGTTAGCATCAGCCCTAGGATAGTGTTAGGGTTAGGGTTAGCATCACCCCTAGGATAGTGTTAGGGTTAGGGTTAGCATCACCCCTAGGATAGTGTTAGGGTTAGGGTTAGGGTTAGCATCAGCCCTAGGATAGTGTTAGGGTTATGGTTAGGTTTAGCATCAGCCCTAGGATAGTGTTACGGTAAGGGTTAGGGTTAGCATCAGGCCTAGGATAGTGTTAGGGTTACGGGTAGAATCAGCCCAAGGATAGTGTTAGGGTTAGGGTTAAGTTTAGCATCAGCCCTAGGATAGTGTTAGGGTTAGGGTTAGGGTTACCATCAGCCCTAGGATAGTGTTAGGGTTAGGGTTAGGGTTACCATCAGCCCTAGGATAGTGTTATGGTTAGGGTTAGGGTTAGCATCCGCCCTAGGATAGTGTTTGGTTTAGGGATAGGGTTAGCATCAGCCCTAGGATAGTATTAGGGTTAAGGTTAACATAAACCCTAGGATAGTGTTAGGGTTAGGGTTAGGGTTATCATCAGGCCTAGGATAGTGTTAGGGTTAGGGTTAGGGTTAGCATCAGTTCAAGGATAGTGTTAGGGTTAGCGTTAGGGTTAGCATCAGCCCTAGGATAGTGTTAGGGTTAGGGTTAACATAAAAACTAGGATAGTGTTAGGTTTAGGTTTAGGGTTATCATCAGGCCTATGATAGTGTTAGGGTTAGGGTTAGGGTTAGCATCAGTTCAAGGATAGTGTTAGGGTTAGCGTTAGGTTTAGCATCAGCCCTAGGATAGTGTTAGGGTTAGGGCTAGGGTTAGCATCAGCCCTAGGATAGTGTTAGGGTTAGGGTTAGCATCAGCCCTAGGATAGTGTTAGGGTTAGGGTTAGGGTTAGCATCAGGCCTAGGATAGTGTTAGGGTTAGGGTTAGCCTCAGCCCTAAGATAGTGTTAGAGTTAGGGTTAGGGTTAGCATCAGCCCTAGGATAGTGTTAGGGTTAGGGTTAGGGTTAGCATCAGCCCTAGGATAGTGTTAGTGTTAGGGTTAGCATCAGCCCTAGGATAGTGTTAGGGTTAGGGTTAGGGTTAGCATCAGCCCTAGGATAGTGTTAGGGTTAGGGTTAACATAAACCCTAGGATAGTGTTAGGGTTAGGGTTAGGGTTATCATCAGGGCTAGGATAGTGTTAGGGTTAGGGTTAGGGTTAGCATCAGCCCTAGGATAGTGTTAGGGTTAGGGTTAGGGTTAGCATCAGGCCCAGGATAGTGTCAGGGTTAGGGTTAGCATCAGCCCTAGGATAGTGTTAGGGTTAGGGTTAGGGTTAGCATCAGCCCTAGGATAGTGTTAGGGTAAGGGTTAGGGTTAGCATCAGGCCTAGGATAGTGTTAGGGTTACGGTTAGAATCAGCCCAAGGATAGTGTTAGGGTTAGGGTTAAGTTTAGCATCAGCCGTAGGATAGTGTTAGGGTTAGGGTTAGGGTTACCATCAGCCCTAGGATAGTGTTAGGGTTAGGGTTAGGGTTAGCATCAGCCCTAGGATAGTGTTAGGGTTAGGGTTAGCATCAGCCCTAGGATAGTGTTAGGGTTAGGGTTAGGGTTAGCATCAGGCCTAGGATAGTGTCAGGGTTGGGGTTAGCATCAGCCCTAGGATAGTGTTAGGGTTAAGGTTAGGGTTAGCATCAGCCGTAGGATAGTGTTAGGGTTAGGGTTAGCCTCAGCCCTAAGATAGTGTTAGAGTTAGGGTTAGGGTTAGCATCAGCCCTAGGGTAGTGTTAGGGTTAGGGATAGGGTTAGCATCCTCCCTAGGATAGTGTTAGGGTTAGGGTTAGGGTTAGCATCAGCCCTAGGATAGTGTTAGGGTTAGGGTTAGCATAAACCCTAGGATAGTGTTAGGGTCAGGGTTAGGGTTATCATCAGGCCTAGGATAGTGTTAGGGTTAGGGTTAGGGTTAGCATAAGTTCAAGGATAGTGTTAGGTTTAACGTTAGGGTTAGCATCAGCCCTAGGATAGTGTTAGGGTTAGGGTTAACATAAACCCTAGGATAGTGTTAGGGTTATGGTTAGGTTTAGCATCAGCCCTAGGATAGTGTTAGGGTAAGGGTTAGGGTTATCATCAGGCCTAGGATAGTGTTAGAGTTATGGTTGGAATCAGCCCTAGGATAGTGTTAGGGTTATGGTTAGGTTTTGCATCAGCCCTAGGATACTGTTAGGGTTAGGGTTAGGGTTACCATCAGCCCTAGGATAGTGTTAGGTTTAGGGTTAGGGTTAGCATCAGCCCTAGGATAGTGTTAGGGTTAGGGTTAGCATCAGCCCTAGGATAGTGTTAGGGTTAGGGTTAGGGTTATCATCAGGCCTAGGATAGTGTTAGTGTTAGGGTTTGCATCAGCCCTAGGATAGTGTAAGGGTTAGGGTTAGGGTTAGCATCAGCCCTAGGATAGTGTTAGGGTTAGGGTTAGTGTTAGCATCAGCCCTAGGATATTATTAGTGTTAGGGTTAGCATCAGCCCTAGGATACTGTTAGGGTTAGAGTTAGGGTTAGCACCAGGCTTAGGATAGTGTTAGTGTTAGGGTTACCAGCAGCCTTAGGATAGTGTTAGGGTTAGGGTTAGGGTTAGCATCAGCCGTAGGATAGTGTTAGGGTTAGGGTTAGCCTCAGCCCTAGGATAGTGTTAGCGTTAGATTTAGGGTTAGCATCAGCCCTAGGATAGTGTTAGGCGTAGGGTGTGGGTTAGCATCAGCCCTAGGATAGTGTTACTGTTAGGGTTAGCATCAGCCCTAGGATAGTGTTAGGGTTAGGGTTAGGGTTAGCATCAGACCTAGGATAGTATTAGGGTTAGGGTTAGGGTTAGCATCAGCCCCAGGATAGTGTTAGGGTTAGGGTTAGGGTTAGCATCAGCCCTAGGATAGTGTTAGGGTTAGGGTTAGCATCAGCCCTGGGATAATGTTAGGGTTAGGGTTAGGGTTAGCATCAGCCCTAGGATAGTGTTATGGTCACGGTTAGCATCAGCCCTAGGAGAGTGTTAGGGTTAGGGTTAGGGTTACCATCAGCCCTAGGATACTGCTAGGGTTAGGGTTAGCATCAGCCCTAGGATACTGTTAGGGTTAGGGTTAGGGTTAGCATCAGCCCTAGGATAGTGTTAGGGTTAGGGTTAGCATCAGCCCTAGGATAGTGTTAGGGTTAGGGTTAGGGTTAGCATCAGCCCTAGGATAGTGTTAGGGTTAGGGTTAGCATCCACCCTAGGATAGTTTTAGGGTTAGGGTTAGGGTTAGCGTCAGCCCTAGGATAGTGTTAGGGTTAGGGTTAGCCTCAGCCCTAGGAGAGTGTTATGGTTAGGGATAGGGTTAGCATCAGGCCTAGGATAGTGTTAGGGTTAGGGTTAGGGTTAGCATCAGCCCTAGGATATTGTTAGGGTTAGGGTTAGGGTTAGCATCAGCCCTAGGATATTATTAGGGTTAGGGTTAGCATCAGCCCTAGGATAGTGTTAGGGTTAGGGTTAGGATTAGCATCAGCCATAGGATAGTGTTAGGGTTAGGGTTAGCCTCAGCCTTAGGAGAGTGTTAGGGTTAGGGATAGGGTTAGCATCAGGCCTAGGATAGTGTGAGGGTTAGGGTTAGGGTTAGCATCAGCCCTAGGATAGTGTTAGGGTTAGGGTTAGCATCAGGCCTAGGATAGTGTTAGGGTTAGGGTTAGAATCAGCCCAAGGATAGTGTTAGGGTTAGGGTTAAGTTTTGCATCAGCCCTAGGATAGTGTTAGGGTTAGGGTTAGGGTTACCATCAGCCCTAGGATAGTGTTAGGGTTAGGGTTAGGGTTAGCATCAGCCCTAGGATAGTGTTAGGGTTAGGGTTAGCATCAGCCCTAGGATAGTGTTAGGGTTAGGGTTAGGGTTATCATCAGGCCTATTATAGTGTTAGGGTTAGGGTTAGCATCAGGCCTAGGATAGTGTTAGGGTTAGGGTTAGCCTCAGCCCTAAGATAGTGTTAGAGTTAGGGTTAGGGTTAGCATCAGTCCTAGGATAGTGTTAGGGTTAGGGTTAGGGTTAGCATCAGCCCTAGGATAGTGTTAGTGTTAGGGTTAGCATCAGCCCTAGGATAGTGTTAGGGTTAGGGTTAGGGTTAGCATCAGCCCTAGGATAGTGTTAGGGTTAGGGTTAACATAAACCCTAGGATAGTGTTAGGGTTAGGGTTAGGGTTATCATCAGGCCTAGGATAGTGTTAGGGTTAGGGTTAGGGTTAGCATCAGTTCAAGGATAGTGTTAGGGTTAGCGTTAGGGTTAGCATCTGCCCTAGGATAGTGTTAGGGTTAGGGTTAGGGTTAGCATCAGCCCAAGGATAGTGTTAGTGTTAGGGTTAGCATCAGCCCTAGGATAGTGTTAGGGTTAGGGTTAGGGTTAGCATCAGGCCCAGGATAGTGTTAGGGTTAGGGTTAGCATCAGCCCTAGGATAGTGTTAGGGTTAGGGTTAGGGTTAGCATCAGCCCTAGGATAGTGTTAGGGTTAGGGTTAGGGTTAGCATCAGCCCTAGGATAGTGTTAGGTTTAGAGTTAGCCTCAGCCCTAGGAGAGTGTTAGGGTTATGGATAGGGTTAGCATCAGGCCTAGGATAGTGTGAGGGTTAGGGTTAGGGTTAGCATCAGCCCTAGGATAGTGTTAGGGTTAGGGTTAGCATCACCCCTAGGATAGTGTTAGGGTTAGGGTTAGCATCACCCCTAGGATAGTGTTAGGGTTAGGGTTAGGGTTAGCATCAGCCCTAGGATAGTGTTAGGGTTATGGTTAGGTTTAGCATCAGCCCTAGGATAGTGTTACGGTAAGGGTTAGGGTTAGCATCAGGCCTAGGATAGTGTTAGGGTTACGGGTAGAATCAGCCCAAGGATAGTGTTAGGGTTAGGGTTAAGTTTAGCATCAGCCCTAGGATAGTGTTAGGGTTAGGGTTAGGGTTACCATCAGCCCTAGGATAGTGTTAGGGTTAGGGTTAGGGTTAGCATCAGCCCTAGGATAGTGTTAGGGTTAGGGTTAGCATCAGCCCTAGGATAGTGTTAGGGTTAGGGTTAGGGTTAGCATCAGGCCTAGGATAGTGTCAGGGTTAGGGTTTGCATCAGCCCTAGGATAGTGTTAGGGTTAAGGTTAGGGTTAGCATCAGCTGTAGGATACTGTTAGGGTTAGGGTTAGCCTCAGCCCTAAGATAGTGTTAGAGTTAGGGTTAGGGTTAGCATCAGCCCTAGGGTAGTGTTAGGGTTAGGGTTAGGGTTAGCATCCGCCCTAGGATAGTGTTAGGGTTAGGGTTAGGATTAGCATCAGCCCTAGGATAGTGTAAGGGTTAGGGTTAGCATCAACCCTAGGATAGTTTTAGGGTTAGGGTTAGGGTTAGCGTCAGCCCTAGGATAGTGTTAGGGTTAGGGTTAGCCTCAGCCCTAAGACAGTGTTATGGTTAGGGATAGGGTTATCATCAGGCCTAGGATAGTGTTAGGGTTAGGGTTAGGGTTAGCATCAGTTCAAGGATAGTGTTAGGGTTAGCGTTAGGGTTAGCATCAGCCCTAGGATAGTGTTAGGGTTAGGGTTAACATAAAAACTAGGATAGTGTTAGGTTTAGGTTTAGGGTTATCATCAGGCCTATGATAGTGTTAGGGTTAGGGTTAGGGTTAGCATCAGTTCAAGGATAGTGTTAGGGTTAGCGTTAGGTTTAGCATCAGCCCTAGGATAGTGTTAGGGTTAGGGCTAGGGTTAGCATCAGCCCTAGGATAGTGTTAGGGTTAGGGTTAGCATCAGCCCTAGGATAGTGTTAGGGTTAGGGTTAGGGTTAGCATCAGGCCTAGGATAGTGTTAGGGTTAGGGTTAGCCTCAGCCCTAAGATAGTGTTAGAGTTAGGGTTAGGGTTAGCATCAGCCCTAGGATAGTGTTAGGGTTAGGGTTAGGGTTAGCATCAGCCCTAGGATAGTGTTAGTGTTAGGGTTAGCATCAGCCCTAGGATAGTGTTAGGGTTAGGGTTAGGGTTAGCATCAGCCCTAGGATAGTGTTAGGGTTAGGGTTAACATAAACCCTAGGATAGTGTTAGGGTTAGGGTTAGGGTTATCATCAGGGCTAGGATAGTGTTAGGGTTAGGGTTAGGGTTAGCATCAGCCCTAGGATAGTGTTAGGGTTAGGGTTAGGGTTAGCATCAGGCCCAGGATAGTGTCAGGGTTAGGGTTAGCATCAGCCCTAGGATAGTGTTAGGGTTAGGGTTAGGGTTAGCATCAGCCCTAGGATAGTGTTAGGGTAAGGGTTAGGGTTAGCATCAGGCCTAGGATAGTGTTAGGGTTAGGGTTAGGGTTAGCATAAGTTCAAGGATAGTGTTAGGTTTAACGTTAGGGTTAGCATCAGCCCTAGGATAGTGTTAGGGTTAGGGTTAACATAAACCCTAGGATAGTGTTAGGGTTATGGTTAGGTTTAGCATCAGCCCTAGGATAGTGTTAGGGTAAGGGTTAGGGTTATCATCAGGCCTAGGATAGTGTTAGAGTTATGGTTGGAATCAGCCCTAGGATAGTGTTAGGGTTATGGTTAGGTTTTGCATCAGCCCTAGGATAGTGTTAGGGTTAGGGTTAGGGTTACCATCAGCCCTAGGATAGTGTTAGGTTTAGGGTTAGGGTTAGCATCAGCCCTAGGATAGTGTTAGGGTTAGGGTTAGCATCAGCCCTAGGATAGTGTTAGGGTTAGGGTTAGGGTTATCATCAGGCCTAGGATAGTGTTAGTGTTAGGGTTTGCATCAGCCCTAGGATAGTGTTAGGGTTAGGGTTAGGGTTAGCATCAGCCCTAGGATAGTGTTAGGGTTAGGGTTAGTGTTAGCATCAGCCCTAGGATATTATTAGTGTTAGGGTTAGCATCAGCCCTAGGATACTGTTAGGGTTAGAGTTAGGGTTAGCACCAGGCTTAGGATAGTGTTAGTGTTAGGGTTACCAGCAGCCTTAGGATAGTGTTAGGGTTAGGGTTAGGGTTAGCATCAGCCGTAGGATAGTGTTAGGGTTAGGGTTAGCCTCAGCCCTAGGATAGTGTTAGCGTTAGATTTAGGGTTAGCATCAGCCCTAGGATAGTGTTAGGCGTAGGGTGTGGGTTAGCATCAGCCCTAGGATAGTGTTACTGTTAGGGTTAGCATCAGCCCTAGGATAGTGTTAGGGTTAGGGTTAGGGTTAGCATCAGACCTAGGATAGTATTAGGGTTAGGGTTAGGGTTAGCATCAGCCCCAGGATAGTGTTAGGGTTAGGGTTAGGGTTAGCATCAGCCCTAGGATAGTGTTAGGGTTAGGGTTAGCATCAGCCCTGGGATAATGTTAGGGTTAGGGTTAGGGTTAGCATCAGCCCTAGGATAGTGTTATGGTCACGGTTAGCATCAGCCCTAGGAGAGTGTTAGGGTTAGGGTTAGGGTTACCATCAGCCCTAGGATACTGTTAGGGTTAGGGTTAGCATCAGCCCTAGGATAGTGTTATGGTCACGGTTAGCATCAGCCCTAGGAGAGTGTTAGGGTTAGGGTTAGGGTTACCATCAGCCCTAGGATACTGCTAGGGTTAGGGTTAGCATCAGCCCTAGGATACTGTTAGGGTTAGGGTTAGGGTTAGCATCAGCCCTAGGATAGTGTTAGGGTTAGGGTTAGCATCAGCCCTAGGATAGTGTTAGGGTTAGGGTTAGGGTTAGCATCAGCCCTAGGATAGTGTTAGGGTTAGGGTTAGCATCCACCCTAGGATAGTTTTAGGGTTAGGGTTAGGGTTAGCGTCAGCCCTAGGATAGTGTTAGGGTTAGGGTTAGCCTCAGCCCTAGGAGAGTGTTATGGTTAGGGATAGGGTTAGCATCAGGCCTAGGATAGTGTTAGGGTTAGGGTTAGGGTTAGCATCAGCCCTAGGATATTGTTAGGGTTAGGGTTAGGGTTAGCATCAGCCCTAGGATATTATTAGGGTTAGGGTTAGCATCAGCCCTAGGATAGTGTTAGGGTTAGGGTTAGGATTAGCATCAGCCATAGGATAGTGTTAGGGTTAGGGTTAGCCTCAGCCTTAGGAGAGTGTTAGGGTTAGGGATAGGGTTAGCATCAGGCCTAGGATAGTGTGAGGGTTAGGGTTAGGGTTAGCATCAGCCCTAGGATAGTGTTAGGGTTAGGGTTAGCATCAGGCCTAGGATAGTGTTAGGGTTAGGGTTAGAATCAGCCCAAGGATAGTGTTAGGGTTAGGGTTAAGTTTTGCATCAGCCCTAGGATAGTGTTAGGGTTAGGGTTAGGGTTACCATCAGCCCTAGGATAGTGTTAGGGTTAGGGTTAGGGTTAGCATCAGCCCTAGGATAGTGTTAGGGTTAGGGTTAGCATCAGCCCTAGGATAGTGTTAGGGTTAGGGTTAGGGTTATCATCAGGCCTATTATAGTGTTAGGGTTAGGGTTAGCATCAGGCCTAGGATAGTGTTAGGGTTAGGGTTAGCCTCAGCCCTAAGATAGTGTTAGAGTTAGGGTTAGGGTTAGCATCAGTCCTAGGATAGTGTTAGGGTTAGGGTTAGGGTTAGCATCAGCCCTAGGATAGTGTTAGTGTTAGGGTTAGCATCAGCCCTAGGATAGTGTTAGGGTTAGGGTTAGGGTTAGCATCAGCCCTAGGAGAGTGTTAGGGTTAGGGTTAACATAAACCCTAGGATAGTGTTAGGGTTAGGGTTAGGGTTATCATCAGGCCTAGGATAGTGTTAGGGTTAGGGTTAGGGTTAGCATCAGTTCAAGGATAGTGTTAGGGTTAGCGTTAGGGTTAGCATCTGCCCTAGGATAGTGTTAGGGTTAGGGTTAGGGTTAGCATCAGCCCAAGGATAGTGTTAGTGTTAGGGTTAGCATCAGCCCTAGGATAGTGTTAGGGTTAGGGTTAGGGTTAGCATCAGGCCCAGGATAGTGTTAGGGTTAGGGTTAGCATCAGCCCTAGGATAGTGTTAGGGTTAGGGTTAGGGTTAGCATCAGCCCTAGGATAGTGTTAGGGTTAGGGTTAGGGTTAGCATCAGCCCTAGGATAGTGTTAGGGTTAGAGTTAGCCTCAGCCCTAGGAGAGTGTTAGGGTTATGGATAGGGTTAGCATCAGGCCTAGGATAGTGTGAGGGTTAGGGTTAGGGTTAGCATCAGCCCTAGGATAGTGTTAGGGTTAGGGTTAGCATCACCCCTAGGATAGTGTTAGGGTTAGGGTTAGCATCACCCCTAGGATAGTGTTAGGGTTAGGGTTAGGGTTAGCATCAGCCCTAGGATAGTGTTAGGGTTATGGTTAGGTTTAGCATCAGCCCTAGGATAGTGTTACGGTAAGGGTTAGGGTTAGCATCAGGCCTAGGATAGTGTTAGGGTTACGGGTAGAATCAGCCCAAGGATAGTGTTAGGGTTAGGGTTAAGTTTAGCATCAGCCCTAGGATAGTGTTAGGGTTAGGGTTAGGGTTACCATCAGCCCTAGGATAGTGTTAGGGTTAGGGTTAGGGTTAGCATCAGCCCTAGGATAGTGTTAGGGTTAGGGTTAGCATCAGCCCTAGGATAGTGTTAGGGTTAGGGTTAGGGTTAGCATCAGGCCTAGGATAGTGTCAGGGTTAGGGTTTGCATCAGCCCTAGGATAGTGTTAGGGTTAAGGTTAGGGTTAGCATCAGCTGTAGGATACTGTTAGGGTTAGGGTTAGCCTCAGCCCTAAGATAGTGTTAGAGTTAGGGTTAGGGTTAGCATCAGGCCTAGGGTAGTGTTAGGGTTAGGGTTAGGGTTAGCATCCGCCCTAGGATAGTGTTAGGGTTAGGGTTAGGGTTAGCATCAGCCCTAGGATAGTGTAAGGGTTAGGGTTAGCATCAACCCTAGGATAGTTTTAGGGTTAGGGTTAGGGTTAGCGTCAGCCCTAGGATAGTGTTAGGGTTAGGGTTAGCCTCAGCCCTAGGACAGTGTTATGGTTAGGGATAGGGTTAGCATCAGGCCTAGGATAGTGTTAGGGTTAGGGTTAGGGTTAGCATCAGCCCTAGGATATTGTTAGGGTTAGGGTTAGGGTTAGCATCAGCCCTAGTATATTATTAGTGTTAGGGTTAGCATCAGCCCTAGGATAGTGTTAGGGTTAGGGTTAGGTTTAGCACCAGGCCTAGGATAGTGTTAGTGTTAGGGTTAGCATCAGCCTTAGGATAGTGTTAGGGTTAGGGTTAGGGTTAGCATCAGCCGTAGGATAGTGTTATGGTTAGGGTTAGCATTAGCCCTAGGATAGTGTTAGGGTTAGGGTTAGGGTTATCATCAGGCCTAGGATAGTGTTAGGGTTAGGGTTAGCATCAGCCCTAGGATAGTGTTAGGGTTAGGGTTAGGGTTACCATCAGCCCTAGGATAGTGTTAGGGCTAGGGTTAACATCAGCCCTAGGATAGTGTTAGGGTTAGGGTTAGGGTTAGCATCAGGCCTAGGATAGTGTTAGGGTTAGGGTTAGCATCAGCCCTAGGATAGTGTTAGGGTTAGGGTTAGGGTTAGCATCAGCCGTAGGATAGTGTTAGGGTTAGGGTTAGCCTCAGCCCTATGATAGTGTTAGAGTTAGGGTTAGGGTTAGCATGAGCCCTAGGATAGTGTTATGGTTAGGGTTAGGGTTAGCATCCGCCCTAGGATAGTGTTTGGTTTAGGGATAGGGTTAGCATCAGCCCTAGGATAGTATTAGGGTTAAGGTTAACATAAACCCTAGGATAGTGTTAGGGTTAGGGTTAGGGTTATCATCAGGCCTAGGATAGTGTTAGGGTTAGGGTTAGGGTTAGCATCAGTTCAAGGATAGTGTTAGGGTTAGCGTTAGGGTTAGCATCAGCCCTAGGATAGTGTTAGGGTTAGGGTTAACATAAAAACTAGGATAGTGTTAGGTTTAGGTTTAGGGTTATCATCAGGCCTATGATAGTGTTAGGGTTAGGGTTAGGGTTAGCATCAGTTCAAGGATAGTGTTAGGGTTAGCGTTAGGGTTAGCATCAGCCCTAGGATAGTGTTAGGGTTAGGGTTAACATAAAAACTAGGATAGTGTTAGGTTTAGGTTTAGGGTTATCATCAGGCCTATGATAGTGTTAGGGTTAGGGTTAGGGTTAGCATCAGTTCAAGGATAGTGTTAGGGTTAGCGTTAGGTTTAGCATCAGCCCTAGGATAGTGTTAGGGTTAGGGCTAGGGTTAGCATCAGCCCTAGGATAGTGTTAGGGTTAGGGTTAGCATCAGCCCTAGGATAGTGTTAGGGTTAGGGTTAGGGTTAGCATCAGGCCTAGGATAGTGTTAGGGTTAGGGTTAGCCTCAGCCCTAAGATAGTGTTAGAGTTAGGGTTAGGGTTAGCATCAGCCCTAGGATAGTGTTAGGGTTAGGGTTAGGGTTAGCATCAGCCCTAGGATAGTGTTAGTGTTAGGGTTAGCATCAGCCCTAGGATAGTGTTAGGGTTAGGGTTAGGGTTAGCATCAGCCCTAGGATAGTGTTAGGGTTAGGGTTAACATAAACCCTAGGATAGTGTTAGGGTTAGGGTTAGGGTTATCATCAGGGCTAGGATAGTGTTAGGGTTAGGGTTAGGGTTAGCATCAGCCCTACGATAGTGTTAGGGTTAGGGTTAGGGTTAGCATCAGGCCCAGGATAGTGTCAGGGTTAGGGTTAGCATCAGCCCTAGGATAGTGTTAGGGTTAGGGTTAGGGTTAGCATCAGCCCTAGGATAGTGTTAGGGTAAGGGTTAGGGTTAGCATCAGGCCTAGGATAGTGTTAGGGTTACGGTTAGAATCAGCCCAAGGATAGTGTTAGGGTTAGGGTTAAGTTTAGCATCAGCCGTAGGATAGTGTTAGGGTTAGGGTTAGGGTTACCATCAGCCCTAGGATAGTGTTAGGGTTAGGGTTAGGGTTAGCATCAGCCCTAGGATAGTGTTAGGGTTAGGGTTAGCATCAGCCCTAGGATAGTGTTAGGGTTAGGGTTAGGGTTATCATCAGGCCTATTATATTGTTAGGGTTAGGGTTAGCATCAGGCCTAGGATAGTGTTAGGGTTAGGGTTAGCCTCAGCCCTAAGATAGTGTTAGAGTTAGGGTTAGGGTTAGCATCAGTCCTAGGATAGTGTTAGGGTTAGGGTTAGGGTTAGCATCAGCCCTAGGATAGTGTTAGTGTTAGGGTTAGCATCAGCCCTAGGATAGTGTTAGGGTTAGGGTTAGGGTTAGCATCAGCCCTAGGATAGTGTTAGGGTTAGGGTTAACATAAACCCTAGGATAGTGTTAGGGTTAGGGTTAGGGTTATCATCAGGCCTAGGATAGTGTTAGGGTTAGGGTTAGGGTTAGCATCAGTTCAAGGATAGTGTTAGGGTTAGCGTTAGGGTTAGCATCTGCCCTAGGATAGTGTTAGGGTTAGGGTTAGGGTTAGCATCAGCCCAAGGATAGTGTTAGTGTTAGGGTTAGCATCAGCCCTAGGATAGTGTTAGGGTTAGGGTTAGGGTTAGCATCAGGCCCAGGATAGTGTTAGGGTTAGGGTTAGCATCAGCCCTAGGATAGTGTTAGGGTTAGGGTTAGGGTTAGCATCAGCCCTAGGATAGTGTTAGGGTTAGGGTTAGGGTTAGCATCAGCCCTAGGATAGTGTTAGGGTTAGAGTTAGCCTCAGCCCTAGGAGAGTGTTAGGGTTATGGATAGGGTTAGCATCAGGCCTAGGATAGTGTGAGGGTTAGGGTTAGGGTTAGCATCAGCCCTAGGATAGTGTTAGGGTTAGGGTTAGCATCACCCCTAGGATAGTGTTAGGGTTAGGGTTAGCATCACCCCTAGGATAGTGTTAGGGTTAGGGTTAGGGTTAGCATCAGCCCTAGGATAGTGTTAGGGTTATGGTTAGGTTTAGCATCAGCCCTAGGATAGTGTTACGGTAAGGGTTAGGGTTAGCATCAGGCCTAGGATAGTGTTAGGGTTACGGGTAGAATCAGCCCAAGGATAGTGTTAGGGTTAGGGTTAAGTTTAGCATCAGCCCTAGGATAGTGTTAGGGTTAGGGTTAGGGTTACCATCAGCCCTAGGATAGTGTTAGGGTTAGGGTTAGGGTTAGCATCAGCCCTAGGATAGTGTTAGGGTTAGGGTTAGCATCAGCCCTAGGATAGTGTTAGGGTTAGGGTTAGGGTTAGCATCAGGCCTAGGATAGTGTCAGGGTTAGGGTTTGCATCAGCCCTAGGATAGTGTTAGGGTTAAGGTTAGGGTTAGCATCAGCTGTAGGATACTGTTAGGGTTAGGGTTAGCCTCAGCCCTAAGATAGTGTTAGAGTTAGGGTTAGGGTTAGCATCAGCCCTAGGGTAGTGTTAGGGTTAGGGTTAGGGTTAGCATCCGCCCTAGGATAGTGTTAGGGTTAGGGTTAGGGTTAGCATCAGCCCTAGGATAGTGTAAGGGTTAGGGTTAGCATCAACCCTAGGATAGTTTTAGGGTTAGGGTTAGGGTTAGCGTCAGCCCTAGGATAGTGTTAGGGTTAGGGTTAGCCTCAGCCCTAGGACAGTGTTATGGTTAGGGATAGGGTTAGCATCAGGCCTAGGATAGTGTTAGGGTTAGGGTTAGGGTTAGCATCAGCCCTAGGATATTGTTAGGGTTAGGGTTAGGGTTAGCATCAGCCCTAGTATATTATTAGGGTTAGGGTTAGCATCAGCCCTAGGATAGTGTTAGGGTTAGGGTTAGGTTTAGCACCAGGCCTAGGATAGTGTTAGTGTTAGGGTTAGCATCAGCCTTAGGATAGTGTTAGGGTTAGGGTTAGGGTTAGCATCAGCCGTAGGATAGTGTTATGGTTAGGGTTAGCATTAGCCCTAGGATAGTGTTAGGGTTAGGGTTAGGGTTATCATCAGGCCTAGGATAGTGTTAGGGTTAGGGTTAGCATCAGCCCTAGGATAGTGTTAGGGTTAGGGTTAGGGTTACCATCAGCCCTAGGATAGTGTTAGGGCTAGGGTTAACATCAGCCCTAGGATAGTGTTAGGGTTAGGGTTAGGGTTAGCATCAGGCCTAGGATAGTGTTAGGGTTAGGGTTAGCATCAGCCCTAGGATAGTGTTAGGGTTAGGGTTAGGGTTAGCATCAGCCGTAGGATAGTGTTAGGGTTAGGGTTAGCCTCAGCCCTATGATAGTGTTAGAGTTAGGGTTAGGGTTAGCATGAGCCCTAGGATAGTGTTATGGTTAGGGTTAGGGTTAGCATCCGCCCTAGGATAGTGTTTGGTTTAGGGATAGGGTTAGCATCAGCCCTAGGATAGTATTAGGGTTAAGGTTAACATAAACCCTAGGATAGTGTTAGGGTTAGGGTTAGGGTTATCATCAGGCCTAGGATAGTGTTAGGGTTAGGGTTAGGGTTAGCATCAGTTCAAGGATAGTGTTAGGGTTAGCGTTAGGGTTAGCATCAGCCCTAGGATAGCGTTAGGGTTAGGGTTAACATAAAAACTAGGATAGTGTTAGGTTTAGGTTTAGGGTTATCATCAGGCCTATGATAGTGTTAGGGTTAGGGTTAGGGTTAGCATCAGTTCAAGGATAGTGTTAGGGTTAGCGTTAGGTTTAGCATCAGCCCTAGGATAGTGTTAGGGTTAGGGCTAGGGTTAGCATCAGCCCTAGGATAGTGTTAGGGTTAGGGTTAGCATCAGCCCTAGGATAGTGTTAGGGTTAGGGTTAGGGTTAGCATCAGGCCTAGGATAGTGTTAGGGTTAGGGTTAGCCTCAGCCCTAAGATAGTGTTAGAGTTAGGGTTAGGGTTAGCATCAGCCCTAGGATAGTGTTAGGGTTAGGGTTAGGGTTAGCATCAGCCCTAGGATAGTGTTAGTGTTAGGGTTAGCATCAGCCCTAGGATAGTGTTAGGGTTAGGGTTAGGGTTAGCATCAGCCCTAGGATAGTGTTAGGGTTAGGGTTAACATAAACCCTAGGATAGTGTTAGGGTTAGGGTTAGGGTTATCATCAGGGCTAGGATAGTGTTAGGGTTAGGGTTAGGGTTAGCATCAGCCCTAGGATAGTGTTAGGGTTAGGGTTAGGGTTAGCATCAGGCCCAGGATAGTGTCAGGGTTAGGGTTAGCATCAGCCCTAGGATAGTGTTAGGGTTAGGGTTAGGGTTAGCATCAGCCCTAGGATAGTGTTAGGGTAAGGGTTAGGGTTAGCATCAGGCCTAGGATAGTGTTAGGGTTACGGTTAGAATCAGCCCAAGGATAGTGTTAGGGTTAGGGTTAAGTTTAGCATCAGCCGTAGGATAGTGTTAGGGTTAGGGTTAGGGTTACCATCAGCCCTAGGATAGTGTTAGGGTTAGGGTTAGGGTTAGCATCAGCCCTAGGATAGTGTTAGGGTTAGGGTTAGCATCAGCCCTAGGATAGTGTTAGGGTTAGGGTTAGGGTTAGCATCAGGCCTAGGATAGTGTCAGGGTTGGGGTTAGCATCAGCCCTAGGATAGTGTTAGGGTTAAGGTTAGGGTTAGCATCAGCCGTAGGATAGTGTTAGGGTTAGGGTTAGCCTCAGCCCTAAGATAGTGTTAGAGTTAGGGTTAGGGTTAGCATCAGCCCTAGGGTAGTGTTAGGGTTAGGGATAGGGTTAGCATCCTCCCTAGGATAGTGTTAGGGTTAGGGTTAGGGTTAGCATCAGCCCTAGGATAGTGTTAGGGTTAGGGTTAGCATAAACCCTAGGATAGTGTTAGGGTCAGGGTTAGGGTTATCATCAGGCCTAGGATAGTGTTAGGGTTAGGGTTAGGGTTAGCATAAGTTCAAGGATAGTGTTAGGTTTAGCGTTAGGGTTAGCATCAGCCCTAGGATAGTGTTAGGGTTAGGGTTAACATAAACCCTAGGATAGTGTTAGGGTTATGGTTAGGTTTAGCATCAGCCCTAGGATAGTGTTAGGGTAAGGGTTAGGGTTATCATCAGGCCTAGGATAGTGTTAGAGTTATGGTTGGAATCAGCCCTAGGATAGTGTTAGGGTTATGGTTAGGTTTTGCATCAGCCCTAGGATAGTGTTAGGGTTAGGGTTAGGGTTACCATCAGCCCTAGGATAGTGTTAGGTTTAGGGTTAGGGTTAGCATCAGCCCTAGGATAGTGTTAGGGTTAGGGTTAGCATCAGCCCTAGGATAGTGTTAGGGTTAGGGTTAGGGTTATCATCAGGCCTAGGATAGTGTTAGTGTTAGGGTTTGCATCAGCCCTAGGATAGTGTTAGGGTTAGGGTTAGGGTTAGCATCAGCCCTAGGATAGTGTTAGGGTTAGGGTTAGTGTTAGCATCAGCCCTAGGATATTATTAGTGTTAGGGTTAGCATCAGCCCTAGCATACTGTTAGGGTTAGAGTTAGGGTTAGCACCAGGCTTAGGATAGTGTTAGTGTTAGGGTTACCAGCAGCCTTAGGATAGTGTTAGGGTTAGGGTTAGGGTTAGCATCAGCCGTAGGATAGTGTTAGGGTTAGGGTTAGCCTCAGCCCTAGGATAGTGTTAGCGTTAGATTTAGGGTTAGCATCAGCCCTAGGATAGTGTTAGGCGTAGGGTGTGGGTTAGCATCAGCCCTAGGATAGTGTTACTGTTAGGGTTAGCATCAGCCCTAGGATAGTGTTAGGGTTAGGGTTAGGGTTAGCATCAGACCTAGGATAGTATTAGGGTTAGGGTTAGGGTTAGCATCAGCCCCAGGATAGTGTTAGGGTTAGGGTTAGGGTTAGCATCAGCCCTAGGATAGTGTTAGGGTTAGGGTTAGCATCAGCCCTGGGATAATGTTAGGGTTAGGGTTAGGGTTAGCATCAGCCCTAGGATAGTGTTATGGTCACGGTTAGCATCAGCCCTAGGAGAGTGTTAGGGTTAGGGTTAGGGTTACCATCAGCCCTAGGATACTGTTAGGGTTAGGGTTAGCATCAGCCCTAGGATACTGTTAGGGTTAGGGTTAGGGTTAGCATCAGCCCTAGGATAGTGTTAGGGTTAGGGTTAGCATCAGCCCTAGGATAGTGTTAGGGTTAGGGTTAGGGTTAGCATCAGCCCTAGGATAGTGTTAGGGTTAGGGTTAGCATCCACCCTAGGATAGTTTTAGGGTTAGGGTTAGGGTTAGCGTCAGCCCTAGGATAGTGTTAGGGTTAGGGTTAGCCTCAGCCCTAGGAGAGTGTTATGGTTAGGGATAGGGTTAGCATCAGTCCTAGGATAGTGTTAGGGTTAGGGTTAGGTTTAGCATCAGCCCTAGGATATTGTTAGGGTTAGGGTTAGGGTTAGCATCAGCCCTAGGATATTATTAGGGTTAGGGTTAGCATCAGCCCTAGGATAGTGTTAGGGTTAGGGTTAGGATTAGCATCAGCCATAGGATAGTGTTAGGGTTAGGGTTAGCCTCAGCCTTAGGAGAGTGTTAGGGTTAGGGATAGGGTTAGCATCAGGCCTAGGATAGTGTGAGGGTTAGGGTTAGGGTTAGCATCAGCCCTAGGATAGTGTTAGGGTTAGGGTTAGCATCAGGCCTAGGATAGTGTTAGGGTTAGGGTTAGAATCAGCCCAAGGATAGTGTTAGGGTTAGGGTTAAGTTTTGCATCAGCCCTAGGATAGTGTTAGGGTTAGGGTTAGGGTTAGCATCAGCCCTAGGATAGTGTTAGGGTTAGGGTTAGGGTTAGCATCAGCCCTAGGATAGTGTTAGGGTTAGGGTTAGGGTTAGCATCAGCCCTAGGATAGTGTTAGGGTTAGGGTTAGCATCAGCCCTAGGATAGTGTTAGGGTTAGGGTTAGGGTTATCATCAGGCCTAGGATAGTGTTAGGGTTAGGGTTAGCATCAGCCCTAGGATAGTGTTAGGGTTAGTGTTAGGGTTAGCATCAGCCCTAGGATAGTGTTAGGGTTAGGGTTAGCATCAGCAATAGGATAGTGTTAGGGTTAGGGTTAGGGTTAGCATCAGGCCAAGGATAGTGTCAGGGTTAGGGTTAGCATCAGCCCTAGGATAGTGTTAGGGTTAAGGTTAGGGTTAGCATCAGCCGTAGGATTGTGTTAGGGTTAGGGTTAGCCTCAGCCCTAAGATAGTGTTAGAGTTAGGGTTAGGGTTAGCATCAGCCCTAGGGTAGTGTTAGGGTTAGGGTTAGGGTTAGCATCCGCCCTAGGATAGTGTTAGGGTTAGGGTTAGGGTTAGCATCATCCCTAGGAGAGTGTTAGGGTTAGGGTTAACATAAACCCTAGGATAGTGTTAGGGTTAGGTTTAGGGTTATCATCAGGCCTAGGATAGTGTTAGGGTTAGGGTTAGGGTTAGCATAAGTTCAAGGATAGTGTTAGGGTTAGCGTTAGGGTTAGAATCAGCCCTAGGACAGTGTTAGGGTTAGGGTTAGGGTTAGCATCAGCCCTAGGATAATGTTAGGGTTAGGGTTAACGTAAACCCTAGGATAGTGTTAGTGTTAGGGTTAGGGTTAGCATCAGGCCTAGGATAGTGTTAGGGTTAGGGTTAGCATCAGCCCTAGGATAGTGTTAGGGTTAGGGTTAGGGTTATCATCAGGCCTATGATAGTGTTAGGGTTAGGGTTATCATCAGCCCTAGGATAGTGTTAGGGTTAGGGTTAGCATCAGCCCTAGGATAGTGTTAGGGTTAGGGTTAGGGTTAGCATCAGGCCTAGGATAGTGTTAGGGTTAGGGTTATCATCAGCCCTAGGATAGTGTTAGGGTTAGGGTTAGGGTTATCATCAGGCCTAGGATAGTGTTAGGGTTAGGGTTAGCATCAGCCCTAGGATAGTGTTAGGGTTAGGGTTAGGGTTAGCATCAGCCCTAGGATAGTGATAGGGTTAGGGTTAGTGTTAGCATCAGCCCTAGGTTATTATTAGGGTTAGGGTTAGCATCAGCCCTAGGATACTGTTAGGGTTAGAGTTAGGGTTCTCACCAGGCTTAGGATAGTGTTAGTGTTAGGGTTAAAATCAGCCTTAGGATAGTGTTAGGTTTAGGGTTAGGGTTAGCATCAGCCCTAGGATAGTGTTAGGGGTAGGGTGAGGGTTAGCATCAGCCCTAGGATAGTGTTAGTGTTAGGGTTAGCATCAGCCCTAGGATAGTGTTAGGGTTAGGGTTAGGGTTAGCATCAGCAATAGGATAGTGTTAGGGTTAGGGTTAGGGTTAGCATCAGCCCTAGGATAGTGTTACTGTTAGGGTTAGCATCAGCCCTAGGATAGTGTTAGGGTTAGGGTTAGGGTTAGCATCAGACCTAGGATAGTATTAGGGTTAGGGTTAGGGTTAGCATCATCCCTAGGATAGTGTTAGGGTTAGGGTTAGGGTTAGCATCAGCCCTAGGATAGTGTTAGGGTTAGGGTTAGCATCAGCCCTGGGATAATGTTAGGGTTAGGGTTAGGGTTAGCATCAGCCCTAGGATAGTGTTAGGGTCACGGTTAGCATCAGCCCTAGGAGAGTGTTAGGGTTAGGGTTAGGGTTACCATCAGCCCTAGGATAGTGTTAGGGTTAGGGTTAGCATCAGCCCTAGGATAGTGTTAGGGTTAGGGTTAGGGTTAGCATCAGCCCTAGGATAGTGTTAGGGTTAGGGTTAGCATCAGCCCTAGGATAGAGTTAGGGTTAGGGTTAGGGTTAGCATCAGCCCTAGGATAGTGTTAGGGTTAGGGTTAGCATCAACCCTAGGATAGTTTTAGGGTTAGGGTTAGGGTTAGCGTCAGCCCTAGGATAGTGTTAGGGTTAGGGTTAGCCTCAGCCCTAGGAGAGTGTTATGGTTAGGGATAGGGTTAGCATCAGGCCTAGGATAGTGTTAGGGTTAGGGTAAGGGTTAGCATCAGCCCTAGGATATTGTTAGGGTTAGGGTTAGGGTTACCATCAGCCCTAGGATATTATTAGGGTTAGGGTTAGCATCAGCCCTAGGATAGTGTTAGGGTTAGGGTCAGGGTTATCATCAGCCATAGCATAGTGTTAGGGTTAGGGTTAGCCTCAGCCCTAGGAGAGTGTTAGGGTTAGGGATAGGGTTAGCATCAGGCCTAGGATAGTGTGAGGGTTAGGGTTAGGGTTATCATCAGCCCTAGGATAGTGTTAGGGTTAGGGTTAGCATCAGGCCTAGGATAGTGTTAGGGTTAGGGTTAGCATCAGCCCTAGGATAGTGTTAGGGTTAGGGTTAGGGTTAGCATCAGCCCTAGGATAGTGTTAGGGTTATGGTTAGGTTTAGCATCAGCCCTAGGATAGTGTTAGGGTAAGGGTTAGGGTTAGCATCAGGCCTAGGATAGTGTTAGGGTTACGGTTAGAATCAGCCCAAGGATAGTGTGAGGGTTAGGGTTAAGTTTTGCATCAGCCCTAGGATAGTGTTAGGGTTAGGGTTAGCCTCAGCCCTAAGATAGTGTTAGAGTTAAGGTTAGGGTTAGCATCAGCCCTAGGGTAGTGTTAGGGTTAGGGTTAGGGTTAGCATCAGCCCTAGGAGAGTGTTAGGGTTAGTGTTAACATAAACCCTAGGATAGTGTTAGGGTTAGGGTTAGGGTTATCATCAGGCCTAGGATAGTGTTAGGGTTATGGTTAGGGTTAGCATAAGTTCAAGAATAGTGTTAGGGTTAGCGTTAGGGTTAGAATCATCCCTAGGATAGTGTTAGGGTTAGGGTTAGGGTTAGCATCAGCCCTAGGATTGTGTTAGGGTTAGGGTTAACATAAACCCTAGGATATTGTTAGGGTTAGGGTTAGGGTTAGCATCAGGCCTAGGATAGTGTTAGGGTTAGGGTTAGCATCAGCCCTAGGATAGTGTTAGGGTTAGGGTTAGGGTTATCATCAGGCCTAGGATAGTGTTAGGTTTAGGGTTAGCATCAGCCCTAGGATAGTGTTAGGGTTAGGGTTAGGGTTAGCATCAGCCCTAGGATAGTGTTATGGTTAGGGTTAGTGTTAGCATCAGCCCTAGGATATTATTAGGGTTAGGGTTAGCATCAGCCCTAGGATACTGTTAGGGTTAGAGTTAGGGTTATCACCAGGCTTAGGATAGTGTTAGTGTTAGGGTTACCATCAGCCTTAGGATAGTGTTAGGGTTAGGGTTAGGGTTAGCATCAGCCGTAGGATAGTGTTAGGGTTAGGGTTAGCCTCAGCCCTAGGATAGTGTTAGCGTTAGGGTTAGGGTTAGCATCAGCCCTAGGATAGTGTTAGGCGTAGGGTGAGGGTTAGCATCAGCCCTAGGATAGTGTTAGTGTTTGGGTTAGCATCAGCCCTTGTATAGTGTTAGGGTTAGGGTTAGGGTTAGCATCAGCCCTAGGATAGTATTAGGGTTAGGGATAGGGTTAGCATCAGCTCTAGGATAGTGTTAGGGTTAGTATTAGGGTTAGCATCAGCCCTAGGATAGTGTTAGGGTTAGGGTTAGGGTTAGCATCAGCCCTAGGATAGTGTTAGGGTTAGGGTTAGCATCAGCCCTGGGATAATGTTAGGGTTAGGGTTAGGGTTAGCATCAGCCCTAGGATAGTGTCAGGGTTAGGGTTAGCATCAGCCCTAGGATAGTGTTAGGGTTAGGGTTAGGGTTAGCATCAGCCCTAGGATAGTGTTAGGGTTAGGGGTAGCATCAGCCCTAGGATAGTGTTAGGGTTAAGGTTAGGGTTAGCATCAGCCCTAGGATAGTGTTAGGGTTAGGGTTAGCATCAGCCCAAGGATAGTGTTAGGGTTAGGGTTAGGGTTAGCATCAGCCCTAGGGTAGTGTGAGGGTTAAGGTTAGCATCAACCCTAGGATAGTTTTAGGGTTACGGTCAGGGTTAGCGGCAGCCCTAGGATAGTGTTAGGGTTAGGGTTAGCCTCAGCCCTAGGAGATTGTAATGGTTAGGGATAGGGTTAGCATCAGGCCTAGGATAGTGTTAGGGTTAGGGTTAGGGTTAGCATCAGCCCTAGGATAGTGTTAGGGTTAGGGTTAGCCTCAGCCCTAGGAGAGTGTTAGGGTTAGGGATAGGGTTAGCATCAGGCCTAGGATAGTGTGAGGGTTAGGGTTAGGGTTAGCATCAGCCCAAGGATAGTGTTAGGGTTAGGGTTAGCATCAGGCGTAGGATAGGTTAGGGTTAGGGTTAGCATCAGCCCTAGGATAGTGTTAGCGTTAGGGTTAGGGTTAGCATCAGCCCTAGGATAGTGTTAGGGTTAGGGTTAGGGTTATCATCAGGCCTAGGATAGTGTTAGGGTTAGGGTTAGCATCAGCCCTAGGATAGTGTTAGGGTTAGTGTTAGGGTTAGCATCAGCCCTAGGATAGTGTTAGGGTTAGGGTTAGCATCAGCCCTAGGATAGTGTTAGGGTTAGGGTTAGGGTTAGCATCAGGCCAAGGATAGTGTCAGGGTTAGGGTTAGCATCAGCCCTAGGATAGTGTTAGGGTTAAGGTTAGGGTTAGCATCAGCCGTAGGATAGTGTTAGGGTTAGGGTTAGCCTCAGCCCTAAGATAGTGTTAGAGTTAGGGTTAGGGTTAGCATCAGCCCTAGGGTAGTGTTAGGGTTAAGGTTAGGGTTAGCATCAGCCGTAGGATAGTGTTAGGGTTAGGGTTAGCCTCAGCCCTAAGATAGTGTTAGAGTTAGGGTTAGGGTTAGCATCAGCCCTAGGGTAGTGTTAGGGTTAGGGATAGGGTTAGCATCCTCCCTAGGATAGTGTTAGGGTTAGGGTTAGGGTTAGCATCAGCCCTAGGATAGTGTTAGGGTTAGGGTTAGCATAAACCCTAGGATAGTGTTAGGGTCAGGGTTAGGGTTATCATCAGGCCTAGGATAGTGTTAGGGTTAGGGTTAGGGTTAGCATAAGTTCAAGGATAGTGTTAGGTTTAGCGTTAGGGTTAGCATCAGCCCTAGGATAGTGTTAGGGTTAGGGTTAACATAAACCCTAGGATAGTGTTAGGGTTATGGTTAGGTTTAGCATCAGCCCTAGGATAGTGTTAGGGTAAGGGTTAGGGTTATCATCAGGCCTAGGATAGTGTAAGAGTTATGGTTGGAATCAGCCCTAGGATAGTGTTAGGGTTATGGTTAGGTTTTGCATCAGCCCTAGGATAGTGTTAGGGTTAGGGTTAGGGTTACCATCAGCCCTAGGATAGTGTTAGGTTTAGGGTTAGGGTTAGCATCAGCCCTAGGATAGTGTTAGGGTTAGGGTTAGCATCAGCCCTAGGATAGTGTTAGGGTTAGGGTTAGGGTTATCATCAGGCCTAGGATAGTGTTAGTGTTAGGGTTTGCATCAGCCCTAGGATAGTGTTAGGGTTAGGGTTAGGGTTAGCATCAGCCCTAGGATAGTGTTAGGGTTAGGGTTAGTGTTAGCATCAGCCCTAGGATATTATTAGTGTTAGGGTTAGCATCAGCCCTAGCATACTGTTAGGGTTAGAGTTAGGGTTAGCACCAGGCTTAGGATAGTGTTAGTGTTAGGGTTACCAGCAGCCTTAGGATAGTGTTAGGGTTAGGGTTAGGGTTAGCATCAGCCGTAGGATAGTGTTAGGGTTAGGGTTAGCCTCAGCCCTAGGATAGTGTTAGCGTTAGATTTAGGGTTAGCATCAGCCCTAGGATAGTGTTAGGCGTAGGGTGTGGGTTAGCATCAGCCCTAGGATAGTGTTATTGTTAGGGTTAGCATCAGCCCTAGGATAGTGTTAGGGTTAGGGTTAGGGTTAGCATCAGACCTAGGATAGTATTAGGGTTAGGGTTAGGGTTAGCATCAGCCCCAGGATAGTGTTAGGGTTAGGGTTAGGGTTAGCATCAGCCCTAGGATAGTGTTAGGGTTAGGGTTAGCATCAGCCCTGGGATAATGTTAGGGTTAGGGTTAGGGTTAGCATCAGCCCTAGGATAGTGTTATGGTCACGGTTAGCATCAGCCCTAGGAGAGTGTTAGGGTTAGGGTTAGGGTTACCATCAGCCCTAGGATACTGTTAGGGTTAGGGTTAGCATCAGCCCTAGGATACTGTTAGGGTTAGGGTTAGGGTTAGCATCAGCCCTAGGATAGTGTTAGGGTTAGGGTTAGCATCAGCCCTAGGATAGTGTTAGGGTTAGGGTTAGGGTTAGCATCAGCCCTAGGATAGTGTTAGGGTTAGGGTTAGCATCCACCCTAGGATAGTTTTAGGGTTAGGGTTAGGGTTAGCGTCAGCCCTAGGATAGTGTTAGGGTTAGGGTTAGCCTCAGCCCTAGGAGAGTGTTATGGTTAGGGATAGGGTTAGCATCAGTCCTAGGATAGTGTTAGGGTTAGGGTTAGGTTTAGCATCAGCCCTAGGATATTGTTAGGGTTAGGGTTAGGGTTAGCATCAGCCCTAGGATATTATTAGGGTTAGGGTTAGCATCAGCCCTAGGATAGTGTTAGGGTTAGGGTTAGGATTAGCATCAGCCATAGGATAGTGTTAGGGTTAGGGTTAGCCTCAGCCTTAGGAGAGTGTTAGGGTTAGGGATAGGGTTAGCATCAGGCCTAGGATAGTGTGAGGGTTAGGGTTAGGGTTAGCATCAGCCCTAGGATAGTGTTAGGGTTAGGGTTAGCATCAGGCCTAGGATAGTGTTAGGGTTAGGGTTAGAATCAGCCCAAGGATAGTGTTAGGGTTAGGGTTAAGTTTTGCATCAGCCCTAGGATAGTGTTAGGGTTAGGGTTAGGGTTAGCATCAGCCCTAGGATAGTGTTAGGGTTAGGGTTAGGGTTAGCATCAGCCCTAGGATAGTGTTAGGGTTATTGTTAGGGTTAGCATCAGCCCTAGGATAGTGTTAGGGTTAGGGTTAGCATCAGCCCTAGGATAGTGTTAGGGTTAGGGTTAGGGTTATCATCAGGCCTAGGATAGTGTTAGGGTTAGGGTTAGCATCAGCCCTAGGATAGTGTTAGGGTTAGTGTTAGGGTTAGCATCAGCCCTAGGATAGTGTTAGGGTTAGGGTTAGCATCAGCCCTAGGATAGTGTTAGGGTTAGGGTTAGGGTTAGCATCAGGCCAAGGATAGTGTCAGGGTTAGGGTTAGCATCAGCCCTAGGATAGTGTTAGGGTTAAGGTTAGGGTTAGCATCAGCCGTAGGATAGTGTTAGGGTTAGGGTTAGCCTCAGCCCTAAGATAGTGTTAGAGTTAGGGTTAGGGTTAGCATCAGCCCTAGGGTAGTGTTAGGGTTAGGGTTAGGGTTAGCATCCGCCCCAGGATAGTGTTAGGGTTAGGGTTACGGTTAGCATCATCCCTAGGAGAGTGTTAGGGTTAGGGTTAACATAAACCCTAGGATAGTGTTAGGGTTAGGTTTAGGGTTATCATCAGGCCTAGGATAGTGTTAGGGTTAGGGTTAGGGTTAGCATAAGTTCAAGGATAGTGTTAGGGTTAGCGTTAGGGTTAGAATCAGCCCTAGGACAGTGTTAGGGTTAGGGTTAGGGTTAGCATCAGCCCTAGGATAATGTTAGGGTTAGGGTTAACGTAAACCCTAGGATAGTGTTAGTGTTAGGGTTAGGGTTAGCATCAGGCCTAGGATAGTGTTAGGGTTAGGGTTAGCATCAGCCCTAGGATAGTGTTAGGGTTAGGGTTAGGGTTATCATCAGGCCTATGATAGTGTTAGGGTTAGGGTTATCATCAGCCCTAGGATAGTGTTAGGGTTAGGGTTAGCATCAGCCCTAGGATAGTGTTAGGGTTAGGGTTAGGGTTAGCATCAGGCCTAGGATAGTGTTAGGGTTAGGGTTATCATCAGCCCTAGGATAGTGTTAGGGTTAGGGTTAGGGTTATCATCAGGCCTAGGATAGTGTTAGGGTTAGGGTTAGCATCAGCCCTAGGATAGTGTTAGGGTTAGGGTTAGGGTTAGCATCAGCCCTAGGATAGTGATAGGGTTAGGGTTAGTGTTAGCATCAGCCCTAGGTTATTATTAGGGTTAGGGTTAGCATCAGCCCTAGGATACTGTTAGGGTTAGAGTTAGGGTTCTCACCAGGCTTAGGATAGTGTTAGTGTTAGGGTTAAAATCAGCCTTAGGATAGTGTTAGGTTTAGGGTTAGGGTTAGCATCAGCCCTAGGATAGTGTTAGGGGTAGGGTGAGGGTTAGCATCAGCCCTAGGATAGTGTTAGTGTTAGGGTTAGCATCAGCCCTAGGATAGTGTTAGGGTTAGGGTTAGGGTTAGCATCAGCAATAGGATAGTGTTAGGGTTAGGGTTAGGGTTAGCATCAGCCCTAGGATAGTGTTACTGTTAGGGTTAGCATCAGCCCTAGGATAGTGTTAGGGTTAGGGTTAGGGTTAGCATCAGACCTAGGATAGTATTAGGGTTAGGGTTAGGGTTAGCATCATCCCTAGGATAGTGTTAGGGTTAGGGTTAGGGTTAGCATCAGCCCTAGGATAGTGTTAGGGTTAGGGTTAGCATCAGCCCTGGGATAATGTTAGGGTTAGGGTTAGGGTTAGCATCAGCCCTAGGATAGTGTTAGGGTCACGGTTAGCATCAGCCCTAGGAGAGTGTTAGGGTTAGGGTTAGGGTTACCATCAGCCCTAGGATAGTGTTAGGGTTAGGGTTAGCATCAGCCCTAGGATAGTGTTAGGGTTAGGGTTAGGGTTAGCATCAGCCCTAGGATAGTGTTAGGGTTAGGGTTAGCCTCAGCCCTAGGAGAGTGTTATGGTTAGGGATAGGGTTAGCATCAGGCCTAGGATAGTGTTAGGGTTAGGGTAAGGGTTAGCATCAGCCCTAGGATATTGTTAGGGTTAGGGTTAGGGTTACCATCAGCCCTAGGATATTATTAGGGTTAGGGTTAGCATCAGCCCTAGGATAGTGTTAGGGTTAGGGTCAGGGTTATCATCAGCCATAGCATAGTGTTAGGGTTAGGGTTAGCCTCAGCCCTAGGAGAGTGTTAGGGTTAGGGATAGGGTTAGCATCAGGCCTAGGATAGTGTGAGGGTTAGGGTTAGGGTTATCATCAGCCCTAGGATAGTGTTAGGGTTAGGGTTAGCATCAGGCCTAGGATAGTGTTAGGGTTAGGGTTAGCATCAGCCCTAGGATAGTGTTAGGGTTAGGGTTAGGGTTAGCATCAGCCCTAGGATAGTGTTAGGGTTATGGTTAGGTTTAGCATCAGCCCTAGGATAGTGTTAGGGTAAGGGTTAGGGTTAGCATCAGGCCTAGGATAGTGTTAGGGTTACGGTTAGAATCAGCCCAAGGATAGTGTTAGGGTTAGGGTTAAGTTTTGCATCAGCCCTAGGATAGTGTTAGGGTTAGGGTTAGCCTCAGCCCTAAGATAGTGTTAGAGTTAAGGTTAGGGTTAGCATCAGCCCTAGGGTAGTGTTAGGGTTAGGGTTAGGGTTAGCATCAGCCCTAGGAGAGTGTTAGGGTTAGGGTTAACATAAACCCTAGGATAGTGTTAGGGTTAGGGTTAGGGTTATCATCAGGCCTAGGATAGTGTTAGGGTTATGGTTAGGGTTAGCATAAGTTCAAGAATAGTGTTAGGGTTAGCGTTAGGGTTAGAATCATCCCTAGGATAGTGTTAGGGTTAGGGTTAGGGTTAGCATCAGCCCTAGGATTGTGTTAGGGTTAGGGTTAACATAAACCCTAGGATATTGTTAGGGTTAGGGTTAGGGTTAGCATCAGGCCTAGGATAGTGTTAGGGTTAGGGTTAGCATCAGCCCTAGGATAGTGTTAGGGTTAGGGTTAGGGTTATCATCAGGCCTAGGATAGTGTTAGGTTTAGGGTTAGCATCAGCCCTAGGATAGTGTTAGGGTTAGGGTTAGGGTTAGCATCAGCCCTAGGATAGTGTTATGGTTAGGGTTAGTGTTAGCATCAGCCCTAGGATATTATTAGGGTTAGGGTTAGCATCAGCCCTAGGATACTGTTAGGGTTAGAGTTAGGGTTATCACCAGGCTTAGGATAGTGTTAGTGTTAGGGTTACCATCAGCCTTAGGATAGTGTTAGGGTTAGGGTTAGGGTTAGCATCAGCCGTAGGATAGTGTTAGGGTTAGGGTTAGCCTCAGCCCTAGGATAGTGTTAGCGTTAGGGTTAGGGTTAGCATCAGCCCTAGGATAGTGTTAGGCGTAGGGTGAGGGTTAGCATCAGCCCTAGGATAGTGTTAGTGTTTGGGTTAGCATCAGCCCTTGTATAGTGTTAGGGTTAGGGTTAGGGTTAGCATCAGCCCTAGGATAGTATTAGGGTTAGGGATAGGGTTAGCATCAGCTCTAGGATAGTGTTAGGGTTAGTATTAGGGTTAGCATCAGCCCTAGGATAGTGTTAGGGTTAGGGTTAGGGTTAGCATCAGCCCTAGGATAGTGTTAGGGTTAGGGTTAGCATCAGCCCTGGGATAATGTTAGGGTTAGGGTTAGGGTTAGCATCAGCCCTAGGATAGTGTCAGGGTTAGGGTTAGCATCAGCCCTAGGATAGTGTTAGGGTTAGGGTTAGGGTTAGCATCAGCCCTAGGATAGTGTTAGGGTTAGGGGTAGCATCAGCCCTAGGATAGTGTTAGGGTTAAGGTTAGGGTTAGCATCAGCCCTAGGATAGTGTTAGGGTTAGGGTTAGCATCAGCCCAAGGATAGTGTTAGGGTTAGGGTTAGGGTTAGCATCAGCCCTAGGGTAGTGTGAGGGTTAAGGTTAGCATCAACCCTAGGATAGTTTTAGGGTTACGGTCAGGGTTAGCGGCAGCCCTAGGATAGTGTTAGGGTTAGGGTTAGCCTCAGCCCTAGGAGATTGTAATGGTTAGGGATAGGGTTAGCATCAGGCCTAGGATAGTGTTAGGGTTAGGGTTAGGGTTAGCATCAGCCCTAGGATAGTGTTAGGGTTAGGGTTAGCCTCAGCCCTAGGAGAGTGTTAGGGTTAGGGATAGGGTTAGCATCAGGCCTAGGATAGTGTGAGGGTTAGGGTTAGGGTTAGCATCAGCCCAAGGATAGTGTTAGGGTTAGGGTTAGCATCAGGCGTAGGATAGGTTAGGGTTAGGGTTAGCATCAGCCCTAGGATAGTGTTAGCGTTAGGGTTAGGGTTAGCATCAGCCCTAGGATAGTGTTAGGGTTAGGGTTAGGGTTATCATCAGGCCTAGGATAGTGTTAGGGTTAGGGTTAGCATCAGCCCTAGGATAGTGTTAGGGTTAGTGTTAGGGTTAGCATCAGCCCTAGGATAGTGTTAGGGTTAGGGTTAACATCAGCCCTAGGATAGTGTTAGGGTTAGGGTTAGGGTTAGCATCAGGCCAAGGATAGTGTCAGGGTTAGGGTTAGCATCAGCCCTAGGATAGTGTTAGGGTTAAGGTTAGGGTTAGCATCAGCCGTAGGATAGTGTTAGGGTTAGGGTTAGCCTCAGCCCTAAGATAGTGTTAGAGTTAGGGTTAGGGTTAGCATCAGCCCTAGGGTAGTGTTAGGGTTAGGGTTAGGGTTAGCATCCGCCATAGGATAGTGTTAGGGTTAGGGTTAGGGTTAGCATCATCCCTAGGAGAGTGTTAGGGTTAGGGTTAACATAAACCCTAGGATAGTGTTAGGGTTAGGTTTAGGGTTATCATCAGGCCTAGGATAGTGTTAGGGTTAGGGTTAGGGTTAGCATAAGTTCAAGGAAAGTGTTAGGGTTAGCGTTAGGGTTAGAATCAGCCCTAGGACAGTGTTAGGGTTAGGGTTAGGGTTAGCATCAGCCCTAGGATAGTGTTAGGGTTAGGGTTAACGTAAACCCTAGGATAGTGTTAGTGTTAGGGTTAGCGTTACCATCAGGCCTAGGATAGTGTTAGGGTTAGGGTTAGCATCAGCCCTAGGATAGTGTTAGGGTTAGGGTTAGGGTTATCATCAGGCCTATGATAGTGTTAGGGTTAGGGTTATCATCAGCCCTAGGATAGGGTTAGGGTTAGGGTTAGCATCAGCCCTAGGATAGTGTTAGGGTTAGGGTTAGGGTTAGCATCAGGCCTAGGATAGTGTTAGGGTTAGGGTTATCATCAGCCCTAGGATAGTGTTAGGGTTAGGGTTAGGGTTATCATCAGGCCTAGGATAGTGTTAGGGTTAGGGTTAGCATCAGCCCTAGGATAGTGTTAGGGTTAGGGTTAGGGTTAGCATCAGCCCTAGGATAGTGATAGGGTTAGGGTTAGTGTTAGCATCAGCCCTAGGTTATTATTAGGGTTAGGGTTAGCATCAGCCCTAGGATACTGTTAGGGTTAGAGTTAGGGTTCTCACCAGGCTTAGGATAGTGTTAGTGTTAGGGTTAAAATCAGCCTTAGGATAGTGTTAGGTTTAGGGTTAGGGTTAGCATCAGCCCTAGGATAGTGTTAGGGGTAGGGTGAGGGTTAGCATCAGCCCTAGGATAGTGTTAGTGTTAGGGTTAGCATCAGCCCTAGGATAGTGTTAGGGTTAGGGTTAGGGTTAGCATCAGCCCTAGGATAGTGTTAGGGTTAGGGTTAGGGTTAGCATCAGCCCTAGGATAGTGTTACTGTTAGGGTTAGCATCAGCCCTAGGATAGTGTTAGGGTTAGGGTTAGGGTTAGCATCAGACCTAGGATAGTATTAGGGTTAGGGATAGGGTTAGCATCATCCCTAGGATAGTGTTAGGGTTAGGGTTAGGGTTAGCATCAGCCCTAGGATAGTGTTAGGGTTAGGGTTAGCATCAGCCCTGGGATAATGTTAGGGTTAGGGTTAGGGTTAGCATCAGCCCTAGGATAGTGTTAGGGTCACGGTTAGCATCAGCCCTAGGAGAGTGTTAGGGTTAGGGTTAGGGTTACCATCAGCCCTAGGATAGTGTTAGGGTTAGGGTTAGCATCAGCCCTAGGATAGTGTTAGGGTTAGGGTTAGGGTTAGCATCAGCCCTAGGATAGTGTTAGGGTTAGGGTTAGCATCAGCCCTAGGATAGTGTTAGGGTTAGGGTTAGGGTTAGCATCAGCCCTAGGATAGTGTTAGGGTTAGGGTTAGCATCAACCCTAGGATAGTTTTAGGGTTAGGGTTAGGGTTAGCGTCATCCCTAGGATAGTGTTAGGGTTAGGGTTAGCCTCAGCCCTAGGAGAGTGTTATGGTTAGGGATAGGGTTAGCATCAGGCCTAGGATAGTGTTAGGGTTAGGGTAAGGGTTAGCATCAGCCCTAGGATATTGTTAGGGTTAGGGTTACGGTTACCATCAGCCCTAGGATATTATTAGGGTTAGGGTTAGCATCAGCCCTAGGATAGTGTTAGGGTTAGGGTCAGGGTTATCATCAGCCATAGCATAGTGTTAGGGTTAGGGTTAGCCTCAGCCCTAGGAGAGTGTTAGGGTTAGGGATAGGGTTAGCATCAGGCCTAGGATAGTGTGAGGGTTAGGGTTAGGGTTATCATCAGCCCTAGGATAGTGTTAGGGTTAGGGTTAGCATCAGGCCTAGGATAGTGTTAGGGTTAGGGTTAGCATCAGCCCTAGGATAGTGTTAGGGTTAGGGTTAGGGTTAGCATCAGCCCTAGGATAGTGTTAGGGTTATGGTTAGGTTTAGCATCAGCCCTAGGATAGTGTTAGGGTAAGGGTTAGGGTTAGCATCAGGCCTAGGATAGTGTTAGGGTTACGGTTAGAATCAGCCCAAGGATAGTGTTAGGGTTAGGGTTAAGTTTTGCATCAGCCCTAGGATAGTGTTAGGGTTAGGGTTAGCCTCAGCCCTAAGATAGTGTTAGAGTTAAGGTTAGGGTTAGCATCAGCCCTAGGGTAGTGTTAGGGTTAGGGTTAGGGTTAGCATCAGCCCTAGGAGAGTGTTAGGGTTAGGGTTAACATAAACCCTAGGATAGTGTTAGGGTTAGGGTTAGGGTTATCATCAGGCCTAGGATAGTGTTAGGGTTATGGTTAGGGTTAGCATAAGTTCAAGAATAGTGTTAGGGTTAGCGTTAGGGTTAGAATCAGCCCTAGGATAGTGTTAGGGTTAGGGTTAGGGTTAGCATCAGCCCTAGGATAGTGTTAGGGTTAGGGTTAACATAAACCCTAGGATAGTGTTAGGGTTAGGGTTAGGGTTAGCATCAGGCCTAGGATAGTGTTAGGGTTAGGGTTAGCATCAGCCCTAGGATAGTGTTAGGGTTAGGGTTAGGGTTATCATCAGGCCTAGGATAGTGTTAGGGTTAGGGTTAGCATCAGCCCTAGGATAGTGTTAGGGTTAGGGTTAGGGTTAGCATCAGCCCTAGGATAGTGTTATGGTTAGGGTTAGTGTTAGCATCAGCCCTAGGATATTATTAGGGTTAGGGTTAGCATCAGCCCTAGGATACTGTTAGGGTTAGAGTTAGGGTTATCACCAGGCTTAGGATAGTGTTAGTGTTAGGGTTACCATCAGCCTTAGGATAGTGTTAGGGTTAGGGTTAGGGTTAGCATCAGCCGTAGGATAGTGTTAGGGTTAGGGTTAGCCTCAGCCCTAGGATAGTGTTAGCGTTAGGGTTAGGGTTAGCATCAGCCCTAGGATAGTGTTAGGCGTAGGGTGAGGGTTAGCATCAGCCCTAGGATAGTGTTAGTGTTTGGGTTAGCATCAGCCCTTGTATAGTGTTAGGGTTAGGGTTAGGGTTAGCATCAGCCCTAGGATAGTATTAGGGTTAGGGATAGGGTTAGCATCAGCTCTAGGATAGTGTTAGGGTTAGTATTAGGGTTAGCATCAGCCCTAGGATAGTGTTAGGGTTAGGGTTAGGGTTAGCATCAGCCCTAGGATAGTGTTAGGGTTAGGGTTAGCATCAGCCCTGGGATAATGTTAGGGTTAGGGTTAGGGTTAGCATCAGCCCTAGGATAGTGTCAGGGTTAGGGTTAGCATCAGCCCTAGGATAGTGTTAGGGTTAGGGTTAGGGTTAGCATCAGCCCTAGGATAGTGTTAGGGTTAGGGGTAGCATCAGCATTAGGATAGTGTTAGGGTTAAGGTTAGGGTTAGCATCAGCCCTAGGATAGTGTTAGGGTTAGGGTTAGCATCAGCCCAAGGATAGTGTTAGGGTTAGGGTTAGGGTTAGCATCAGCCCTAGGGTAGTGTGAGGGTTAAGGTTAGCATCAACCCTAGGATAGTTTTAGGGTTACGGTTAGGGTTAGCGGCAGCCCTAGGATAGTGTTAGGGTTAGGGTTAGCCTCAGTCCTAGGAGATTGTAATGGTTAGGGATAGGGTTAGCATCAGGCCTAGGATAGTGTTAGGGTTAGGGTTAGGGTTAGCATCAGCCCTAGGATAGTGTTAGGGTTAGGGTTAGCCTCAGCCCTAGGAGAGTGTTAGGGTTAGAGATAGGGTTAGCATCAGGCCTAGGATAGTGTGAGGGTTAGGGTTAGGGTTAGCATCAGCCCAAGGATAGTGTTAGGGTTAGGGTTAGCATCAGGCGTAGGATAGGTTAGGGTTAGGGTTAGCATCAGCCCTAGGATAGTGTTAGCGTTAGGGTTAGGGTTAGCATCAGCCCTAGGATAGTGTTAGGGTTAGGGTTAGGGTTATCATCAGGCCTAGGATAGTGTTAGGGTTAGGGTTAGCATCAGCCCTAGGATAGTGTTAGGGTTAGTGATAGGGTTAGCATCAGCCCTAGGATAGTGTTAGGGTTAGGGTTAGCATCAGCCCTAGGATAGTGTTAGGGTTAGGGTTAGGGTTAGCATCAGGCCAAGGATAGTGTCAGGGTTAGGGTTAGCATCAGCCCTAGGATAGTGTTAGGGTTAAGGTTAGGGTTAGCATCAGCCGTAGGATAGTGTTAGGGTTAGGGTTAGCCTCAGCCCTAAGATAGTGTTAGAGTTAGGGTTAGGGTTAGCATCAGCCCTAGGGTAGTGTTAGGGTTAGGGTTAGGGTTAGCATCCGCCCTAGGATAGTGTTAGGGTTAGGGTTAGGGTTAGCATCATCCCTAGGAGAGTGTTAGGGTTAGGGTTAACATAAACCCTAGGATAGTGTTAGGGTTAGGTTTAGGGTTATCATCAGGCCTAGGATAGTGTTAGGGTTAGGGTTAGGGTTAGCATAAGTTCAAGGAAAGTGTTAGGGTTAGCGTTAGGGTTAGAATCAGCCCTAGGACAGTGTTAGGGTTAGGGTTAGGGTTAGCATCAGGCCTAGGATAGTGTTAGGGTTAGGGTTAACGTAAACCCTAGGATAGTGTTAGTGTTAGGGTTAGGGTTAGCATCAGGCCTAGGATAGTGTTAGGGTTAGGGTTAGCATCAGCCCTAGGATAGTGTTAGGGTTAGGGTTAGGGTTATCATCAGGCCTATGATAGTGTTAGGGTTAGGGTTATCATCAGCCCTAGGATAGTGTTAGGGTTAGGGCTAGCATCAGCCCTAGGATAGTGTTAGGGTTAGGGTTAGGGTTAGCATCAGGCCTAGGATAGTGTTAGGGTTAGGGTTATCATCAGCCCTAGGATAGTGTTAGGGTTAGGGTTAGGGTTATCATCAGGCCTAGGATAGTGTTAGGGTTAGGGTTAGCATCAGCCCTAGGATAGTGTTAGGGTTAGGGTTAGGGTTAGCATCAGCCCTAGGATAGTGATAGGGTTAGGGTTAGTGTTAGCATCAGCCCTAGGTTATTATTAGGGTTAGGGTTAGCATCAGCCCTAGGATACTGTTAGGGTTAGAGTTAGGGTTCTCACCAGGCTTAGGATAGTGTTAGTGTTAGGGTTAAAATCAGCCTTAGGATAGTGTTAGGTTTAGGGTTAGGGTTAGCATCAGCCCTAGGATAGTGTTAGGGGTAGGGTGAGGGTTAGCATCAGCCCTAGGATAGTGTTAGTGTTAGGGTTAGCATCAGCCCTAGGATAGTGTTAGGGTTAGGGTTAGGGTTAGCATCAGCCCTAGGATAGTGTTAGGGTTAGGGTTAGGGTTAGCATCAGCCCTAGGATAGTGTTACTGTTAGGGTTAGCATCAGCCCTAGGATAGTGTTAGGGTTAGGGTTAGGGTTAGCATCAGACCTAGGATAGTATTAGGGTTAGGGTTAGGGTTAGCATCATCCCTAGGATAGTGTTAGGGTTAGGGTTAGGGTTAGCATCAGCCCTAGGATAGTGTTAGGGTTAGGGTTAGCATCAGCCCTGGGATAATGTTAGGGTTAGGGTTAGGGTTAGCATCAGCCCTAGGATAGTGTTAGGGTCACGGTTAGCATCAGCCCTAGGAGAGTGTTAGGGTTAGGGTTAGGGTTACCATCAGCCCTAGGATAGTGTTAGGGTTAGGGTTAGCATCAGCCCTAGGATAGTGTTAGGGTTAGGGTTAGGGTTAGCATCAGCCCTAGGATAGTGTTAGGGTTAGGGTTAGCATCAGCCCTAGGATAGTGTTAGGGTTAGGGTTAGGGTTAGCATCAGCCCTAGGATAGTGTTAGGGTTAGGGTTAGCATCAACCCTAGGATAGTTTTAGGGTTAGGGTTAGGGTTAGCGTCAGCCCTAGGATAGTGTTAGGGTTAGGGTTAGCCTCAGCCCTAGGAGAGTGTTATGGTTAGGGATAGGGTTAGCATCAGGCCTAGGATAGTGTTAGGGTTAGGGTAAGGGTTAGCATCAGCCCTAGGATATTGTTAGGGTTAGGGTTAGGGTTACCATCAGCCCTAGGATATTATTAGGGTTAGGGTTAGCATCAGCCCTAGGATAGTGTTAGGGTTAGGGTCAGGGTTATCATCAGCCATAGCATAGTGTTAGGGTTAGGGTTAGCCTCAGCCCTAGGAGAGTGTTAGGGTTAGGGATAGGGTTAGCATCAGCTCTAGGATAGTGTTAGGGTTAGTATTAGGGTTAGCATCAGCCCTAGGATAGTGTTAGGGTTAGGGTTAGGGTTAGCATCAGCCCTAGGATAGTGTTAGGGTTAGGGTTAGCATCAGCTGTGGGATAATGTTAGGGTTAGGGTTAGGGTTAGCATCAGCCCTAGGATAGTGTCAGGGTTAGGGTTAGCATCAGCCCTAGGATAGTGTTAGGGTTAGGGTTAGAGTTAGCATCAGCCCTAGGATAGTGTTAGGGTTAGGGGTAGCATCAGCCCTAGGATAGTGTTAGGGTTAAGGTTAGGGTTAGCATCAGCCCTAGGATAGTGTTAGGGTTAGGGTTAGCATCAGCCCAAGGATAGTGTTAGGGTTAGGGTTAGGGTTAGCATCAGCCCTAGGGTGGTGTGAGGGTTAAGGTTAGCATCAACCCTAGGATAGTTTTAGGGTTACGGTTAGGGTTAGCGGCAGCCCTAGGATAGTGTTAGGGTTAGGGTTAGCCTCAGCCCTAGGAGATTGTAATGGCTAGGGATAGGGTTAGCATCAGGCCTAGGATAGTGTTAGGGTTAGGGTTAGGGTTAGCATCAGCCCTAGGATAGTGTTAGGGTTAGGGTTAGCCTCAGCCCTAGGAGAGTGTTAGGGTTAGGGATAGGGTTAGCATCAGGCCTAGGATAGTGTGAGGGTTAGGGTTAGGGTTAGCATCAGCCCAAGGATAGTGTTAGGGTTAGGGTTAGCATCAGGCGTAGGATAGGTTAGGGTTAGTGTTAGCATCAGCCCTAGGATAGTGTTAGCGTTAGGGTTAGGGTTAGCATCAGCCCTAGGATAGTGTTAGGGTTATGGTTAGGTTTAGCATCAGCCCTAGGATAGTGTTAGGGTAAGGGTTAGGGTTATCATCAGGCCTAGGATCGTGTTAGAGTTATGGTTGGAATCAGCCCTAGGATAGTGTTAGGGTTATGGTTAGGTTTTGCATCAGCCCTAGGATAGTGTTAGGGTTAGGGTTAGGGTTACCATCAGCCCTAGGATAGTGTTAGGTTTAGGGTTAGGGTTAGCATCAGCCCTAAGATAGTGTTAGGGTTAGGGTTAGCATCAGCCCTAGGATAGTGTTAGGGTTAGGGTTAGGGTTATCATCAGGCCTAGGATAGTGTTAGGGTTAGGGTTTGCATCAGCCCTAGGATAGTGTTACGGTTAGGGTTAGGGTTAGCATCAGCCCTAGGATAGTGTTAGGGTTAGGGTTAGTGTTAGCATCAGCCCTAGGATATTATTAGTGTTAGGGTTAGCATCAGCCCTAGGATACTGTTAGGGTTAGAGTTAGGGTTAGCACCAGGCTTAGGATAGTGTTAGTGTTAGGGTTACCAGCAGCCTTAGGATACTGTTAGGGTTAGGGTTAGGGTTAGAATCAGCCGTAGGATAGTGTTAGGGTTAGGGTTAGCCTCAGCCCTAGGATAGTGTTAGCGTTAGATTTAGGGTTAGCATCAGCCCTAGGATAGTGTTAGGCGTAGGGTGTGGGTTAGCATCAGCCCTAGGATAGTGTTACTGTTAGGGTTAGCATCAGCCCTAGGATAGTGTTAGGGTTAGGGTTAGGGTTAGCATCAGACCTAGGATAGTATTAGGGTTAGGGTTAGGGTTAGCATCAGCCCTAGGATAGTGTTAGGGTTAGGGTTAGGGTTAGCATCAGCCCTAGGATAGTGTTAGGGTTAGGGTTAGCATCAGCCCTGGGATAATGTTAGGGTTAGGGTTAGGGTTAGCATCAGCCCTAGGATAGTTTTATGGTCACGGTTAGCATCAGCCCTAGGAGAGTGTTAGGGTTAGGGTTAGGGTTACCATCAGCCCTAGGATAGTGTTAGGGTTAGGGTTAGCATCAGCCCTAGGATAGTGTTAGGGGTAGGGTTAGGGTTAGCATCAGCCCTAGGATAGTGTTAGGGTTAGGGTTAGCATCAGCCCTAGGATAGTGTTAGTGTTAGGGTTAGGGTTAGCATCAGCCCTAGGATAGTGTTAGGGTTAGGGTTAGCATCAACCCTAGGATAGTTTTAGGGTTAGTGTTAGGGTTAGCGTCAGCCCTAGGAGAGTGTTAGGGTTAGGGTTAGCCTCAGCCCTAGGAGAGTGTTATGGTTAGGGAAAGGGTTAGCATCAGGCCTAGGATAGTGTTAGGGTTAGGGATAGGGTTAGCATCAGGCCTAGGATAGTGTGAGGGTTAGGGTTAGGGTTAGCATCAGCCCTAGGATATTATTAGGGTTAGGGTTAGCATCAGGCCTAGGATAGTGTTAGGGTTAGGGTTAGCATCAGCCCTAGGATAGTGTTAGGGTTAGGGTTAGGGTTAGCATCAGCCCTAGGATAGTGTTAGGGTTATGGTTAGGTTTAGCATCAGCCCTAGGATAGTGTTAGGGTAAGGGTTAGGGTTAGCATTAGGCCTAGGATAGTGTTAGGGTTACGGTTAGAATCAGCCCAAGGATAGTGTTAGGGTTAGGGTTAAGTTTTGCATCAGCCCTAGGATAGTGTTAGAGTTAGGGTTAGGGTTACCATCAGCCCTAGGATAGTGTTAGGGTTAGGGTTAGGGTTAGCATCAGCCCTAGGATAGCGTTAGTGTTAGGGTTAGCATCAACCCTAGGATAGTTTTAGGGTTAGGGTTAGGGTTAGCGTCAGCCCTAGGATAGTGTTAGGGTTAGGGTTAGCCTCAGCCCTAGGAGAGTGTTATGGTTAGGGATAGGGTTAGCATCAGGCCTAGGATAGTGTTAGGGTTAGGGTAAGGGTTAGCATCAGCCCTACGATATTGTTAGGGTTAGGGTTAGGGTTAGCATCAGCCCTAGGATATTATTAGGGTTAGGGTTAGCATCAGCCCTAGGATAGTGTTAGGGTTAGGGTTAGGGTTATCATCAGCCATAGGATAGTGTTAGGGTTAGGGTTAGCCTCAGCCCTAGGAGAGTGTTAGGGTTAGGGATAGGGTTAGCATCAGGCCTAGGATAGTGTGAGGGTTAGGGTTAGGGTTATCATCAGCCCTAGGATAGTGTTAGGGTTAGGGTTAGCATCAGGCCTAGGATAGTGTTAGGGTTAGGGTTAGCATCAGCCCTAGGATAGTGTTAGGGTTAGGGTTAGGGTTAGCATCAGCCCTAGGATAGTGTTAGGGTTATGGTTAGGTTTAGCATCAGCCCTAGGATAGTTTTAGGGTAAGGGTTAGGGTTAGCATCAGGCCTAGGATAGTGTTAGGGTTACGGTTAGAATCAGCCCAAGGATAGTGTCAGGGTTAGGGTTAAGTTTTGCATCAGCCCTAGGATAGTGTTAGGGTTAGGGTTAGGGTTAGCATCAGCCCTAGGATAGTGTTAGGGTTAGGGTTAGCATCAGCCCTGGGATAATGTTAGGGTTAGGGTTAGGGTTAGCATCAGCCCTAGGATAGTGTTAGGGTTAGGGTTAGGATTAGCATCAGCCATAGGATAGTGTTAGGGTTAGGGTTAACGTAAACCCTAGGATAGTGTTAGTGTTAGGGTTAGGGTTAGCATCAGGCCTAGGATAGTGTTAGGGTTAGGGTTAGCATCAGCCCTAGGATAGTGTTAGGGTTAGGGTTAGGGTTATCATCAGGCCTATGATAGTGTTAGGGTTAGGGTTATCATCAGCCCTAGGATAGTGTTAGGGTTAGGGTTAGCATCAGCCCTAGGATAGTGTTAGGGTTAGGGTTAGGGTTAGCATCAGGCCTAGGATAGTGTTAGGGTTAGGGTTATCATCAGCCCTAGGATAGTGTTAGTGTTAGGGTTAAAATCAGCCTTAGGATAGTGTTAGGTTTAGGGTTAGGGTTAGCATCAGCCCTAGGATAGTGTTAGGGGTAGGGTGAGGGTTAGCATCAGCCCTAGGATAGTGTTAGTGTTAGGGTTAGCATCAGCCCTAGGATAGTGTTAGGGTTAGGGTTAGGGTTAGCATCAGCCCTAGGATAGTGTTAGGGTTAGGGTTAGGGTTAGCATCAGCCCTAGGATAGTGTTACTGTTAGGGTTAGCATCAGCCCTAGGATAGTGTTAGGGTTAGGGTTAGGGTTAGCATCAGACCTAGGATAGTATTAGGGTTAGGGTTAGGGTTAGCATCATCCCTAGGATAGTGTTAGGGTTAGGGTTAGGGTTAGCATCAGCCCTAGGATAGTGTTAGGGTTAGGGTTAGCATCAGCCCTGGGATAATGTTAGGGTTAGGGTTAGGGTTAGCATCAGCCCTAGGATAGTGTTAGGGTCACGGTTAGCATCAGCCCTAGGAGAGTGTTAGGGTTAGGGTTAGGGTTACCATCAGCCCTAGGATAGTGTTAGGGTTAGGGTTAGCATCAGCCCTAGGATAGTGTTAGGGTTAGGGTTAGGGTTAGCATCAGCCCTAGGATAGTGTTTGGGTTAGGGTTAGCATCAGCCCTAGGATAGTGTTAGGGTTAAGGTTAGGGTTAGCATCAGCCCTAGGATAGTGTTAGGGTTAGGGTTAGCATCAACCCTAGGATAGTTTTATGGTTAGGGTTAGGGTTAGCGTCAGCCCTAGGATAGTGTTAGGGTTAGGGTTAGCCTCAGCCCTAGGAGAGTGTTATGGTTAGGGATAGGGTTAGCATCAGGCCTAGGATAGTGTTAGGGTTAGGGTAAGGGTTAGCATCAGCCCTAGGATATTGTTAGGGTTAGGGTTAGGGTTACCATCAGCCCTAGGATATTATTAGGGTTAGGGTTAGCATCAGCCCTAGGATAGTGTTAGGGTTAGGGTCAGGGTTATCATCAGCCATAGCATAGTGTTAGGGTTAGGGTTAGCCTCAGCCCTAGGAGAGTGTTAGGGTTAGGGATAGGGTTAGCATCAGGCCTAGGATAGTGTGAGGGTTAGGGTTAGGGTTATCATCAGCCCTAGGATAGTGTTAGGGTTAGGGTTAGCATCAGGCCTAGGATAGTGTTAGGGTTAGGGTTAGCATCAGCCCTAGGATAGTGTTAGGGTTAGGGTTAGGGTTAGCATCAGCCCTAGGATAGTGTTAGGGTTATGGTTAGGTTTAGCATCAGCCCTAGGATAGTGTTAGGGTAAGGGTTAGGGTTAGCATCAGGCCTAGGATAGTGTTAGGGTTACGGTTAGAATCAGCCCAAGGATAGTGTTAGGGTTAGGGTTAAGTTTTGCATCAGCCCTAGGATAGTGTTAGGGTTAGGGTTAGCCTCAGCCCTAAGATAGTGTTAGAGTTAAGGTTAGGGTTAGCATCAGCCCTAGGGTAGTGTTAGGGTTAGGGTTAGGGTTAGCATCAGCCCTAGGAGAGTGTTAGGGTTAGGGTTAACATAAACCCTAGGATAGTGTTAGGGTTAGGGTTAGGGTTATATTCAGGCCTAGGATAGTGTTAGGGTTATGGTTAGGGTTAGCATAAGTTCAAGAATAGTGTTAGGGTTAGCGTTAGGGTTAGAATCAGCCCTAGGATAGTGTTAGGGTTAGGGTTAGGGTTAGCATCAGCCCCAGGATAGTGTTAGGGTTAGGGTTAACATAAACCCTAGGATAGTGTTAGGGTTAGGGTTAGGGTTAGCATCAGGCCTAGGATAGTGTTAGGGTTAGGGTTAGCATCAGCCCTAGGATAGTGTTAGGGTTAGGGTTAGGGTTATCATCAGGCCTAGGATAGTGTTAGGGTTAGGGTTAGCATCAGCCCTAGGATAGTGTTAGGGTTAGGGTTAGGGTTAGCATCAGCCCTAGGATAGTGTTATGGTTAGGGTTAGTGTTAGCATCAGCCCTAGGATATTATTAGGGTTAGGGTTAGCATCAGCCCTAGGATACTGTTAGGGTTAGAGTTAGGGTTATCACCAGGCTTAGGATAGTGTTAGTGTTAGGGTTACCATCAGCCTTAGGATAGTGTTAGGGTTAGGGTTAGGGTTAGCATCAGCCGTAGGATAGTGTTAGGGTTAGGGTTAGCCTCAGCCCTAGGATAGTGTTAGCGTTAGGGTTAGGGTTAGCATCAGCCCTAGGATAGTGTTAGGCGTAGGGTGAGGGTTAGCATCAGCCCTAGGATAGTGTTAGTGTTTGGGTTAGCATCAGCCCTTGTATAGTGTTAGGGTTAGGGTTAGGGTTAGCATCAGCCCTAGGATAGTATTAGGGTTAGGGATAGGGTTAGCATCAGCTCTAGGATAGTGTTAGGGTTAGTATTAGGGTTAGCATCAGCCCTAGGATAGTGTTAGGGTTAGGGTTAGGGTTAGCATCAGCCCTAGGATAGTGTTAGGGTTAGGGTTAGCATCAGCCCTGGGATAATGTTAGGGTTAGGGTTAGGGTTAGCATCAGCCCTAGGATAGTGTCAGGGTTAGGGTTAGCATCAGCCCTAGGATAGTGTTAGGGTTAGGGTTAGGGTTAGCATCAGCCCTAGGATAGTGTTAGGGTTAGGGGTAGCATCAGCCCTAGGATAGTGTTAGGGTTAGGGTTAGGGTTAGCATCAGCCCTAGGATAGTGTTAGGTTTAGGGTTAGCATCAGCCCAAGGATAGTGTTAGGGTTAGGGTTAGGGTTAGCATCAGCCCTAGGATAGTGTGAGGGTTAAGGTTAGCATCAACCCTAGGATAGTTTTAGGGTTACGGTTAGGGTTAGCGGCAGCCCTAGGATAGTGTTAGGGTTAGGGTTAGCCTCAGCCCTAGGAGATTGTAATGGTTAGGGATAGGGTTAGCATCAGGCCTAGGATAGTGTTAGGGTTAGGGTTAGGGTTAGCATCAGCCCTAGGATAGTGTTAGGGTTAGGGTTAGCCTCAGCCCTAGGAGAGTGTTAGGGTTAGGGATAGGGTTAGCATCAGGCCTAGGATAGTGTGAGGGTTAGGGTTAGGGTTAGCATCAGCCCAAGGATAGTGTTAGGGTTAGGGTTAGCATCAGGCGTAGGATAGGTTAGGGTTAGTGTTAGCATCAGCCCTAGGATAGTGTTAGCGTTAGGGTTAGGGTTAGCATCAGCCCTAGGATAGTGTTAGGGTTATGGTTAGGTTTAGCATCAGCCCTAGGATAGTGTTAGGGTAAGGGTTAGGGTTATCATCAGGCCTAGGATCGTGTTAGAGTTATGGTTGGAATCAGCCCTAGGATAGTGTTAGGGTTATGGTTAGGTTTTGCATCAGCCCTAGGATAGTGTTAGGGTTAGGGTTAGGGTTACCATCAGCCCTAGGATAGTGTTAGGTTTAGGGTTAGGGTTAGCATCAGCCCTAGGATAGTGTTAGGATTAGGGTTAGCATCAGCCCTAGGATAGTGTTAGGGTTAGGGTTAGGGTTATCATCAGGCCTAGGATAGTGTTAGGGTTAGGGTTAGCATCAGCCCTAGGATATTGTTAGGGTTAGGGTTAGGGTTAGCATCAGCCCTAGGATATTATTAGGGTTAGGGTTAGCATCAGCCCTAGGATAGTGTTAGGGTTAGGGTTAGGATTAGCATCAGCCATAGGATAGTGTTAGGGTTAGGGTTAGCCTCAGCCTTAGGAGAGTGTTAGGGTTAGGGATAGGGTTAGCATCAGGCCTAGGATAGTGTGAGGGTTAGGGTTAGGGTTAGCATCAGCCCTAGGATAGTGTTAGGGTTAGGGTTAGCATCAGGCCTAGGATAGTGTTAGGGTTAGGGTTAGCATCAGCCCTAGGATAGTGTTAGGGTTCGGGTTAGGGTTAGCATCAGCCCTAGGATAGTGTTAGGGTTATGGTTAGGTTTAGCATCAGCCCTAGGATAGTGTTAGGGTAAGGGTTAGGGTTAGCATTAGGCCTAGGATAGTGTTAGGGTTACGGTTAGAATCAGCCCAAGGATAGTGTTAGGGTTAGGGTTAAGTTTTGCATCAGCCCTAGGATAGTGTTAGGGTTAGGGTTAGGGTTACCATCAGCCCTAGGATAGTGTTAGGGTTAGGGTTAGGGTTAGCATCAGCCCTAGGATAGCGTTAGGGTTAGGGTTAGCATTAACCCTAGGATAGTTTTAGGGTTAGGGTTAGGGTTAGCGTCAGCCCTAGGATAGCGTTAGGGTTAGGGTTAGCCTCAGCCCTAGGAGAGTGTTATGGTTAGGGATAGGGTTAGCATCAGGCCTAGGATAGTGTTAGGGTTAGGGTAAGGGTTAGCATCAGCCCTAGGATATTGTTAGGGTTAGGGTTAGGGTTAGCATCAGCCCTAGGATATTATTAGGGTTAGGGTTAGCATCAGCCCTAGGATAGTGTTAGGGTTAGGGTTAGGGTTAGCATCAGGCCTAGGATAGTGTTAGGGTTAGGGTTAGCCTCAGCCCTAGGAGAGTGTTAGGGTTAGGGATAGGGTTAGCATCAGGCCTAGGATAGTGTGAGGGTTAGGGTTAGGGTTATCATCAGCCCTAGGATAGTGTTAGGGTTAGGGTTAGCATCAGGCCTAGGATAGTGTTAGGGTTAGGGTTAGCATCAGCCCTAGGATAGTGTTAGGGTTAGGGTTAGGGTTAGCATCAGCCCTAGGATAGTGTTAGGGTTATGGTTAGGTTTAGCATCAGCCCTAGGATAGTGTTAGGGTAAGGGTTAGGGTTAGCATCAGGCCTAGGATAGTGTTAGGGTTACGGTTAGAATCAGCCCAAGGATAGTGTCAGGGTTAGGGTTAAGTTTTGCATGAGCCCTAGGATAGTGTTAGGGTTAGGGTTAGGGTTACCATCAGCCCTAGGATAGTGTTAGGGTTAGGGTTAGGGTTAGCATCAGCCCTAGGATAGTGTTAGTGTTAGGGTTAGGGTTAGCATCAGCCCTAGGATAGTGTTAGGGTTAGGGTTAGCATCAGCCCTAGGATAGTGTTAGGGTTAGGGTTAGGGTTATCATCAGGCCTAGGATAGTGTTAGGGTTAGGGTTAGCATCAGCCCTAGGATAGTGTTAGGGTTAGTGTTAGGGTTAGCATCAGCCCTAGGATAGTGTTAGGGTTAGGGTTAGCATCAGCCCTAGGATAGTGTTAGGGTTAGGGTTAGCGTTAGCATCAGGCCTAGGATAGTGTCAGGGTTAGGGTTAGCATCAGCCCTAGGATGGTGTAAGGGTTAAGGTTAGGGTTAGCATCAGCCGTAGGATAGTGTTAGGGTTAGGTTTAGCCTCAGCCCTAAGATAGTGTTAGAGTTAAGGTTAGGGTTAGCATCAGCCCTAGGGTAGTGTTAGGGTTAGGGTTAGGGTTAGCATCCGCCCTAGGATAGTGTTAGTGTTAGGGTTAGGGTTAGCATCAGCCCTAGGAGAGTGTTAGGGTTAGGGTTAACATAAACCCTAGGATAGTGTTAGGGTTAGGGTTAGGGTTATCATCAGGCCTAGGATAGTGTTAGGGTTATGCTTAGGGTTAGCATAAGTTCAAGGATAGTGTTAGGGTTAGCGTTAGGGTTAGAATCAGCCCTAGGATAGTGTTAGGGTTAGGGTTAGGGTTAGCATCAGCCCTAGGATAGTGTTAGGGTTAGGGTTAACATAAACCCTAGGATAGTGTTAGGGTTAAGGTTAGGGTTAGCATCAGGCCTAGGATAGTGTTAGGGTTAGGGTTAGCATCAGCCCTAGGATAGTGTTAGGGTTAGGGTTAGGGTTATCATCAGGCCTAGGATATGGTTAGGGTTAGGGTTAGCATCAGCCCTAGGATAGTGTTAGGGTTAGGGTTAGGGTTATCATCAGGCCTAGGATAGTGTTAGGGTTATGGTTAGGGTTAGCATAAGTTCAAGGATAGTGTTAAGGTTAGCGTTAGGGTTAGAATCAGCCCTAGGATAGTGTTAGGGTTAGGGTTAGGGTTAGCATCAGCCCTAGGATAGTGTTAGGGTTAGGGTTAACATAAACCCTAGGATAGTGTTAGGGTTAGGGTTAGGGTTAGCATCAGACCTAGGATAGTATTAGGGTTAGGGTTAGGGTTAGCATCAGCCCTAGGATAGTGTTAGGGTTAGGGTTAGGGTTAGCATCAGCCCTAGGATAGTGTTAGGGTTAGGGTTAGCATCAGCCCTGAGATAATGTTAGGGTTAGGGTTAGGGTTAGCATCAGCCCTAGGATAGTGTTATGGTCACGGTTAGCATCAGCCCTAGGAGAGTGTTAGGGTTAGGGTTAGGGTTACCATCAGCCCTAGGATAGTGTTAGGGTTAGGGTTAGCATCAGCCCTAGGATAGTGTTAGGGGTAGGGTTAGGGTTAGCATCAGCCGTAGGATAGTGTTAGGGTTAGGGTTAGCATCAGCCCTAGGATAGTGTTAGGGTTAGGGTTAGGGTTAGCATCAGCCCTAGGATAGTGTTAGGGTTAGGGTTAGTATCAACCCTAGGATAGTTTTAGGGTTAGGGTTAGGGTTAGCGTCAGCCCTAGGATAGTGTTAGGCGTAGGGTGTGGGTTAGCATCAGCCCTAGGATAGTGTTACTGTTAGGGTTAGCATCAGCCCTAGGATAGTGTTAGGGTTAGGGTTAGGGTTAGCATCAGACCTAGGATAGTATTAGGGTTAGGGTTAGGGTTAGCATCAGCCCTAGGATAGTGTTAGGGTTAGGGTTAGGGTTAGCATCAGCCCTAGGATAGTGTTAGGGTTAGGGTTAGCATCAGCCCTGGGATAATGTTAGGGTTAGGGTTAGGGTTAGCATCAGCCCTAGGATAGTGTTATGGTCACGGTTAGCATCAGCCCTAGGAGAGTGTTAGGGTTAGGGTTAGGGTTACCATCAGCCCTAGGATAGTGTTAGGGTTAGGGTTAGCATCAGCCCTAGGATAGTGTTAGTGGTAGGGTTAGGGTTAGCATCAGCCCTAGGATAGTGTTAGGGTTAGGGTTAGCATCAGCCCTAGGATAGTGTTAGTGTTAGGGTTAGGGTTAGCATCAGCCCTAGGATAGTGTTAGGGTTAGGGTTAGCATCAACCCTAGGATAGTTTTAGGGTTAGTGTTAGGGTTAGCGTCAGCCCTAGGAGAGTGTTAGGGTTAGGGTTAGCCTCAGCCCTAGGAGAGTGGTATGGTTAGGGAAAGGTTTAGCATCAGGCCTAGGATAGTGTTAGGGTTAGGGTTAGGGTTAGCATCAGCCCTAGGATATTGTTAGGGTTAGGGTTAGGGTTAGCATCAGCCCTAGGATATTATTAGGGTTAGGGTAAGCATCAGCCCTAGGATAGTGTTAGGGTTAGGGTTAGGATTAGCATCAGCCATAGGATAGTGTTAGGGTTAGGGTTAGCCTCAGCCTTAGGAGAGTGTTAGGGTTAGGGATAGGGTTAGCATCAGGCCTAGGATAGTGTGAGGGTTAGGGTTAGGGTTAGCATCAGCCCTAGGATAGTGTTAGGGTTAGGGTTAGCATCAGGCCTAGGATAGTGTTAGGGTTAGGGTTAGCATCAGCCCTAGGATAGTGTTAGGGTTAGGGTTAGCATCAGGCCTAGGATAGTGTTAGGGTTAGGGTTAGCATCAGCCCTAGGATAGTGTTAGGGTTATGGTTAGGTTTAGCATCAGCCCTAGGATAGTGTTAGGGTAAGGGTTAGGGTTAGCATTAGGCCTAGGATAGTGTTAGGGTTACGGTTAGAATCAGCCCAAGGATAGTGTTAGGGTTAGGGTTAAGTTTTGCATCAGCCCTAGGATAGTGTTAGGGTTAGGGTTAGGGTTACCATCAGCCCTAGGATAGTGTTAGGGTTAGGGTTAGGGTTAGCATCAGCCCTAGGATAGCGTTAGGGTTAGGGTTAGCATCAACCCTAGGATAGTTTTAGGGTTAGGGTTAGGGTTAGCGTCAGCCCTAGGATAGTGTTAGGGTTAGGGTTAGCCTCAGCCCTAGGAGAGTGTTATGGTTAGGGATAGGGTTAGCATCAGGCCTAGGATAGTGTTAGGGTTAGGGTAAGGGTTAGCATCAGCCCTAGGATATTGTTAGGGTTAGGGTTAGGGTTAGCATCAGCCCTAGGATATTATTAGGGTTAGGGTTAGCATCAGCCCTAGGATAGTGTTAGGGTTAGGGTTAGGGTTATCATCAGCCATAGGATAGTGTTAGGGTTAGGGTTAGCCTCAGCCCTAGGAGAGTGTTAGGGTTAGGGATAGGGTTAGCATCAGGCCTAGGATAGTGTGAGGGTTAGGGTTAGGGTTATCATCAGCCCTAGGATAGTGTTAGGGTTAGGGTTAGCATCAGGCCTAGGATAGTGTTAGGGTTAGGGTTAGCATCAGCCCTAGGATAGTGTTAGGGTTAGGGTTAGGGTTAGCATCAGCCCTAGGATAGTGTTAGGGTTATGGTTAGGTTTAGCATCAGCCCTAGGATAGTGTTAGGGTAAGGGTTAGGGTTAGCATCAGGCCTAGGATAGTGTTAGGGTTACGGTTAGAATCAGCCCAAGGATAGTGTCAGGGTTAGGGTTAAGTTTTGCATGAGCCCTAGGATAGTGTTAGGGTTAGGGTTAGGGTTACCATCAGCCCTAGGATAGTGTTAGGGTTAGGGTTAGGGTTAGCATCAGCCCTAGGATAGTGTTAGGGTTAGGGTTAGGGTTAGCATCAGCCCTAGGATAGTGTTAGGGTTAGGGTTAGCATCAGCCCTAGGATAGTGTTAGGGTTAGGGTTAGGGTTATCATCAGGCCTAGGATAGTGTTAGGGTTAGGGTTAGCATCAGCCCTAGGATAGTGTTAGGGTTAGTGTTAGGGTTAGCATCAGCCCTAGGATAGTGTTAGGGTTAGGGTTAGCATCAGCCCTAGGATAGTGTTAGGGTTAGGGTTAGCGTTAGCATCAGGCCTAGGATAGTGTCAGGGTTAGGGTTAGCATCAGCCCTAGGATGGTGTAAGGGTTAAGGTTAGGGTTAGCATCAGCCGTAGGATAGTGTTAGGGTTAGGTTTAGCCTCAGCCCTAAGATAGTGTTAGAGTTAAGGTTAGGGTTAGCATCAGCCCTAGGGTAGTGTTAGGGTTAGGGTTAGGGTTAGCATCCGCCCTAGGATAGTGTTAGTGTTAGGGTTAGGGTTAGCATCAGCCCTAGGATAGTGTTAGGGTTATGGTTAGGTTTAGCATCAGCCCTAGGATAGTGTTAGGGTAAGGGTTAGGGTTAGCATTAGGCCTAGGATAGTGTTAGGGTTACGGTTAGAATCAGCCCAAGGATAGTGTTAGGGTTAGGGTTAAGTTTTGCATCAGCCCTAGGATAGTGTTAGGGTTAGGGTTAGGGTTACCATCAGCCCTAGGATAGTGTTAGGGTTAGGGTTAGGGTTAGCATCAGCCCTAGGATAGCGTTAGGGTTAGGGTTAGCATCAACCCTAGGATAGTTTTAGGGTTAGGGTTAGGGTTAGCGTCAGCCCTAGGATAGTGTTAGGGTTAGGGTTAGCCTCAGCCCTAGGAGAGTGTTATGGTTAGGGATAGGGTTAGCATCAGGCCTAGGATAGTGTTAGGGTTAGGGTAAGGGTTAGCATCAGCCCTAGGATATTGTTAGGGTTAGGGTTAGGGTTAGCATCAGCCCTAGGATATTATTAGGGTTAGGGTTAGCATCAGCCCTAGGATAGTGTTAGGGTTAGGGTTAGGGTTATCATCAGCCATAGGATAGTGTTAGGGTTAGGGTTAGCCTCAGCCCTAGGAGAGTGTTAGGGTTAGGGATAGGGTTAGCATCAGGCCTAGGATAGTGTGAGGGTTAGGGTTAGGGTTATCATCAGCCCTAGGATAGTGTTAGGGTTAGGGTTAGCATCAGGCCTAGGATAGTGTTAGGGTTAGGGTTAGCATCAGCCCTAGGATAGTGTTAGGGTTAGGGTTAGGGTTAGCATCAGCCCTAGGATAGTGTTAGGGTTATGGTTAGGTTTAGCATCAGCCCTAGGATAGTGTTAGGGTAAGGGTTAGGGTTAGCATCAGGCCTAGGATAGTGTTAGGGTTACGGTTAGAATCAGCCCAAGGATAGTGTCAGGGTTAGGGTTAAGTTTTGCATGAGCCCTAGGATAGTGTTAGGGTTAGGGTTAGGGTTACCATCAGCCCTAGGATAGTGTTAGGGTTAGGGTTAGGGTTAGCATCAGCCCTAGGATAGTGTTAGGGTTAGGGTTAACATAAACCCTAGGATAGTGTTAGGGTTAGGGTTAGGGTTAGCATCAGACCTAGGATAGTATTAGGGTTAGGGTTAGGGTTAGCATCAGCCCTAGGATAGTGTTAGGGTTAGGGTTAGGGTTAGCATCAGCCCTAGGATAGTGTTAGGGTTAGGGTTAGCATCAGCCCTTAGATAATGTTAGGGTTAGGGTTAGGGTTAGCATCAGCCCTAGGATAGTGTTATGGTCACGGTTAGCATCAGCCCTAGGAGAGTGTTAGGGTTAGGGTTAGGGTTACCATCAGCCCTAGGATAGTGTTAGGGTTAGGGTTATCATCAGCCCTAGGATAGTGTTAGGGGTAGGGTTAGGGTTAGCATCAGCCCTAGGATAGTGTTAGGGTTAGGGTTAGCATCAGCCCTAGGATAGTGTTAGGGTTAGGGTTAGGGTTAGCATCAGCCCTAGGATAGTGTTAGGGTTAGGGTTAGTATCAACCCTAGGATAGTTTTAGGGTTAGGGTTAGGGTTAGCGTCAGCCCTAGGATAGTGTTAGGGTTAGGGTTAGCCTCAGCCCTAGGAGAGTGTTATGGTTAGGGAAAGGGTTAGCATCAGGCCTAGGATAGTGTTAGGGTTAGGGTTAGGGTTATCATCAGCCCTAGGATAGTGTTAGGGTTAGGGTTAGGGTTATCATCAGGCCTAGGATAGTGTTAGGGTTAGGGTTAGCATCAGCCCTAGGATAGTGTTAGGGTTAGGGTTAGGGTTAGCATCAGCCCTAGGATAGTGTTATGGTTAGGGTTAGTGTTAGCATCAGCCCTAGGATATTATTAGGGTTAGGGTTAGCATCAGCCCTAGGATACTGTTAGGGTTAGAGTTAGGGTTATCACCAGGCTTAGGATAGTGTTAGTGTTAGGGTTACCATCAGCCTTAGGATAGTGTTAGGGTTAGGGTTAGGGTTAGCATCAGCCGTAGGATAGTGTTAGGGTTAGGGTTAGCCTCAGCCCTAGGATAGTGTTAGCGTTAGGGTTAGGGTTAGCATCAGCCCTAGGATAGTGTTAGGCGTAGGGTGAGGGTTAGCATCAGCCCTAGGATAGTGTTAGTGTTTGGGTTAGCATCAGCCCTTGGATAGTGTTAGGGTTAGGGTTAGGGTTAGCATCAGCCCTAGGATAGTATTAGGGTTAGGGATAGGGTTAGCATCAGCTCTAGGATAGTGTTAGGGTTAGTATTAGGGTTAGCATCAGCCCTAGGATAGTGTTAGGGTTAGGGTTAGGGTTAGCATCAGCCCTAGGATAGTGTTAGGGTTAGGGTTAGCATCAGCCCTGGGATAGTGTTAGGGTTAGGGTTAGGGTTAGCATCAGCCCTAGGATAGTGTTAGGGTTAGGGTTAGCATCAGCCCTAGGATAGTGTTAGGGTTAGGGTTAGGGTTAGCATCAGCCAAAGGATAGTGTTAGGGTTAGGGGTAGCATCAGCCCTAGGATAGTGTTAGGGTTAGGGTTAGGGTTAGCATCAGCCCTAGGATAGTGTTAGGGTTAGGGTTAGCATCAGCCCAAGGATAGTGTTAGGGTTAGGGTTAGGGTTAGCATCAGCCCTAGGATAGTGTGAGGGTTAAGGTTAGCATCAACCCTAGGATAGTTTTAGGGTTACGGTTAGGGTTAGCGGCAGCACTAGGATAGTGTTAGGGTTAGGGTTAGCCTCAGCCCTAGGAGATTGTAATGGTTAGGGATAGGGTTAGCATCAGGCCTAGGATAGTGTTAGGGTTAGGGTTAGGGTTAGCATCAGCCCTAGGATAGTGTTAGGGTTAGGGTTAGCCTCAGCCCAAGGAGAGTGTTAGGGTTAGGGATATTGTTAGCATCAGGCCTAGGATAGTGTGAGGGTTAGGGTTAGGGTTAGCATCAGCCCAAGGATAGTGTTAGGGTTAGGGTTAGCATCAGGCGTAGGATAGGTTAGGGTTAGGGTTAGCATCAGCCCTAGGATAGTGTTAGCGTTAGGGTTAGGGTTAGCATCTGCCCTAGGATAGTGTTAGGGTAAGGGTTAGGGTTATCATCAGGCCTAGGATAGTGTTAGAGTTATGGTTGGAATCAGCCCTAGGATAGTGTTAGGGTTATGGTTAGGTTTTGCATCAGCCCTAGGATAGTGTTAGGGTTAGGGTTAGGGTTACCATCAGCCCTAGGATAGTGTTAGGTTTAGGGTTAGGGTTAGCATCAGCCCTAGGATAGTGTTAGGGTTAGGGTTAGCATCAGCCCTAGGATAGTGTTAGGGTTAGGGTTAGGGTTATCATCAGGCCTAGGATAGTGTTAGGGTTAGGGTTTGCATCAGCCCTAGGATAGTGTTACGGTTAGGGTTAGGGTTAGCATCAGCCCTAGGATAGTGTTAGGGTTAGGGTTAGTGTTAGCATCAGCCCTAGGATATTATTAGTGTTAGGGTTAGCATCAGCCCTAGGATACTGTTAGGGTTAGAGTTAGGGTTAGCACCAGGCTTAGGATAGTGTTAGTGTTAGGGTTACCAGCAGCCTTAGGATACTGTTAGGGTTAGGGTTAGGGTTAACATCAGCCGTAGGATAGTGTTAGGGTTAGGGTTAGCCTCAGCCCTAGGATAGTGTTAGCGTTAGATTTAGGGTTAGCATCAGCCCTAGGATAGTGTTAGGCGTAGGGTGTGGGTTAGCATCAGCCCTAGGATAGTGTTACTGTTAGGGTTAGCATCAGCAATAGGATAGTGTTAGGGTTAGGGTTAGGGTTAGCATCAGACCTAGGATAGTATTAGGGTTAGGGTTAGGGTTAGCATCAGCCCTAGGATAGTGTTAGGGTTAGGGTTAGGGTTAGCATCAGCCCTAGGATAGTGTTAGGGTTAGGGTTAGCATCAGCCCTGGGATAATGTTAGGGTTAGGGTTAGGGTTAGCATCAGCCCTAGGATAGTGTTATGGTCACGGTTAGCATCAGCCCTAGGAGAGTGTTAGGGTTAGGGTTAGGGTTACCATCAGCCCTAGGATAGTGTTAGGGTTAGGGTTAGCATCAGCCCTAGGATAGTGTTAGGGGTAGGTTAGGGTTAGCATCAGCCCTAGGATAGTGTTAGGGTTAGGGTTAGCATCAGCCCTAGGATAGTGTTAGGGTTAGGGTTAGGGTTAGCATCAGCCCTAGGATAGTGTTAGGGTTAGGGTTAGCATCAACCCCAGGATAGTTTTAGGGTTAGTGTTAGGGTTAGCGTCAGCCCTAGGAGAGTGTTAGGGTTAGGGTTAGCCTCAGCCCTAGGAGAGTGTTATGGTTAGGGAAAGGGTTAGCATCAGGCCTAGGATAGTGTTAGGGTTAGGGTTAGGGTTAGCATCAGCCCTAGGATATTGTTAGGGTTAGGGTTAGGGTTAGCATCAGCCCTAGGATATTATTAGGGTTAGGGTTAGCATCAGCCCTAGGATATTGTTAGGGTTAGGGTTAGGATTAGCATCAGCCATAGGATAGTGTTAGGGTTAGGGTTAGCCTCAGCCTTAGGAGAGTGTTAGGGTTAGGGATAGGGTTAGCATCAGGCCTAGGATAGTGTGAGGGTTAGGGTTAGGGTTAGCATCAGCCCTAGGATAGTGTTAGGGTTAGGGTTAGCATCAGGCCTAGGATAGTGTTAGGGTTAGGGTTAGCATCAGCCCTAGGATAGTGTTAGGGTTAGGGTTAGGGTTAGCATCAGCCCTAGGATAGTGTTAGGGTTATGGTTAGGTTTAGCATCAGCCCTAGGATAGTGTTAGGGTAAGGGTTAGGGTTAGCATTAGGCCTAGGATAGTGTTAGGGTTACGGTTAGAATCAGCCCAAGGATAGTTTTAGGGTTAGGGTTAAGTTTTGCATCAGCCCTAGGATAGTGTTAGGGTTAGGGTTAGGGTTACCAACAGCCCTAGGATAGTGTTAGGGTTAGGGTTAGGGTTAGCATCAGCCCTAGGATAGTGTTAGGGTTAGGGTTATCATCAACCCTAGGATAGTTTTAGGGTTAGGGTTAGGGTTAGCGTCAGCCCTAGGATAGTGTTAGGGTTAGGGTTAGCCTCAGCCCTAGGAGAGTGTTACGGTTAGGGATAGGGTTATCATCAGGCCTAGGATAGTGTTAGGGTTAGGGTAAGGGTTAGCATCAGCCCTAGGATATTGTTAGGGTTAGGGTTAGGGTTAGCATCAGCCCTAGGATATTATTAGGGTTAGGGTTAGCATCAGCCCTAGGATAGTGTTAGGGTTAGGGTTAGGGTTATCATCAGCCATAGGATAGTGTTAGGGTTAGGGTTAGCCTCAGCCCTAGGAGAGTGTTAGGGTTAGGGATAGGGTTAGCATCAGGCCTAGGATAGTGTGAGGGTTAGGGTTAGGGTTATCATCAGCCCTAGGATAGTGTTAGGGTTAGGGTTAGCATCAGGCCTAGGATAGTGTTAGGGTTAGGGTTAGCATCAGCCCTAGGATAGTGTTAGGGTTAGGGTTAGGGTTAGCATAAGCCCTAGGATAGTGTTAGGGTTATGGTTAGGTTTAGCATCAGCCCTAGGATAGTGTTAGGGTAAGGGTTAGGGTTAGCATCAGGCCTAGGATAGTGTTAGGGTTACGGTTAGAATCAGCCCAAGGATAGTGTCAGGGTTAGGGTTAAGTTTTGCATCAGCCCTAGGATAGTGTTAGGGTTAGGGTTAGGGTTAGCATCAGCCCTAGGATAGTGTTAGGGTTAGGGTTAGCATCAGCCCTGAGATAATGTTAGGGTTAGGGTTAGGGTTAGCATCAGCCCTAGGATAGTGTTATGGTCACGGTTAGCATCAGCCCTAGGAGAGTGTTAGGGTTAGGGTTAGGGTTACCATCAGCCCTAGGATAGTGTTAGGGTTAGGGTAGGCATCAGCCCTAGGATAGTGTTAGGGGTAGGGTTAGGGTTAGCATCAGCCCTAGGATAGTGTTAGGGTTAGGGTTAGCATCAGCCCTAGGATAGTGTTAGGGTTAGGGTTAGGGTTAGCATCAGCCCTAGGATAGTGTTAGGGTTAGGGTTAGTATCAACCCTAGGATAGTTTTAGGGTTAGGGTTAGGGTTAGCGTCAGCCCTAGGATAGTGTTAGGGTTAGGGTTAGCCTCAGCCCTAGGAGAGTGTTATGGTTAGGGAAAGGGTTAGCATCAGGCCTAGGATAGTGTTAGGGTTAGGGTTAGGTTTATCATCAGCCCTAGGATATTGTTAGGGTTAGGGTTAGGGTTAGCATCAGCCCTAGGATATTATTAGGGTTAGGGTTAGCATCAGCCCTAGGATAGTGTTAGGGTTAGGGTTAGGATTAGCATCAGCCATAGGATAGTGTTAGGGTTAGGGTTAGCCTCAGCCTTAGGAGAGTGTTAGGGTTAGGGATAGGGTTAGCATCAGGCCTAGGATAGTGTGAGGGTTAGGGTTAGGGTTAGCATAAGCCCTAGGATAGTGTTAGGGTTAGGGTTAGCATCAGGCCTAGGATAGTGTTAGGGTTAGGGTTAGCATCAACCCTAGAATAGTGTTAGGGTTAGGGTTAGGGTTAGCATCAGCCCTAGGATAGTGTTAGGGTTATGGTTAGGTTTAGCATCAGCCCTAGGATAGTGTTAGGGTAAGGGTTAGGGTTAGCATTAGGCCTAGGATAGTGTTAGGGTTACGGTTAGAATCAGCCCAAGGATAGTGTTAGGGTTAGGGTTAAGTTTTGCATCAGCCCTAGGATAGTGTCAGGGTTAGGGTTAGGGTTACCATCAGCCCTAGGATAGTGTTAGGGTTAGGGTTAGGGTTAGCATCAGCCCTAGGATAGTGTTAGGGTTAGGGTTAGCATCAACCCTAGGATAGTTTTAGGGTTAGGGTTAGGGTTAGCGTCAGCCCTAGGATAGTGTTAGGGTTAGGGTTAGCCTCAGCCCTAGGAGAGTGTTATGGTTAGGGATAGGGTTAGCATCAGGCCTAGGATAGTGTTAGGGTTAGGGTAAGGGTTAGCATCAGCCCTAGGATATTATTAGGGTTAGGGTTAGGGTTAGCATCAGCCCTAGGATAGTGTTAGGGTTAGGGTTAGGGTTAGCATCAGCCCTAGGATAGTGTTAGGGTTAGGGTTAGCATCAGCCCTAGGATAGTGTTAGGGTTAGGGTTAGGGTTATCATCAGGCCTAGGATAGTGTTAGGGTTAGGGTTAGCATCAGCCCTAGGATAGTGTTAGGGTTAGTGTTAGGGTTAGCATCAGCCCTAGGATAGTGTTAGGGTTAGGGTTAGCATCAGCCCTAGGATAGTGTTAGGGTTAGGGTTAGCGTTAGCATCAGGCCTAGGATAGTGTCAGGGTTAGGGTTAGCATCAGCCCTAGGATGGTGTTAGGGTTAAGGTTAGGGTTAGCATCAGCCGTAGGATAGTGTTAGGGTTAGGGTTAGCCTCAGCCCTAAGATAGTGTTAGAGTTAAGGTTAGGGTTAGCATCAGCCCTAGGGTAGTGTTAGGGTTAGGGTTAGGGTTAGCATCCGCCCTAGGATAGTGTTAGTGTTAGGGTTAGGGTTAGCATCAGCCCTAGGAGAGTGTTAGGGTTAGGGTTAACATAAACCCTAGGATAGTGTTAGGGTTAGGGTTAGGGTTATCATCAGGCCTAGGATAGTGTTAGGGTTATGGTTAGGGTTAGCATAAGTTCAAGGATAGTGTTAGGGTTAGCGTTAGGGTTAGAATCAGCCCTAGGATAGTGTTAGGGTTAGGGTTAGGGTTAGCATCAGCCCTAGGATAGTGTTAGGGTTAGGGTTAACATAAACCCTAGGATAGTGTTAGGGTTAGGGTTAGGGTTAGCATCAGGCCTAGGATAGTGTTAGGGTTAGGGTTAGCATCAGCCCTAGGATAGTGTTAGGGTTAGGGTTAGGGTTATCATCAGGCCTAGGATAGTGTTAGGGTTAGGGTTAGCATCAGCCCTAGGATAGTGTTAGGGTTAGGGTTAGGGTTAGCATCATCCCTAGGATAGTGTTAGGGTTAGGGTTAGTGTTAGCATCAGCCCTAGGATATTAGTAGGGTTAGGGTTAGCATCAGCCCTAGGATACTGTTAGGGTTAGAGTTAGGGTTATCACCAGGCTTAGGATAGTGTTAGTGTTAGGGTTACCATCAGCCTTAGGATAGTGTTAGGGTTAGGGTTAGGGTTAGCATCAGCCGTAGGATAGTGTTAGGGTTAGGGTTAGCCTCAGCCCTAGGATAGTGTTAGCGTTAGGGTTAGGGTTAGCATCAGCCCTAGGATAGTGTTAGGCGTAGGGTGAGGGTTATCATCAGCCCTAGGATAGTGTTAGTGTTTGGGTTAGGATCAGCCCTTGGATAGTGTTAGGGTTAGGGTTAGGGTTAGCATTAGCCCTAGGATAGTATTAGGGTTAGGGATAGGGTTAGCATCAGCTCTAGGATAGTGTTAGGGTTAGTATTAGGGTTAGCATCAGCCCTAGGATAGTGTTAGGGTTAGGGTTAGGGTTAGCATCAGCCCTAGGATAGTGTTAGGGTTAGGGTTAGCATCAGCCCTGGGATAATGTTAGGGTTAGGGTTAGGGTTAGCATCAGCCCTAGGATAGTGTTAGGGTTAGGGTTAGCATCAGCCCTAGGATAGTGTCAGGGTTAGGGTTAGGGTTAGCATCAGCCCTAGGATAGTGTTAGGGTTAGGGGTAGCATCAGCCCTAGGATAGTGTTAGGGTTAGGGTTAGGGTTAGCATCAGCCCTAGGATAGTGTTAGGGTTAGGGTTAGCATCAGCCCAAGGATAGTGTTAGGGTTAGGGTTAGGGTTAGCATCAGCCCTAGGATAGTGTGAGGGTTAAGGTTAGCATCAACCCTAGGATAGTTTTAGGGTTACGGTTAGGGTTAGCGGCAGCCCTAGGATAGTGTTAGGGTTAGGGTTAGCCTCAGCCCTAGGAGATTGTTATGGTTAGGGATAGGGTTAGCATCCGGCCTAGCATGGTGTTAGGGTTAGGGTTAGGGTTAGCATCAGCCCTAGGATAGTGTTAGGGTTAGGGTTAGCCTCAGCCCTAGGAGAGTGTTAGGGTTAGGGATAGGGTTAGCATCAGGCCTAGGATAGTGTGAGGGTAAGGGTTAGGGTTAGCATCAGCCCAAGGATAGTGTTAGGGTTAGGGTTAGCATCAGGCCTAGGATAGGTTAGGGTTAGGGTTAGCATCAGCCCTAGGATAGTGTTAGCGTTAGGGTTAGGGTTAGCATCAGCCCTAGGATAGTGTTAGGGTTATGGTTAGGTTTAGCATCAGCCCTAGGATAGTGTTAGGGTAAGGGTTAGGGTTATCATCAGGCCTAGGATAGTGTTAGAGTTATGGTTGGAATCAGCCCTAGGATAGTGTTAGGGTTATGGTTAGGTTTTGCATCAGCCCTAGGATAGTGTTAGGGTTAGGGTTAGGGTTATCATCAGGCCTAGGATAGTGTTAGGGTTAGGGTTTGCATCAGCCCTAGGATAGTGTTAGGGTTAGGGTTAGGGTTAGCATCAGGCTAGGATAGTGTTAGGGTTAGGGTTAGTGTTAGCATCAGCCCTAGGATATTATTAGTGTTAGGGTTAGCATCAGCCCTAGGATACTGTTAGGGTTAGAGTTAGGGTTAGCACCAGGCTTAGGATAGTGTTAGTGTTAGGGTTACCAGCAGCCTTAGGATAGTGTTAGGGTTAGGGTTAGGGTTAGCATCAGCCGTAGGATAGTGTTAGGGTTAGGGTTAGCCTCAGCCCTAGGATAGTGTTAGCGTTAGATTTAGGGTTAGCATCAGCCCTAGGATAGTGTTAGGCGTAGGGTGTGGGTTAGCATCAGCCCTAGGATAGTGTTACTGTTAGGGTTAGCATCAGCCCTAGGATAGTGTTAGGGTTAGGGTTAGGGTTAGCATCAGACCTAGGATAGTATTAGGGTTAGGGTTAGGGTTAGCATCAGCCCTAGGATAGTGTTAGGGTTAGGGTTAGGGTTAGCATCAGCCCTAGGATAGTGTTAGGGTTAGGGTTAGCATCAGCCCTGGGATAATGTTAGGGTTAGGGTTAGGGTTAGCATCAGCCCTAGGATAGTGTTATGGTCACGGTTAGCATCAGCCCTAGGAGAGAGTTAGGGTTAGGGTTAGGGTTACCATCAGCCCTAGGATAGTGTTAGGGTTAGGGTTAGCATCAGCCCTAGGATAGTGTTAGAGTTAGGGTTAGGGTTAGCATCAGCCCTAGGATAGTGTTAGGGTTAGGGTTAGCATCAGCCCTAGGATAGTGTTAGGGTTAGGGTTAGGGTTAGCATCAGCCCTAGGATAGTGTTAGGGTTAGGGTTAGCCTCAGCCCTAGGAGAGTGTTATGGTTAGGGAAAGGGTTAGCATCAGGCCTAGGATAGTGTTAGGGTTAGGGTTAGGGTTAGCATCAGCCCTAGGATATTGTTAGGGTTAGGGTTAGGGTTAGCATCAGCCCTAGGATATTATTAGGGTTAGGGTTAGCATCAGCCCTAGGATAGTGTTAGGGTTAGGGTTAGGATTAGCATCAGCCATAGGATAGTGTTAGGGTTAGGGTTAGCCTCAGCCTTAGGAGAGTGTTAGGGTTAGGGATAGGGTTAGCATCAGGCCTAGGATAGTGTGAGGGTTAGGGTTAGGGTTAGCATCAGCCCTAGGATAGTGTTAGGGTTAGGGTTAGCATCAGGCCTAGGATAGTGTTAGGGTTAGGGTTAGCATCAGCCCTAGGATAGTGTTAGGGTTAGGGTTAGGGTTAGCATCAGCCCTAGGATAGTGTTAGGGTTATGGTTAGGATTAGCATCAGCCCTAGGATAGTGTTAGGGTAAGGGTTAGGGTTAGCATTAGGCCTAGGATAGTGTTAGGGTTACGGTTAGAATCAGCCCAAGGATAGTGTTAGGGTTAGGGTTAAGTTTTGCATCAGCCCTAGGATAGTGTTATGGTTAGGGTTAGGGTTACCATCAGCCCTAGGATAGTGTTAGGGTTAGGGTTAGGGTTAGCATCAGCCCTAGGATAGTGTTCGGGTTAGGGTTAGGGTTAGCCTCAGCCCTAGGATAGTGTTAGGGTTAGGGTTAGCATCAGCCCTAGGATAGTGTTAGGGTTAGGGTTAGGGTTATCATCAGGCCTAGGATAGTGTTAGGGTTAGGGTTAGCATCAGCCCTAGGATAGTGTTAGGGTTAGTGTTAGGGTTAGCATCAGCCCTAGGATAGTGTTAGGGTTAGGGTTAGCATCAGCCCTAGGATAGTGTTAGGGTTAGGGTTAGGGTTAGCATCAGGCCAAGGATAGTATCAGGGTTAGGGTTAGCATCAGCCCTAGGATAGTGTTAGGGTTAAGGTTAGGGTTAGCATCAGCCGTAGGATAGTGTTAGGGTTAGGGTTAGCCTCAGCCCTAAGATAGTGTTAGAGTTAGGGTTAGGGTTAGCATCAGCCCTAGGGTAGTGTTAGGGTTAGGGTTAGGGTTAGCATCCGCCCTAGGATAGTGTTAGGGTTAGGGTTAGGGTTAGCATCAGCCCTAGGAGAGTGTTAGGGTTAGGGTTAACATAAACCCTAGGATAGTGTTAGGGTTAGGGTTAGGGTTATCATCAGGCCTAGGATAGTGTTAGGGTTAGGGTTAGGGTTATCATCAGGCCTAGGATAGTGTTAGGGGTAGGGTTAGCATCAGCCCTAGGATAGTGTTAGGGTTAGGGTTAGGGTTAGCATCAGCCCTAGGATAGTGATAGGGTTAGGGTTAGTGTTAGCATCAGCCCTAGGATATTATTAGGGTTAGGGTTAGCATCAGCCCTAGGATACTGTTAGGGTTAGAGTTAGGGTTCTCACCAGGCTTAGGATAGTGTTAGTGTTAGGGTTAAAATCAGCCTTAGGATAGTGTTAGGTTTAGAGTTAGGGTTAGCATCAGCCCTAGGATAGTGTTAGGGGTAGGGTGAGGGTTAGCATCAGCCCTAGGATAGTGTTAGTGTTAGGGTTAGCATCAGCCCTAGGATAGTGTTAGGGTTAGGGTTCTGGTTAGCATCAGCCCTAGGATAGTGTTAGGGTTAGGGTTAGGGTTAGCATCAGCCCTAGGATAGTGTTACTGTTAGGGTTAGCATCAGCCCTAGGATAGTGTTAGGGTTAGGGTTAGGGTTAGCATCAGACCTAGGATAGTATTAGGGTTAGGGTTAGGGTTAGCATCAGCCCTAGGATAGTGTTAGGGTTAGGGTTAGGGTTAGCATCAGCCCTAGGATAGTGTTAGGGTTAGGGTTAGCATCAGCCCTGAGATAATGTTAGGGTTAGGGTTAGGGTTAGCATCAGCCCTAGGATAGTGTTATGGTCACGGTTAGCATCAGCCCTAGGAGAGTGTTAGGGTTAGGGTTAGGGTTACCATCAGCCCTAGGATAGTGTTAGGGTTAGGGTTAGCATCAGCCCTAGGATAGTGTTAGGGGTAGGGTTAGGGTTAGCATCAGCCCTAGGATAGTGTTAGGGTTAGGGTTAGCATCAGCCCTAGGATAGTGTTAGGGTTAGGGTTAGGGTTAGCATCAGCCCTAGGATAGTGTTAGGGTTAGGGTTAGTATCAACCCTAGGATAGTTTTAGGGTTAGGGTTAGGGTTAGCGTCAGCCCTAGGATAGTGTTAGGGTTAGGGTTAGCCTCAGCCCTAGGAGAGTGTTATGGTTAGGGAAAGGGTTAGCATCAGGCCTAGGATAGTGTTAGGGTTAGGGTTAGGTTTATCATCAGCCCTAGGATATTGTTAGGGTTAGGGTTAGGGTTAGCATCAGCCCTAGGATATTATTAGGGTTAGGGTTAGCATCAGCCCTAGGATAGTGTTAGGGTTAGGGTTAGGATTAGCATCAGCCATAGGATAGTGTTAGGGTTAGGGTTAGCCTCAGCCTTAGGAGAGTGTTAGGGTTAGGGATAGGGTTAGCATCAGGCCTAGGATAGTGTGAGGGTTAGGGTTAGGGTTAGCATCAGCCCTAGGATAGTGTTAGGGTTAGGGTTAGCATCAGGCCTAGGATAGTGTTAGGGTTAGGGTTAGCATCAGCCCTAGAATAGTGTTAGGGTTAGGGTTAGGGTTAGCATCAGCCCTAGGATAGTGTTAGGGTTATGGTTAGGTTTAGCATCAGCCCTAGGATAGTGTTAGGGTAAGGGTTAGGGTTAGCATTAGGCCTAGGATAGTGTTAGGGTTACGGTTAGAATCAGCCCAAGGATAGTGACAGGGTTAGGGTTAAGTTTTGCATCAGCCCTAGGATAGTGTCAGGGTTAGGGTTAGGGTTACCATCAGCCCTAGGATAGTGTTAGGGTTAGGGTTAGGGTTAGCATCAGCCCTAGGATAGTGTTAGGGTTAGGGTTAGCATCAACCCTAGGATAGTTTTAGGGTTAGGGTTAGGGTTAGCGTCAGCCCTAGGATAGTGTTAGGGTTAGGGTTAGCCTCAGCCCTAGGAGAGTGTTATGGTTAGGGATAGGGTTAGCATCAGGCCTAGGATAGTGTTAGGGTTAGGGTAAGGGTTAGCATCAGCCCTAGGATATTGTTAGGGTTAGGGTTATGGTTAGCATCAGCCCTAGGATATTATTAGGGTTAGGGTTAGCATCAGCCCTAGGATAGTGTTAGGGTTAGGGTTAGGGTTAGCATCAGGCCAAGGATAGTGTCAGGGTTAGGGTTAGCATCAGCCCTAGGATAGTGTTAGGGTTAAGGTTAGGGTTAGCATCAGCTGTAGGATAGTGTTAGGGTTAGGGTTAGCCTCAGCCCTAAGATAGTGTTAGAGTTAGGGTTAGGGTTAGCATCAGCCCTAGGGTAGTGTTAGGGTTAGGGTTAGGGTTAGCATCCGCCCTAGGATAGTGTTAGGGTTAGGGTTAGGGTTAGCATCAGCCCTAGGAGAGTGTTAGGGTTAGGGTTAACATAAACCCTAGGATAGTGTTAGGGTTAGGGTTAGGGTTATCATCAGGCCTAGGATAGTGTTAGGGTTAGGGTTAGGGTTATCATCAGGCCTAGGATAGTGTTAGGGGTAGGGTTAGCATCAGCCCTAGGATAGTGTTAGGGTTAGGGTTAGGGTTAGCATCAGCCCTAGGATAGTGATAGGGTTAGGGTTAGTGTTAGCATCAGCCCTAGGATATTATTAGGGTTAGGGTTAGCATCAGCCCTAGGATACTGTTAGGGTTAGAGTTAGGGTTCTCACCAGGCTTAGGATAGTGTTAGTGTTAGGGTTAAAATCAGCCTTAGGATAGTGTTAGGTTTAGAGTTAGGGTTAGCATCAGCCCTAGGATAGTGTTAGGGGTAGGGTGAGGGTTAGCATCAGCCCTAGGATAGTGTTAGTGTTAGGGTTAGCATCAGCCCTAGGATAGTGTTAGGGTTAGGGTTCTGGTTAGCATCAGCCCTAGGATAGTGTTAGGGTTAGGGTTAGGGTTAGCATCAGCCCTAGGATAGTGTTACTGTTAGGGTTAGCATCAGCCCTAGGATAGTGTTAGGGTTAGGGTTAGGGTTAGCATCAGACCTAGGATAGTATTAGGGTTAGGGTTAGGGTTAGCATCAGCCCTAGGATAGTGTTAGGGTTAGGGTTAGGGTTAGCATCAGCCCTAGGATAGTGTTAGGGTTAGGGTTAGCATCAGCCCTGAGATAATGTTAGGGTTAGGGTTAGGGTTAGCATCAGCCCTAGGATAGTGTTATGGTCACGGTTAGCATCAGCCCTAGGAGAGTGTTAGGGTTATGGTTAGGGTTACCATAAGCCCTAGGATAGTGTTAGGGTTAGGGTTAGCATCAGCCCTACGATAGTGTTAGGGGTAGGGTTAGGGTTAGCATCAGCCCTAGGATAGTGTTAGGGTTAGGGTTAGCATCAGCCCTAGGATAGTGTTAGGGTTAGGGTTAGGGTTAGCATCAGCCCTAGGATAGTGTTAGGGTTAGGGTTAGTATCAACCCTAGGATAGTTTTAGGGTTAGGGTTAGGGTTAGCGTCAGCCCTAGGATAGTGTTAGGGTTAGGGTTAGCCTCAGCCCTAGGAGAGTGTTATGGTTAGGGAAAGGGTTAGCATCAGGCCTAGGATAGTGTTAGGGTTAGGGTTAGGTTTATCATCAGCCCTAGGATATTGTTAGGGTTAGGGTTAGGGTTAGCATCAGCCCTAGGATATTATTAGGGTTAGGGTTAGCATCAGCCCTAGGATAGTGTTAGGGATAGGGTTAGGATTAGCATCAGCCATAGGATAGTGTTAGGGTTAGGGTTAGCCTCAGCCTTAGGAGAGTGTTAGGGTTAGGGATAGGGTTAGCATCAGGCCTAGGATAGTGTGAGGGTTAGGGTTAGGGTTAGCATCAGAACTAGGATAGTGTTAGGGTTAGGGTTAGCATCAGGCCTAGGATAGTGTTAGGGTTAGGGTTAGCATCAGCCCTAGAATAGTGTTAGGGTTAGGGTTAGGGTTAGCATCAGCCCTAGGATAGTGTTAGGGTTATGGTTAGGTTTAGCATCAGCCCTAGGATAGTGTTAGGGTAAGGGTTAGGGTTAGCATTAGGCCTAGGATAGTGTTAGGGTTACGGTTAGAATCAGCCCAAGGATAGTGACAGGGTTAGGGTTAAGTTTTGCATCAGCCCTAGGATAGTGTCAGGGTTAGGGTTAGGGTTACCATCAGCCCTAGGATAGTGTTAGGGTTAGGGTTAGGGTTAGCATCAGCCCTAGGATAGTGTTAGGGTTAGGGTTAGCATCAACCCTAGGATAGTTTTAGGGTTAGGGTTAGGGTTAGCGTCAGCCCTAGGATAGTGTTAGGGTTAGGGTTAGCCTCAGCCCTAGGAGAGTGTTATGGTTAGGGATAGGGTTAGCATCAGGCCTAGGATAGTGTTAGGGTTAGGGTAAGGGTTAGCATCAGCCCTAGGATATTGTTAGGGTTAGGGTTATGGTTAGCATCAGCCCTAGGATATTATTAGGGTTAGGGTTAGCATCAGCCCTAGGATAGTGTTAGGGTTAGGGTTAGGGTTATCATCAGCCATAGGATAGTGTTAGGGTTAGGGTTAGCCTCAGCCCTAGGAGAGTGTTAGGGTTAGGGATAGGGTTAGCATCAGGCCTAGGATAGTGTGAGGGTTAGGGTTAGGGTTATCATCAGCCCTAGTATAGTGTTAGGGTTAGGGTTAGCATCAGGCCTAGGATAGTGTTAGGATTAGGGTTAGCATCAGCCCTAGGATAGTGTTAGGGTTAGGGTTAGGGTTAGCATCAGCCCTAGGATAGTGTTAGGGTTATGGTTAGGTTTAGCATCAGCCCTAGGATAGTGTTAGGGTAAGGGTTAGGGTTAGCATCAGGCCTAGGATAGTGTTAGGGTTACGGTTAGAATCAGCCCAAGGATAGTGTCAGGGTTAGGGTTAAGTTTTGCATCAGCCCTAGGATAGTGTTGGGGTTAGGGTTAGGGTTACCATCAGCCCTAGGATAGTGTTAGGGTTAGGGTTAGGGTTAGCATCAGCCCTAGGATAGTGTTAGGGTTAGGGTTAGCGTTAGCATCAGGCCTAGGATAGTGTCAGGGTTAGGGTTAGCATCAGCCCTAGGATGGTGTTAGGGTTAAGGTTAGGGTTAGCATCAGCCGTAGGATAGTGTTAGGGTTAGGGTTAGCCTCAGCCCTAAGATAGTGTTAGAGTTAAGGTTAGGGTTAGCATCAGCCCTAGGGTAGTGTTAGGGTTAGGGTTAGGGTTAGCATCCGCCCTAGGATAGTGTTAGTGTTAGGGTTAGGGTTAGCATCAGCCCTAGGAGAGTGTTAGGGTTAGGGTTAACATAAACCCTAGGATAGTGTTAGGGTTAGGGTTAGGGTTATCATCAGGCCTAGGATAGTGTTAGGGTTATGGTTAGGGTTAGCATAAGTTCAAGGATAGTGTTAGGGTTAGCGTTAGGGTTAGAATCAGCCCTAGGATAGTGTTAGGGTTAGGGTTAGGGTTAGCATCAGCCCTAGGATAGTGTTAGGGTTAGGGTTAACATAAACCCTAGGATAGTGTTAGGGTTATGGTTAGGGTTAGCATCAGGCCTAGGATAGTGTTAGGGTTAGGGTTAGCATCAGCCCTAGGATAGTGTTAGGGTTAGGGTTAGGGTTATCATCAGGCCTAGGATAGTGTTAGGGTTAGGGTTAGCATCAGCCCTAGGATAGTGTTAGGGTTAGGGTTAGGGTTAGCATCATCCCTAGGATAGTGTTAGGGTTAGGGTTAGTGTTAGCATCAGCCCTAGGATATTATTAGGGTTAGGGTTAGCATCAGCCCTAGGATACTGTTAGGGTTAGAGTTAGGGTTATCACCAGGCTTAGGATAGTGTTAGTGTTAGGGTTACCATCAGCCTTAGGATAGTGTTAGGGTTAGGGTTAGGGTTAGCATCAGCCGTAGGATAGTGTTAGGGTTAGGGTTAGCATCAGCCCAAGGATAGTGTTAGGGTTAGGGTTAGGGTTAGCATCAGCCCTAGGATAGTGTTAGGCGTAGGGTGAGGGTTAGCATCAGCCCTAGGATAGTGTTAGTGTTTGGGTTAGCATCAGCCCTTGGATAGTGTTAGGGTTAGGGTTAGGGTTAGCATTAGCCCTAGGATAGTATTAGGGTTAGGGATAGGGTTAGCATCAGCTCTAGGATAGTGTTAGGGTTAGTATTATGGTTAGCATCAGCCCTAGGATAGTGTTAGGGTTAGGGTTAGGGTTAGCATCAGCCCTAGGATAGTGTTAGGGTTAGGGTTAGCATCAGCCCTGGGATAATGTTAGGGTTAGGGTTAGGGTTAGCATCAGCCCTAGGATAGTGTTAGGGTTAGGGTTAGCATCAGCCCTAGGATAGTGTTAGGGTTAGGGTTAGGGTTAGCATCAGCCCTAGGATAGTGTTAGGGTTAGGGGTAGCATCAGCCCTAGGATAGTGTTAGGGTTAGGGTTAGGGTTAGCATCAGCCCTAGGATAGTGTTAGGGTTAGGGTTAGCATCAGCCCAAGGATAGTGTTAGGGTTAGGGTTAGGGTTAGCATCAGCCCTAGGATAGTGTGAGTGTTAAGGTTAGCATCAACCCTAGGATAGTTTTAGGGTTACGGTCAGGGTTAGCGGCAGCCCTAGGATAGTGTTAGGGTTAGGGTTAGCCTCAGCCCTAGGAGATTGTTATGGTTAGGGATAGGGTTAGCATCCGGCCTAGCATAGTGTTAGGGTTAGGGTTAGGGTTAGCATCAGCCCTAGGATAGTGTTAGGGTTAGGGTTAGCCTCAGCCCTAGGAGACTGTTAGGGTTAGGGATAGGGTTAGCATCAGGCCTAGGATAGTGTGAGGGTTAGGGTTAGGGTTAGCATCAGCCCAAGGATAGTGTTAGGGTTAGGGTTAGCATCAGGCCTAGGATAGGTTAGGGTTAGGGTTAGCATCAGCCCTAGGATAGTGTTAGCGTTAGGGTTAGGGTTAGCATCAGCCCTAGGATAGTGTTAGGGTTATGGTTAGGTTTAGCATCAGCCCTAGGATAGTGTTAGGGTAAGGGTTAGGGTTATCATCAGGCCTAGGATAGTGTTAGAGTTATGGTTGGAATCAGCCCTAGGATAGTGTTAGGGTTATGGTTAGGTTTTGCATCAGCCCTAGGATAGTGTTAGGGTTAGGGTTAGGGTTATCATCAGGCCTAGGATAGTGTTAGGGTTAGGGTTTGCATCAGCCCTAGGATAGTGTTAGGGTTAGGGTTAGGGTTAGCATCAGGCTAGGATAGTGTTAGGGTTAGGGTTAGTGTTAGCATCAGCCCTAGGATATTATTAGTGTTAGGGTTAGCATCAGCCCTAGGATACTGTTAGGGTTAGAGTTAGGGTTAGCACCAGGCTTAGGATAGTGTTAGTGTTAGGGTTACCAGCAGCCTTAGGATAGTGTTAGGGTTAGGGTTAGGGTTAGCATCAGCCGTAGGATAGTGTTAGGGTTAGGGTTAGCCTCAGCCCTAGGATAGTGTTAGCGTTAGATTTAGGGTTAGCATCAGCCCTAGGATAGTGTTAGGCGTAGGGTGTGGGTTAGCATCAGCCCTAGGATAGTGTTACAGTTAGGGTTAGCATCAGCCCTAGGATAGTGTTAGGGTTAGGGTTAGGGTTAGCATCAGACCTAGGATAGTATTAGGGTTAGGGTTAGGGTTAGCATCAGCCCTAGGATAGTGTTAGGGTTAGGGTTAGGGTTAGCATCAGCCCTAGGATAGTGTTAGGGTTAGGGTTAGCATCAGCCCTGGGATAATGTTAGGGTTAGGGTTAGGGTTAGCATCAGCCCTAGGATAGTGTTATGGTCACGGTTATCATCAGCCCTAGGAGAGAGTTAGGGTTAGGGTTAGGGTTACCATCAGCCCTAGGATAGTGTTAGGGTTAGGGTTAGCATCAGCCCTAGGATAGTGTTTGAGTTAGGGTTAGGGTTAGCATCAGCCCTAGGATAGTGTTAGGGTTAGGGTTAGCATCAGCCCTAGGATAGTGTTAGGGTTAGGGTTAGGGTTAGCATCAGCCCTAGGATAGTGTTAGGGTTAGGGTTAGCCTCAGCCCTAGGAGAGTGTTATGGTTAGGGAAACGGTTAGCATCAGGCCTAGGATAGTGTTAGGGTTAGGGTTAGGGTTAGCATCAGCCCTAGGATATTGTTAGGGTTAGGGTTAGGGTTAGCATCAGCCCTAGGATATTATTAGGGTTAGGGTTAGCATCAGCCCTAGGATAGTGTTAGGGTTAGGGTTAGGATTAGCATCAGCCATAGGATAGTGTTAGGGTTAGGGTTAGCCTCAGCCTTAGGAGAGTGTTAGGGTTAGGGATAGGGTTAGCATCAGGCCTAGGATAGTGTGAGGGTTAGGGTTAGGGTTAGCATCAGCCCTAGGATAGTGTTAGGGTTAGGGTCAGCATCAGGCCTAGGATAGTGTTAGGGTTAGGCTTAGCATCAGCCCTAGGATAGTGTTAGGGTTAGGGTTAGGGTTAGCATCAGCCCTAGGATAGTGTTAGGGTTATGGTTAGGTTTAGCATCAGCCCTAGGATAGTGTTAGGGTAAGGGTTAGGGTTAGCATTAGGCCTAGGATAGTGTTAGGGTTACGGTTAGAATCAGCCCAAGGATAGTGTTAGGGTTAGGGTTAAGTTTTGCATCAGCCCTAGGATAGTGTTAGGGTTAGGGTTAGGGTTACCATCAGCCCTAGGATAGTGTTAGGGTTAGGGTTAGGGTTAGCATCAGCCCTAGGATAGTGTTAGGGTTAGGGTTAGGGTTAGCATCAGCCCTAGGATAGTGTTAGGGTTAGGGTTAGCATCAGCCCTAGGATAGTGTTAGGGTTAGGGTTAGGGTTATCATCAGGCCTAGGATAGTGTTAGGGTTAGGGTTAGCATCAGCCCTAGGATAGTGCTAGGGTTAGTGTTAGGGTTAGCATCAGCCCTAGGATAGTGTTAGGGTTAGGGTTAGCATCAGCCCTAGGATAGTGTTAGGGTTAGGGTTAGGGTTAGCATCAGGCCAAGGATAGTGTCAGGGTTAGGGTTAGCATCAGCCCTAGGATAGTGTTAGGGTTAAGGTTAGGGTTAGCATCAGCCGTAGGATAGTGTTAGGGTTAGGGTTAGCCTCAGCCCTAAGATAGTGTTAGAGTTAGGGTTAGGGTTAGCATCAGCCCTAGGGTAGTGTTAGGGTTAGGGTTAGGGTTAGCATCCGCCCTAGGATAGTGTTAGGGTTAGGGTTAGGGTTAGCATCAGCCCTAGGAGAGTGTTAGGGTTAGGGTTAACATAAACCCTAGGATAGTGTTAGGGTTAGGGTTAGGGTTATCATCAGGCCTAGGATAGTGTTAGGGTTAGGGTTTTGGTTATCATCAGGCCTAGGATAGTGTTAGGGGTAGGGTTAGCATCAGCCCTAGGATAGTGTTAGGGTTAGGGTTAGGGTTAGCATCAGCCCTAGGATAGTGATAGGGTTAGGGTTAGTGTTAGCATCAGCCCTAGGATATTATTAGGGTTAGGGTTAGCATCAGCCCTAGGATACTGTTAGGGTTAGAGTTAGGGTTCTCACCAGGCTTAGGATAGTGTTAGTGTTAGGGTTAAAATCAGCCTTAGGATAGTGTTAGGTTTAGGGTTAGGGTTAGCATCAGCCCTAGGATAGTGTTAGGGGTAGGGTGAGGGTTAGCATCAGCCCTAGGATAGTGTTAGTGTTAGGGTTAGCATCAGCCCTAGGAGAGTGTTAGGGTTAGGGTTCTGGTTAGCATCAGCCCTAGGATAGTGTTAGGGTTAGGGTTAGGGTTAGCATCAGCCCTAGGATAGTGTTACTGTTAGGGTTAGCATCAGCCCTAGGATAGTGTTAGGGTTAGGGTTAGGGTTAGCATCAGACCTAGGATAGTATTAGGGTTAGGGTTAGGGTTAGCATCAGCCCTAGGATAGTGTTAGGGTTAGGGTTAGGGTTAGCATCAGCCCTAGGATAGTGTTACGGTTAGGGTTAGCATCAGCCCTGGGATAATGTTAGGGTTAGGGTTAGGGTTAGCATCAGCCCTAGGATAGTGTTAGGGTCACGGTTAGCATCAGCCCAAGGAGAGTGTTAGGGTTAGGGTTAGGGTTACCATCAGACCTAGGATAGTGTTAGGGTTATTGTTAGCATCAGCCCTAGGATAGTGTTAGGGTTAGGGTTATGGTTAGCATCAGCCCTAGGATAGTGTTAGGGTTAGGGTTAGCATCAGCCCTAGGATAGTGTTAGGGTTAGGGTTAGGGTTAGCATCAGCCCTAGGATAGTGTTAGGGTTAGGGTTAGCATCAACCCTAGGATAGTTTTAGGGTTAGGGTTAGGGTTAGCGTCAGCCCTAGGATAGTGTTAGGGTTAGGGTTAGCCTCAGCCCTAGGAGAGTGTTATGGTTAGGGATAGGGTTAGCATCAGGCCTAGGATAGTGTTAGGGTTAGGGTAAGGGTTAGCATCAGCCCTAGGATATTGTTAGGGTTAGGGTTAGGGTTAGCATCAGCCCTAGGATATTATTAGGGTTAGGGTTAGCATCATCCCTAGGATAGTGTTAGGGTTAGGGTTAGGGTTATCATCAGCCATAGGATAGTGTTAGGGTTAGGGTGAGCCTCAGCCCTAGGAGAGTGTTAGGGTTAGGGATAGGGTTAGCATCAGGCCTAGGATAGTGTGAGGGTTAGGGTTAGGGTTATCATCAGCCCTAGGATAGTGTTAGGGTTAGGGTTAGCATCAGGCCTAGGATAGTGTTAGGGTTAGGGTTAGCATCAGCCCTAGGATAGTGTTAGGGTTAGGGTTAGGGTTAGCATCAGCCCTAGGATAGTGTTAGGGTTATGGTTAGGTTTAGCATCAGCCCTAGGATAGTGTTAGGGTAAGGGTTAGGGTTAGCATCAGGCCTAGGACAGTGTTAGGGTTACGGTTAGAATCAGCCCAAGGATAGTGTTAGGGTTAGGGTTAAGTTTTGCATCAGCCCTAGGATAGTGTTAGGGTTAGGGTTAGGGTTACCATCAGCCCTAGGATAGTGTTAGGGTTAGGGTTACGGTTAGCATCAGCCCTAGGATAGTGTTAGGGTTAGGGTAAGTGTTAGCATCAGCCCTAGGATAGTGTTAGGGTTAGGGTTAGCATCAGCCCTAGGATAGTGTTAGGGTTAGGGTTAGGGTTATCATCAGGCCTAGGATAGTGTTAGGGTTAGGGTTAGCATCAGCCCTAGGATAGTGTTAGTGTTAGTGATAGGGTTAGCATCAGCCCTAGGATAGTGTTAGGGTTAGGGTTAGCATCAGCCCTAGGATAGTGTTAGGGTTAGGGTTAGCGTTAGCATCAGGCCTAGGATAGTGTCAGGGTTAGGGTTAGCATCAGCCCTAGGATGGTGTTAGGGTTAAGGTTAGGGTTAGCATCAGCCGTAGGATAGTGTTAGGGTTAGGGTTAACCTCAGCCCTAAGATAGTGTTAGAGTTAAGATTAGGGTTAGCATCAGCCCTAGGGTAGTGTTAGGGTTAGGGTTAGGGTTAGCATCCGCCCTAGGATAGTGTTAGGGTTAGGGTTAACATAAACCCTAGGATAGTGTTAGGGTTAGGGTTAGGGTTAGCATCAGGCCTAGGATAGTGTTAGGGTTAGGGTTAGCATCAGCCCTAGGATAGTGTTAGGGTTAGGGTTAGGGTTATCATCAGGCCTAGGATAGTGTTAGGGTTAGGGTTATCATCAGCCCTAGGATAGTGTTAGGGTTAGGGTTAGGGTTAGCATCAGGCCTAGGATAGTGTTAGGGTTAGGGTTATCATCAGCGCTAGGATAATGTTAGGGTTAGGGTTAGGGTTATCATCAGGCCTAGGATAGTGTTAGGGTTAGGGTTAGCATCAGCCCTAGGATAGTGTTAGGGTTAGGGTTAGGGTTAGCATCAGCCCTAGGATAGTGATAGGGTTAGGGTTAGTGTTAGCATCAGCCCTAGGATATTATTAGGGTTAGGGTTAGCATCAGCCCTAGGATACTGTTAGGGTTAGAGTTAGGGTTCTCACCAGGCTTAGGATAGTGTTAGTGTTAGGGTTACCATCAGCCTTAGGATAGAGTTAGGGTTAGGGTTAGGGTTAGCATCAGCCCTAGGATAGTGTTAGGGGTAGGGTGAGGGTTAGCATCAGCCTTAGGATAGTGTTAGTGTTAGGGTTAGCATCAGCCCTAGGATAGTGTTAGGGTTAGGGTTACGGTTAGCATCAGCCCTAGGATAGTGTTAGGGTTAGGGTTAGGGTTAGCATCAGCCCTAGGATAGTGTTAGGGTTAGGGTTAGCATCAGCCCTGGGATAATGTTAGGGTTAGGGTTAGGGTTAGCATCAGTCCTAGGATAGTGTTAGGGTTAGGGTTAGCATCAGCCCTAGGATAGTGTTAGGGTTAGGGTTAGGGTTAGCATCAGCCCTAGGATAGTGTTAGGGTTAGGGTTAGCATCAGCCCTAGGATAGTGTTAGGGTTAGGGTTAGGGTTAGCATCAGCCCTAGGATAGTGTTAGGGTTACGGTTAGCATCAGCCCTAGGATAGTGTTAGGGTTAGGGTTAGGGTTAGCATCAGCCCTAGGATAGTGTTATGGTTAGGGTTAGCATCAACCCTAGGATAGTTTTAGGTTTAGGGTTAGGGTTAGAGTCAGCCCTAGGATAGTGTTAGGGTTAGGGTTAGCCTCAGCCCTCGGAGAGTGTTATGGTTAGGGATAGGGTTAGCATCAGGCCTAGGATAGTGTTAGGGTTAGGGTTAGGGTTAGCATCAGCCCTAGGATATTGTTAGGGTTAGGGTTAGGGTTAGCATCAGCCCTAGGATATTATTAGGGTTAGGGTTAGCATCAGCCCTAGGATAGTGTTAGGGTTAGGGTTAGCATCAGGCCTAGGATAGTGTTAGTGTTAGGGTTAGCATCAGCCCTAGGATAGTGTTAGGGTTAGGGTTAGGGTTAGCATCAGCCCTAGGATAGTGTTATGGTTAGGGTTAGTGTTAGCATCAGCCCTAGGATATTATTAGGGTTAGGGTTAGCATCAGCCCTAGGATACTGTTAGGGTTAGAGTTAGGGTTATCACCAGGCTTAGGATAGTGTTAGTGTTAGGGTTACCATCAGCCTTAGGATAGTGTTAGGGTTAGGGTTAGGGTTAGCATCAGCCGTAGGATAGTGTTAGGGTTAGGGTTAGCCTCAGCCCTAGGATAGTGTTAGCGTTAGGGTTAGGGTTAGCATCAGCCCTAGGATAGTGTTAGGCGTAGGGTGAGGGTTAGCATCAGCCCTAGGATAGTGTTAGTGTTTGGGTTAGCATCAGCCCTTGGATAGTGTTAGGGTTAGGGTTAGGGTTAGCATCAGCCCTAGGATAGTATTAGGGTTAGGGATAGGGTTAGCATCAGCTCTAGGATAGTGTTAGGGTTAGTATTAGGGTTAGCATCAGCCCTAGGATAGTGTTAGGGTTAGGGTTAGGGTTAGCATCAGCCCTAGGATAGTGTTAGGGTTAGGGTTAGCATCAGCCCTGGGATAATGTTAGGGTTAGGGTTAGGGTTAGCATCAGCCCTAGGACAGTGTTAGGGTTAGGGTTAGCATCAGCCCTAGGATAGTGTTAGGGTTAGGGTTAGGGTTAGCATCAGCCCTAGGATAGTGTTAGGGTTAGGGTAGCATCAGCCCTAGGATAGTGTTAGGGTTAGGGTTAGGGTTAGCATCAGCCCTAGGATAGTGTTAGGGTTAGGGTTAGCATCAGCCCAAGGATAGTGTTAGGGTTAGGGTTAGCATCAGGCGTAGGATAGGTTAGGGTTAGGGTTAGCATCAGCCCTAGGATAGTGTTAGCGTTAGGGTTAGGGTTAGCATCAGCCCTAGGATAGTGTTAGGGTTATGGTTAGGTTTAGCATCAGCCCTAGGATAGTGTTAGGGTAAGGGTTAGGGTTATCATCAGGCCTAGGATAGTGTTAGAGTTATGGTTGGAATCAGCCCTAGGATAGTGTTAGGGTTATGGTTAGGTTTTGCATCAGCCCTAGGATAGTGTTAGGGTTAGGGTTAGGGTTACCATCAGCCCTAGGATAGTGTCAGGTTTAGGGTTAGGGTTAGCATCAGCCCTAGGATAGTGTTAGGGTTAGGGTTAGCATCAGCCCTAGGATAGTGTTAGGGTTAGGGTTAGGGTTATCATCAGCCCTAGGATAGTGTTAAGGTTAGGGTTAGCATCAGCCCTAGGATAGTGTTAGGGTTAGTGTTAGGGTTAGCATCAGCCCTAGGATAGTGTTAAGGTTAGGGTTAGCATCAGCCCTAGGATAGTGTTAGGGTTAGGGTTAGCGTTAGCATCAGGCCTAGGATAGTGTCAGGGTTACGTTTAGCATCAGCCCTAGGATGGTGTTAGGGTTAAGGTTAGGGTTAGCATCAGCCGTAGGATAGTGTTAGGGTTAGGGTTAGCCTCAGCCCTAAGATAGTGTTAGAGTTAAGGTTAGGGTTAGCATCAGCCCTAGGGTAGTGTTAGGGTTAGGGTTAGGGTTAGCATCCGCCCTAGGATAGTGTTAGTGTTAGGGTTATGGTTAGCATCAGCCCTAGGAGAGTGTTAGGGTTAGGGTTAACATAAACCCTAGGATAGTGTTAGGGTTAGGGTTAGGGTTATCATCAGGCCTAGGATAGTGTTAGGGTTATGGTTAGGGTTAGCATAACTTCAAGGATAGTGTTAGGGTTAGCGTTAGGGTTAGAATCAGCCCTAGGATAGTGTTAGGGTTAGGGTTAGGGTTAGCATCAGCCCTAGGATAGTGTTAGGGTTAGGGTTAACATAAACCCTAGGATAGTGTTAGGGTTAGGGTTAGGGTTAGCATCAGGCCTAGGATAGTGTTAGGGTTAGGGTTAGCATCAGCCCTAGGATAGTGTTAGGGTTAGGGTTAGGGTTATCATCAGGCCTAGGATAGTGTTAGGGTTAGGGTTAGCATCAGCCCTAGGATAGTGTTAGGGTTAGGGTTAGGGTTATCATCAGGCCTAGGATAGTGTTAGGGTTAGGGTTAGCATCAGCCCTAGGATAGTGTTAGGGTTAGTGTTAGGGTTAGCATCAGCCCTAGGATAGTGTTAAGGTTAGGGTTAGCATCAGCCCTAGGATAGTGTTAGGGTTAGGGTTAGCGTTAGCATCAGGCCTAGGATAGTGTCAGGGTTACGTTTAGCATCAGCCCTAGGATGGTGTTAGGGTTAAGGTTAGGGTTAGCATCAGCCGTAGGATAGTGTTAGGGTTAGGGTTAGCCTCAGCCCTAAGATAGTGTTAGAGTTAAGGTTAGGGTTAGCATCAGCCCTAGGGTAGTGTTAGGGTTAGGGTTAGGGTTAGCATCCGCCCTAGGATAGTGTTAGTGTTAGGGTTATGGTTAGCATCAGCCCTAGGAGAGTGTTAGGGTTAGGGTTAACATAAACCCTAGGATAGTGTTAGGGTTAGGGTTAGGGTTATCATCAGGCCTAGGATAGTGTTAGGGTTATGGTTAGGGTTAGCATAACTTCAAGGATAGTGTTAGGGTTAGCGTTAGGGTTAGAATCAGCCCTAGGATAGTGTTAGGGTTAGGGTTAGGGTTAGCATCAGCCCTAGGATAGTGTTAGGGTTAGGGTTAACATAAACCCTAGGATAGTGTTAGGGTTAGGGTTAGGGTTAGCATCAGGCCTAGGATAGTGTTAGGGTTAGGGTTAGCATCAGCCCTAGGATAGTGTTAGGGTTAGGGTTAGGGTTATCATCAGGCCTAGGATAGTGTTAGGGTTAGGGTTAGCATCAGCCCTAGGATAGTGTTAGGGTTAGGGTTAGGGTTATCATCAGGCCTAGGATAGTGTTAGGGTTATGGTTAGGGTTAGCATAAGTTCAAGGATAGTGTTAGGGTTAGCGTTGGGGTTAGAATCAGCCCTAGGATAGTGTTAGGGTTAGGGTTAGGGTTAGCATCAGCCCTAGGATAGTGTTAGGGTTAGGGTTAACATAAACCCTAGGATAGTGTTAGGGTTAGGGTTAGGGTTAGCATCAGACCTAGGATAGTATTAGGGTTAGGGTTAGGGTTAGCATCAGCCCTAGGATAGTGTTAGGGTTAGGGTTAGGGTTAGCATCAGCCCTAGGATAGTGTTAGGGTTAGGGTTAGCATCAGTCCTGGGATAATGTTAGGGTTAGGGTTAGGGTTAGCATCAGCCCTAGGATAGTGTTATGGTCACGGTTAGCATCAGCCCTAGGAGAGTGTTAGGGTTAGGGTTAGGGTTACCATCAGCCCTAGGATAGTGTTAGGGTTAGGGTTAGCATCAGCCCTAGGATAGTGTTAGGGGTAGGGTTAGGGTTAGCATCAGCCCTAGGATAGTGTTAGGGTTAGGGTTAGCATCAGCCCTAGATTAGTGTTAGGGTTAGGGTTAGGGTTAGCATCAGCCCTAGGATAGTGTTAGGGTTAGGGTTAGCATCAACCCTAGGATAGTTTTAGGGTTAGGGTTAGGGTTAGCGTCAGCCCTAGGATAGTGTTAGGGTTAGGGTTAGCCTCAGCCCTAGGAGACTGTTATTGTTAGGGAAAGGGTTAGCATCAGGCCTAGGATAGTGTTAGGGTTAGGGTTAGGGTTAGCATCAGCCCTAGGATATTGTTAGGGTTAGGGTTAGGGTTAGCATCAGCCCTAGGATATTATTAGGGTTAGGGTTAGCATCAGCCCTAGGATAGTGTTAGGGTTATGGTTAGGTTTAGCATCAGCCCTAGGATAGTGTTAGGGTAAGGGTTAGGGTTAGCATTAGGCCTAGGATAGTGTTAGGGTTACGGTTAGAATCAGCCCAAGGATAGTGTTAGGGTTAGGGTTAAGTTTTGCATCAGCCCTAGGATAGTGTTAGGGTTAGGGTTAGGGTTACCATCAGCCCTAGGATAGTGTTAGGGTTAGGGTTAGGGTTAGCATCAGCCCTAGGATAGTGTTAGGGTTAGGGTTAGCATCAACCCTAGGATAGTTTTAGGGTTAGGGTTAGGGTTAGCGTCAGCCCTAGGATAGTGTTAGTGTTAGGGTTAGCCTCAGCCCTAGGAGAGTGTTAGGGTTAGGGTTACGGTTAGCATCAGCCCTAGGATAGTGTTAGGGTTAGGGTTAGGGTTAGCATCAGCCCTAGGATAGTGTTAGGGTTAGGGTTAGCATCAGCCCTGGGATAATGTTAGGGTTAGGGTTAGGGTTAGCATCAGTCCTAGGATAGTGTTAGGGTTAGGGTTAGCATCAGCCCTAGGATAGTGTTAGGGTTAGGGTTAGGGTTAGCATCAGCCCTAGGATAGTGTTAGGGTTAGGGTTAGCATCAGCCCTAGGATAGTGTTAGGGTTAGGGTTAGGGTTAGCATCAGCCCTAGGATAGTGTTAGGGTTAGGGTTAGCATCAGCCCTAGGATAGTGTTAGGGTTAGGGTTAGGGTTAGCATCAGCCCTAGGATAGTGTTATGGTTAGGGTTAGCATCAACCCTAGGATAGTTTTAGGTTTAGGGTTAGGGTTAGAGTCAGCCCTAGGATAGTGTTAGGGTTAGGGTTAGCCTCAGCCCTAGGAGAGTGTTATGGTTAGGGATAGGGTTAGCATCAGGCCTAGGATAGTGTTAGGGTTAGGGTTAGGGTTAGCATCAGCCCTAGGATATTGTTAGGGTTAGGGTTAGGGTTAGCATCAGCCCTAGGATATTATTAGGGTTAGGGTTATCATCAGCCCTAGGATAGTGTTAGGGTTAGGGTTAGCATCAGGCCTAGGATAGTGTTAGTGTTAGGGTTAGCATCAGCCCTAGGATAGTGTTAGGGTTAGGGTTAGGGTTAGCATCAGCCCTAGGATAGTGTTATGGTTAGGGTTAGTGTTAGCATCAGCCCTAGGATATTATTAGGGTTAGGGTTAGCATCAGCCCTAGGATACTGTTAGGGTTAGAGTTAGGGTTATCACCAGGCTTAGGATAGTGTTAGTGTTAGGGTTACCATCAGCCTTAGGATAGTGTTAGGGTTAGGGTTAGGGTTAGCATCAGCCGTAGGATAGTGTTAGGGTTAGGGTTAGCCTCAGCCCTAGGATAGTGTTAGCGTTAGGGTTAGGGTTAGCATCAGCCCTAGGATAGTGTTAGGCGTAGGGTGAGGGTTAGCATCAGCCCTAGGATAGTGTTAGTGTTTGGGTTAGCATCAGCCCTTGGATAGTGTTAGGGTTAGGGTTAGGGTTAGCATCAGCCCTAGGATAGTATTAGGGTTAGGGATAGGGTTAGCATCAGCTCTAGGATAGTGTTAGGGTTAGTATTAGGGTTAGCATCAGCCCTAGGATAGTGTTAGGGTTAGGGTTAGGGTTAGCATCAGCCCTAGGATAGTGTTAGGGTTAGGGTTAGCATCAGCCCTGGGATAATGTTAGGGTTAGGGTTAGGGTTAGCATCAGCCCTAGGACAGTGTTAGGGTTAGGGTTAGCATCAGCCCTAGGATAGTGTTAGGGTTAGGGTTAGGGTTAGCATCAGCCCTAGGATAGTGTTAGGGTTAGGGTAGCATCAGCCCTAGGATAGTGTTAGGGTTAGGGTTAGGGTTAGCATCAGCCCTAGGATAGTGTTAGGGTTAGGGTTAGCATCAGCCCAAGGATAGTGTTAGGGTTAGGGTTAGCATCAGGCGTAGGATAGGTTAGGGTTAGGGTTAGCATCAGCCCTAGGATAGTGTTAGCGTTAGGGTTAGGGTTAGCATCAGCCCTAGGATAGTGTTAGGGTTATGGTTAGGTTTAGCATCAGCCCTAGGATAGTGTTAGGGTAAGGGTTAGGGTTATCATCAGGCCTAGGATAGTGTTAGAGTTATGGTTGGAATCAGCCCTAGGATAGTGTTAGGGTTATGGTTAGGTTTTGCATCAGCCCTAGGATAGTGTTAGGGTTAGGGTTAGGGTTACCATCAGCCCTAGGATAGTGTCAGGTTTAGGGTTAGGGTTAGCATCAGCCCTAGGATAGTGTTAGGGTTAGGGTTAGCATCAGCCCTAGGATAGTGTTAGGGTTAGGGTTAGGGTTATCATCAGGCCTAGGATAGTGTTAGGGTTAGGGTTAGCATCAGCCCTAGGATAGTGTTAGGGTTAGTGTTAGGGTTAGCATCAGCCCTAGGATAGTGTTAAGGTTAGGGTTAGCATCAGCCCTAGGATAGTGTTAGGGTTAGGGTTAGCGTTAGCATCAGGCCTAGGATAGTGTCAGGGTTACGTTTAGCATCAGCCCTAGGATGGTGTTAGGGTTAAGGTTAGGGTTAGCATCAGCCGTAGGATAGTGTTAGGGTTAGGGTTAGCCTCAGCCCTAAGATAGTGTTAGAGTTAAGGTTAGGGTTAGCATAAGCCCTAGGGTAGTGTTAGGGTTAGGGTTAGGGTTAGCATCCGCCCTAGGATAGTGTTAGTGTTAGGGTTATGGTTAGCATCAGCCCTAGGAGAGTGTTAGGGTTAGGGTTAACATAAACCCTAGGATAGTGTTAGGGTTAGGGTTAGGGTTATCATCAGGCCTAGGATAGTGTTAGGGTTATGGTTAGGGTTAGCATAACTTCAAGGATAGTGTTAGGGTTAGCGTTAGGGTTAGAATCAGCCCTAGGATAGTGTTAGGGTTAGGGTTAGGGTTAGCATCAGCCCTAGGATAGTGTTAGGGTTAGTGTTAACATAAACCCTAGGATAGTGTTAGGGTTAGGGTTAGGGTTAGCATCAGGCCTAGGATAGTGTTAGGGTTAGGGTTAGCATCAGCCCTAGGATAGTGTTAGGGTTAGGGTTAGGGTTATCATCAGGCCTAGGATAGTGTTAGGGTTAGGGTTAGCATCAGCCCTAGGATAGTGTTAGGGTTAGGGTTAGGGTTATCATCAGGCCTAGGATAGTGTTAGGGTTATGGTTAGGGTTAGCATAAGTTCAAGGATAGTGTTAGGGTTAGCGTTGGGGTTAGAATCAGCCCTAGGATAGTGTTAGGGTTAGGGTTAGGGTTAGCATCAGCCCTAGGATAGTGTTAGGGTTAGGGTTAACATAAACCCTAGGATAGTGTTAGGGTTAGGGTTAGGGTTAGCATCAGACCTAGGATAGTATTAGGGTTAGGGTTAGGGTTAGCATCAGCCCTAGGATAGTGTTAGGGTTAGGGTTAGGGTTAGCATCAGCCCTAGGATAGTGTTAGGGTTAGGGTTAGCATCAGTCCTGGGATAATGTTAGGGTTAGGGTTAGGGTTAGCATCAGCCCTAGGATAGTGTTATGGTCACGGTTAGCATCAGCCCTAGGAGAGTGTTAGGGTTAGGGTTAGGGTTACCATCAGCCCTAGGATAGTGTTAGGGTTAGGGTTAGCATCAGCCCTAGGATAGTGTTAGGGGTAGGGTTAGGGTTAGCATCAGCCCTAGGATAGTGTTAGGGTTAGGGTTAGCATCAGCCCTAGATTAGTGTTAGGGTTAGGGTTAGGGTTAGCATCAGCCCTAGGATAGTGTTAGGGTTAGGGTTAGCATCAACCCTAGGATAGTTTTAGGGTTAGGGTTAGGGTTAGCGTCAGCCCTAGGATAGTGTTAGGGTTAGGGTTAGCCTCAGCCCTAGGAGACTGTTATTGTTAGGGAAAGTGTTAGCATCAGGCCTAGGATAGTGTTAGGGTTAGGGTTAGGGTTAGCATCAGCCCTAGGATATTGTTAGGGTTAGAGTTAGGGTTAGCATCAGCCCTAGGATATTATTAGGGTTAGGGTTAGCATCAGCCCTAGGATAGTGTTAGGGTTATGGTTAGGTTTAGCATCAGCCCTAGGATAGTGTTAGGGTAAGGGTTAGGGTTAGCATTAGGCCTAGGATAGTGTTAGGGTTACGGTTAGAATCAGCCCAAGGATAGTGTTAGGGTTAGGGTTAAGTTTTGCATCAGCCCTAGGATAGTGTTAGGGTTAGGGTTAGGGTTACCATCAGCCCTAGGATAGTGTTAGGGTTAGGGTTAGGGTTAGCATCAGCCCTAGGATAGTGTTAGGGTTAGGGTTAGCATCAACCCTAGGATAGTTTTAGGGTTAGGGTTAGGGTTAGCGTCAGCCCTAGGATAGTGTTAGGGTTAGGGTTAGCCTCAGCCCTAGGAGAGTGTTATGGTTAGGGATAGGGTTAGCATCAGGCCTAGGATAGTGTTAGGGTTAGGGTAAGGGTTAGCATCAGCCCTAGGATATTGTTAGGGTTAGGGTTAGGGTTAGCATCAGCCCTAGGATATTATTAGGGTTAGGGTTAGCATCAGCCCTAGGATAGTGTTAGGGTTAGGGTTAGGGTTATCATCAGCCATAGGATAGTGTTAGGGTTACGGTTAGCCTCAGCCCTAGGAGAGTGTTAGGGTTAGGGATAGGGTTAGCATCAGGCCTAGGATAGTGTGAGGGTTAGGGTTAGGGTTATCATCAGCCCTAGGATAGTGTTAGGGTTAGGGTTAGCATCAGGCCTAGGATAGTGTTAGGGTTAGGGTTAGCATCAGCCCTAGGATAGTGTTAGGGTTAGGGTTAGGGTTAGCATCAGCCCTAGGATAGTGTTAGGGTTATGGTTAGGTTTAGCATCAGCCCTAGGATAGTGTTAGGGTAAGGGTTAGGGTTAGCATCAGGCCTAGGATAGTGTTAGGGTTACGGTTAGAATCAGCCCAAGGATAGTGTCAGGGTTAGGGTTAAGTTTTGCATCAGCCCTAGGATAGTGTTAGGGTTAGGGTTAGGGTTACCATCAGCCCTAGGATAGTGTTAGGGTTAGGGTTAGGGTTAGCATCAGCCCTAGGATAGTGTTAGGGTTAGGGTTAGGGTTAGCATCAGCCCTAGGATAGTGTTAGGGTTAGGGTTAGCATCAGCCCTAGGATAGTGTTAGGGTTAGGGTTAGGGTTATCATCAGGCCTAGGATAGTGTTAGGGTTAGGGTTAGCATCAGCCCTAGGATAGTGTTAGGGTTAGTGTTAGGGTTAGCATCAGCCCTAGGATAGTGTTAGGGTTAGGGTTAGCATCAGCCCTAGGATAGTGTTAGGGTTAGGGTTAGCGTTAGCATCAGGCCTAGGATAGTGTCAGGGTTAGGGTTAGCATCAGCCCTAGGATGGTGTTAGGGTTAAGGTTAGGGTTAGCAGCAGCCGTAGGATAGTGTTAGGGTTAGGGTTAGCCTCAGCCCTAAGATAGTGTTAGAGTTAAGGTTAGGGTTAGCATCAGCCCTAGGGTAGTGTTAGGGTTAGGGTTAGGGTTAGCATCCGCCCTAGGATAGTGTTAGTGTTAGGGTTAGGGTTAGCATCAGCCCTAGGAGAGTGTTAGGGTTAGGGTTAACATAAACCCTAGGATAGTGTTAGGGTTAGGGTTAGGGTTATCATCAGGCCTAGGATAGTGTTAGGGTTATGGTTAGGGTTAGCATAAGTTCAAGGATAGTGTTAGGGTTAGCGTTAGGGTTAGAATCAGCCCTAGGATAGTGTTAGGGTTAGGGTTAGGGTTAGCATCAGCCCTAGGATAGTGTTAGGGTTAGGGTTAACATAAACCCTAGGATAGTGTTAGGGTTAGGGTTAGGGTTAGCATCAGGCCTAGGATAGTGTTAGGGTTAGGGTTAGCATCAGCCCTAGGATAGTGTTAGGGTTAGGTTTAGGGTTATCATCAGGCCTAGGATAGTGTTAGGGTTAGGGTTAGCATCAGCCCTAGGATAGTGTTAGGGTTAGGGTTAGGGTTAGCATCACCCCTAGGATAGTGTTAGGGTTAGGGTTAGTGTTAGCATCAGCCCTAGGATATTATTAGGGTTAGGGTTAGCATCAGCCCTAGGATACTGTTAGGGTTAGAGTTAGGGTTATCACCAGGCTTAGGATAGTGTTAGTGTTAGGGTTACCATCAGCCTTAGGATAGTGTTAGGGTTAGGGTTAGGGTTAGCATCAGCCGTAGGATAGTGTTAGGGTTAGGGTTAGCCTCAGCCCTAGGATAGTGTTAGCGTTAGGGTTAGGGTTAGCATCAGCCCTAGGATAGTGTTAGGCGTAGGGTGAGGGTTAGCATCAGCCCTAGGATAGTGTTAGTGTTTGGGTTAGCATCAGCCCTTGGATAGTGTTAGGGTTAGGGTTAGGGTTAGCATCAGCCCTAGGATAGTATTAGGGTTAGGGATAGGGTTAGCATCAGCTCTAGGATAGTGTTAGTGTTAGTATTAGGGTTAGCATCAGCCCTAGGATAGTGTTAGGGTTAGGGTTAGGGTTAGCATCAGCCCTAGGATAGTGTTAGGGTTAGGGTTAGCATCAGCCCTGGGATAATGTTAGGGTTAGGGTTAGGGTTAGCATCAGCCCTAGGATAGTGTTAGGGTTAGCGTTAGCATCAGCCCAAGGATAGTGTTAGGGTTAGGGTTAGCATCAGGCGTAGGATAGGTTAGGGTTAGGGTTAGCATCAGCCCTAGGATAGTGTTAGCGTTAGGGTTAGGGTTAGCATCAGCCCTAGGATAGTGTTAGGGTTATGGTTAGGTTTAGCATCAGCCCTAGGATAGTGTTAGGGTAAGGGTTAGGGTTATCATCAGGCCTAGGATAGTGTTAGAGTTATGGTTGGAATCAGCCCTAGGATAGTGTTAGGGTTATGGTTAGGTTTTGCATCAGCCCTAGGATAGTGTTAGGGTTAGGGTTAGGGTTACCATCAGCCCTAGGATAGTGTTAGGTTTAGGGTTAGGGTTAGCATCAGCCCTAGGATAGTGTTAGGGTTAGGGTTAGCATCAGCCCTAGGATAGTGTTAGGTTTAGGGTTAGGGTTATCATCAGGCCTACGATAGTGTTAGGGTTAGGGTTAGCATCAGCCCTAGGATAGTGTTAGGGTTAGTGTTAGGGTTAGCATCAGCCCTAGGATAGTGTTAGGGTTAGGGTTAGCATCAGCCCTAGGATAGTGTTAGGGTTAGGGTTAGCGTTAGCATCAGGCCTAGGATAGTGTCAGGGTTAGGGTTAGCATCAGCCCTAGGATGGTGTTAGGGTTAAGGTTAGGGTTAGCATCAGCCGTAGGATAGTGTTAGGGTTAGGGTTAGCCTCAGCCCTAAGATAGTGTTAGAGTTAAGGTTAGGGTTAGCATCAGCCCTAGGGTAGTGTTAGGGTTAGGGTTAGGGTTAGCATCCGCCCTAGGATAGTGTTAGTGTTAGGGTTATGGTTAGCATCAGCCCTAGGAGAGTGTTAGGGTTAGGGTTAACATAAACGCTAGGATAGTGTTAGGGTTAGGGTTAGGGTTATCATCAGGCCTAGGATAGTGTTAGGGTTATGGTTAGGGTTAGCATAACTTCAAGGATAGTGTTAGTGTTAGCGTTAGGGTTAGAATCAGCCCTAGGATAGTGTTAGGGTTAGGGTTAGGGTTAGCATCAGCCCTAGGATAGTGTTAGGGTTAGGGTTAACGTAAACCCTAGGATAGTGTTAGGGTTAGGGTTAGGGTTAGCATCAGGCCTAGGATAGTGTTAGGGTTAGGGTTAGCATCAGCCCTAGGATAGTGTTAGGGTTAGGGTTAGGGTTATCATCAGGCCTAGGATAGTGTTAGGGTTAGGGTTAGCATCAGACTAGGATAGTGTTAGGGTTAGGGTTAGGGTTATCATCAGGCCTAGGATAGTGTTAGGGTTATGGTTAAGGTTAGCATAAGTTCAAGGATAGTGTTAGGGTTAGCGTTAGGGTTAGAATCAGCCCTAGGATAGTGTTAGGGTTAGGGTTAGGGTTAGCATCAGCCCTAGGATAGTGTTAGGGTTAGGGTTAACATAAACCCTAGGATAGTGTTAGGGTTAGGGTTAGGGTTAGCATCAGACCTAGGATAGTATTAGGGTTAGGGTTAGGGTTAGCATCAGCCCTAGGATAGTGTTAGGGTTAGGGTTAGGGTTAGCATCAGCCCTAGGATAGTGTTAGGGTTAGGGTTAGTATCAGCCCTGGGATAATGTTAGGGTTAGGGTTAGGGTTAGCATCAGCCCTAGGATAGTGTTATGGTCACGGTTAGCATCAGCCCTAGGAGAGTGCTAGGGTTAGGGTTAGGGTTACCATCAGCCCTAGGATAGTGTTAGGGTTAGGGTTAGCATCAGCCCTAGGATAGTGTTAGGGGTAGGGTTAGGGTTAGCATCAGCCCTAGGATAGTGTTAGGGTTAGGGTTAGCATCAGCCCTTGGATAGTGTTAGGGTTAGGGTTAGGGTTAGCATCAGCCCTAGGATAGTGTTAGCGTTAGGGTTAGGGTTAGCATCAGCCCTAGGATAGTGTTAGGCGTAGGGTGAGGGTTAGCATCAGCCCTAGGATAGTGTTAGTGTTTGGGTTAGCATCAGCCCTTGGATAGTGTTAGGGTTAGGGTTAGGGTTAGCATCAGCCCTAGGATAGTATTAGGGTTAGGGATAGGGTTATCATCAGCTCTAGGATAGTGTTAGTGTTAGTATTAGGGTTAGCATCAGCCCTAGGATAGTGTTAGGGTTAGGGTTAGGGTTAGCATCAGCCCTAGGATAGTGTTAGGGTTAGGGTTAGCATCAGCCCTGGGATAATGTTAGGGTTAGGGTTAGGGTTAGCATCAGCCCTAGGATAGTGTTAGGGTTAGGGTTAGCATCAGCCCTAGGATAGTGTTAGGGTTAGGGTTAGGGTTAGCATCAGCCCTAGGATAGTGTTAGGGTTAGGGGTAGCATCAGCCCTAGGATAGTGTTAGGGTTAGGGTTAGGGTTAGCATCAGCCCTAGGATAGTGTTAGGGTTAGGGTTAGCATCAGCCCAAGGATAGTGTTAGGGTTAGGGTTAGGGTTAGCATCAGCCCTAGGATAGTGTGAGGGTTAAGGTTAGCATCAACCCTAGGATAGTTTTAGGGTTACGGTTAGGGTTAGCGGCAGCCCTAGGATAGTGTTAGGGTTAGGGTTAGCCTCAGCCCTAGGAGATTGTTATGGTTAGGGATAGGGTTAGCATCAGGCCTAGGATAGTGTTAGGGTTAGGGTTAGGGTTAGCATCAGCCCTAGGATAGTGTTAGGGTTAGGGTTAGCATCAGCCCAAGGATAGTGTTAGGGTTAGGGTTAGCATCAGGCGTAGGATAGGTTAGGGTTAGGGTTAGCATCAGCCCTAGGATAGTGTTAGCGTTAGGGTTAGGGTTAGCATCAGCACTAGGATAGTGTTAGGGTTATGGTTAGGTTTAGCATCAGCCCTAGGATAGTGTTAGGGTAAGGGTTAGGGTTATCATCAGGCCTAGGATAGTGTTAGAGTTATGGTTGGAATCAGCCCTAGGATAGTGTTAGGGTTATGGTTAGGTTTTGCATCAGCCCTAGGATAGTGTTAGGGTTAGGGTTAGGGTTACCATCAGCCCTAGGATAGTGTTAGGTTTAGGGTTAGGGTTAGCATCAGCCCTAGGATAGTGTTAGGGTTAGGGTTAGCATCAGCCCTAGGATAGTGTTAGGTTTAGGGTTAGGGTTATCATCAGGCCTAGGATAGTGTTAGGGTTAGGGTTAGCATCAGCCCTAGGATAGTGTTAGGGTTAGTGTTAGGGTTAGCATCAGCCCTAGGATAGTGTTAGGGTTAGGGTTAGCATCAGCCCTAGGATAGTGTTAGGGTTAGGGTTAGCGTTAGCATCAGGCCTAGGATAGTGTCAGGGTTAGGGTTAGCATCAGCCCTAGGATGGTGTTAGGGTTAAGGTTAGGGTTAGCATCAGCCGTAGGATAGTGTTAGGGTTAGGGTTAGCCTCAGCCCTAAGATAGTGTTAGAGTTAAGGTTAGGGTTAGCATCAGCCCTAGGGTAGTGTTAGGGTTAGGGTTAGGGTTAGCATCCGCCCTAGGATAGTGTTAGTGTTAGGGTTATGGTTAGCATCAGCCCTAGGAGAGTGTTAGGGTTAGGGTTAACATAAACCCTAGGATAGTGTTAGGGTTAGGGTTAGGGTTATCATCAGGCCTAGGATAGTGTTAGGGTTATGGTTAGGGTTAGCATAACTTCAAGGATAGTGTTAGGGTTAGCGTTAGGGTTAGAATCAGCCCTAGGATAGTGTTAGGGTTAGGGTTAGGGTTAGCATCAGCCCTAGGATAGTGTTAGGGTTAGGGTTAACATAAACCCTAGGATAGTGTTAGGGTTAGGGTTAGGGTTAGCATCAGGCCTAGGATAGTGTTAGGGTTAGGGTTAGCATCAGCCCTAGGATAGTGTTAGGGTTAGGGTTAGGGTTATCATCAGGCCTAGGATAGTGATAGGGTTAGGGTTAGCATCAGCCCTAGGATAGTGTTAGGGTTAGGGTTAGGGTTATCATCAGGCCTAGGATAGTGTTAGGGTTATGGTTAGGGTTAGCATAAGTTCAAGGATAGTGTTAGGGTTAGCGTTAGGGTTAGAATCAGCCCTAGGATAGTGTTAGGGTTAGGGTTAGGGTTAGCATCAGCCCTAGGATAGTGTTAGGGTTAGGGTTAACATAAACCCTAGGATAGTGTTAGGGTTAGGGTTAGGGTTAGCATCAGACCTAGGATAGTATCAGGGTTAGGGTTAGGGTTAGCATCAGCCCTATGATAGTGTTAGGGTTAGGGTTAGGGTTAGCATCAGCCCTAGGATAGTGTTAGGGTTAGGGTTAGCATCAGCCCTGGGATAATGTTAGGGTTAGGGTTAGGGTTAGCATCAGCCCTAGGATAGTGTTATGGTCACGGTTAGCATCAGCCCTAGGAGAGTGTTAGGGTTAGGGTTAGGGTTACCATCAGCCCTAGGATAGTGTTAGGGTTAGGGTTAGCATCAGCCCTAGGATAGTGTTAGGGGTAGGGTTAGGGTTAGCATCAGCCCTAGGATAGTGTTAGGGTTAGGGTTAGCATCAGCCCTTGGATAGTGTTAGGGTTAGGGTTAGGGTTAGCATCAGCCCTAGGATAGTGTTAGCGTTAGGGTTAGGGTTAGCATCAGCCCTAGGATAGTGTTAGGCGTAGGGTGAGGGTTAGCATCAGCCCTAGGATAGTGTTAGTGTTTGGGTTAGCATCAGCCCTTGGATAGTGTTAGGGTTAGGGTTAGGGTTAGCATCAGCCCTAGGATAGTATTAGGGTTAGGGATAGGGTTATCATCAGCTCTAGGATAGTGTTAGTGTTAGTATTAGGGTTAGCATCAGCCCTAGGATAGTGTTAGGGTTAGGGTTAGGGTTAGCATCAGCCCTAGGATAGTGTTAGGGTTAGGGTTAGCATCAGCCCTGGGATAATGTTAGGGTTAGGGTTAGGGTTAGCATCAGCCCTAGGATAGTGTTAGGGTTAGGGTTAGCATCAGCCCTAGGATAGTGTTAGGGTTAGGGTTAGGGTTAGCATCAGCCCTAGGATAGTGTTAGGGTTAGGGGTAGCATCAGCCCTAGGATAGTGTTAGGGTTAGGGTTAGGGTTAGCATCAGCCCTAGGATAGTGTTAGGTTTAGGGTTAGCATCAGCCCAAGGATAGTGTTAGGGTTAGGGTTAGGGTTAGCATCAGCCCTAGGATAGTGTGAGGGTTAAGGTTAGCATCAACCCTAGGATAGTTTTAGGGTTACGGTTAGGGTTAGCGGCAGCCCTAGGATAGTGTTAGGGTTAGGGTTAGCCTCAGCCCTAGGAGATTGTTATGGTTAGGGATAGGGTTAGCATCAGGCCTAGGATAGTGTTAGGGTTAGGGTTAGGGTTAGCATCAGCCCTAGGATAGTGTTAGGGTTAGGGTTAGCATCAGCCCAAGGATAGTGTTAGGGTTAGGGTTAGCATCAGGCGTAGGATAGGTTAGGGTTAGGGTTAGCATCAGCCCTAGGATAGTGTTAGCGTTAGGGTTAGGGTTAGCATCAGCCCTAGGATAGTGTTAGGGTTATGGTTAGGTTTAGCATCAGCCCTAGGATAGTGTTAGGGTAAGGGTTAGGGTTATCATCAGGCCTAGGATAGTGTTAGAGTTATGGTTGGAATCAGCCCTAGGATAGTGTTAGGGTTATGGTTAGGTTTTGCATCAGCCCTAGGATAGTGTTAGGGTTAGGGTTAGGGTTACCATCAGCCCTAGGATAGTGTTAGGTTTAGGGTTAGGGTTAGCATCAGCCCTAGGATAGTGTTAGGGTTAGGGTTAGCATCAGCCCTAGGATAGTGTTAGGTTTAGGGTTAGGGTTATCATCAGGCCTAGGATAGTGTTAGGGTTAGGGTTAGCATCAGCCCTAGGATAGTGTTAGGGTTAGTGTTAGGGTTAGCATCAGCCCTAGGATAGTGTTAGGGTTAGGGTTAGCATCAGCCCTAGGATAGTGTTAGGGTTAGGGTTAGCGTTAGCATCAGGCCTAGGATAGTGTCAGGGTTAGGGTTAGCATCAGCCCTAGGATGGTGTTAGGGTTAAGGTTAGGGTTAGCATCAGCCGTAGGATAGTGTTAGGGTTAGGGTTAGCCTCAGCCCTAAGATAGTGTTAGAGTTAAGGTTAGGGTTAGCATCAGCCCTAGGGTAGTGTTAGGGTTAGGGTTAGGGTTAGCATCCGCCCTAGGATAGTGTTAGTGTTAGGGTTATGGTTAGCATCAGCCCTAGGAGAGTGTTAGGGTTAGGGTTAACATAAACCCTAGGATAGTGTTAGGGTTAGGGTTAGGGTTATCATCAGGCCTAGGATAGTGTTAGGGTTATGGTTAGGGTTAGCATAACTTCAAGGATAGTGTTAGGGTTAGCGTTAGGGTTAGAATCAGCCCTAGGATAGTGTTAGGGTTAGGGTTAGGGTTAGCATCAGCCCTAGGATAGTGTTAGGGTTAGGGTTAACATAAACCCTAGGATAGTGTTAGGGTTAGGGTTAGGGTTAGCATCAGGCCTAGGATAGTGTTAGGGTTAGGGTTAGCATCAGCCCTAGGATAGTGTTAGGGTTAGGGTTAGGGTTATCATCAGGCCTAGGATAGTGATAGGGTTAGGGTTAGCATCAGCCCTAGGATAGTGTTAGGGTTAGGGTTAGGGTTATCATCAGGCCTAGGATAGTGTTAGGGTTATGGTTAGGGTTAGCATAAGTTCAAGGATAGTGTTAGGGTTAGCGTTAGGGTTAGAATCAGCCCTAGGATAGTGTTAGGGTTAGGGTTAGGGTTAGCATCAGCCCTAGGATAGTGTTAGGGTTAGGGTTAACATAAACCCTAGGATAGTGTTAGGGTTAGGGTTAGGGTTAGCATCAGACCTAGGATAGTATTAGGGTTAGGGTTAGGGTTAGAATCAGCCCTAGGATAGTGTTAGGGTTAGGGTTAGCATCAGCCCTGGGATAATGTTAGGGTTAGGGTTAGGGTTAGCATCAGCCCTAGGATAGTGTTATGGTCACGGTTAGCATCAGCCCTAGGAGAGTGTTAGGGTTAGGGTTAGGGTTACCATCAGCCCTAGGATAGTGTTAGGGTTAGGGTTAGCATCAGCCCTAGGATAGTGTTAGGGGTAGGGTTAGGGTTAGCATCAGCCCTAGGATAGTGTTAGGGTTAGGGTTAGCATCAGCCCTAGGATAGTGTTAGGGTTAGGGTTAGGGTTAGCATCAGCCCTAGGATAGTGTTAGGGTTAGGGTTAGCATCAACCCTAGGATAGTTTTAGGGTTAGGGTTAGGGTTAGCGTCAGCCCTAGGATAGTGTTAGGGTTAGGGTTAGCCTCAGCCCTAGGAGAGTGTTATGGTTAGGGAAAGGGTTAGCATCAGGCCTAGGATAGTGTTAGGGTTAGGGTTAGGGTTAGCATCAGCCCTAGGATATTGTTAGGGTTAGGGTTAGGGTTAGCATCAGCCCTAGGATATTATTAGGGTTAGGGTTAGCATCAGCCCTAGGATAGTGTTAGGGTTATGGTTAGGTTTAGCATCAGCCCTAGGATAGTGTTAGGGTAAGGGTTAGGGTTAGCATTAGGCCTAGGATAGTGTTAGGGTTACGGTTAGAATCAGCCCAAGGATAGTGTTAGGGTTAGGGTTAAGTTTTGCATCAGCCCTAGGATAGTGTTAGGGTTAGGGTTAGGGTTACCATCAGCCCTAGTATAGTGTTAGGGTTAGGGTTAGGGTTAGCGTCAGCCCTAGGATAGTGTTAGGGTTAGGGTTAGCATCAACCCTAGGATAGTTTTAGGGTTAGGGTTAGGGTTAGCGTCAGCCCTAGGATACTGTTAGGGTTAGGGTTAGCCTCAGCCCTAGGAGAGTGTTATGGTTAGGGATAGGGTTAGCATCAGGCCTAGGATAGTGTTAGGGTTAGGGTAAGGGTTAGCATCAGCCCTAGGATATTGTTATTGTTAGGGTTAGGGTTAGCATCAGCCCTAGGATATTATTAGGGTTAGGGTTAGCATCAGCCCTAGGATAGTGTTAGGGTTAGGGTTAGGGTTATCATCAGCCATAGGATAGTGTTAGGGTTAGGGTTAGCCTCAGCCCTAGGAGAGTGTTAGGGTTAGGGATAGGGTTAGCATCAGGCCTAGGATAGTGTGAGGGTTAGGGTTAGGGTTATCATCAGCCCTAGGATAGTGTTAGGGTTAGGGTTAGCATCAGGCCTAGGATAGTGTTAGGGTTAGGGTTAGCATCAGCCTTAGGATAGTGTTAGGGTTAGGGTTAGGGTTAGCATCAGCCCTAGGATAGTGTTAGTGTTATGGTTAGGTTTAGCATCAGCCCTAGGATAGTGTTAGGGTAAGGGTTAGGGTTAGCATCAGGGCTAGGATAGTGTTAGGGTTACGGTTAGAATCAGCACAAGGATAGTGTCAGGGTTAGGGTTAAGTTTTGCATCAGCCCTAGGATAGTGTTAGGGTTAGGGTTAGGGTTAGCATCAGCCCCAGGATAGTGTTAGGGTTAGGGTTAGGGTTAGCATCAGCCCTAGGATAGTGTTAGGGTTAGGGTTAGCATGAGCCCTAGGATAGTGTTAGGGTTAGGGTTAGGGTTATCATCAGGCCTAGGATAGTGTTAGGGTTAGGTTTAGCATCAGCCCTAGGAGAGTGTTAGGGTTAGTGTTAGGGTTAGCATCAGCCCTAGGATAGTGTTAGGGTTAGGGTTAGCATCAGCCCTAGGATAGTGTTAGGGTTAGGGTTAGCGTTAGCATCAGGCCTAGGATAGTGTCAGGGTTAGGGTTAGCATCAGCCCTAGGATGGTGTTACGGTTAAGGTTAGGGTTAGCATCAGCCGTAGGATAGTGTTAGGGTTAGGGTTAGCCTCAGCCCTAAGATAGTGTTAGAGTTAAGGTTAGGGTTAGCATCAGCCCTAGGGTAGTGTTAGGGTTAGGGTTAGGGTTATCATCAGGCCTAGGATAGTGTTAGGGTTAGGGTTAGCATCAGCCCTAGGATAGTGTTAGGGTTAGGGTTAGGGTTAGCATCAGCCCTAGGATAGTGTTAGGGTTAGGGTTAGTGTTAGCATCAGCCCTAGGATATTATTAGGGTTAGGGTTAGCATCAGCCCTAGGATACTGTTAGGGTTAGAGTTAGGGTTATCACCAGGCTTAGGATAGTGTTAGTGTTAGGGTTACCATCAGCCTTAGGATAGTGTTAGGGTTAGGGTTAGGGTTAGCATCAGCCGTAGGATAGTGTTAGGGTTAGGGTTAGCCTCAGCCCTAGGATAGTGTTAGCGTTAGGGTTAGGGTTAGCATCAGCCCTAGGATAGTGTTAGGCGTAGGGTGAGGGTTAGCATCAGCCCTAGGATAGTGTTAGTGTTTGGGTTAGCATCAGCCCTTGGATAGTGTTAGGGTTAGGGTTAGGGTTAGCATCAGCCCTAGGATAGTATTAGGGTTAGGGATAGGGTTAGCATCAGCTCTAGGATAGTGTTAGTGTTAGTATTAGGGTTAGCATCAGCCCTAGGATAGTGTTATGGTTAGGGTTAGGGTTAGCATCAGCCCTAGGATAGTGTTAGGGTTAGGGTTAGCATCAGCCCTGGGATAATGTTAGGGTTAGGGTTAGGGTTAGCATCAGCCCTAGGATAGTGTTAGGGTTAGGGTTAGCATCAGCCCTAGGATAGTGTTAGGGTTAGGGTTAGGGTTAGCATCAGCCCTAGGATAGTGTTAGGGTTAGGGGTAGCATCAGCCCTAGGATAGTGTTAGGGATAGGGTTAGGGTTAGCATCAGCCCTAGGATAGTGTTAGGGTTAGGGTTAGCATCAGCCCAAGGATAGTGTTAGGGTTAGGGGTAGGGTTAGCATCAGCCCTAGGATAGTGTGAGGGTTAAGGGTAGCATCAACCCTAGGATAGTTTTAGGGTTACGGTTAGGGTTAGCGGCAGCCCTAGGATAGTGTTAGGGTTAGGGTTAGCCTCAGCCCTAGGAGATTGTTATGGTTAGGGATAGGGTTAGCATCAGGCCTAGGATAGTGTTAGGGTTAGGGTTAGGGTTAGCATCAGCCCTAGGATAGTGTTAGGGTTAGGGTTAGCCTCAGCCCTAGGAGAGTGTTAGGGTTAGGGATAGGGTTAGCATCAGGCCTAGGATAGTGTGAGGGTTAGGGTTACGGTTAGCATCAGCCCAAGGATAGTGTTAGGGTTAGGGTTAGCATCAGGCCTAGGATAGGTTAGGGTTAGGGTTAGGGTTAGCATCAGCCCTAGGATAGTGTTAGCGTTAGGGTTAGGGTTAGCATCAGCCCTAGGATAGTGTTAGGGTTATGGTTAGGTTTAGCATCAGCCCTAGGATAGTGTTAGGGTTAGGGTTAGGGTTACCATCAGCCCTAGGATAGTGTTAGGTTGAGGGTTAGGGTTAGCATCAGCCCTAGGATAGTGTTAGGGTTAGGGTTAGCATCAGCCCTAGGATAGTGTTAGGGTTAGGGTTAGGGTTATCATCAGGCCTAGGATAGTGTTAGGGTTAGGGTTTGCATCAGCCCTAGGATAGTGTTAGGGTTAGGGTTAGGGTTAGCATCAGCCCTAGGATAGTGTTAGGGTTAGGGTTAGTGTTAGCATCAGCCCTAGGATATTATTAGTGTTAGGGTTAGCATCAGCCCTAGGATACTGTTAGGGTTAGAGTTAGGGTTAGCACCAGGCTTAGGATACTGTTAGTGTTAGGGTTACCAGCAGCCTTAGGATAGTGTTAGGGTTAGGGTTAGCCTCAGCCCTAGGATAGTGTTAGCGTTAGATTTAGGGTTAGCATCAGCCCTAGGATAGTGTTAGGCGTAGGGTGTGGGTTAGCATCAGCCCTAGGATAGTGTTACTGTTAGGGTTAGCATCAGCCCTAGGATAGTGTTAGGGTTAGGGTTAGGGTTAGCATCAGACCTAGGATAGTATTAGGGTTAGGGTTAGGGTTAGCATCAGCCCTAGGATAGTGTTAGGGTTAGGGTTAGGGTTAGCATCAGCCCTAGGATAGTGTTAGGGTTAGGGTTAGCATCAGCCCTGGGATAATGTTAGGGTTAGGGTTAGGGTTAGCATCAGCCCTAGGATAGTGTTATGGTCACGGTTAGCATCAGCCCTAGGAGAGAGTTAGGGTTAGGGTTAGGGTTACCATCAGCCCTAGGATAGTGTTAGGGTTAGGGTTAGCATCAGCCCTAGGATAGTGTTAGGGTTAGGGTTAGGGTTAGCATCAGCCCTAGGATAGTGTTAGGGTTAGGGTTAGCATCAGCCCTAGGATAGTGTTAGGGTTAGGGTTAGGGTTAGCATCAGCCCTAGGATAGTGTTAGGGTTAGGGTTAGCATCAACCCTAGGATAGTTTTAGGGTTAGGGTTAGGGTTAGCGTCAGCCCTGGGGTAGTGTTAGGGTTAGGGTTAGCCTCAGCCCTAGGAGAGTGTTATGGTTAGGGAAAGGGTTAGCATCAGGCCTAGGATAGTGTTAGGGTTAGGGTTAGGGTTAGCATCAGCCCTAGGATATTGTTAGGGTTAGGTTTAGGGTTAGCATCAGCCCTAGGATATTATTAGGGTTAGGGTTAGCATCAGCCCTAGGATAGTGTTAGGGTTAGGGTTAGGATTAGCATCAGCCATAGGATAGTGTTAGGGTTAGGGTTAGCCTCAGCCTTAGGGAGTGTTAGGGTTAGGGATAGGGTTAGCATCAGGCCTAGGATAGTGTGAGGGTTAGGGTTAGGGTTATCATCAGCCCTAGGATAGTGTTAGGGTTAGGGTTAGGGTTAGCATCAGCCCTAGGATAGTGTTAGGGTTAGGGTTAGCATCAGCCCTAGGATAGTGTTAGGGTTAGGGTTAGGGTTATCATCAGGCCTAGGATAGTGTTAGGGTTAGGGTTAGCATCAGCCCTAGGATAGTGTTAGGGTTAGTGTTAGGGTTAGCATCAGCCCTAGGATAGTGTTAGGGTTAGGGTTAGCATCAGCCCTAGGATAGTGTTAGGGTTAGGGTTAGGGTTAGCATCAGGCCAAGGATAGTGTCAGGGTTAGGGTTAGCATCAGCCCTAGGATAGTGTTAGGGTTAAGGTTAGGGTTAGCATCAGCCGTAGGATAGTGTTAGGGTTAGGGTTAGCCTCAGCCCTAAGATAGTGTTAGAGTTAGGGTTAGGGTTAGCATTAGCCCTAGGGTAGTGTTAGGGTTAGGGTTAGGGTTAGCATCCGCCCAAGATACTGTTAGTGTTAGGGTTAGGGTTAGCATCAGCCCTAGGAGAGTGTTAGGGTTAGGGTTAACATAAACCCTAGGATAGTGTTAGGGTTAGGGTTAGGGTTATCATCAGGCCTAGGATAGTGTTAGGGTTAGGGTTAGGGTTAGCATAAGTTCAAGGATAGTGTTAGGGTTAGCGTTAGGGTTAGAATCAGCCCTAGGACAGTGTTAGGGTTAGGGTTAGGGTTAGCATCAGCCGTAGGATAGTGTTAGGGTTAGGGTTAGGGTTAGCATCAGCCCTAGGATAGTGATAGGGTTAGGGTTAGTGTTAGCATCAGCCCTAGGATATTATTAGGTTTAGGGTTAGCATCAGCCCTAGGATACTGTTAGGGTTAGAGTTAGGGTTCTCACCAGGCTTAGGATAGTGTTAGTGTTAGGGTTAAAATCAGCCTTATGATAGTGTTAGGTTTAGGGTTAGGGTTAGCATCAGCCCTAGGATAGTGTTAGGGGTAGGGTGAGGGTTAGCATCAGCCCTAGGATAGTGTTAGTGTTAGGGTTAGCATCAGCCCTAGGATAGTGTTAGGGTTAGGGTTAGGGTTAGCATCAGCCCTAGGATAGTGTTAGGGTTAGGTTTAGGGTTAGCATCAGCCCTAGGATAGTGTTACTGTTAGGGTTAGCATCAGCCCTAGGATAGTGTTAGGGTTAGGGTTAGGGTTAGCATCAGACCTAGGATAGTATTAGGGTTAGGGTTAGGGTTAGCATCAGCCCTAGGATAGTGTTAGGGTTAGGGTTAGGGTTAGCATCAGCCCTAGGATAGTGTTAGGGTTAGGGTTAGCGTCAGCCCTGGGATAATGTTAGGGTTAAGGTTAGGGTTAGCATCAGCCCTAGGATAGTGTTAGGGTCACGGTTAGCATCAGCCCTAGGAGAGTGTTAGGGTTAGGGTTAGGGTTACCATCAGCCCTAGGATAGTGTTAGGGTTAGGGTTAGCATCAGCCCTAGGATAGTGTTAGGGTTAGGGTTACGGTTAGCATCAGCCCTAGGATAGTGTTAGGGTTAGGGTTAGCATCAGCCCTAGGATAGTGTTAGGGTTAGGGTTAGGGTTAGCATCAGGCCTAGGATAGTGTTAGGTTTAGGGTTAGCATCAGCGCTAGGATAGTGTTAGGGTTAGGGTTAGGGTTATCATCAGGCCTATGATAGTGTTAGGGTTAGGGTTATCATCAGCCCTAGGATAGTGTTAGGGTTAGGGTTAGCATCAGCCCTAGGATAGTGTTAGGGTTAGGGTTAGGGTTAGCATCAGGCCTAGGATAGTGTTAGGGTTAGGGTTATCATCAGCCCTAGGATAGTGTTAGGGTTAGGGTTAGGGTTATCATCAGGCCTAGGATAGTGTTAGGGTTAGGGTTAGCATCAGCCCTAGGATAGTGTTAGGGTTAGGGTTAGGGTTAGCATCAGCCCTAGGATAGTGATAGGGTTAGGGTTAGTGTTAGCATCAGCCCTAGGATATTATTAGGGTTAGGGTTAGCATCAGCCCTAGGATACTGTTAGGGTTAGAGTTAGGGTTCTCACCAGGCTTAGGATAGTGTTAGTGTTAGGGTTAAAATCAGCCTTAGGATAGTGTTAGGTTTAGGGTTAGGGTTAGCATCAGCCCTAGGATAGTGTTAGGGGTAGGGTGAGGGTTAGCATCAGCCCTAGGATAGTGTTAGTGTTAGGGTTAGCATCAGCCCTAGGATAGTGTTAGGGTTAGGGTTAGGGTTAGCATCAGCCCTAGGATAGTGTTAGGGTAAGGGTTAGGGTTAGCATCAGCCCTAGGATAGTGTTACTGTTAGGGTTAGCATCAGCCCTAGGATAGTGTTAGGGTTAGGGTTAGGGTTAGCATCAGACCTAGGATAGTATTAGGGTTAGGGTTAGGGTTAGCATCAGCCCTAGGATAGTGTTAGGGTTAGGGTTAGGGTTAGCATCAGCCCTAGGATAGTGTTAGGGTTAGGGTTAGCATCAGCCCTGGGATAATGTTAGGGTTAGGGTTAGGGTTAGCATCAGCCCTAGGATAGTGTTAGGGTCACGGTTAGCATCAGCCCTAGGAGAGTGTTATGGTTAGGGTTAGGGTTACCATCAGCCCTAGGATAGTGTTAGGGTTAGGGTTAGCATCAGCCCTAGGATAGTGTTAGGGTTAGGGTTAGGGTTAGCATCAGCCCTAGGATAGTGTTAGGGTTAGGGTTAGCATCAGCCCTAGGATAGTGTTAGGGTTAGGGTTAGGGTTAGCATCAGCCCTAGGATAGTGTTAGGGTTAGGGTTAGCATCAACCCTAGGATAGTTTTAGGGTTAGGGTTAGGGTTAGCGTCAGCCCTAGGATAGTGCTAGGGTTAGGGTTAGCCTCAGCCCTAGGAGAGTGTTATGGTTAGGGATAGGGTTAGCATCAGGCCTAGGATAGTGTTAGGGTTAGGGTAAAGGTTAGCATCAGCCCTAGGATATTGTTAGGGTTAGGGTTAGGGTTAGCATCAGCCCTAGGATATTATTAGGGTTAGGGTTAGCATCAGCCCTAGGATAGTGTTAGGGTTAGGGTTAGGGTTATCATCAGCCATAGGATAGTGTTAGGGTTAGGGTTAGCCTCAGCCCTAGGAGAGTGTTAGGGTTAGGGATAGGGTTAGCATCAGGCCTAGGATAGTGTGAGGGTTAGGGTTAGGGTTATCATCAGCCCTAGGATAGTGTTAGGGTTAGGGTTAGCATCAGGCCTAGGATAGTGTTAGGGTTAGGGTTAGCATCAGCCCTAGGATAGTGTTAGTGTTAGGGTTAGGGTTAGCATCAGCCCTAGGATAGTGTTAGGGTTATGGTTAGGTTTAGCATCAGCCCTAGCATAGTGTTAGGGTAAGGGTTAGGGTTAGCATCAGGCCTAGGATAGTGTTAGGGTTAGGGTTAGGGTTATCATCAGGCCTAGGATAGTGTTAGGGTTAGGGTTAGCATCAGCCCTAGGATAGTGTTAGGGTTAGGGTTAGGGTTAGCATCAGCCCTAGGATAGTGATAGGGTTAGGGTTAGTGTTAGCATCAGCCCTAGGTTATTATTAGGGTTAGGGTTAGCATCAGCCCTAGGATACTGTTAGGGTTAGAGTTAGGGTTCTCACCAGGCTTAGGATAGTGTTAGTGTTAGGGTTAAAATCAGCCTTAGGATAGTGTTAGGTTTAGGGTTAGGGTTAGCATCAGCCCTAGGATAGTGTTAGGGGTAGGGTGAGGGTTAGCATCAGCCCTAGGATAGTGTTAGTGTTAGGGTTAGCATCAGCCCTAGGATAGTGTTAGGGTTAGGGTTAGGGTTAGCATCAGCCCTAGGATAGTGTTAGGGTTAGGGTTAGGGTTAGCATCAGACCTAGGATAGTATTAGGGTTAGGGTTAGGGTTAGCATCATCCCTAGGATAGTGTTAGGGTTAGGGTTAGGGTTAGCATCAGCCCTAGGATAGTGTTAGGGTTAGGGTTAGCATCAGCCCTGGGATAATGTTAGGGTTAGGGTTAGGGTTAGCATCAGCCCTAGGATAGTGTTAGGGTCACGGTTAGCATCAGCCCTAGGAGAGTGTTAGGGTTAGGGTTAGGGTTACCATCAGCCCTAGGATAGTGTTAGGGTTAGGGTTAGCATCAGCCCTAGGATAGTGTTAGGGTTAGGGTTAGGGTTAGCATCAGCCCTAGGATAGTGTTAGGGTTAGGGTTAGCATCAGCCCTAGGATAGTGTTAGGGTTAGGGTTAGGGTTAGCATCAGCCCTAGGATAGTGTTAGGGTTAGGGTTAGCATCAACCCTAGGATAGTTTTAGGGTTAGGGTTAGGGTTAGCGTCAGCCCTAGGATAGTGTTAGGGTTAGGGTTAGCCTCAGCCCTAGGAGAGTGTTATGGTTAGGGATAGGGTTAGCATCAGGCCTAGGATAGTGTTAGGGTTAGGGTAAGGGTTAGCATCAGCCCTAGGATATTGTTAGGGTTAGGGTTAGGGTTACCATCAGCCCTAGGATATTATTAGGGTTAGGGTTAGCATCAGCCCTAGGATAGTGCTAGGGTTAGGGTCAGGGTTATCATCAGCCATAGCATAGTGTTAGGGTTAGGGTTAGCCTCAGCCCTAGGAGAGTGTTAGGGTTAGGGATAGGGTTAGCATCAGGCCTAGGATAGTGTGAGGGTTAGGGTTAGGGTTATCATCAGCCCTAGGATAGTGTTAGGGTTAGGGTTAGCATCAGGCCTAGGATAGTGTTAGGGTTAGGGTTAGCATCAGCCCTAGGATAGTGTTAGGGTTAGGGTTAGGGTTAGCATCAGCCCTAGGATAGTGTTAGGGTTATGGTTAGGTTTAGCATCAGCCCTAGGATAGTGTTAGGGTAAGGGTTAGGGTTAGCATCAGGCCTAGGATAGTGTTAGGGTTACGGTTAGAATCAGCCCAAGGATAGTGTTAGGGTTAGGGTTAAGTTTTGCATCAGCCCTAGGATAGTGTTAGGGTTAGGGTTAGCCTCAGCCCTAAGATAGTGTTAGAGTTAAGGTTAGGGTTAGCATCAGCCCTAGGGTAGTGTTAGGGTTAGGGTTAGGGTTAGCATCAGCCCTAGGAGAGTGTTAGGGTTAGGGTTAACATAAACCCTAGGATAGTGTTAGGGTTAGGGTTAGGGTTATCATCAGGCCTAGGATAGTGTTAGGGTTATGGTTAGGGTTAGCATAAGTTCAAGAATAGTGTTAGGGTTAGCGTTAGGGTTAGAATCAGCCCTAGGATAGTGTTAGGGTTAGGGTTAGGGTTAGCATCAGCCCTAGGATAGTGTTAGGGTTAGGGTTAACATAAACCCTAGGATAGTGTTAGGGTTAGGGTTAGGGTTAGCATCAGGCCTAGGATAGTGTTAGGGTTAGGGTTAGCATCAGCCCTAGGATAGTGTTAGGGTTAGGGTTAGGGTTATCATCAGGCCTAGGATAGTGTTAGGTTTAGGGTTAGCATCAGCCCTAGGATAGTGTTAGGGTTAGGGTTAGGGTTAGCATCAGCCCTAGGATAGTGTTATGGTTAAGGTTAGTGTTAGCATCAGCCCTAGGATATTATTAGGGTTAGGGTTAGCATCAGCCCTAGGATACTGTTAGGGTTAGAGTTAGGGTTATCACCAGGCTTAGGATAGTGTTAGTGTTAGGGTTACCATCAGCCTTAGGATAGTGTTAGGGTTAGGGTTAGGGTTAGCATCAGCCGTAGGATAGTGTTAGGGTTAGGGTTAGCCTCAGCCCTAGGATAGTGTTAGCGTTAGGGTTAGGGTTAGCAGCAGCCCTAGGATAGTGTTAGGCGTAGGGTGAGGGTTAGCATCAGCCCTAGGATAGTGTTAGTGTTTGGGTTAGCATCAGCCCTTGTATAGTGTTAGGGTTAGGGTTAGGGTTAGCATCAGCCCTAGGATAGTATTAGGGTTAGGGATAGGGTTAGCATCAGCTCTAGGATAGTGTTAGGGTTAGTATTAGGGTTAGCATCAGCCGTAGGATAGTGTTAGGGTTAGGGTTAGGGTTAGCATCAGCCCTAGGATAGTGTTAGGGTTAGGGTTAGCATCAGCCCTGGGATAATGTTAGGGTTAGGGTTAGGGTTAGCATCAGCCCTAGGATAGTGTCAGGGTTAGGGTTAGCATCAGCCCTAGGATAGTGTTAGGGTTAGGGTTAGGGTTAGCATCAGCCCTAGGATAGTGTTAGGGTTAGGGGTAGCATCAGCCCTAGGATAGTGTTAGGGTTAAGGTTAGGGTTAGCATCAGCCCTAGGATAGTGTTAGGGTTAGGGTTAGCATCAGCCCAAGGATAGTGTTAGGGTTAGGGTTAGGGTTAGCATCAGCCCTAGGGTAGTGTGAGGGTTAAGGTTAGCATCAACCCTAGGATAGTTTTAGGGTTACGGTTAGGGTTAGCGGCAGCCCTAGGATAGTGTTAGGGTTAGGGTTAGCCTCAGCCCTAGGAGATTGTAATGGTTAGGGATAGGGTTAGCATCAGGCCTAGGATAGTGTTAGGGTTAGGGTTAGGGTTAGCATCAGCCCTAGGATAGTGTTAGGGTTAGGGTTAGCCTCAGCCCTAGGAGAGTGTTAGGGTTAGGGATAGGGTTAGCATCAGGCCTAGGATAGTGTGAGGGTTAGGGTTAGGGTTAGCATCAGCCCAAGGATAGTGTTAGGGTTAGGGTTAGCATCAGGCGTAGGATAGGTTAGGGTTAGGGTTAGCATCAGCCCTAGGATAGTGTTAGCGTTAGGGTTAGGGTTAGCATCAGCCCTAGGATAGTGTTAGGGTTAGGGTTAGGGTTATCATCAGGCCTAGGATAGTGTTAGGGTTAGGGTTAGCATCAGCCCTAGGATAGTGTTAGGGTTAGTGTTAGGGTTAGCATCAGCCCTAGGATAGTGTTAGGGTTAGGGTTAGCATCAGCCCTAGGATAGTGTTAGAGTTAGGGTTAGGGTTAGCATCAGCCCTAGGGTAGTGTTAGGGTTAGGGTTAGGGTTAGCATCCGCCCTAGGATAGTGTTAGGGTTAGGGTTAGGGTTAGCATCATCCCTAGGAGAGTGTTAGGGTTAGGGTTAACATAAACCCTAGGATAGTGTTAGGGTTAGGTTTAGGGTTATCATCAGGCCTAGGATAGTGTTAGGGTTAGGGTTAGGGTTAGCATAAGTTCAAGGAAAGTGTTAGGGTTAGCGTTAGGGTTAGAATCAGCCCTAGGACAGTGTTAGGGTTAGGGTTAGGGTTAGCATCAGCCCTAGGATAGTGTTAGGGTTAGGGTTAACGTAAACCCTAGGATAGTGTTAGTGTTAGGGTTAGGGTTAGCATCAGGCCTAGGATAGTGTTAGGGTTAGGGTTAGCATCAGCCCTAGGATAGTGTTAGGGTTAGGGTTAGGGTTATCATCAGGCCTATGATAGTGTTAGGGTTAGGGTTATCATCAGCCCTAGGATAGTGTTAGGGTTAGGGTTAGCATCAGCCCTAGGATAGTGTTAGGGTTAGGGTTAGGGTTAGCATCAGGCCTAGGATATTGTTAGGGTTAGGGTTATCATCAGCCCTAGGATAGTGTTAGGGTTAGGGTTAGGGTTATCATCAGGCCTAGGATAGTGTTAGGGTTAGGGTTAGCATCAGCCCTAGGATAGTGTTAGGGTTAGGGTTAGGGTTAGCATCAGCCCTAGGATAGTGATAGGGTTAGGGTTAGTGTTAGCATCAGCCCTAGGTTATTATTAGGGTTAGGGTTAGCATCAGCCCTAGGATACTGTTAGGGTTAGAGTTAGGGTTCTCACCAGGCTTAGGATAGTGTTAGTGTTAGGGTTAAAATCAGCCTTAGGATAGTGTTAGGTTTAGGGTTAGGGTTAGCATCAGCCCTAGGATAGTGTTAGGGGTAGGGTGAGGGTTAGCATCAGCCCTAGGATAGTGTTAGTGTTAGGGTTAGCATCAGCCCTAGGATAGTGTTAGGGTTAGGGTTAGGGTTAGCATCAGCCCTAGGATAGTGTTAGGGTTAGGGTTAGGGTTAGCATCAGCCCTAGGATAGTGTTACTGTTAGGGTTAGCATCAGCCCTAGGATAGAGTTAGGGTTAGGGTTAGGGTTAGCATCAGACCTAGGATAGTATTAGGGTTAGGGTTAGGGTTAGCATCATCCCTAGGATAGTGTTAGGGTTAGGGTTAGGGTTAGCATCAGCCCTAGGATAGTGTTAGGGTTAGGGTTAGCATCAGCCCTGGGATAATGTTAGGGTTAGGGTTAGGGTTAGCATCAGCCCTAGGATAGTGTTAGGGTCACGGTTAGCATCAGCCCTAGGAGAGTGTTAGGGTTAGGGTTAGGGTTACCATCAGCCCTAGGATAGTGTTAGGGTTAGGGTTAGCATCAGCCCTAGGATAGTGTTAGGGTTAGGGTTAGGGTTAGCATCAGCCCTAGGATAGTGTTAGGGTTAGGGTTAGCATCAGCCCTAGGATAGTGTTAGGGTTAGGGTTAGGGTTAGCATCAGCCCTAGGATAGTGTTAGGGTTAGGGTTAGCATCAACCCTAGGATAGTTTTAGGGTTAGGGTTAGGGTTAGCGTCAGCCCTAGGATAGTGTTAGGGTTAGGGTTAGCCTCAGCCCTAGGAGAGTGTTATGGTTAGGGATAGGGTTAGCATCAGGCCTAGGATAGTGTTAGGGTTAGGGTAAGGGTTAGCATCAGCCCTAGGATATTGTTAGGGTTAGGGTTAGGGTTACCATCAGCCCTAGGATATTATTAGGGTTAGGGTTAGCATCAGCCCTAGGATAGTGTTAGGGTTAGGGTCAGGGTTATCATCAGCCATAGCATAGTGTTAGGGTTAGGGTTAGCCTCAGCCCTAGGAGAGTGTTAGGGTTAGGGATAGGGTTAGCATCAGGCAAAGGATAGTGTGAGGGTTAGGGTTAGGGTTATCATCAGCCCTAGGATAGTGTTAGGGTTAGGGTTAGCATCAGGCCTAGGATAGTGTTAGGGTTAGGGTTAGCATCAGCCCTAGGATAGTGTTAGGGTTAGGGTTAGGGTTAGCATCAGCCCTAGGATAGTGTTAGGGTTATGGTTAGGTTTAGCATCAGCCCTAGGATAGTGTTAGGGTAAGGGTTAGGGTTAGCATCAGGCCTAGGATAGTGTTAGGGTTACGGTTAGAATCAGCCCAAGGATAGTGTTAGGGTTAGGGTTAAGTTTTGCATCAGCCCTAGGATAGTGTTAGGATTAGGGTTAGCCTCAGCCCTAAGATAGTGTTAGAGTTAAGGTTAGGGTTAGCATCAGCCCCAGGGTAGTGTTAGGGTTAGGGTTAGGGTTAGCATCAGCCCTAGGAGAGTGTTAGGGTTAGGGTTAACATAAACCCTAGGATAGTGTTAGGGTTAGGGTTAGGGTTATCATCAGGCCTAGGATAGTGTTAGGGTTATGGTTAGGGTTAGCATAAGTTCAAGAATAGTGTTAGGGTTAGCGTTAGTGTTAGAATCAGCCCTAGGATAGTGTTAGGGTTAGGGTTAGGGTTAGCATCAGCCCTAGGATAGTGTTAGGGTTAGGGTTAACATAAACCCTAGGATAGTGTTAGGGTTAGGGTTAGGGTTAGCATCAGGCCTAGGATAGTGTTAGGGTTAGGGTTAGCATCAGCCCTAGGATAGTGTTAGGGTTAGGGTTAGGGTTATCATCAGGCCTAGGATAGTGTTAGGGTTAGGGTTAGCATCAGCCCTAGGATAGTGTTAGGGTTAGGGTTAGGGTTAGCATCAGCCCTAGGATAGTGTTATGGTTAGGGTTAGTGTTAGCATCAGCCCTAGGATATTATTAGGGTTAGGGTTAGCATCAGCCCTAGGATACTGTTAGGGTTAGAGTTAGGGTTATCACCAGGCTTAGGATAGTGTTAGTGTTAGGGTTACCATCAGCCTTAGGATAGTGTTAGGGTTAGGGTTAGGGTTAGCATCAGCCGTAGGATAGTGTTAGGGTTAGGGTTAGCCTCAGCCCTAGGATAGTGTTAGCGTTAGGGTTAGGGTTAGCATCAGCCCTAGGATAGTGTTAGGCGTAGGGTGAGGGTTAGCATCAGCCCTAGGATAGTGTTAGTGTTTGGGTTAGCATCAGCCCTTGTATAGTGTTAGGGTTAGGGTTAGGGTTAGCATCAGCCCTAGGATAGTATTAGGGTTAGGGATAGGGTTAGCATCAGCTCTAGGATAGTGTTAGGGTTAGTATTAGGGTTAGCATCAGCCCTAGGATAGTGTTAGGGTTAGGGTTAGGGTTAGCATCAGCCCTAGGATAGTGTTAGGGTTAGGGTTAGCATCAGCCCTGGGATAATGTTAGGGTTAGGGTTAGGGTTAGCATCAGCCCTAGGATAGTGTCAGGGTTAGGGTTAGCATCAGCCCTAGGATAGTGTTAGGGTTAGGGTTAGGGTTAGCATCAGCCCTAGGATAGTGTTAGGGTTAGGGGTAGCATCAGCCCTAGGATAGTGTTAGGGTTAAGGTTAGGGTTAGCATCAGCCCTAGGATAGTGTTAGGGTTAGGGTTAGGGTTAGCATCAGCCCTAGGGTAGTGTGAGGGTTAAGGTTAGCATCAACCCTAGGATAGTTTTAGGGTTACGGTTAGGGTTAGCGGCAGCCCTAGGATAGTGTTAGGGTTAGGGTTAGCCTCAGCCCTAGGAGATTGTAATGGTTAGGGATAGGGTTAGCATCAGGCCTAGGATAGTGTTAGGGTTAGGGTTAGGGTTAGCATCAGCCCTAGGATAGTGTTAGGGTTAGGGTTAGCCTCAGCCCTAGGAGAGTGTTAGGGTTAGGGATAGGGTTAGCATCAGGCCTAGGATAGTGTGAGGGTTAGGGTTAGGGTTAGCATCAGCCCAAGGATAGTGTTAGGGTTAGGGTTAGCATCAGGCGTAGGATAGGTTAGGGTTAGGGTTAGCATCAGCCCTAGGATAGTGTTAGCGTTAGGGTTAGGGTTAGCATCAGCCCTAGGATAGTGTTAGGGTTAGGGTTAGGGTTATCATCAGGCCTAGGATAGTGTTAGGGTTAGGGTTAGCATCAGCCCTAGGATAGTGTTAGGGTTAGTGTTAGGGTTAGCATCAGCCCTAGGATAGTGTTAGGGTTAGGGTTAGCATCAGCCCTAGGATAGTGTTAGGGTTAGGGTTAGGGTTAGCATCAGGCCAAGGATAGTGTCAGGGTTAGGGTTAGCATCAGCCCTAGGATAGTGTTAGGGTTAAGGTTAGGGTTAGCATCAGCCGTAGGATAGTGTTAGGGTTAGGGTTAGCCTCAGCCCTAAGATAGTGTTAGAGTTAGGGTTAGGGTTAGCATCAGCCCTAGGGTAGTGTTAGGGTTAGTGTTAGGGTTAGCATCCGCCCTAGGATAGTGTTAGGGTTAGGGTTAGGGTTAGCATCATCCCTAGGAGAGTGTTAGGGGTAGGGTGAGGGTTAGCATCAGCCCTAGGATAGTGATAGGGTTAGGGTTAGTGTTAGCATCAGCCCTAGGTTATTATTAGGGTTAGGGTTAGCATCAGCCCTAGGATACTGTTAGGGTTAGAGTTAGGGTTCTCACCAGGCTTAGGATAGTGTTAGTGTTAGGGTTAAAATCAGCCTTAGGATAGTGTTAGGTTTAGGGTTAGGGTTAGCATCAGCCCTAGGATAGTGTTAGGGGTAGGGTGAGGGTTATCATCAGGCCTAGGATAGTGTTAGGGTTAGGGTTAGTGTTAGCATAAGTTCAAGGAAAGTGTTAGGGTTAGCGTTAGGGTTAGAATCAGCCCTAGGACAGTGTTAGGGTTAGGGTTAGGGTTAGCATCAGCCCTAGGATAGTGTTAGGGTTAGGGTTAACGTAAACCCTAGGATAGTGTTAGTGTTAGGGTTAGGGTTAGCATCAGGCCTAGGATAGTGTTAGGGTTAGGGTTAGCATCAGCCCTAGGATAGTGTTAGGGTTAGGGTTATGGTTATCATCAGGCCTATGATAGTGTTAGGGTTAGGGTTATCATCAGCCCTAGGATAGTGTTAGGGTTAGGGCTAGCATCAGCCCTAGGATAGTGTTAGGGTTAGGGTTAGGGTTAGCATCAGGCCTAGGATAGTGTTAGGGTTAGGGTTATCATCAGCCCTAGGATAGTGTTAGGGTTAGGGTTAGGGTTATCATCAGGCCTAGGATAGTGTTAGGGTTAGGGTTAGCATCAGCCCTAGGATAGTGTTAGGGTTAGGGTTAGGGTTAGCATCAGCCCTAGGATAGTGATAGGGTTAGGGTTAGTGTTAGCATCAGCCCTAGGTTATTATTAGGGTTAGGGTTAGCATCAGCCCTAGGATACTGTTAGGGTTAGAGTTAGGGTTCTCACCAGGCTTAGGATAGTGTTAGTGTTAGGGTTAAAATCAGCCTTAGGATAGTGTTAGGTTTAGGGTTAGGGTTAGCATCAGCCCTAGGATAGTGTTAGGGGTAGGGTGAGGGTTAGCATCAGCCCTAGGATAGTGTTAGTGTTAGGGTTAGCATCAGCCCTAGGATAGTGTTAGGGTTAGGGTTAGGGTTAGCATCAGCCCTAGGATAGTGTTAGGGTTAGGGTTAGGGTTAGCATCAGCCCTAGGATAGTGTTACTGTTAGGGTTAGCATCAGCCCTAGGATAGTGTTAGGGTTAGGGTTAGGGTTAGCATCAGACCTAGGATAGTATTTCGGTTAGGGTTAGGGTTAGCATCATCCCTAGGATAGTGTTAGGGTTAGGGTTAGGGTTAGCATCAGCCCTAGGATAGTGTTAGGGTTAGGGTTAGCAGCAGCCCTGGGATAATGTTAGGGTTAGGGTTAGGGTTAGCATCAGCCCTAGGATAGTGTTAGGGTCACGGTTAGCATCAGCCCTAGGAGAGTGTTAGGGTTAGGGTTAGGGTTACCATCAGCCCTAGGATAGTGTTAGGGTTAGGGTTAGCATCAGCCCTAGGATAGTGTTAGGGTTAGGGTTAGGGTTAGCATCAGCCCTAGGATAGTGTTAGGGTTAGGGTTAGCATCAGCCCTAGGATAGTGTTAGGGTTAGCGTTAGGGTTAGCATCAGCCCTAGGATAGTGTTAGGGTTAGGGTTAGCATCAACCCTAGGATAGTTTTAGGGTTAGGGTTAGGGTTAGCGTCAGCCCTAGGATAGTGTTAGGGTTAGGGTTAGCCTCAGCCCTACGAGAGTGTTATGGTTAGGGATAGGGTTAGCATCAGGCCTAGGATAGTGTTAGGGTTAGGGTAAGGGTTAGCATCAGCCCTAGGATATTGTTAGGGTTAGGGTTAGCATCAGCCCTAGGATAGTGTTAGGGTTAGGGTCAGGGTTATCATCAGCCATAGCATAGTGTTAGGGTTAGGGTTAGCCTCAGCCCTAGGAGAGTGTTAGGGTTAGGGATAGGGTTAGCATCAGGCCTAGGATAGTGTGAGGGTTAGGGTTAGGGTTATCATCAGCCCTAGGATAGTGTTAGGGTTAGGGTTAGCATCAGGCCTAGGATAGTGTTAGGGTTAGGGTTAGCATCAGCCCTAGGATAGTGTTAGGGTTAGGGTTAGGGTTAGCATCAGCCCTAGGATAGTGTTAGGGTTATGGTTAGGTTTAGCATCAGCCCTAGGATAGTGTTAGGGTAAGGGTTAGGGTTAGCATCAGGCCTAGGATAGTGTTAGGGTTACGGTTAGAATCAGCCCAAGGATAGTGTTAGGGTTAGGGTTAAGTTTTGCATCAGCCCTAGGATAGTGTTAGGGTTAGGGTTAGCCTCAGCCCTAAGATAGTGTTAGAGTTAAGGTTAGGGTTAGCATCAGCCCCAGGGTAGTGTTAGGGTTAGGGTTAGGGTTAGCATCAGCCCTAGGAGAGTGTTAGGGTTAGGGTTAACATAAACCCTAGGATAGTGTTAGGGTTAGGGTTAGGGTTATCATCAGGCCTAGGATAGTGTTAGGGTTATGGTTAGGGTTAGCATAAGTTCAAGAATAGTGTTAGGGTTAGCGTTAGGGTTAGAATCAGCCCTAGGATAGTGTTAGGGTTAGGGTTAGGGTTAGCATCAGCCCTAGGATAGTGTTAGGGTTAGGGTTAACATAAACCCTAGGATAGTGTTAGGGTTAGGGTTAGGGTTAGCATCAGGCCTAGGATAGTGTTAGGGTTAGGGTTAGCATCAGCCCTAGGATAGTGTTAGGGTTAGGGTTAGGGTTATCATCAGGCCTAGGATAGTGTTAGGGTTAGGGTTAGCATCAGCCCTAGGATAGTGTTAGGGTTAGGGTTAGGGTTAGCATCAGCCCTAGGATAGTGTTATGGTTAGGGTTAGTGTTAGCATCAGCCCTAGGATATTATTAGGGTTAGGGTTAGCATCAGCCCTAGGATACTGTTAGGGTTAGAGTTAGGGTTATCACCAGGCTTAGGATAGTGTTAGTGTTAGGGTTACCATCAGCCTTAGGATAGTGTTAGGGTTAGGGTTAGGGTTAGCATCAGCCGTAGGATAGTGTTAGGGTTAGGGTTAGCCTCAGCCCTAGGATAGTGTTAGCGTTAGGGTTAGGGTTAGCATCAGCCCTAGGATAGTGTTAGGCGTAGGGTGAGGGTTAGCATCAGCCCTAGGATAGTGTTAGTGTTTGGGTTAGCATCAGCCCTTGTATAGTGTTAGGGTTAGGGTTAGGGTTAGCATCAGCCCTAGGATAGTATTAGGGTTAGGGATAGGGTTAGCATCAGCTCTAGGATAGTGTTAGGGTTAGTATTAGGGTTAGCATCAGCCCTAGGATAGTGTTAGGGTTAGGGTTAGGGTTAGCATCAGCCCTAGGATAGTGTTAGGGTTAGGGTTAGCATCAGCCCTGGGATAATGTTAGGGTTAGGGTTAGGGTTAGCATCAGCCCTAGGATAGTGTCAGGGTTAGGGTTAGCATCAGCCCTAGGATAGTGTTAGGGTTAGGGTTAGGGTTAGCATCAGCCCTAGGATAGTGTTAGGGTTAGGGGTAGCATCAGCCCTAGGATAGTGTTAGGGTTAAGGTTAGGGTTAGCATCAGCCCTAGGATAGTGTTAGGGTTAGGGTTAGGGTTAGCATCAGCCCTAGGGTAGTGTGAGGGTTAAGGTTAGCATCAACCCTAGGATAGTTTTAGGGTTACGGTTAGGGTTAGCGGCAGCCCTAGGATAGTGTTAGGGTTAGGGTTAGCCTCAGCCCTAGGAGATTGTAATGGTTAGGGATAGGGTTAGCATCAGGCCTAGGATAGTGTTAGGGTTAGGGTTAGGGTTAGCATCAGCCCTAGGATAGTGTTAGGGTTAGGGTTAGCCTCAGCCCTAGGAGAGTGTTAGGGTTAGGGATAGGGTTAGCATCAGGCCTAGGATAGTGTGAGGGTTAGGGTTAGGGTTAGCATCAGCCCAAGGATAGTGTTAGGGTTAGGGTTAGCATCAGGCGTAGGATAGGTTAGGGTTAGGGTTAGCATCAGCCCTAGGATAGTGTTAGCGTTAGGGTTAGGGTTAGCATCAGCCCTAGGATAGTGTTAGGGTTAGGGTTAGGGTTATCATCAGGCCTAGGATAGTGTTAGGGTTAGGGTTAGCATCAGCCCTAGGATAGTGTTAGGGTTAGTGTTAGGGTTAGCATCAGCCCTAGGATAGTGTTAGGGTTAGGGTTAGCATCAGCCCTAGGATAGTGTTAGGGTTAGGGTTAGGGTTAGCATCAGGCCAAGGATAGTGTCAGGGTTAGGGTTAGCATCAGCCCTAGGATAGTGTTAGGGTTAAGGTTAGGGTTAGCATCAGCCGTAGGATAGT